>NC_071441.1:10662500-11310000 GCF_017976375.1 Cuculus canorus
AAAGACTGGGAATGTTACTAGCTGGTGGCAGTACATCACCTTTCCTTTGCTGTCACTGACTGCTCACTGGCTCTCACCTTCTACCATAGTTCCAGAGTATCGTATTTTGAAAGCTGAAGGGTTTTTTTGATGAAAGGGGCTTTATAAATACATTTAACAGTTCGTTCTTATTCAGTGAGAAACGACGTAACACATAATTTGTTTCACTAAGATATGAGCCTCAGAACCAACTTAGTTAATGATGCAGGACAAGAATATAAGCTTAGGTTTTTAAAGAAGCTGAAAAATCAAGTCTAAACTGATGGGAACAAAAGAGATATTTATCTAATTTCTTTCTGCACAATCACTTTCTGAAATTGCCGGGGCTTTGTTTCATACACTTTCTCTGGCAGTGAGTCCTGTCAAGGATGTGACGACAGAGAGTGTGGAATCCTTCCACACTGTATGCTAGTGGTGCTTTTTTACGTACACTAGGCATATCACTTACTGAATGTAGGTTTTATATTCAAATATAAATTTGGGTATTTAAGCCAATATAAGTAAAAAACATCTTTGAGTTAACTAGAAGACTCTTTTTTAATTATAACTTTGTTATCACAGTTTTATTCAAGTAATTCTCAGCAAAATTAATTTCCTTCCAAGGAACAGAACACTGAATTCAAAGAAAAGTAATTCTGAATCGTATGCTAAGATACCCAGTAGTGGCAAAATTTAATCAGTAAGAACTGTATCTAATGAGTCCAGTTGCAGAGCTACCCAATTAATGTGTCCCTGTTATGGTGGCGGTAGTCTGAATTAAATGCATACTGCCAGGAAAGAACTAGCTATTTAATCAGCTCTGCTAAGACAGTAGTTTTTTTTTAACTTATTACTACCCAAAGCTGTTACGTAATTATGAAAGTATGTGTCATGAAAGACAGGAATTTGGTGTCAAAGACTGAGACATCTATTTTACCACAGGTATCCAAACAGTAGGTAATTTCTCTTGAACAATTACAAGGTAAATTTTCTTAGCTGTTTGTTTCACCTAACTGATTTTTTTTAAAAACAAACCAAAACAAACTAAAAGGATGAACAAACTAACACTGAAGAAATCTTATTAATTTAACCTTGTTGAATTGTTTGAGTGGCAAAGCAGCCTGAAAACAGAGTGAGAAAATCAGAAAATATTAAAATGCTGTAAGCTTTAAATAAAACATAAAAACATTTTGTGCGTATGTGTGCAGAGGGAGGACCATTACGCATAAATCGGTGTTTGATATGTGGCATGTAATTACAGGAAGTTTGTAGAAGGTGCCATGATACCTGTCAATTATCAGCAGGCACAAAATGCAGATAACATACATAATTCAACAGCGTACTGCCCTTTGTTGTTAAGCTGACTGATTTAGCTCCATAACATAACTGCTTATTCAAAACAAGACATTTAAATTCAAATGAAATACTGTTACCTCTTCAAAACGTGTTCAGTTATTACACTGATTCATATACATATATGCATCGCTAAATGTTAGCAAGAAGGACTGCAACTACACAAATTTACATGTGTACACAAATCTGCTGCATTGTGAGGAAGAGGTGTTATCAGGTAGCCCTTATATTCTTCCATGAGAGAATAAGCTGATTCTAATTTTTAATAGAAATCATTTAACAATTAAAATAATACTCACATTCTCAATATTTGTTATATATTCTGCTAGTCTCACACAAATTATTTTAATAATTGCAAATATATATTTTAAAAGAATAGTGTAGAGTTCAGCTCAGCTTGATTTCTCCTGCTACAGCCTTGCATTGTGCCTGCTTGGAGTCAGATGGATCTAGATAAGGGCCAGCAGTATGTACTGATCAGATATTGTGTGGAGGATTTGCATGCCTTTTTGTGAGAAGTGCCCTCACTTAAAACAAAAAAGTAAAAAACCAACATCTATGAAGATTAAAAAAGCCTAGAGGAAATATGGAAGTTCTGGAAATTATCAGGATCCATTGCTTGAGGATGAAGAGACAGAAAACAGTTCAATGTTTGGCGAGAGACCCATCTGAGATAAAATAGAAATTTGTGTATAGTATAAAAAACATGAGGAGGAAGGAAACGAGCTGCTTTTATTTACTATTTCAGAATACAAGGAAAATACAAATTGTGAAATCAAAAGGATATCAAATAGAAAACTCATCAAGGGAAATGCCTTTACATAAAAGAAAGGATTTTGTTGTAGGAGCTCACTCTTACAAAGTGAGTGGGAACAAAAAGCTTTTTTGCGTAAATGGGATTTCTACAGAGTTTGAACTTTTACGGGTGATAACTGCATTCACATCCATATATAAGGAAGCTGTGAACGTTCTCATTGTGTACAAAGGCCCATGCTACCGTATCAGTGTTGCTACTGTCTGATGGATGCATTTCCCTTGTGAGGACATTGTCAGCATTTGCCTTCGCTGGGTCTGATTCTGGATAGGTAGATGTACTTTACGCCTAGAGTACACCACACCCTGTGCTGTTATTAAATAAGAATAAAGACCTTACTCCAGGCAAATCCTTTTTATTCAGAAAATTATTATCCTGAGAATAATAACAAAATCCAGTAAATCAGACGATGTGTAGAGACATATAGAATCATAGAATAGTTTGGGTTGGAAGGGACCTTAAAGATCATCTAGTTCCAATCCCCCTGCCATGGGCAGGGACATTCCACTGGATCAGGCTGCCCAAGGCCCCATCCAACCTGGCCGTGAACACCTCCAGGGATGGGGCAGCCACAGCTTCCCTGGGCAACCTGTGCCAGTGTCTCACCACTCTCATGGTGAAGAAATTCTTCCTTACATCAAGCCTAAATCCACCCCTTTCCAGGTTTTTCCTGTTCCCCCTCGTCCTATCACTACAAGCCTTTGTGAACAGCCCCTCCCCAGCTTTCCTGTAGCCCCTTTCAGGTACTGGAAGGTCGCTACAAGATCTCCTCAGAGCTTTCTCTTCTCCAGGCTGAACAACCTCAACTCTCTCAGCCTGTCCTCATAGCTGAGGTGCCCCAATCCTCCGATCATCCTTGTAGCCTCCTTTGGACCCATTCCAACAGCTCCTACCAGTTCAGCTTAGTAAAACATTTTGGGTTAAGTTTTCAAAAGACTGGCAAAGGAATAGCAAAACAAGAAGCAATTGATGACATGCCAGTTTATACAGTTCTAAAACAGGCAGCGCAGGCTGCAAAACTAGCTTTGTGGTAGGAGCTCAGCCTGACTCCTTTTCCTGTCTCTAAAGATTCCGCTGGAACCCAAGTTCTTTCCTCCCCAGCTGCCAAGGTGTTTCTGCTTGTTGTGTGGGTTCTGAAGCCAACTGATAGCTCAGTGGCTGTGGCATCCTTTGGCTAGACCTGAGGAGAAGCTGACGATACTGCATCTCATTTTATATTTTATCATCCAAACGAATCTCTGAAATAAGATGCTATTTGTTCTAGCAAATGCAAAACCGAATATCCATAATTAGGTTCAGGTTTTGCATATGGCGCTTTGGTTAGCTGCAAATTAATTCAAATCAATCCTGTCAGCATGTAAAACAATACAAAGTGTTGCCATATTTGTGTCCAATACATAACATACACTATTTATCTATACATAGTAGCACTGTAAAAAGTAAGCAGCATATTTTGAAGCACGTGCAGAATAAAGAGTCATTTCTTGTAAGCAGGTAAAGCTGTACTCAAACATATGTGCTGCATAAACGAAATATATATTGTAGTCACAAATTATCTGTATACCATAAATTTAAAAATGACTATACTACTGATTATTTCCCCCGAGTACACATAAAATAGTGCCAAAGGGCAGAACATTATCAGACTAGTTCAAACACAACTCAGGCTTCTTGCATGCTCACTGAGATGATGATCTCCATATATTTATTTGTCTTTGTTGCCCTTTCTCTCACCCTTAGTGATTATTTCAAACACATGGCCACTATGTGGAATGAAACAGCAGGAAATTGAGGAACGTAGGAGCTATAAAGCAGCTGCAGTTTGGGACGGGCAGAGGATGTAGCGAGACGGAGTCATCCAAATATGAGGACAGTGGTCAAACAGCAGAGAGGGTAAAGACACTGGGAGGCTGAGAGAAGGAAGGAAAAGAGAAAATTGGGGAGGTCCTTACTCAAGTTTTGCCATCAAACTACAGACAAGAACACTTTGGCTGCACTTGATAGTGTTTTATTTAGCTAGCGTCAGCTGGGTAATACTTGTCATACTTCCAAAAGCCTCATGAAGGGTTCCTTTCACACATACTAGGCTCCGCTGGCTAATGCAGCTACAGCTATTGTCCAAAGAGGCGAACCCTGGATCCTCTTTACAAGTCCCATGACTGTGCGAGAACCTGACACATATTGCCAAATTATCTCCCAGTTCGTGATTGTAAACATCTGGTTTCTTTAGATTGGTTGCTCAAAACTCGTTCTTGTTTACACATCTCTAAGCAAATTTGACAACGGAGGCAAAAGCAAAAATACTTTCCCCGACTTCCCCCCAACACCACTACAACAATTGAAAAGTTTATGGCTTAGATACAAGCTAGAGGTAGAATATGTAGTAGGTTATTAAACAAATGGAACAAAGCATGCGAAACACAAAACTACCCTATGAGATATAAAAGATGACCTTCGGGTAGCAGGAAAAAGTGTTCATGTACCACACCCCAGCATTCTATCATTTATCAATGCTCCTACTCATGCATACCAGGAAAAGTTACTTTTAGGTCTAGATTAATGTAAAGTCTTTGCAAGACATAAAAACAGTCACACCAACGATTTCTGAGGAACAAGGTGGAATAAAATTTTGTTCTTTTTCTTGCTGACCATTTAAGGATGTTTTTTGACCATGTATAGAAACTTTTACCATTTACTAAAAGAATCCATACTGGATAGAATATGCCTGAGCTAGTACTGAATGTGATTTAAAGAAAAGGTGGTGTTCATAGCTATGCCCTGTTGTTACTAAAAGAGCACAACTGCATATAAATTTTAAAGTAATATGGGAAATTTGATGTTTTATGGCACAAATACTTCTTTAAGGGCAGAACCACATAACATACTCTAGTCATACAACAATGACAATTTGTTCTGTGTGGAGAATTAAATCAAGGCCTGTAAATAAAAAAATACACATTCTTTTCAAACATATGAGGTCCAACACAAAAACCCCTGAGACTAAACCTATAGCTCAGGAAGCTAGACCGGGAGGGGAAAGACAACATGTTACAGAACATGTTCTAAACTGGCACAGTGAGACCAAGCTCAACTCAATTGCTTCACTAAGTGTGAGTGGATGCATGTTGAAATACAGATGTTTTCTTACTCTTGGTTGGAAAATGTTGGTGACCCATAGCCCACAATGCTTTTTCTGTGAAGCATTTTCTAGCCCACAACGACATTGGTGTGTTTGAGCACACACCCTGTTCACCAGACCTGGTTCCCTCTTCCCTAGGAACAAAATGGTGCTCAAAGTCATCCATTTTTTTGTTGGTAGAAGCTGAGAAAGCAAAAAAGATGGAGATCTTCAACAGCCTTTCAGTAAATGATTTGTGTAATTGCTTTGAGTGTAGGCAGCATCATATGTGTGTCAACTCAGAAAGGAATTCTTTTGAAGGTGATCATCGCTGATTTTCCTAGTTTGTTAAATAAAAATAGTCATAGGCATGGTCTTTTTTTTTGGGGGGGACGACGTCATATAGCGATAGGAACTTTATTTACAGTATCACATTCTGGAATAGGTCAGAGGCCGTGTTTTCTATGAGACACTTTACAATTCTTACCATTTCCTTTTATTGGTAGTTGGTATTTGGGCAATCTCATATTCTTTACAAGTTCAAATATGAATATCAAGTAATGTTAACATGGCTTGAAAACTTAATAAAGAAATTGAAACACATTAAAGCAACAAACCTAAGTAACTGCTCTAAAATATTGCATATGTAAAATATAGGCAATGTTCATAGTCAGTATAAACATATGAGTAGTTCCTAGAAGAGCCAAACTCACAGGCTTTGCTGAGAAAGTGTTGGCTTTTGGGTCTCCCAGCAAAGTTTCTGTCAAGGATGATGGCAGCCTCTGTTCAACTTTCCTTTTTGACAAAACACAGGACATAATCCCAGTTACTCAGACAGAATCATAGAATCATAGAACAGTTTGGGTTGGAAAGGGACCTTAAAGATCATCCAGTTCCAATCTTCCTGTGATGGGCAGGGACACCTCCCACGAGATCAGGCTGCCCAAGGCCCCATGCAACCTGGCCTGGAACATCTCCAGGGATGGGGCATCCACAGCTTCTCCTGGACAACCTGTGCCAGTGCCTCACCACTATCATCATGAAGAAATTCTTCCTTATGTCTAGTCTAAATCTGCCCCTCTCCAGTTTATAGCCATTGCTCCTAGTCCTATCACTACAAGCCTTTGTGAACAGCCCCTCCCCAACTTTTTTTGTAGCCCCATTCAGGTACAGGAAGTTCGCTACAAGGTGTCCTCCGAGCCTTCTCTTCAGGCTGAACAATCTCAACTCTCTCAGCCTGTCCTCATATGGCAGGTGCCCCAGCCCTCCGATCATCTTTGTAGCCCTCCTCTGGATCTGTTCCAACAGCTCCATATCCTTCTTACGTTGAGGATTCCAGAACTGGACACAACACTCCAAGTGGGGTCTCACAAGAGAGGAACAGAGGGGCAGAATCCCCTCCCTCGCCCTGCTGGCCACACTTCTTTTGGTGCAGGCCAGGACACAGTTGGCCTTCTGGGCTGCGAGTGCACAGTGCCAGCTCATGTTGAGCTTCTCATTAACCAGCACCCCCAAGTCCTTCTCTGCAGGGCTGCTCTCAATCACATCATCCCCTATCCTGTATTGAAAAGACGGATTGCCCCAATCCAGGTGTAGGACTTTGCACTTGGCCTTTGCTGAATCTCATGAGGTTCTCACAGGCCCACTTCTGCAGCTTGTCCAGGTCCCTCTGGATGACACCTCATCCTTCTGGCGTGGCAACTTCAACATTCAGCTTGGTGTCATCTGCAAACTTGCTGAGGGTGCACTCGACATCACTGTCAGTATCATTGATGAAGATATTAGACAACACCGGTCTCAGTACGGACCCCTGAGGGACACCACTTGTCACGGATCTCCATCCGGACATTGAGCCGTTGACTACTACTCTCTGAATACAATCATCCAACCAATTTCTTATCCACTGAACAGTCCACCCGTCAAATCCATATCTCTCCAATTTAGAGAGAAGGCTATTGTGGGGGACTGTGTCAAAGGCTTTTAATTTTCCAGTACGCAGTGGCTTGCTGGCAACTGAGTCACAGGTATTAGGATAGTGAGACTCAGACACACTAGGCGTTTAAAATTTTTCAGATTAGTTAAAGTAGCAGCTGCTTTTTTTTACAGAGATTTTATATGCAGAATCTCAGATGGCATACATTATCAAATCCATTGAAGTCGACTACAACTATGATAATTTACACCAGATGAGAATCTGAGCTATCATTGGAGATGGAGCCTTACTACAGGAATCTTAAATAAGAAATGCTGCCTTAGTGGATATAGCAATAAGTCTGGAAAATCATTTGGTCTGATTGTGTCAGTCAGCCCATATGTTAAAAGCAAGGTGTGATAGTCTGGGGAACGCCTGCCAGTTTGTGGATATGTTTCCATTGTAATTTAAAGTGCAGATTAAACTCACTAATTGTAGCAGAAACAAGAATATATATGTGTATATATATATATGGAGCTGAAACAGCCTTTGAGAGTACCTTAGCCAAGAATACTTTCAGCCTGGAAGAGTTATTAGATTGCCACTACAAACAACTGACCATTGTCACAGCACTTTGACATAACCTGGTGTGTATTCCAGGAAAATCTCATCAGAAGTCTAAAAGATTTGGGCTCTTTCACAAGAGAAACCTCCTTCTATGCAGTGACAGAAAGCAAAACTTGGGAAAGCAGGATGGAGGAAGTTTGGCCTCCTTTCCTCACATCCACAGATCAAAATTTGTTTCTTCAGATGCCTGTGAGAAAGAGGGAAATGATGGTCAAAGGTGTAAACAGGCAAATGCTGTGCAGGCAAAAATGAACTGTGGAGGTGTTACATACTAAGCCATTGTTTCATGTGCTTTGGAGCCTCCTGTCTCAGTCAAAGTTGCCAGGCAGAGTCTTTACCATGGAGGGGACACACAAAGATCAAAAGTTAAAGATGATTCTTGAAAGCACTCAATCCAATACTGGAGTTCCCAAGGCATGGAAACATAGGACCACTTACCCGAGCTCAGGTGTATGATATACAGCCTACTTAGAAATTTGATGGTTTGCTTACCTGTAGATTTCTAGAGTAGTTTAAATATAATCAAACAACTATCTGATGCAAAGATGGATGAGGAAGGACTGACACATCACATATGCTCCTCAATGAGTCGTGACCAGTGAAACTACAAAGAACATGTAAGGCAGACTGATGAGAATGTAAAAGAGAAAAACAACCCTAAAAGGGAATATAAAACCTCCTCAGCAGTAATATATTGTTTGGGATCTTAGTGAGAAACTGGCTTCATCTGAATAGAGACTAAGCCCTGGAGCTACTGATATCAAGAGCTGCGGTTAGCGCAGTTCCCTCCTGGTCAGTGCTGCAATAAGGAGGCAACCCCTGCTACCAGCTACTTCTACGACACAATGTGGCTCTTCCTTCTCTTCATTTCTTGAGGTCATGCAATATTCTTCAACACAAGACAAGAAAATACAGGGTCTTTTGTGATTTTTTTTAAAACCTATCCCTTCCTTATCAGTATCAAAGTAAATAAATAAGTTTGTAGACTTGTACGGGGCACCAAAACGCTGTTGAGAAGGATTGCTATCAGGTATGAAGTTTCAGCTTGGAGGAAGATTAACAGAAAAATTCAGATTATCAGTGATAAAGAAAAATGAGTGGCAGTAGAGATACAAATATACAATTCTTGTTAGGAACTACTTGGAATGCTGATCTCAGTGAAACATGGTCTCCAACTTATTTTACGTTTCTTATTATAAATTATTCTCTGCTTTCATGCTCTTGTGACTGCACAGAGATCTCTTTTGTATAAGTTCATATTAAGGTCAAGTTTAAAGAGGCTTCATGGCCATCAGAGAGAAGACATTGTCCTCTTGCCAATGTGGTTTTGCCTGAAGCTGCAAGAAGGCTGAAGTAGCCATTGTAAAGCATATTTGCATTTTTTACTATTTGCAGAAAGGAAGTTTCCAACCAAGCAAGGATATAATTTTAGTTTTTTATGCACAAAGAGAGAATTGGTTTGCTGTAAATAATGACAAGTTAGTGTTGCTAGTTGCTTCTGCATTTTTCATTTGATGGACTAAATACCACTTTACGAACAAAAGCTCAAGCACAACTTGCAAGGTTTGCATAAGCTAAAAAAAACAAGTGTCAATATGGACATACACTTGATGCATTTAAAATTATACAAGTGTACAAGAATTGGCACATGAGCTAAAACTGTTAATACAAAACATTATTCTACCTTATGTATATAAGCACAAGCTTACACAGTGGCATAGAATCACCAGATAAACAATTAATTCACTAGACTGTAGCTCAGAAACTGGAATATATATGAAAAAGTAATGCTAAAATTCCATGTGTGGCTGACTACCCCTCAATGTACATCTTTAGAATAGGCTTTTATGCAGCCTGGATCCCTTGCCATACTGTAACATTTGCAGACGATTATGCCCTTTCTTACACTGCTGTAGCTGCATTGAAGTTCCACTTCAAATGTTAGCATCCAAAGGCAAAAAAGAAAATAAAAGGATCATGAAGTAAGCCCACAGCAGAGCTGAAGGAAGCCTCAAAACCACTTTGGTCCCCATCAGAGACAAGGCTAGAATATCGATGGTGATCATCTGGGCTGATCTCTTTTGTCATGGAAGTCCCCAAGATTTCCTGAACTATTGCTGAGTTCAGCTAGAATAGGTCTTTTAAGAAAAACATCTCTTGAGGTTAAAGCTGCTAGAGATGGAAACCCCATTATAATCTTCATTAAACTGTTCCAATGGTTAACTGTTCGTTATTTAGGGGAAATTGTACCACTCTTATTTTGTTTAGCTTCAACATCCAGCAATCAGATTCTGTTATGTCTTTGTCAGCTAGATGGAAAAGCTAGGTATTAGATTTCTATTTCATTGCAGATACTTTTGGACTGCAGTCAGTATATTTTCGTGTTTGATAAACCAAACTGAAAAAAAATCTTTTTATCACATCACATGAATCCATGGATCTTCTCATTCTTCTGTCAAACCTTTCTGTCTACCAATAGACTTCTTGAATCCTTAACTAGACAAAGAAAATTCCAGCAAAAATTATTTCAGTGCCAAATGCACAACTAGTTTTGTCTTTGTAGTCCCTAGATATTTCTCTTTGTATAGCGAAGAATTACATGAGGCGTTTTGACCAAAGCACCACATTTAAGAGTTGATAATTACTTTCCTCAACAAATCTCCCTGCACCTCTCTACTTCTCCAAATTTCCATATAAAACTCACTAACAGATGAAAAATTCCAATCAGCATTTTCAGTTCTTCTTACATCCAACAGAACACAAATTTCTTAAGATGAAAAAGGCAACAGCAGCACTAGCTTTGACGTAAAGTGACTGATGACTAGACCACGGGAATTATCTGCAGCCATGGTTTTATTTCCTTGTTAGTTACAGCTGTACCAATATACGAAAAAAGGCTATGCAAGGCAGAAGGATAACAGAAGTAGTGACATATTTGTGGTATAAGACATATTTAATTAGAGTCAATCTACCTTATGGGGATGTTTAGCGCTATTCTGAGATGTCAAAATAAAGGTGTGTAAGCATATAACATAACTGAATGCTTCAAAGGTGATCACAGTAATGATACACAAGGAAACCCAGGAAAACAAATTGGAGGCTTAGGCTTCCCTAAAACAAAAGGCTGCATTTGCTAGAGAATTTTATTTGGAGAACACCTTGCTCAACAAACCTTCAAAGGCCACAAACTTGGGTGTTGTCTCCATTCTTGAGCTCTGGTACTTTGTGCGTGCACACGTGCAGGTAAAAAGGACAGTCTGCTTTCCTTGTTCACAGACCTATTACTTAATATTTAGCACAAAAATGCTTGCCTGTTTGCCCCCAACTTATTAAATAAAGCCAACAGCTGGACTGAACAATGATTTATCTTTGTTGCTTATTACATTCTCAATCTTTTGAGTCATCTATGAGTATCATTAATAATTTTTTACTATAATTGGTGTAATTTAAAACAAACATTCAATAACACACGGCCACAGAAATTACTAAAATAAGCCTAACATGAATATACTTGCCCCTCTATTCACTACTTTGCTTTCAGCTCTCAGTTAACCAAACTATGTTAATTAAGAGGTCATATTGATTAAATTAGCATGGCATATAAAAAGTGTTATGCAATGGTAAATCAAAATGTTTGGTAGACGTCTAAGTATTAGATGAGCACTATTGTTATGTAAGCACTGTATTTTTTTTTTTCAACTGTGTTTAATAAAACTGTGGCCAGATCTGTTTTTCATAGATCCATATTGACCAACATCAGTTCTACTGATTTCCTTAAATAGCTTACTTACCAATTATACATTTTTGCCTACCAGGATGTTACCCAATAATAACCTGGATTGTTCTGTTTAACCTTTTTCCTGCCAGTACTTTGAACTTTGTGAAATTCTCTGAATTGTCTTTCCTAGTTTCAAATTTATTGAAAACAGACAGCAGCAACAGAGATAGCTGCTTGGCCAGTTCGAATGTAAGCACTGTAGTAAAGTTATCTGAAGCTGTTACTTTAAACTTAGCTTTGATGTCTAAAATAACACTGACTTACTGCTGGAATAGGATATGTTTTCTCACCTTGTGAAGTGGTAAGTTTGGGGTTTACCAGTGCTCTTCAAATATAGAAAAAAATATTAATTATTCCATCTTTTGTGTTTTCCTAGCAACATTTCCATAGATTCATACGATACTTAGGACTAACATAACCCTCCCTAAATGTACCACTTCTGGTCATGAGGGCAGCAAGAGCCGTGAATGATGCTGTGTTCTTTGCAGATGCAATTGCCATTTACAGCACTGACTCACAGGAAGTAGTAACTCTACATAAAATATTCCATCAGACTGCCTGACGTATTATCCAAAGATAGTGAGTTTAAGCAATAAAGAGCAGTCACTGTTCTGAGCATCTGTTGAAAGGGCAGAGTCAGCTTAAAATCTAGCCAGCTTTCAAAAGTTAGTTAAAAGCAGTCCTTTACTTTCCTACAGATATCCTAAATGACTTGCCATGTTTACTTACAGAAACATGTCTTTCTTGCTATGTGACAGATGCATACAAATGAAGAAACTGACTTAAACAAAACCAGTGAAGTTAACCACTGATACAAACATAGGCAGTAACCAGGGAATAATTTTTATTCAGCATTACTTGCAACACCTGTATGACTCAATGAGAAAGGTGTAGTTACATTAACTCGTCTCCTTTCAGAAAGAAGTGACCTGTTGAGAGACGTAAAACAGCAAACTGTTATTCAATCCACCTTCATTCTGCCAGACCATAACTTCCCACTTCTGCAAGAACATCACAACATGCAACAACAAAACATATTTATTAGACTAAGTTTATCAGTTTATACCTGGAACAGCAGAGAACTATTTCAGATCTAGAATTTCCCTTTATATTCCCTTCCTTATTCCCATTCACCTCACAACCATTTTCCTTCTATGCAGACAGTAGAACCTTCTCCTTGTCTAGGAACTGTCATTCTTTTTTTTTTCCAAATAACCTTGGGAAAAAAAAAGATATTTACTATCTTTGCACTACAGCTGATCAAAAAAAAGACTAGTAGTATTCACAAAAATAAGTATAATTAACAAAAAATTATGGTTGTTATGGGCTACCCAGAATCACTACTGGCTGTTAGTGTCTACACTATTATGCCTTCACTATAAAGGTAAGAACTATACAAGGGATACCACCCTTACTGAGATCAGCATAAGCCAAAATAGTAAATGTTGTGTAATATTCACCCTGCAGATGCTGAATTGTATTCTCATCTGTACTGTCGTGGGAAACATGATTTTTCAGTTCTCACGCTACTTTCAAACAGTTGTCTTCTGAACACTAATTTCAGTCTCATGTTGGTAGATCCATACAGAGAATATAATGAATGTTGCCATGGCTAAACTTTCCATTTAGTAAACTGTATAAAATAAACCCATATTCAATGGCAATTCAATGGCAACTTAGACCAGTTCCCAGGTAATCTTAAAGTGGTTCCTCTTCGTTTACACTTCTTAAAGTCTGAACAAGGAGAGATTTCAGTTTCATATCGAAATTGCCAGTGTAGGAGTGTAAGCGGCTTTTCACTCCTAGGACCATCATCTCAGACAAGGCAAAAGATTCTGAGCAAAGGGAAAAGTTGCCTTCTTCCCCGTAGCAGATGTGATGACTGCAACTCATGAGTACCAGATGGAGGTTGTCACCACAGCATCAATTACTGTGAGAGGAAACTGCAACTTCTGCAAGGCCCAGAGCTATTTTAGGAGGATTTTCCTGATGCTAGAATCAGTCCAGGGTGGATCCAATTTCCCTGGCAGTAAATACCATTTAGAGGGTGGAGTTGGCAATGGACTGCATTTATACATTCATCCCTCAAATCTTACTTGCATTAGTTTTGCCCTTCTCTTCCTCAGCTCTTCCACTCCTAACTCACATCCTAGTAATTTATTTTCTTTTTAAAGAGAAGACCTCTAGCTTTCCTGATGAAATTTAAAAGCAGCCATTCCACAGCAGTCAGTAAACTTTTGATTAAAAAAAAAAACCAAAAATCAAAGCCTTTATGTTTGCAGAGATAAATTGAATGGTCAGAGTAGAGTGCAAACCAAATTAGCACTGTTTTTCCAAGTGTGTATATGGACAGTTTTAGTGCCTGTGCTGCTGCCCTGAGCACAGTGAAAACGGCTTAAGCTTTGCTGCTGCTGAGAACCTCTGAAACTGCAGAAGACAGGTGATTTGTGGTCTGTAACAAAGCTCTGAGTAGCACATATTAAAACTACTGACTCTGAAGTAATTCTGAGTTAGGAGAGATTCTTCCATCTGCTCAGATTAGGGGAGCAGACCTCAAAGTGTCAGACCTTCACTACAACTATATGAATTCAGAGGCTCTACTGAGACTTGTCCCTGCCCAAAGGCTCCGCTTTTGGAACCACTAAAATGACGTATTTTATATGAACACCCCAGAACAGATTTCCACCCCTCCTGCTCATGGATGACAAGACCTGCAGGATGACTGATAGTGACATCTGCCTAAGCTGAAGCCACCGTAGTTGACACAGTATCTCCTGGAGCATTTGAACCATACCACACACGGTGCCTGTATCTATTCCTTCTGAAGGACCCCAGTACGGCCCAGCAGAGGACAGTGTCTAGCAATAAGACAGCTGTCCCTTGAGTCCTGCCTAATTTACCGAAGCAAAGAAGCATGGATAGTTTTAAGTATCAAGGGGTCCCTTCCTTTTCAGTAGTAAAACTGCCGAACTTTCAACTCCTAATACCCACCTGGAAAAGGCTCAAAGCACTAACTTTCCAGAAATATAAGAGTATATTGTGCCACTATTATTCCAAGTGGTGAAGTGCAGCAGAGACATATGTCTCAGCTCATCTTAATCCTTGAAGCACGAAAGATGAAAAAAAAAGAATGCTCTCCCTTTCGATTCAGAGCAACTTCAAAAGTCAGAAGTTGTTATTCAGAGCAACTTCAAAAGTTACATGTTGTTTAGTGACAGACCAACAGAAAAAAAAAATCCCCGCTCCAAGAAAGGGATTCCAGTGAAATCTTTGAAGCTACCGAAGTAGAAGTAAATACTGGTTTCTGTGGTGAAATTTTACTGCAGAGCTCTAATTGTAGCTGATCTCTATCTTCTGAATTTGATTACAAGTCTTAGCTTAAGATATTAGCTCTGGTACAATTTCCAAGACTGCAGACAGGAAGAATAGGAAAAGGGAAGGGAAGTGGACAGAAGGTTTATGGGGCATTAATTGGGACAGAGTAGTGGACTGTACAGTGAACAGGCAGCATCAGAGTATGGTCAAAGGAAAGTGGCAAAGAGAAAGAAGGGATAGAAACAGGCAAAAGGACAATGCAAATACACTTAGGGTATAAAGTAAAGGTCAAAGTGTATCAGTATCACCCAAGACATGAGTTAGTAAGCTGTGTTTGATTTTGAAAGTTGACTGCTCCAAATGGATACAGTATTCCGCAGCTCAAGTCACTCCAGCCTGCAGGGATAACTCAGTTAAATAAGTACACATAGGTCCAAGTACCCCCGCGCTACAAAATTTTAAATACTTTCTAAAGCCCTGGGAGGAATGACCAAGTTTTGCTTAGTTCAACCTAATCCACAAAAGTTGGTAAATGGCACTTTGCTTAAGGATGGAGCCGACACCAAATACTGCGATACAGATACAATCAGAAGATAAAATCTGCAGGGGGGAAAAAATGAAGCAAGAATAACTCCCTGAAATGCTATACCTGGCACTGGGTCTTTATTAATTATTCCTCAGTGCATAGTACTCTTTAACCAAATGAAGCTTGACCAGATGGCACAGCATAATTTTTCTGCCTTACAGAAAAACCTGTCTCTAATTTCATAGGGCGTCTGAATTATACGGAAGCCTTGGTATTATTACTAACTTGTAAGTCTGACTCTGATACAACCCAAGAAAAGAGTTGTCTGTAAGTCCTGACCAACCGTTTCAGTCCCAGCAAAGCTGGAAGGTAGTTTGCAATACCATTCAAACACTTGCAAACTAAGAATATAAGCACCAGTAGGAATCAAATTTTAAATATACTGTTAAGAAAAAAAAAATCCTACATTCAGCTCAGTTTTCCCAGCTTGCTAAACACTATCACTGGTCACCACACCAGCAGAAGCAGATGCTATGCCCAAGCTTTTTTTCAAAGAACGTTAGTTAGTTAAATACCAACCATTTATGTGTTGCTTAGCTATCTCTGCCTTTTGTCCACCTCCATACTTTCTGCAGGTCCTGAGTTATAATTTACAAATGCAAAGAAGTTCACGGAAGACTGGCGGATACCTGAAGCAGTTACCTCACAGTTAGCTACATTTTGACCCTTCCTTGCAACGCTGTCTTCACTGATGGAGGCAACGAGGCACCAGTACAGTGAGAGCCCTACTGATGCATAGCACATCTTGACAGCACATAGGCAGGAGCTTAATTTTTTGGCATACTTAAGCTGTTCTCTTGTAAGTACAGATCTCCTGCCATCATAAATTAATCTAGACTCAGACTTCATAACAAGGAGAAAGAGAGTTTGGGGAAACTTTTTTTTTTAATTTTTTTTCATTTAAAGCTCTTCTCCCAGCATGAAGCATCCTGGACCACTTCTAAGATTTTTAGTATGTATTTTCTCTTTCTTTGCCACAGGTGAAAATCTTGGTCAGCAATGCCTTTTGTCCCTGATGTTAGCAAATTGAGGTATGCAAGTCCTCCTTCATGAAGAGTTTCTGCCCAAGAATTATTATGCTGGCTGCCACAGCAGAGCAGTTATTTGGTTTAATGCAAGGAAGTCTAAAGCGCAGTTGAAAGGGAGGAAGCCCAAGAAGATTAAAAGGAGGTTTGCTAGTATAAGATGCTTATCCACAAGAAGGCAGTCCAATAATGTTTCCTTTCAGACCATCAGTCCACTTCATTTGGTGTACATTATATGTGCTGCGGTGTTCCTATATGTGCTGGCAGGCTGACCAGTGCCATTTTGCACCTAATTAACTTCTGAACTGGTCTATCACATTTTTAGTAGATTGCATCTGACTAGAAGAGGATAAAGCTTTGAAGAATCCATTTTTTTTAAATCACTTTACCCCAATTTAATGTATGTACTTGCAGTAAAGAGAGAAAATACCTATGCAAAAGTAATTTTAAAACATTAAGTTTTCATCAAATTTGCTTTTATTTTGATATCAGAAAAATATAATCCTTAAAAAATATAGTTTACAAGAGCTTGTGAGAGGAATATCACTGGTTTAACTTTTCATGTTCATGAATCCTGCTGCTTAGATCTATAGAAGGTCACAAAAACCCAGGGGGATTTTAAGTCTAGATTCCTCTCAGAGACAGGATTTTATGCTTTTGACTTCTTGTAAATGGTAAGTGAACAAGTTAAAACTCCAAAGAAAAGTGAGACACTCACCCTCTTTTCCAAGACTTTGAAATCCTGAATCCTCTAAATCAGTTCAACATGTTTAATCTTAAGAAGTCATTTGCACATTATCATCTTACTTGTAACACGGTGCGTTTATCTCTAGTAACTTAGCAGTGAGCAAAACCATCCCAATAGATACCCCAATACAAAGCTCCTTATAAGAAAGAAATAATTCATTCCTAGTGTCTATTGTCAAAAAAAGGTAAACTGAATGTGCTCATTCCTTGACGAAATACAGAGCAGCATTAATTCACACAACTCTGGGACTCTGGCACACACAATGCCCTCCCCTTCAGTCCATCTCAGAATGACTTCATACATCAAGTATCAAGCCACAAAAAGGCAGAGGACACAGAAGTGAATGTCAAGAGGATTTAACTCAAATTAAGATGTTTGTCTCTTTTCATTATTTTAGAAACTGATAAAGCATGCTTAGTATTTTAAGTACATTTTCCTAAATGCTTTTAGATTCTAGCCTCTGACTCCAGTTTTCGAATCATCACGGAATTTAAATACAATAAAATCCTACACTTTGAAAGGCTTCATTCAGTGCTGGTAGTATGTTTACAGTTTAATAGAGAGACTCTTAAAAAACTGGCAATATTTATCCTAGAGTACTTGATTTAAAACGTTACTAAAAGACAAATGTTCTTTCTTTAACTCCTTAAATTTAAAATAACTTCTGAATATAATGAAGGAAACTGTTTAAAGAAAATTTTGTAAAACTGAAGATATTGACCAGCCACACTATTTTATTCACTGACCAATCTTAAGATGGTAACTTCATCAACACTCATCACTACTGTCCATTTTTCCTGTATTTGCATTTCCAGGGTTACTATGCCTCAAAGTGCACTGATATTCAGCAACTATACCTATAGCTGTGTCTTTCAAGCTTTTAAACAATAAATATTAGAATACATTTTGTATCTGTAAAACCTACAGCTTTCTTATAAAAACTGGACTGCCTAGTTATCTAAAAAGGCTTAAAGAAACAGGCTAGCATTGTAAATTCAGGCTTCAGCAGGCCCATCAATCCTTCTTGTATTTGATTATTTTAGTGCTGCCACCTCAAGAATTTTTTCTTCTGTATTTTTTTTCTTAAAGCTCTGGCCCTGAGAACGCTCTAGCCTCCCTTCCTGAGTTTCTTCCTCTTCATCTCCGACCTCCTACCCTCTTAGCATTTAGAAATATGTTGCGCAGCACATGAAACCAGAATCTTGTTCAGCCTCCATGCAGGAATGCCGAGTCTCATCTTTCCAGACAAGTTTTAACCACCACGGTGATTTGCGTTGGCCAGCGTTAGGTTGTCTGTCATCCATTTTTCTACATTTAGACCATTGTTTGCTTCATACAAAGGCAACCGTGCACCTGGATGCTACCCTTCTTTTAAATTAGCATTCTACAAGTGGTAGAACGCTCATGATCTGTATGTTTTACTGCAATGATCAAAAATGATTGCAAGTGGCCTACCGCTTTGACATAATATTAAATAGGAATTTCACTGCGTGGTGGCCCAGGGTTTTCTTCCAAGTAGCTCATAGGATAGCCTTTGATCACATGCCAGAAGTTAACCAAGTTAAAGTTGCTGTTTTGTAGCCAACCTTTCCTCTCTGGACAGCTCTAGAATACAGAACCTGCCAAAACTGTAAGGCAGATAAAGAGGAAATGAACACTCAGTTCAGCAAGGTCTTTCCAGAAGAAAAACATCCACTGAAAGAAAAATGAACCAGAAATTAAAATACAGTTCAGGTATGGCTTTAACACATTTTAATTTCTCCCTGCAGTTAAGGCACCTTTCCACTTGCTTTCAGAAAATTAAAGGAACTCAAGGGGCAAAACTGGCAGGACAAAGGAATTTCAGCCTCAGATAATAATTTGCAAGCCATTATGGTGCTACATCAGTGCAGAGGGAACCCAAGGAGAAGCACATGTGCTTATGGCGGAATGTCATGAGCAAGGATGGCATACCTCTTTGTGGGCTCCCTAGTCCAGTAATAAAAAAGATTCACCAGCATCCTGTGTAGCTATTAATATTCATGGACTTAATAGGAAGTAGCTATTCCTGCTAAGTTGTGGACGGATGAAAGAGGCCGACCTATGGGCTTTCCTACCTGCTTTTCTCTAGCGAATTTAATAATTCCTGCCCAGATCTGAAGAGGTAAAAGAACAATTAAGTTGAGATACCTGACACGTGGGCTACTTCTGCTTATTACGGATGTTTCGTTATTCACTGGCATTCCTCTCACACTTCTTATTTCTCAATTTTTAATGTAAATCTTCTTTACTATGATTGGAAGAATTCTTCTGGTGGCATTAGTGTGTTATTTTTATGGCAGCAGATGGCTAAGACCTGGTAAAGAACAGCCATTCCCCAATTTAGAAGAGCATTTTTACTGACTTGCTAGACACTTGTTTCAAACAGAAATAGCACAAGAGCAACAGAGAAGGAAAAGTACTTTGAGAAGTGAACAATTATTTACAAAAAGTAAATGACGAAGTGAAAATTAAATATAATTTTCCTCTGCTTTCATATGTACGCATTCATGAAGTTTGTTTTTTTTTTTTGACTTTCTAGGTATTCCCCTTCTCTGCTCTCAGACATACTGACACCAATACCATTTTAACAGTAAAAGAAAGTACTACATCCTCATCTCAGGCCTGCTAGCATTCAAGCTTCCTAACATTCTAAAACTGAGTTGGAATTAAGTTTATAAGTCCAGTGAATCACTTGTAAAATAAATGCCTAAAATGAAGGAGAAGCCAGTTAATACCCCAGCAAGGCATCTGTAGACTTATGAAACTGGCATCTCAAGGGTAACTGTTCCGTGCTTACTTTTACTGCGTGCTATACTTAGAAGCACAAGGATCAGTTTATACTAATTTCTTACCCAGAACGTAGCTGTCACGATCCCGAAGAAAAAACAACTTTTATCATGTACAAAAACTGCAGTCTGCGGTTTAAAGTCCTCGTTTAAAAAACATGAGCCATGTTCTTAGTGTAAGCAGACAGAAAAATCAAAAAAAAAGTTCTGTACCTAGACACGAAAAAAATACTCTGTGAAATTTCAAATCAGCGCTGCTAAGAGCTCACCAGCATTTTAAACGCCAATACTTGTATATTCTAAACCAACTACAAGTTTCTGCTGATCTTTCTTTAAAAAAACAAAGTCAGCAAGTCTGACACGGTCCACTCAATCTCCCATCCAGTTTTAATGGAAAATACAGTTTCCGCAAAGCTCTTCAACTCCCTGTCCAGAAAATAAGCTACTGTTCTGGAGTGAGTTTTTGATGGAAACAGAGAAAGTGGATGTTAACTTTCAGGTCATTCTGATGTTACTTGTATGTCTCACACCTTACTCCTGGCACACTTGCCATTCTCTCGCTGCATTTCCTGATGGAGCCACCTCCCAGAGGAAGACTTCCACTGCATCATGGAAAACGCAGCCTGGCAGGGGCAGCCAGGATCCAGGAACGGAGCCGCCCGGCGCTGCTCCCGGTTAAATCCCAGCCCGAGGAACGCGGGTGGCTGCCAGTGGACAAAACATGCCATTTCCAAGCTGAAGTTCCAACGTGCTTAACCAACGAAAGGCTGATTGTTCTAAAGGGATACAGCAGAGGGACCGCCGTTATTTGGAGCCCCGATGCTCACTGCTCGGTGTGTTCGGGACATTTTACATTATCAGCACCCGCGCCCCTCACCGCTGCATCGAACCGGGCTCCCCAGGAGTCTCTTCGATCCCGAACGGTACGCCTCATTGTTTTTTTTAAGGATCACCGAAAAATAAAAGGAATCCTTCCGACTTCACGCGCTAAAACCGAATCGGGACGGGCGTCTCGCGCCACCTCATCGCCAGCGAATGGGCTCCGGGATGCGAGCCCCCCCCGGGCACCGGGATGCCCCCCGGCATTGGAATGCAATGCCCCGCCCCGCTGGGTACCGGGCTGCCCTCCCGAGCAACGGGATGCTGCCCGCCGGCACCGGGATGCCAGCCCTCCCTGGGTACCGGGATGCGAGCCCACCCGGGCACCGGGATAGCAGCCCCGCCGGCACTGGGATTCCACCCTCCCCGGACACCGGGATGCCCTCCAACCAGGCACTGGGATGCCAGCCCCTCGGGCACCGGGATGTCCTCCCACCAGACACTGGGATGCCAGCCCCTCGGGCACCGGGATGGGAAGCCGCCAGCAGCAGGATTAGGAGTCCCCCAGGGCACCGGGATGCCCGCCCCTCCGCCTACCGTATTTCCTCGAATAGCGGGGCAGCACTGGTGCGCGCTGGGCGAGCCGCCGGCCCGCACGGGGTCTCCCAGCCGCGCTCCTGCCCCACCGGCGGGTGGAAGGGGCTCATCTCGCCCCTCCGCGCAGGAGCCCGGGCGTTTCCCCCCGCGTTGCGCTGCTCCCCCGCCTTTCCGCCCCAGCCGTTACCGTAATTTCCGGCGGCGAGGCGCGGCTCTCCCGGCCGGCTTTCCCAGCAGAGGTGACCGGGTTGC
Source organism: Cuculus canorus (assembly GCF_017976375.1). Taxonomy (NCBI): domain Eukaryota; kingdom Metazoa; phylum Chordata; class Aves; order Cuculiformes; family Cuculidae; genus Cuculus; species Cuculus canorus. The sequence continues at coordinate 10,684,270 of NC_071441.1, forward strand.
GGCTGCCCCGCCCCCGCGTTCCATTCCCTATATGGTGTCGGCGCGGGGGGCGCCGCCGGCCACGCTCCCTTTTCCCACCACGCGCGCCGGGGCTCGCGCGCGTGACATCATCGGGGCGGGGGGCGGGCAGGAGCGCGCACCTCCCCCCCCGCCCCGAGCCTTCCTCGGGCCGTTCTATTTACGTTTGTGACGGCGATTTCCATCAGGCCCCGCCCCCGCGCCGGCGGCCCGGCGTCCGGCCCCGCCCCCTTTTACCCATATAAGATCAAAGGGGCGTGGCCAGGCAGCCGTTCATCGCCTTCCTGCAGCCGCTTATAGGGTACAGCCACTTCCGCCGTCTGCTTAGAAGCGGCGCGATCATGGCGGAGCGCGGCCAGCTCCCTCCCCCCGCCAAGCGCCTCTGCTGCAGAGCCGGCTACAGCGCGGGGTGCAGGCCGGGCCAGCGGGCGGGCGGCGCCGGGCCCGGCGGCGGGGCGCTCTGCGCCGGACCCTCCTCCGCAGCCGCCGCTGCCGCGCTGGGGCTGCTGCCGCTCGGCAAGACCCAGAGCCCCGAGTCCCTGCTGGACATCGCGGCTCGCAAGGTGGCGGAGAAATGGCCCTTCCAGCGGGTGGAGGAGCGGTTCGAGCGGATCCCGGAGCCGGTGCAGCGCAGGATCGTGTACTGGTCCTTCCCCCGCAGCGAGAGGGAGATCTGCATGTACTCCTCCTTCAACACCGGCGCCGAGGACGCCGCCGCCGGGGGGGCCGCCGGGGACGCCGCCGCCGACGAGACCCGCCTGCCCTTCCGCAGGGGCATCGCTCTGCTCGAGGGCGGCTGCGTCGATAACGTCCTACAAGTCGGTGAGTCACCGGCCGGGGCCGCCGCTCCGGGCAGGGCAAGGCGCCGCCGCCCCCGCCGGAGCCTCCCGGGGGGCGTGTGCGGGTGCCCCGCGGTGCTGCCCTCCACGCGAACCCATCGCGGTGCGGGCCGGGCGGCTGCCTTCGCCGCGGTCTCCTCCCCCTCGCACCCGGGGCACGGGGTGACTCCCTGGCTCCGTGACAGGGACGCGCCCCCCGCTCCAGCCTGTCCCTTTAACTCCGACCTCCCCCGCTCCCGGTAATCCTGCTCGTGTAATCCCGCTCAGTTCTGTCCCCTCCCTGCGCCCACCTCCGGTAATCCGGGTCATTGCTTTACCCCGAGCCACAATAGCGAGGAGATGCCGCTCCCCCCCATCCCGGGGGGACCGCCGGTGGAAATGAATCAGCAGAAGGGTGGCCGGCGGGGGAAGGAGCCGGGGAAGAAGAGGGGGTGGGGGACACACACACAGACATACACAAGACGAAATGCGCCGCCTTCCAAAATAAAGACATAAAAGCGTTGCCGAGAACCCGGCGGCGGGTGTGCGCGCGGGGATCCGCGAACAAAGGCGTTTGTAGGGCAGCGGCGGCGGCGGCCGGAGGGAGGGAGGGTGCGCGATCCGCCCCGCCTGGGGAGGGCAGGGGGGCTGCTTTGGGATGAGCCGCTTGGTGACAAGGACAGAGGGGGAAGCGCAGCTCTTCCTCCTCTCCGAACAATACACACACACACCCCCGCTCCTTTTCCTCCCCTGCCGCTGCTCTTCACCCGCTGCGGGCAGCCCCGATTAACTCCTCCCTGCATGTGTTTAAAGGGCTGTAGAGGTGGGTACTCCCCGATTTTGGGGGGAGCTGTGTGTCTGGGGGTTGCTGTCTTCCCATTCGGGGGGGGGGTGGTGGGGCGAGCAGCCCCCAGCACACAGCTCCCCCCGCGGTCGGTGATGTTCTTTGTGCGACCCGGCCACTTTGTTCTCGTTTTCATGTTTATTTGTGTCCTTTATATTTTTTTTTCCACCCTCCGTTTTCTGCCTCTTCCCCCACCTCCTCCCCCGAAAAGAGGAAGCCAGACAAAAGAGGCTGCTGCTTGCCTTTTGTTAGCTTCGGGGGTTGGGGTACACCGGGTTCCCCCCCTAAAAAAAACCCTCGGTCCTTCCCGCTGCGGGTTTGACTTGGAGAGCAGCTTGTGAACGTGCCTTCGATTCTTTTCGCCTAAGGGAAGCCGTATCCCTGCTCCTTCCCTTCTGCCCAGGGGGAGTTCAGTCTTTTTTTGGTGTTTTTCTTTTGATCTAATTAACTTTCTTGTAAGTTCCATCGTTTGGCTTTCTCTTTCCAGAGGTCTGAGGCACATCTGTGGCTCCTCAAGACTGGCAAAACCAGAAGTAGGGCTTTTTTTTTTTTTTTAGTTTGGATGGCAGTGCTGAGATTATTTTTTTTTTCCCCCTTTTGCTTACACTTGATTCTGTTTGCAAGCGATGAGGAATGACAGGAGTGCACATAGGGAGGGTTTCTTGGCTGATTACATTTAAGCCAGGAATTCACTGTGAAAATAAAGCCAAGGGGTGATAAATAAAAGATGCAATCTTCTCTAGGAGACAGACACTCAGCGTGGGCTTTCCTTCACTTGCTTCCAGCAGTGGACTAGGCCTCAGCGAGTAGTTTTGAAAGAAAAAAGTAACTTTTTGTGTGGCCTCATGGGAAGGGGGCATGAGTAATGTTGGCAAGGGTCAATGTGAAGAAAGAAAATATGCATAAATCCAACTGAAGTGTTGACTGCTGTTTCTGGAGCCCTTAAATGTGTTCCAAACAAATGCTGTACCTACTGCTGAAAATACATTTGTCTTGGGTTTATTTTGTTGTTTTCTGACCTCATATGAGCCTCCTTTGGCAGCCTGTGCAAAAATAGTAGTGGAAACTGATGGTATGAAACCTGTCAGCTGTTCTCACAGAGGCCTTTGACTTGCCTGGTGAGGGAGTTGTGGAGTCCTTAGGTAAGCTGGGTCCTGCTGTATGAAAGTTCTTGTGTAATTTGGGTAGGTAACTGTGTCATTAGGACTGGCTTTTGCCAGAGAGAGGTTCCTTGTGTAGCAGAAAGGTGCAACTGTTAAGGCCAATTCAACTGGAGTGAGTTATATTGGGTGGAGAATGGAATTGGTTCCCTATAATATGGCTGAATGTGTAGCATTGAGGAAAGCTTAACGTTGAGTTTATGTAAGTGTATGTTTAGTGATCACATAAATGTGAACTTATGTTCTTTGCAGTATGAGTAATGGAAACTCTGTAAATGTTTACTATTGTGCTATGGAAAACTGCAGTTATCGGACAAAGTACATTTTATTTCGTATCAATTCTAACAGCCGTACTTGTAACACTAAGTATTTTTATAAACAGGGAATGCAGGATTTGATTTCTGAGGGAGATGCATAAATTTCACTGTCATGGTAGTTAAATTGAACCATTTACTTCAGAGTTTTATGTAGGTTTTTTTTAGTCTAACCCTGAACAAGCATTCAGACAATTTTATCGTGGCAGCTCATTTCAAGTGAGAGAATTTCAAAAGCATTGTGTCTATGCTTTGCTACATATCTTCATGTCAGACTGCTTCCTGACCCCCAACCTTATCTCTCGAGTGTAATGAAAAGAGAATCCTAAATAAAAGGAAGATGACACATTACTGATCTGCATAAATGAACTTAATAATCAAGCAGTAAAGTTGTCTGCTAGCCTGTTTTGAAATGGAATGATATTGTCCTGGCATAATAATTAGCATCAGTTCATTTTGAAAGATTTTTCTCTGAAGAAGTTGGCTTCAAAATTCCATTTGCATAAAATTTATTAATGTTTTTTTTAGTTTTTGATAAGTTTCAATTAGACATGAAAGATTTTCTTTTTTAATGTATTTAAACAAAAGTACAGAATGTGACCTCCTAAAGCAAGCTTTTTCAATTGTATAAACCAGAGCTTTTCTACTGTTGATGTTTTTCATTTATTTCAAACCAAGTATTTTTAGTAAAAATTACAGTCTAAACATGAAAGCACTTAGTGGGTAAATACAACAATCTGGAAGGAAAATTAGAAACTGTTTCGTTTGGCCAGATTTGTTTAAGATGCCAGGAGTGGCAGACAGTTTCAGATGGTGCAGTGTATATTTGGTTTCTGAGGTTAGTCCTGAATTAGTATACAGTACTGTGTTGTCCTCATGGCTGTGGCTGCTGGGGTCAGGAAGAGGTGTGATCCTTCAATAGCACAGTTGACCTGGCGAGAGCCCTTAGTGCAGCTATTCTAGGAGAAAAAAAAAACCCAAAACACCATAGCCCTGTGCCTCTGCTGGGACAACTCTTTTTGCTCAGGGAAAGAGAGACTGCCTTTGCTGTAGTGCTGTAACAGTTGGCTTTACTGGTGTCACTGCAGCCACATTAGAATAGTACTTGAAGTGTTTTGTTGATATGTCATATAAGTACTCTTAGAGTATCCTTGTCTGTCTGCAATTTGGGGTTGCTTTGTCGTTGTTGCATAGAACCTGCTTGCTCATACAGGCCTTCCTTTAAGGCGTTACAGGCCTCTCTATGGCAGCATGAGGCTTTGTAATCATGCCTTTTAGGTATGAATGGCAAGGGAGTGAGTTGGAGGAAAGAGACTCCCAGGGAAGGGAAATAATGTAAAGAATTAATTGAGTGGCACTTACCACAGCTCTATAGAATTTAATGTTAATATTGTGAACTGGAAAGCTGCCTTGTCTGTGGAAGAGGGTTCAGCATCATCAGTGTGGAACTGTGGACTCGTTTTCCTGAAGTCAGTTGGTGGTACATTATTAGAGGGATGTAACCAAAAATAGTTTTTAGAGAAAAAACAAGTAAAATTCCTCAACTGTAGAATAATGGTTGGAGCTCCCCGGATGTTTCTTTGTGTGTTTTTCCCTATTTTATTTTAATGAAAAGTACTTATCTTCTGACTCAGAGGTGCTTTTATCATCTATTTTTACAGCTGATGATTCCCTCCTTTCCTTTTTTTTTTTCCCCTTTCTCTTTAATTATAAGCTAAAAGCTGGTGATGGCTTTAAAAACCAAGAGAAGCCATTTTTTTTACCAGGAAGAAGAGAAAGCTTTACAGAACTGTTGGTAGCTGTTACCTGTAATTTTGATGGCATGTATATTGTTGTCAGCAAATATCCCATCTTTTTCATGGATGGTGATTCTAGTTAATAATTTTTTGTTCCTTCTATCCACTTTTACTCAACATAATGTGCAATTGTGGAGCAAGTAACCCAGATGTAATTTCCCTTCTTTCAAGGCTTAGTTGTCTGAGCATCAACAGTGTAATGTGAAACACCTTACTCTTGGTAAAACCACACCAAGGAATTATTAGTGCAGCTAGCACAAATGTTTTTGTGCTGTGAGTTGAAATGTGCCTCTTAGCTGACATGATGATCTTCACTGACACATGCGATATATATCTAATTGTTGATGAAACCTGTAGGGTATGTAGATTTAGTAGAAAATTTTTATTGAACATGAGTAATACTAAGTTATGTGATAAAATGAAGGTTGTCATTTGTGGAGATACGAGCACTGTGTTTTGCATTAACTTCTTAGTGTCCTGTGATACCAAGTTGTCTACAGATTTTTTTCCAAGGGGAAAGAGTTTGTGTTAAACTCTGCTTATTTGAGAAGTTTATATGCTGATGTGCTGAAGGATAAAGCATGGTTTCTTCTGCAGTCAGCCTAATGTTGGGTTTTGGTTAGGAACTTATAACTAGAACAAGTTATCCAGAATTTGTTAACAAATGATGTCTGACTTTTTTACTTAGTTTCAAGACTACTACAGTCTTGTGGAAACATCTTCATTGATGCGAGTTGTGTTTTGCTTTAGGAGATAACTATCAATATTTCCAAGTTCCAGAACAGAAACAAGTAAACTGGTTTTCAGATATCCCTTCCTGAAAGAGACACATCTGAATGCATTCCAGTTTCCTTGTTAGATTTGGAATGCAATGCATTTATTAGGAAATGCACGAGCTATTTTCAGTGTGTGTGAATGTCTGCTTGCATATACTACCGTTGACCTTGAATTATTTCTTTGGAAACCCTTAAAAAAAACAAAAAGAGAGGGAAAAGAAGGGAAAAAAGCCTTAACTCAAGACCACATTGCTAAATGTGTAAAACTTTGTAAATTGACTCCTTCCTTTTTTCAACCATTTCAACCATTAATATCATTAGATATTAAAAATATCTAATCTGTATTTCAAGAGAAAGCAGGCATTTTACAGTGACTCCAGAGTAAGTAAATAAAACTTTTTACTGTCTTTTAATATAATCATGAGTAGTGGGATAAATGTAATAGGAGAGCGTTAACACTCATCTAGAATTTATTTGTTTTTTAGGGAGAAAATTAATTGTAAATCACTTCTGTCACACTTTTAAAGACAAGTCATCTTCTTTTATTGAAAAAATTTATATTAGATTGACTTAAACTTTTTCATTGGTTTAGCTTAGATTGCATGTTTCATTTTTCACCTAAGTTCAAGACTTTCCTCACTTCCAAGAAAACAGTTTTCATTTTCAAAGCTTGCTTTCTGTTTTATAAAGTGAATCGATGTCTATATGATCAGGTGTTTTGGTATGTACCAATTCTTGGATTTGAGCCAGTTGTCATGCTGGCAACCGATGCTTGTGTGTGCTCTCTCTCCTCATGCTCTTAACTTGCAGAGATGAACAACTAATTGAAAGTAAAATCTGTGTGTGAGAGTAGGCTGGAGATACTTAAAAGTCAGCCTTGGACAAGCTAGTTTCCATAAAAATCAGTAGGCTAGTTGCTGCATTTTGCTGTATCATTTCCTTTTTATAATGAACCCTTACATAAGACTCTGCTAAAGTTCTAATGTAAAATAACCTACTTCAAGTGAAAAGACAAATACTACTTCGTACATTGTTTTTTACTGGTGAAGGATAAAGTATATTAGATGGCATACTGTAAGATAAATCTGTGTTGGTTCAATTTTAATGTCACTTGCTATCTAGGTTATCTAGTTCTTATGTTAAGACAAATAAGGACGTTTTGTAGTAGTGTTACAAAATACAGGTGCAGAGTTATGGTAGTATAGGAATGCAGATGACATCCTGTAGCTTGCTTTCTCTGTAGCTACTTGGGAGGTTAGGTGGGAGAATTTATGGGATCTTGAAAAAAAAAAACAAACCTAAAACAAAAGAAGAGAAACAAAAGAAGAGGGGGGAAAAAAGGACCATACTGTTTTAACTGACAAAAGCTATCCTAATTTATTATTATACTGTCTGTGACAGGAACTAATTTGAAATTTTACAAAGCTTTCATGTGCAGCAGAGGTACAGATTTAATGTGAGTTCTGATTGCCTGGAATGCAGTCAGCCTGACAGTATGTGAACACTTGAGTACTGTCCAACAACTGCACTTGTTCTGGAAGATGTCTCCTTGAACTTCCAGCTTTTCTTTTCAGTTTACTATCTAAGACTACTTGTGTAAAATGTTTCTTTCTACTGGATGTCTGTGCAGCCTTTGACTTCGCTTCATAACCTCTGTGATCTTGATCTCTACAGATATTGGCTGGTACTGTACACTGGTTTGCATTCTTCTCCTAGATACATGCCAAATGCCATGATTTACGTGATACCCTTGGGGTGCATTACCTTGCTGTCCTCTGATGAAGGAGTAATAAACACCCAGTCTTCGTTGCCTTGTCCTTGCTATTAAAAACTTGTGATGTAAGTCACTATCTTAAAATACTTCTTTCTGACTTAATTCTGTAAATGTGCAAACAAATCAGAGGAGCGTAGCCTTCTAATAGTGACTACAGGATAGAGAACTCCTTTGTGGTTAGGTCAGAACTGATAAAAGGGCTGCTGAAGGAGCTGAGCAGTCCTACAAAAGACTTTCTGGTTTGGCACAATTCAGTAGTGTACTTCAATCTACAAACTAGTAGATTGAAGTATCTGCTAGTGTGTTCTTTTTGCCAACACTTTATTCAAAACCTCTGAAAAATGACAAATTGTGAAAAAAGATTGTGGAAAAAAATCTGTGACAAATTGTGAAAAAATCTTTAACAGTGTTTAAAGTAAGTCTTAGGGCAAATGTGAATCATGTGATCACACACTTTAATAAAAAGGAGAGTTTATTTCTTTTTTCAAATTTTTTTTTTTATGCCAACCCTTTATTTGTTGTTGCAAGCAAGTGTACTTGACAGTTTTGAAATAGTTGGAAATTTTTGCTTTGGAAAGTGCATGGGCAATGGCTGAGAAGGTCTGATGTTAATTGGAAGGATGCAGTAAAACCTGTCAGTAAGTTTAAATTCACACTACTAGGGCTAGCTGATCAGATAAATCAGAATCTCATTTACTGAATTAATGTGCTAGAAATTCAGGTGACTTGCCTTTTGTCCTGCTTTATTTAACAATCTGCCTGTTTACATGTCATCTTTCATCGTTAATTGGTGTCAGACATATGGGATTGTTGGAAAAATAAGTGGAGGAAAATGGCATAATAGGAAGAAATTTCACAGAAGTAGGTGTAGATCTTTATTGTGTCTATTTTTTGTTTTGGACATAAGTTAATTGCATTCAAATGATCATTTTGAAGGCTAGGAAAATCAAATGTTGCATAGCCGTGTGACTTCTAAGAAATAAGACACTTTGTTGTACGCATGCCAAGTTATACTGCTAACTGGTTACTGACAGCCAGTAGTAATGCAAATACAGTGCAGGAACTGTGCATGAGTTGTGCAGCTGACTACAATGTTTAATTTATATTGACTAATGAAATAAAGAATGTTTGGTCATTGAGGAACTTAAAATTGGATAAACTGTTTTATAAAGTGCAAGACAAATTTACAGTGTGTAAGAGCTGAGGATGAAGTTTACATGTATTCTAATTATTTCTGTATTTTTAAACTTGCATTAAAAGTAAGGTTTTCAATTAAAGGCTTTTACCAGCATAGCTCTCTTGGGTTTGTTCCCTTATGCTTATAGTTTGACTCTTTCTTACTTCATACCAGTGGTCTGCCTTCTCTATATAATAGCCTTCAGCTGTGTGTCCAAGGCACAGTTGGGGGCACAGACTCTCTTCAGCAAATCAGCTTCCAGCTTACGCTTGACAAGAGAAGCTGGTGAACTTTATTGTTAGTATTTAATGTCTGCATTCAGCTTTGATATTTTGACTAGACTAAAATTCATAGAGAACCAATCCATATTCAGTGATTAATGATGGAATTGAGAGTGTGTTTGGAAAACATAAATGTAAGTAGTGTGGTCTTTCATGGTTCATGTGCTTGGTGATTGGTCATCTTTGCCGTTTACCTGCAGTTTCAGCTATGAAAGGACGACAGATAAAATGTCTGTGCTAAGACTTCATTAACAAATATATCTACAGATAATCTTCCTGGAATCTTCCGCAAAATGTGAGCGAATCAGTGAAGCTGAGTGGAGAACCTTACAGTAAGCTACTGATTACTTGTGCAACAGTTGCCTCAATGAAGCACTTGGCACCTCCTGTTCATGGAATGCAATGCACTGCTTTGGAAAGGAGAAAAGTACTCTTAGTGGAACAGTTGTTTGTATATTTACGAAGCTGGCCTTGGTGACCACAGTTAAGTGAAGCTTGTGCTTCTTACAGCCAATTCTGTTGAGTCTGCTGATTTCGAAAGTTCGGGAATGGGAAAAATCAGTAGTCTAAATGAATTGGTTAATATACTAGCTAAAGGAAGGAAACCTGGAACACTTTTATTCTGAAACACTGTGTTATCACCAATGACAACTGGGACAACTGTCTGTGCTGCTGCTGCTGTAGATGCAAAATGAGTCTCGGCTCCTCCATTGATTTAGGTTGTAAACTGAAACCTTGCAAACTGCCTACGATTAGCATCTTGGGGATAAAATATAAAGTCCATTATATGTTCTCTATCTGTTTGGATATAGTGTAGCTATCTTACACAGAAGTGTGAAGCTACAGTTTTGCTTCTTCTAGAGTAGAAGGATGAAAGTGACATAAAGTGTGTAGCTGTGTTTTAGCTTTCTGTTGTTGCAAGCCGTGATATGAGAGAAAGCCGTCACTCAGCTTTCCTGGTCAAATCTTAAATGCCTTAATTAATAGAGGTGACTTCAGCCAAATGCGCTACTAATACATGAATGGTAGGCAGTGAGTAGGAATGAGTGAGACTGGAAGTAACAGATGCTGTGGCAGTCTGATGGGACAAGGAAGCTGAGAATAGTTTCATTAGTGATACCTAAAAAATTGAGAAGTGCACGACTTAATTTTACTGATGGTTTTCAGTGGTCAAACTTTACCACTGAAAACTTTATGTATCCTGGCAATAATTTACAGGCTTGATTTCTAGGTAGTTATGTAGGTGGTAAATGTAGTGGCTGTTCAGTGGCAGGAGTGAGGAAGTGTTTAGGAGTAAACAAGACTTTGGCTTGTTGATTAAGATGTACTTGAAGAGAAGAGGTAGTAAAATGCTGAGTTGACCTTTATAGATCCGAAGTTAAGAAAAGAAGTGGGGAAGTGGTGATTCCTGAGATAAGGTAGAGGTCAAAGAGCCCTGAAGAGGTGTGTTTAAGTGGGGTATAGTCAGAATGACTGCTCTTTCTGCTGTGGTCTGCTTTCAATGCGTGTTATTGAAAGGCTGGCAACTATAGATTCTTTCCTACAAAAGAAACAAAGTTTTCAAAATGGAAAGTAACTTGCCAAAGTGACTTAGCTGACCTGTAGCTTCTGAAGCTGTAAAAATATGTTAAAGTTACTCTTTTTCAACCTCACATCCCACTTTCAATTTTATAGATAAGATATATTTGACCCACAAAGGGAACATTGTTTTTCAGAATGTGTGAAATTTCTATTTATTTGAAGGGTGTATTTGGGATTGTGCTTTATCAGAAGCGGAGACTATTTGAGTTGTGGTGGAGGCTTAACCATTACAGTGGTAAGACAAAACCATTGACTTCATTTGTACAACTGTTTGAAATGGATTTATTCAGAGTCAACTATGCATTGATAAGATCATAGAATATAACTGAATTTCCTTTACTATAAGCTATTGTCAAATTGTAGTTTAATTATTCTCAACACGCAATAATGTCTTAGTTGTAAAGCTCTATATATTGCAAAAAGAGGAGACGTTTTTCTTATCTTTTTCCCCACAGTTGAGAATAGTCGCGGTACTTAGACTTGTGGACTTCTTCCCCAGGTCTGTATATTGTGCTGACCTGGCAATAAGGGTGTGGGGTGCAGTGAGGAAAGACAAGAATCTGATGAAGTGATGCACAACTTTATTAGGCACTGTACACAAAGGTGGGAAGTAGGAAGGGGAAAGAGGAAGAGAACTGTCTGTGTCACTACTATAGCAGTCAGGAGGACTGGAGAAGTTTTTCCTGTGGATAAGAGGCCATGTGGAAGACAAACCTGATGTTGTTAGAAGATAAATGGTGAAGACGGGAAATGTATAACAAATGCAAGCATTGTAATCTCAGTAGCTAAGAGATCCAAAGTTGTGTTGTGTTTAAAAGGAAGGAGTTGCACATGCCCGGGGACAAGGAATGATGCTGATGCGATCAGAAAACTGAATGCTCCCTGCATGTAGACTAAGCTTGAAAGGAGCTAGGTAGCAGTAAGATCAAAGCTGCTGCTTCCTCATTACTCAGTGTGGAATGATAGCTACATAAATGTTATACTGGATGAATGGAAAGAGATGCGAGTCATGTGTATGTACTTGAGTGAATCCTGCCTGTTATGAGGTCCATCTTCCCTTCCCTCCTCGAATAACAGAAGGAAGTTAAGGCGTAGAGATAGTGTTGAGAAACGTCTGCGGAAGAGAGGAAGCAGAGGAGGATGAGTATGCAATGAGATACTAAGCTGTGACTTTTTTTTTAGGAAGTAAAAGGAGAACCACAAAAGCCAGTAAAGGTCAAAGTTCTAGGAGAAGAATCATCAGTTTATATAAGCACTGAACAGTAAAGGAATCCAAATCCTGAAACACATCCAGAAAGTATCTCCACTGGAGAACCTTGGCGAGAGCCATTCCCATGTGATGCACTGCATTGGAACCAGCAAAGCCCCAATGGCAGAACCACATTCCAGGCAAGGGCCTTGGTGTACTCAATGACTTGGCTGTGGGAGCAAGAAGGTGGTGATGTGGGGCAGGTGGTGGTGTGATATAACTCAAGCACCTCAGGCAAAAGTTAATGGGTGATTGAGGTAGGACAGTCAGCAGTGTAAGAGTGCAAAAGGAACTCTATTAGCCTAACAGGTATGTAACTTGATTGATAGGCACAAAGGGTTATCTGTAGCTGGGTTTTGGGCCAGGCAGCTTGGGAATGATAGCATTAGATTCAACCTTGATGAAGAAATTAATGTCCTAAGCCTGGGATTGGACAAGTGTGTTGAGACCGGAAAAGACAAAGTCAGAGCAGATCCACCCTTGCTTTTGATGCTGGCTTGAAGTGCCAGAAGTAGAGTGGGAAGGTTATGTTTGCAGGAAGGGCTGGAGCTGGGACTGTTGCAGAGGTAGCCTGCAATTTAATCCTCCATCATTAGCTGAGTATGGTTAGCGTAAGTCACCAGAAGCATGTTCAGCACAGGCTGCAGAGACCTTTGACAGGCTTGTCCCCACAGAGCTCAGTGCCCTTACATTCCACTCTTGGCACCCAGCAGCTCTTCTTCTACCTGCAAAAGCCATAGTGGGCTTTTGATCAGTTTGCTTTCACGCAGGAAAGAATATATTTGTACTGGTAGCTGTTGTGAATTTGGTTAGCAGTGTGTCCTCTAGATGTCTGATAGCAGTGTCCAGTGTGGTAGTTACAGCTCCGAAGCCCTGATGTGGGCATGCTGATGCACTGGTACAGGGCCTGTCCTACCTTAAGTGAGGCTTTTGTACCAGCTACAAAACCCAGGCTGTGTTGTAAAGGTGGTGTGCTGATCCAAGGCTGAGACCAGTAGTCTGTGAACTGGTTTAAAGCTAAAATACAAGCTTGATGCCTATCTTTTTTTCTAAGGCTGGTAACCTTAGGTTGCCTGGAAAAGATTATATATGACAAAGACCATAAACCTTTACTCTGAGAGCTGTTGAAAATATATTTCCAGTTACAATTTAGCAGTGTTATCACTCTCGTCCCTCCCTTTTTCTAGGGAGTAGGCACATTCCTGACTGACCAAGCCTGCTGCCCTGAGGAAAGCTGCTGGTAGAGCAGCACAGTGTGGTTGTGAACACAGGAGTCCTTTTCCAAGAGCCTATTCCAGCAGACTTGCTCCTTCTTGTCACTTGGTGAACTCCTCCAAGGACAGACTATGAAACAGGCCTATCAGAATAAAGGCTTTCCATTGTGAAATACTCCAGTCATGAATATGGTGAACGAAATAACTGACTCATTTGCTGTTCCATGACTCATTTGCTGCTCTGTGCATCATTGTGTAACTCTTAGAACAGAAAAGGCACGTTTCTGTGCTTGTGAACATGTATTTTGGAAAGGGTTTTTGTGACTGTTTGCAAACTTCACCCACTGCAAAGACCACTGTGTTATATTAACCCTGAAGTTACATGGTTGCTTTAAATTGGCTTAAATGCAGGCTGCTGTGAAAGGGACACTGCAGCTCTCCTCAAGGTTGCAGCTGGTGCCAGGGCTTGTGGAGCTGCGTGGTGAGACAGAACTGGCTTGCTTTACGAATTTAGATCTTGCTGGGTGAGTTTTACCTGGTTTATTGGCCAAGAAAATGCTACTGTTGATCTAAGGGAGAAGAGATTGCAAGAGGGGGACACTGAGAAGGGCATGGTTCAGCTCCTCTGTCAGTCACACTTATGGTGGCTTAACGTGATCACGAAGACCTGATTGTTGTCTGGGGAAAGTTGATGGCCGCTGTGCTTCAAAACTTACCTTTGGCAAAAAGTGGCCTATTTATTCCAAAGACAGCAACACAGGCTTTCCAGAGCCCAGGCTGTGTGTTGAGCCTGTATGAGTGAGCCATCTTCCACATTTCTTCATCCACAGTGTTTTTCTGTGTTACAAAACCTTGGCCAAGTGATGAGTACCTCTCGCATGCTCCACTGGTGGTTAAAAGAGAGCCAGACAAATGCTTACTTTAAGTGTACAGGAAAGGGGAAGGAAATGCCTAACAATTTACTCCAGTTGTGCGTGTTCACTTCTCTCTACTTGCAAAGCTGTGGAAAAGGTGCTTTTTGCCTTCGAAGTTCATATCTTTCCTTCTCTTTTGAGAGAGTGCTGAGCTTTGACATACTTATATGTAACACTGACTTTTGAGGTATTTTTTCTGCTTAATATGCAGTTATTTGGTGACCAAATAATGTTTTGTTTATTTTCATTCATAGCTGTTAACTTCAGTCGCTAAAGTAACCATTCACAGCTTTTTGTCTGGTTAGGCCTGCTGAGCCAACATATCAAAGAATGAGTTGGAGTCTCCTCTGTGCTTCTTGGACTTTGATTCGCTGGCACTCAACAATCTCGCTGGAGGCTGCAGGGTCGTGGTAGTAGAGCAGAGGCATCTGTTTTCTTGCATGGTCTTTATTACTGGTAACAGTTCCTGAGAAGGAAATGATGAATCATTTCTTGGAGATGCCAGGCTGAGTTTGTAGGTCTGGCATGTAGAGGGGGGAACAAATCCTTACTGCTTGTAAAGCCAGTACTCTTGATATGGACCGCACTGAGAGTTTAAAATGGCTTTGTAGGGTTTCCAGTATTATTACTGCCTCCCCAAGTGGAACAGCAGTTGAGCAAATGGAGCAAAATGTTCAATTTATCAATGAGATAAAAGCTTATTACTGGTTTGTTTTCAACAGTAGCCCGATTTGATGCAGAAGGATTGATCTGGGTTACTTACTTCCTAGAGCCCTCCTAGTCTAACTAGATAGTTGTGTTAGGCATGCATGAGCCAGAGGCTAGTTCCATAAGTTGTAGAGAACTTAAGCTGGATACTTTACCTCTATTGGTTGTCTCCTGCTGGAAGGAAGCCTGTGTGACCTCCATCTCTAATTGAAGTGTCTGGTTTCCTTTCTGACCTCTGCAGGTGGTGTTTCTTGTACGTGTGTATCCAGGCTCCTAAACTAAATATTTCTTATTTTGGGAAGGTGTAGTTACTTAGTCTGGTATCTTTCCTGCTCCATTCCTGCACTGCAATAGTGTTATAAAATTAGATGGCTCCCTTCTGTCAGGTCAGGTTTTATGTTGATCACAGGCATTTAATGTAATACTTCTATAAGCTGACCGTGACTTCTGCAAGCCAGGTTTGTTAAAGAAGTATCAGCTTGAGCTCTTGTCCACTTGGTAGAGTGAAGAGCAGTCCTTCAATTTTTGTACCAATTAGTGTGGCTTTGTGGTTGTCTTCCTTTTGACCCCTCCATCTCTCTATTCCTACTTCCTCTTTGCTATTTTGAAGGTAAATACAATCGGGGGAAATGAAACTGTCTGTTCAGAACAGGGTATTGAGCTGTACATTGTGCTGTTGCTCACATGAGGCTAACAAATAGGAAAAAGAACAATCCCTGTGAGTAATGCTAGAGATTCCTTAAACATAGTCAAATAAAAGTGCTTAGTTTTAAAGCTTGCCTAGTTCTATTTAGTGTAGGAAGTACTATCAGAGGAAGGATGAAGGTTTATGGGACCTGAATGGGGGAAGAGGAAAGGAGCAGTGCTTGTAGGCTTCTCTTATCTTCGTGAAATTCTTAAATTATTTCAGCTGCTATGGGTGGATGTTTGTTTCAATTACTGTATTTGTACAAACCCAAGATTGTGACACATATTGAGGTTAGTCTAAAATAAGTATTTTAAGTTATATTTTATTAATATCTGCGTATATTTTGTCTTTAATCTGGCACAAAATGTTTTTCCTTTGTGAAAAATCATTATTTCATTGCAAAGGCAATTAAAAGAGGCATTCTTGTGCACTACAGTTTGGTGGATGAACCTTTTCAAATCTGATAAACTTAAAACTTACCGGGCCTGGTGTTTCTTAATGGAACAGACAGCTCAGAGAGGATGTTCTCAAAACCCAGAAGAACATACTTATCTCTTTGCTTACGGATTTGCTCACAAGTTCAGAATTTTGCAGAACTGGTTCAGGAATCCTTACTTGTACTTGCCATGCTTGCCAAAGCCCTGCAGAAGCATTACGTAAATACCTTCACACCGGCTGGAGGTGAAAATGCTGCCTGTGCGTGTGTGGCCAGAAATTGCTGCCAGTCAGCTGTTTGCTGCGCTTTCCTCACTTCAGACCTTTATCTTGCACCTTCCTGTAAGAGAGTGGACCACTCTTTTCACTGATGGGTGAAGTCCTGTTGATTACTTTCCAGTCACTTTTGGGAGACTGTCCGTGGGGCAATTTCCATAGGGCAATGCATGTCCTACCAGCTATTTATACCTGAAACGAAATATTAAACTGGAAACTGTACTGTGATTGTCTGTTTTAGAGGGAAAAACATAGTAGGTGAAGGGAATATGTGGCTTTTAACCACTTCATTGAGAGTTATGAAATCCTTGAGCATGCCTGGAAAAGTAGAATGACTTTTCTTCTGTTGCTGGCATTCAGAGTTGATGCACATCTTCCCTGTTAGATTTGTGTTGGCCTACCTAGCTTTGATTTGTCTTATTTAACATTTCACTTGAAGAAGGAACAGGACCTGTGGGAAAAACCTTCATTAACCCTATGTGCTGATGATAACTGCTGCTTCCCTTGCTCTTGCATTTCACATTAGCACTTAGCAAGGAGATATTATTTTTGGCACTCTGAGGTTAATTGTTTACTGTACTGCTTACACAAAATAACTTTGAAGGCTGGTATAAAATAGGTGTGAGAGGAAAAAAATCTTGCTGAATATATAAAAATGCGTATGTGTTTTGGAGACTTTTTTTTCCATTGTAAACACAACCACTTATGAGCTTTCATTTTCTGCCAGTGGTAATAACTTTTCCATACATCCACAACTGTTTATTGTGTGAACAGCTGACAAAAGCTCGGGCTTTCAGGGGTAAGGTGAGCTGGCCTCTGGGTAAAACAAAGACCTTTAGTAGGGAGGAAAGGGTTTTTTTCTTTTCTCAGAAGCACAAGTGCAAAGGCAGCTGGCGGCATGAGTAAGTGCAAATGGGAAACATATCTGGAAACTTAATTCCCCCAATTGTGGTGGTACTGAAGCACAAGGATTTATTTCTATCTTATTGTCTTTAAGGATGTTAATATTTAGCAAATAAGACTATATGCTTTTGTATACTGCTTTCTGGATTGTAAAAAAAATGCTACAATGCACAGAGCATAATTCTGTTAAAGTAAAGGGAAGGAAGTGCTTACACAAGTAGTGTGGTTTCTCTTGTGATGAGGAATGGGGAGAGGTCACTGAAGTTAGACCAGATTAAATAAATAAACCCTGTAGATCTTGGAGCTCTTGGGTTTTCCTGAATTTAGCATTACGTGGGAGTATTATGGAAATACTCATTCAAAATGAGCAACCACTCATGTTTGTAAACTAGATATGCTTCCTTTTGTAATGCTTCTTCCACAGCCATGGTATCTCTTATTTTGCTTACATATGTGTTATTACTTAGATAACATTAAAGGAATGCTACTCATCTCCCCCATATTTTTCCTTAGTATCTAAATTATTACCACAAACCCTTGATCTAGCTCTGTGACTGCTTTAACTCTTGTTGTTTGTTTTATTCTGCCTTTTAACTGTATAACTTGGCAGCAGTGCTTGGAGTGAACTTTAAGGAGAAATGCATGTTCCACTTTGAAGGGCAGCCACTGCTAGTGTGTGACTGGGTTGGGGAAGAGCTGTGTGGGCAGAAATCGAATCAAGCTCTCCAGGCACGAAAAAGAGGAGCTTGAGTGCAACAGGATAACAAGAAAGCAGCCTAGTTGCACTGTACAGGCTACATGACATGTAGAAAGTAAACTGTTGCAGAAATGGGGGGCAAGGCCATGTTGCACAATTTGGCTTGTTCATTTGCTGAGAGTGAATTGCTTGGCCTTGAAGAGCAAAACAAGATTTCATTACAACTTTCACAGCTGGCAAACAGATGTTTCTATACTTCAGTTTATAAACTGTTATGAATCTACCAGTCTAAAACCAACAACAGAAACTACTTCATTTAATTTGAAGAGCATTTCTAATATGACATGCTACCTCTTTTTAAATGTATGCTATTGAACCCTTTGAGAGGCTTTCTGGAGAAAAGAGGTTTAAAACTATCTGAATTATGTGATGTGAAACACTAACATTTCTGGGTTTAACGTATCGTTGGGAGCTTTAACTGGTACTGAATATTGAAAATGAAAATATTTAAATTCATGGGCTAGAATAAGTTAGTATACTATACTAGTTGAAGCAATTTTTTGTTTAGTTTTTTGCCAGTCAAAGTTATTGCAGTTCTAAGTTCCATGTCTTGCATGTAGTAGGTGTTGAGCTTAGTTACAGCAAACTTGAGCGCCTGGGCTGCTTTTGCAGAGGATAAGATGCAATGCTTTCTTTGAACAATAGAAAACAAATTAAAATTGGTTACAGCCATCTTTTTTTGCTGAGCTCTTTACACTGTCTTTAAATCACTCTGCTTTGCAATTACTCAACTATATTGTCTGTAAAGAGCAAGAGATTGTTAGGCTTTAGGATTCTTAAAGGGCATAGTGCATCTTTGAAAACTCGAGTTAGAACAGTTCACTGGCTAATGTATAGGGTTATCAAAATACAGCCTATGCAACACTAACCAATACAGTGAATTACACTATTAAAAATGTTCTTCTGTATTAGAAAACTGAGCTGACTGTTGTGGAAAGACTGTAGAAGGCAGTCTGCCCATCCAGGCCAAAGCTTGTGGCTAGTTCTTTGTCAGCTGTTGAAGGCACCTTTTGGATTACGGAGACCAGCATTACTGTAACTCAAAAAGTCACTTTGGATTATCTTTTGCTAGATACTAGTACCCATGTTGCCGTTAGTGCTGTTCTGGCCCTCTCTCCAAATTTTTGTTCTTCATGTGTTGAAAATGAATAGTGGGATAGTCTCTTGTCCATGACCCTCATTGCTATATTTTTTTCTTATGGCATTTGAAAGCTTACTTGGGTTCTTTTGTACTTTGGTCAGTTCTTTTTCTTACTGTATTTATTATGGGTTATGGTTTTGACACTTTGTATGTGACATCTTAAACCTTTTACAAGGGGCATCAGTATTTCTTGAAACAGCGTTTGTCCTGTAAAGATCTGTGTGCAATACGGCTTAAAAGTTATAGTTTACCTTTCCTTTGTTTTAGAACTTGATTGCTTCTGTAGAAAGATGGGGTTGGGTTATACCATGACATGTGCCACTGGACATTCCTAGTGCTAACATAAGTTTGTCTACACCTGTGGTTGAAGACTATGTACTCTTGCAGTTTTGATGGGCCTTAAGTTGACTTGCTTGAACTACACGTGCTGTGAGGCATATACTGCTAATGCAGAACCTGCTGAAAGCTGATTAAGTGATTGGAGAATATAAACACCTTTTTCACCAAAACCAGAAATGGCTAGGGTCAAATCTATAGAGTACCTTATAACTAAGCTTGTGAACAAGTGTGTAGCTCAATAGTAGTTATGCAGCTAATAATTTGGTGCATGTTTGTATTTGTTGGCACTAAAATGTCTTAAAAATACAAAACAAAACAGGTCCTCACTGGTTTATTTCAAGAAATAACTGCTTCATGAAGAATGAGTTTTAACAAGAAATTCTTAAACAAAAACAACACTACCCCTTTTGTTTTTGGCTTTTCAAATCTTTCGGCAGGCATTAAACACTTGTGTGTTTGCTGGCAGCTGAACTTAAGCCTCAGAATTTCTGGATAGTTACCAATATAGCTTAGGCCTATTGTCTGCTTGCATTGTGGGTGTGGTGTGATGCTTTTTTTTTAAGTGACTAGCTAGGAATTGTAACTCTTTAGTCTGGATTTTTGGCAGAGTTAATCCAGGGAGAAAGCTAGTTCTGTTTCTGGGATTTTGACATCTCAGTCAAGATTGAAGAGTCTTAACTAGCATGTTTATCAAACTGATAGGACAATACGTGCAAGATCATTGAGAGTGAACTATTTCATCTGACTCCTTCCCCATATTTCTGTCTAATTAAAGGCCATGTCCTGAAAGACTGGTAAGGAAGTCACTTTCATAGTAGAAGTGTTTCCTTATGTTCAGGAGGAACCTCCTGTGTTTTGCTTTGTCCTGTCACAGAGCACCACTGGCAAGAGCCTAGTTCAGTCTTCTCTACAATTCCCATTCAGATATTAGTACAAATTCACAAGGTCCCCCTGAGCTGCCTTTTCCCCAGGCTGAAAAGTCCTAGTTCTTAGACTTTTCTCTTATGTGAGGTGCTGGAGTCCCTGCGTCACCTTTGTGGTCCTTTGTTTGACTTTCTCCAGTATACCCATGTCTGTCTGCGCTGGGAAGCCCAGTGTCGGTCACAGGAACCCAGGTGGTGGCCTCACCAGTGCTGAGTAGAAGGGGAGGATTCCCTCTCTGGAAGTTGCTGGCAACCTCCTTATGCAGCGCAGGTTGCCACTGTTGCCTTTGCTGCAAGGGCTCCTGTTGAACTTGGTGTCCTCAAAGAACCCCAGGTTGTTCTCTGCAAAACGGCTTTCTAATTGGTTGGCCCACAGCACAATACATCATACAGATACCTGGCCGCATAACTGAAGTCTTTTCTGTAGATGGAAGAGAATGTTATGTTTTTTGTGCAGCAGTACAGATGCAGCTTGCATTACTGCAGAGCTGAATGTCACTGACCAGAGGCTTGTGTAGGAGGTAATGCATTTATTTATTCTTGGGCATAGGAAGCTTCACATAAAGAAGTTCTGAACAAGACCATGGATTATGGATTAGAACCTGCAGTAGCTGCCTCTATGCTGCCCATGGGATGCACTGACACATTAGGGTTTGTCTCATTCAGTTAGCTCTGTGACGTTGTGCAGGTACACTTTAGCTTATAGGAAATGACTGCTGGTACCGAGATCTTGCACTCAGTCCCAATAATACTTTAAAGAAACAACTTGTGTCTTTATTTCAAGCACGGTATGCATCCCCTTGTTTAGTGGGGAGGTGGGGGATGAAGGGTGGTTAAAAAACCCAAACATCTTAAATCTGGGGAGTAAAGGGATTTATTCAGCTTTTGCTTGGGAAAGGGGATAAGTGCTTAGAGCCAGAAGAGAGCCTATGTGTAATGGCTAGTCATGTTCTTAATCCAGGGTGCAGAGACCGTGGTGATAACTGTAAACAGTGGATATGTGTTGAAGATTTGAAAAAAAATTCTGCTCTATTTGCAAGTGCAAGTCCTACTCACTTTCTCCAAACTGTAGTTTGTGGTGGAACAGGACTGGAAATAACTTTTTTCAATCTGGAAATTCAGATAAGTTAATGGTGATTTTGGCTGAAGGTAAAATACAGATGACTGGCTTATAAGTATCATTCCAAGCTTGTTAATGAGTGCTTGCACTTGTTTCTGAGACTGGGTTTTTCTTTGTTGTATTGAAAGTTCTTCCTTTCAAGTGGAGAGTTTTAAGCATTTTGAAGGTTCTAGTTATTTTTTGATAAACAATCAAAAGGGAGGATTTTAACTTTTTAGCTTTAAAGTTTGACTACCCTTAATCCCAAAGAGCGGTGAAAAAAAATTTGCTTAAACAATCACAACTCCTTATTTGCTCTGCCTATGTAATTGGAACAATTTAGTTCTTATTTTTAAGAGGGAATGGTATTCAAGCTTGAATTTCTAACACCAACATTAATACGAATCTGTTGGTGGATGAGGATTGGGATTTTATTTGGCAGGAGCTACAGAATTACTTAATGAATTGTGTCTCTATTTGTCTAGCATATTGTTTAATTGGTGTTGCTTTGTTGTAGTTTCTATGATTTGCCTGGATTTCTGCTTAACAGAACTTGGTTTCAGGTGACCTGCTGCTGCTTTGGCTCTCACAGACAGGCCTCATGGAACATAAGGGTACTAATGTAAGATTCACCTGGATGGACCCTCTTGCTCTCTTTTCACGTTCCCCCAGACTATCTTGAATAGAGCAAAGCATTCAAGATTCCTCTTGAATGTAAAAAGAGGAATTGAGAATACTACTTGGAGAAATTTTAGTTATTGTATCTTCTGTTCTGCATAGAGAACTACTGCAATTTTTAATAAGTGATATTTAATAGGTCATCGGAGCTCTGCAGTAGTTTAACCTTCTGGCTTTATTACTAGCCTCAGCTGAAATAGAAATGGTGTAGGTGGAAATGGCTGTGATCTGTTTCTTGCCCTCTCTTTCCTTTCTTGATATCCCTACCACCAACAAATGTCAAGATGTCTTGTTCTGAATCTACCAGAATGTAAATAAATCTTACATGAATCTCCTACAACTAGGTGATACTTCAAAAGAAAAATTATAGTTGCAAAATACATCTGAGTGGCTACTTTCTAGTCAAATTGGAAAGAATGTTTTCATGTAGAGTAGAGAATGCTGTGAAAATGAAGTAGTTTTTAGGACAATGATTATAGGTCATTAACCATCAGGTTTTTGTAGGTTCAATTTATCAGAGTTAGAGAAAGTGATAAGCAAGAAAAACAGCTGCAAAATTATATTTGAGAAGTGAAATTCAATGTCTTTTAACAGCATCTCTTTTCCCAGAAGTGGTCTAAGAAGCTGTCAGTGTCAACAGTCTGACTTTTCCATGTACAGTAGTATTTAGAAAATAAGCATTTTTATGCAGGTGAAGGGGTAACTAAATAGCAGGTGTGTACTGATGACTTTTTCCCCTTAAAGAAAAGCTGAGATTTGTTTGCAGTTCAACTTGGAAGCTAGTTTTTAAATAGTGGTAGACAACTAGATCCATCCTTGGCTTTGTACTATTTGAGAAATCACTTCTATTTGCAGAAAATGGGTACCGCAGGAGGGGTTTTGAAAAAAAAATAAATTGAATGATTGCCACGTTTTTAAACTGGTTTATTTCTTAAAGCTTACGTGTAGGGTCTGTTCTTGTTTTGGTTGTCATCATAATAAACAAAGTTCTCTTTGTTTTTTGATTGTAGTTGAGAAATACAAATAGGATATTGTTTAGGTAGAAGGCTAGTGTATGGGTGGAAGACTGGATACAGGGTGATAGAATCAATATTGATACTGATACCACCATGCAGTCAAAATTCTGACCCTTATTCTCAGGAAAAATTGAAGTGCAGTAATGATACAACTCTATAGACGTTTGCAGATAATTCCATGATAATAAGCAAGAAGATATTCTGGAAACAAGTAAGCAGTGTGCCTGTGACTTAACTCCAGTTTGTGTGCTTGACCACATCTCAATAGGATTCTAGTATATTGTTTCCTTTGCAAGCTTGCATGTTCTAAAATGTTCTTCCTTTAGGGGCATTTAGACCAAATATCTTCCTCCCCTCCTCCAATGGTGAAGATCTGCTAATGTCTTTGCAGCAATTGCCTCTGGGTGTGTAATGATGATGTCATAGCCTCATAGTCACAACCTAATTGTCAAATACTCCTTGTTGGCTGTATCCATGCAGGAGGACCTAAGCTGACTTGGAATCTGTAAAGTTGTAGGCTTCCTACATACTCTTGAGGACATCTTGCAGTGGGTGGAGATAAACATGTGGGAAAAGGTCGTGGTAGAGATTAGATGTCTGACAGTGTTTTGTTTAGAATACATTGCAGAAATACTTCTGTTGCTCTTAAGAGCATGTTAATTTTTTAAGTTATAGAAAAATACGTGGAGTTGACCTCTCAGTATGAAAGGCAGTTATTTGGGTCTAAGCAACTTGGTTTAGCAGGGCTGTTGATATGAATGTGGGTAGGGTTTTTGGTTTGTTTTGGGTTTTTTTTTTTTTTTCCCCCTGACAGAGGAATTGTTGACCAATAAAACTCATCTTGGCCTCTTTGAGTCATCTGCCTCTGCAGTTTGCTGTCACTGGAGAGCAGTATTACTGAGATGACACTAGTATGTTTGGGATCTTCTTCAGTTCAGCACACTTTGGTCAGTCTTCATCAAGATGAGAGTGATAGAAGACTTCTCATCACTATAGGATGTAAGCAGACAAACCATAGTCTTATGGCTCTTGCTGACTCTGCTTCAGATCCTTTTCTCAGTAATAAGAGTGGAAGTTCTGCTAACCTTTCTTTCCTAAAATTTTTGGGTCACAAAATAAAGATGCATGAGGTTCAGGCTTTGGTGAGCAGATGTGTTTCTATTGTTGCTGGAGCAGAAATCCTGTCTCTTCTTCAGTGTCTTTAGGTTCAGAAGTTGATATTTTATGCAGAGATTAGACCATGTCTTGTGAGGCAACTAAGGTGAAGCTGTGTGTCCTTTCCAGTTCAATCATTCTGTGCAGGGCCAGTGAAGCAGCAGGAGAAACTGGCTTGTGAGTACAGCAGTAAATTCTACCCAGACCATTTCATTTTACAGACAGGGAACTGACATCTGGTTCTGGCCAGCACCATCCTGGAGGGAGAATGTACTGTAATTTAGAGAGCTGAAGTGGCTCAGAAGTGCATGTTACTGTAACCGAATCTGTGACAGCAGATAGCTAAATACTTTGGTGTCACCTGCAAACTATGCATGTCTTCACCTTCTACAGTAATTCCTAAGGTTGTCCTGTCCATCAAAAGCCAGCTTCCTTGGAATGTGAGACACGGAGTGAATTCTCAGTAGGAGTTTTTGCATAGCTTTGGCTTATATGTTATAATTTATGCCCTTGCATGGTGACTACATGAGGTATCAGGTTTTCAAATCAGATCTGAGGCAACAAACGTCAACTATTTAAAAGACTTGGAACACTTCTGTTGGTAAAGATAACTTTTAAAAGTTGCAGTGCCTGAAGTAACAGCACTGAAATAAAAGGATTTGAAGTAGAGAATTTTGATTAGATTGAGTAGATTAGGAGGAATGAGAAAGAAATTCTATGTAAAGATTGTTTCTGTTTAGTTGTTGCTAAGTTCTTTATATTAAAACTTGGGAGACTTTTTTTCTCTAAGTTGGCTATTATGAGGCAACAGGTACTCCCTGGGATCTATTTCTTCCCTAAAGATCTCTGGAGAAGACTGTTTTTGAGGGTTGGGTTCGTTTCTGCATCTGAATTTTGCAAAGCCAATTTCTGTCATTCTGTCTGAGAAGTTTCCAAGAGGCTACTAAGACGTTAGGTGGCTGCTAATCTGCTTTGACCTTCACCAATGTCTTCTCAGGGACACCGCATCTTCTCAAGGCGGTCCTGATCAAACTCTGTAGGACCTCAGTACTGTTGTTGTTAGCTGGACAGTCCTTCCTGTTTTTACATCCTATCTTGAACTTGCGTACAAAAATTAGGATACAAATGAACACCCCAGCCTCCCTCCCCAGCATTCTGTGAACAGAATTACAGCCTCGAGGCTTTCTTACTAACTGTGAACTTCACTACTGTAGGTGGTGGTGTTGCTATGATGTTTAAACATCCTGTAAGTTTAGCATTTTACTCGTGTCTGAGTGTTTTTTCTGTATTGGTAGCTTTTCTTGGATTTTGGCATTTGTCAGGGTAGCTTTGAGTCACTAATGGCTCTTAATTTTGCCCTGTATCAATTACATTTCAGTGCTTCAATGCACTTGCCAATCCTGTTGGTTCATTTTCTTTTGTTTTGTATCAGCAATGCAACAGTTTTAAAAACTGGCTTTTATGTGTTGGTGCAAGGCAGGAATGTTTCAAATGTTTTCTGATCTATTAAAAATATCAGTAAGAAGCGGTGATTCCTTAGATGAGTCTGTTTTGAAAAGATAATTGGCTAGTAGCTTATGAGCTATGTTTAAGTATCTGAGGTTCCTTTCTGTATGATTATTTCTGTTGTCCAGTACATAGATGTAAGGACTGTACTGCTAGAGCATCCTAATATACTGCCATTGTATTTTTGTTTTGTTTGAACCCTGTGGTGGCACTCCTTCAGTTGCTAGAATTGCGTAGCTGATGATGCTTCCTTGCAGAATATTGCATTTTATTGTGAACACTACATAGGGGAGAAAATACATGAAAGCTTGTAGATTGAACTAGAACAGCTCTCTGCAAGGTCTGGAAGATACAACATGCTGATGTTTACTCTAATATAAGCAGGTTTAGTACCCCTTCTTGTAGGGGCTGGATGTTTCAAGAAAACAGGTTTAACCCTTGCTAGAGGCTTGCAAAACTGTTCAGAAGGGGCAAAATATATAACCTGAACTGTGTCATAATGAAATACAGAGGTTGGAACTTGCTGTCTTTTACTTGAAATTGCATAGGGTACAGTTTTGTTTATTCAGGGTGCTTGTGAAAGTTTAAGACTGCTTCATAACTGTTTACCCTGTGGTGGCTTGTTAGCTAAAGTAGTGGTAAGAGTAAAATGAGTTCGGGACTATTGGTTTTGCATCAGTCAGCAACTTAACAAACATGTAGGTTCTGGGGTTTTTACAATTTGAAAGTGCAGTGGGGAGAGAACAGAGGCTACTGTTGTGTGTATTTTTACCTTCTGTCTCTGTGGAAGATGTTGTATTTCTGGCTTAGCCAGTTTTACTTTGAAATTTGTTTTAAACCAGTAAAAACCTATTAAAATATTATCCAAGATGAGTTAAAAGTTTACAAGTACGTTTTACCATGTGTAGTGGCCAGTGGGGGAACTTGGTGCATACATGCATTTATTACAATGTTGATATGAGCTGGAGTTGCTCTCCACTGTTTCTTTCTGTCTTTGCTCTACTCCTTGTAGTAAGTCTACTCCTACTTACTTGTGCCAGCAGAAGAGGGCTTTTTGGTTTGTGTGTGGCCTGGTGTAGTGATGTGGGTCAAAACTTACCCAATGAAAGATGCTTTTTAGTTTGGTTTGGCTTTTGGTTTGTGGGGTTTTTTTTTGTTGCTGTTTTTTTTCCTCTCCTAGCTGAGTCCATTCTTTGATTTAGTTCAGGATGTACAACCACAGAGAGGACTCTTGGTAAAACTTGACAGGACAGAATAGGGGGTAAAAATGAATGTCAGTGGCTAGTGCTGTCTTCTGAAGCATCTGCTGCTTCCTTAGTGCTGAAAGTAACACAGATGACGTCATTCCTTTATGTTAGCCTGAGGTGCTATGGATTTCCCAGTCCTAATCATAAGCCATTAATGGAATATTGTATTACTTTCTTGCTTCTAGTCTGTGCTTATGCTAAGGGAGCAAAATCTTAGTCCATGGAGGAGCAGGGAGTCCCTTTTCTATCCGGCACGTCTAGTTTCTCCTAGCCAGCTCTTAAGTTATATTACGCCTGGCTGCTGAAGTTTTTCTGAAAATCAAGATGGAAGAAGAAACTATCCCCTGCCACCCAAATCAAGGAAAAAAAAAAATCTGACATCGAAGTGTCCCTTTCCTCTAGGTGGTTCTTTGAAGGGTTTGGTTTATTTGATGTAGTTCTACTTAAAAAAAACCCATGTAACGCCTTTTTGGGCAAGCTTCTTACTCCTGTCTTTGCTGATTGAAAAAAAGGAATATGTGCTGCCCTGCTTCCTGAAATATCGAGGTTATCTGAGAAAACGGAAGGAGAGTTGTTCCCTCTGCAGCATCTGTTGTCCTTTAGGGCTTTGCTGTAGAATTCATGAAATGGCCTGATGCTCAAAGCTTCACTGGAACACCACAATGCAAGGTAGTAACAGATGCTTGAAATTGTTCATTATCTGTACACTTAACTATCCATTGCAGTACAAACTGTAAAGGCAGGTAAGAGACAAGTGAGATCATTTGAAACTCCCTTTTTTAGGCCTCTTATGAAAGTACGGGTTTGTAGAGTTGACCAAGAACAAGATCTTTTGAAAGTGCAGAGTCCATAGGAGAAAAACATGTCTTAGTTTGCATAAATGAAATGCAAGACTTCAGTTTGCTCTTAAGTAAATCTTGTGAAGAGTTGCCAGCTTTAAAAAGGGTGCAGTTTAGCCCTGGACTTTGTATTTAAAAATAGTTATAAGGCTAGTAATTTATATTTAACTGCAGTAAAAATAAGGTGCTTACTGGTTGCAAGAGGCACTCTAGCGTTTCTCTTGAAATGAAAATTTTAACTGTATGATCTTTATGCCGACTTGTCCTTTTGCTTCCCTTCAGTTAACTTGTTCAATGTGTTAGAAGGTTTTCCTCGCTGGATTTTATTTCATACTATTAGTGTTTAGAAGCTCTTAGTAATCATACTTATCTGCCTTACAAAGAGTGACTGATTTGTTTAGGCTTTATAAAGTTATTTTTGTTAGAATAGATGCCTGTAGATGACTGAAGAATTTCTCCAGAGCTTGTGTATAGTGCTATTCCAGTACTTCCTTGTGACTTCTGCCCTTACCCACCTGTACTCTATAGCACGTTGTTTATTATTTTATCCTGTTTGTCGTAGATCTTGTGTAAACTCACATTAATAGTCAGTCCTAGCTCTGAAAAGTTTACTCTTATATTATGATGCAAAAGGATGTAGCAAAAGGGAAGGGCAGGAATGGATGAGAAGAAAGATGTGAACGTGTGGTTTCATGGGCTAAATTGGTATATAATTAGTGTTGTGTAATTGACAACTGAAGTGTTCAGAAATCATGATTAACTTCTTCTGAAATCAAAAGGCTTAAAAAATAATAATAAACCCCCCTAGGAGAGAATTTTGAAATTCCATAGTTATTTACCTCATGCTAATGCTTTAGGGGTGTGTAGTTTTCAAACTGTCCTCTGCAGCTAAAAGGAGAAGCTTAGAAACAATCCAAATGCTAAAAAGCAGACACAAATAACTGTACTGTTTTAAATGAGAGAAGCCCAATGGCAGGTGGAAAACCCTGAGGAATTTAAGAATGGGATTTTTCTAGGAAGACTTTTGAAGACAGCAGCAACTGCCGATGTTAGTATCAAGATGGTAAGCTAGTAGTGAAACACAAACCTGGAGGTACTGAATGCTGCTAGGATCATAATGGCCTGTGGACCACCAGTCATTTTCCTGTTTTTAAATCCTGGAGAGAAGCCAGGAGCAGCACATGATGTGGTTGACTTCTATGCTGATGACCTTTTCTCTTTTGAGGTCTACTGAGATAATTGCAATGGTGATATGTTAAAACCACCCAAAGGACATTTGCTCTCAATCAGAGCTTCTTGGAATCACCCTGAGTTGAGTAAGTGTTCTAAACATGGTAGACAATTAAATAGAAATTTAAACTGCCTGTCCACTTCTGCATCTGATAGCCATTGTTAGTTTCAGTTTTGTAATACAATGTAGTGTTTAAAAAGATGTACTAAGTGTTTCTCAACTTTTTCTGTATCAGCAGAGATGGTTTAGGGCCATTACTGGAATAGAAAACACAGGGGATGCTTAAAGGGAACGTTTTTTAATGGTCCACACAAGGGCTGCAGACGAAAACCTAAAACTAGTAAGATGGAAGCTCAGTAGCTGAAATCCCTTTGTCAGTTACCCAGTGGAATATTTTATAGTCAGTTTGTGGAATTGGCATTGTTAGGAGTACTTCAGGAAGATTAATGTCTTTATAAATCTGGGAATTGTACACAATAATAGACTAGATCAGATAAATCAACATGATTCCCAACTCAATTATCCATTAAATATAAAAGAAATACGGAGTTCGTATGTTTAAAGCAGGGACTGAATTTGTAAACGTCAAGAAAACTAAAAGTTATGGCCCCCACAGCAAGTATTAAGCTACCCCCTAATGGGCTTGAGTTTTTTGTGTTGCTGCATATGCTGATAAAACCTTGCCTTAAAATGTGTGTTGTGGCACTTGTAGTAGCTATGGGGAACTCTTATTCAAATTATTGCCCTGGTGCTTCAAAGACACTGAACTGATTTGTTGCATGCCTTGAGATACTGGTGTCAGTTATGCATTCAGATAAAATGCTTTTACTTGCTGTAGTTAACTCTTCAATTTTTCCAGCTTGCCATCACGTGCAATCTGTGCAAGAAGTATAAAACTTAACATGAAAGGAGTTGTAGAAACGTTCGGTGTTTGGAATCCTTTATGCTATCAGTTAAAGTGGTATGTGTGACGTGTTGCAGTTATAGCATCGTAAAGCTTTAGTTCTGGAGAGTTGACAACTGCAGCGTCTACTCTTCCTAACAGTGGTGGGTTACAGAAGACTGGAAAAGAGGCTTTCCTTGAAACCGTTCTTTAGACTGCCTAGTAGCATGGAGAGAGCATTAGCCAAAAGACGTCCTTTCTTTTCTCCCACTCTACCTGCATATTCATTTTAGGAGCAGAGGTTGGTACTACGCTCTTTCAAACTAAATTGTAGTGTGAAAAAATTATGGTTCAAAAGTCAAAGCTTTTCTTTAACTGTCCCTGAGCAAAGTCCTGTTCTGAGGATTGCTAGATGAGGCAAATATCTTTCTGGTTTGTTTTCTTGTCATTTTAAATGGAGAATTTTAAAAGTCAGATTTTTTTTTTTATTATACAAACAAGAACATCCATTTTAGAAAATCTAGTTTGTCATTGTAAAAAGAAGTAATTGAACTTATGAGTCTTTGCCAACACTATACTTGCCCCTCTTCAGTGAGTATTTGGATTTTTTTCTTTGGACTTGGTTAATGGCATCAAATGTAAAAAAAAAAGTCTGTAAAATGCTTTCCTGCTTTTTTGCAAATTTCTGTGACAGCTGTGCATTGCCAAGTAGTCTGCTTGACTGCTGAATTAAAAAACTTGACGGTGGCATTTCTCAGATTATTGGATTCAGGTTTGCAGTATCTGTTATGCTGTGCTGAGGTGATGCTGACAGTCAAAGAATTTTTTAGTAGTATTTCTTGCGGTGATCACTGTTTCAAAATGGTAAGTGAGACGGCGCGTGCTGGGGAGATGCTCGCCTAAAAGGGGCAAAAACTCTGTATGCTCTAGAAAAGGTTTTTTAAATGGCAGGTGCTCAGAAAACGAGCTGAACTCGATGGTGTAGATGGTGCAGAGCAGGAACGCTGCGAAACGGCAGACTGAGTGTGCTTTATCTGGGGCTCGTGTTGGTGACGCTCGCCCTTGGCAATGTTAAACTATTTTAGGCTCTTAATTTGACTCTTAAAGGCCTCTTTTGGGGCAAAAAAAAAAGAGGTTCTGGGATAGCGGAGCTTTATTTGATTCTTAGTGTGCGCCCGGAGGGGGAGAAGCGGGGCAGCGGTAGCTGCAGCGGAGCTGCAGTCTGGTTGCAGGTGTCTAAAAATGGGTTCTTGTCTTCAGAATCACCCACCGGCGCGGGTGCGGTGGTGAGGAGGGACACGCTGCGCCGTGCTGTCTTCACAACTTGTCTTCACAACTTCAGAACAGGAACGTCGTGCGGTCTCGGGAGCGGTTGGGCTCGCGAATGAAACGTGGGAACTAAGGTCGCATGACCTGCAGAAAGCTCCTTTCGTTTCCTTCAGGCTTGCAGAGCCTTTTGGAAGTCCCCCGCGTATGGCGTGCGGCGGCAGGCTGTCAGCGCCGCCTGTCCCCGGTCTCCTGCCCCGCTCTGCTTTCGGCTTTGCCCTCGGTTCCAGCCGTTCCCTCGCCCGCAGCGCCTGCCCCGTGTCCCCCCGTGTCCCCGCGGGGTTCATACCTACAAGTACCTACAAGTCAGATTAAACCCGTGCAAACGCAGCGTCTGCGTTGGCTGTCGGGACGGGGTAGAACCAGGTGTCCTTCTGGCCGCGTTCCTGCCTTGTGTGCCTCTGCTTCGCCGGGCCGGAGCGAGTCTGAGGAGTTAAAGGCGTCGGCAGCTCCCGGGGCAGCGGTGGGAGGCGGTGAGCAAGGGGTTAAAGGCGGGCGGCATTATGCAAGCCGCTCAGTGGAAAGGAAGCGCGTTACAAAATGCTGAGCTCAGTACTCTGGCTCCCCGCCAAGCCTTCGCTTTCCTCCCTACAGCTGAGGGCTTTCTAAGCTTCCCACCAGTGGGTTCGTCTGAGCTGTTGAGGAATGCGGCCGCCGCCGCCAGCTGACGTCAGGCGGGCGGTTCAGCTCGGGGGCAGCCGGGCGGGGCGGGGCCGCCTCCCATCACCCTGCCCCGCCGGGGCTCCCCGGGCAGCGCCCGTCCCGTCCTTGTCCCGAGAGGGGCTCCCCGGGCAGTGCCCTTCCCGTCCTTGTCCCGAGAGGGGCTCGGGCAGTGCCCGTCCCGTCCTTGTCCCGGGGGGGGCTCCCCGAGCAGCGCCCGTCCCGTCCTTGTCCCGGGGGGGCTCCCCGGGCAGCGCCCGTCCCGTCCTTGTCCCGGGGGGGCTCCCCGGGCAGCGCCCGTCCCGTCCTTGTCCCGGGGGGGGTCCCCGGGCAGCGCCCGGCCCGTCCTTGTCCCGGGGGGGCTCCCCGGGCAGCGCCCGTCCCGTCCTTGTCCCGGGGAGGGCTCCCCGGGCAGCGCCCGTCCCGTCCCTTGTCCCGGGGGGGCTCCCCGAGCAGCGCCCGTCCCGTCCTTGTCCCGGGGGGGGCTCCCCGGGCAGCGCCCGTCCCGTCCTTGTCCCGGGGGGGGCTCCCCGAGCAGCGCCCGTCCCGTCCTTGTCCCGGGGGGGGCTCCCCGGGCAGCGCCCGTCCCGTCCTTGTCCCGGGGGGGGCTCCCCGGGCAGCGCCCGTCCCGTCCTTGTCCCGCGGGGGGCTCGGGCAGCGCCCTTCCCGTCCTTGTCCCGGGGGTTCTCCCCGGGCAGTGCCCGTCCCGTCCTTGTCCCGGGGGGGGGCTCCCCGGGCAGTGCCCGTCCCGTCCTTGTCCCGGGGGGGGGCTCCCCGGGCAGTGCCCGTCCCGTCCTTGTCCCGGGGGTTCTCCCCGGGCAGTGCCCGTCCCGTCCTTGTCCCGGGGGGGGGGGGGCTCCCCGGGCAGTGCCCGTCCCGTCCTTGTCCCGGGGGGGGGAGCTCGGGCAGTGCCCGTCCCGTCCTTGTCCTGGGGGGGCTCGGGCAGTGCCCGTCCCTACCCGAAACTCCCCCGCAGGACGAACGTGAAAGAAATAAGCGTGCGTTTCCCCCGACAGCGCAAGCTGCACTTCTGTTTCGTTTCCAGCGCTGCAGGCGAAACCGTTAAAAAAAATGACCTTCGGCTCTCAAGGTTTCGGAGTTGGAGCGTTTTGGGACTCAGTGAGCGCCTTCCGCCGTCAGAGCTGTTTCCCCTTGCCCTAACTCCGTAGCAGAAGGGACATCCCGGTGCCGTTGCAGACCCGCCTCTTCAATTAGGGGAAAACTTGGGGGCAAATGGATCTTGAGGGTGGCGATGTGTTAAGCTTTCAGTTAAAAATTACTAAAATCGTCGTGGCTTTGGATTTGATTGCCTTCTGGATGATATTCTCTTCAGCTCTGTGATCAGATTCGTCGCAGATCTATGATTCTGGATTACTGTGTAACTAATAACGAAAAAATGAGCCTATCTGGCAAATACACAGGCTGCAGAAGAGTGACAGAACGCATGTTTTGCTGTCAGCCTCACTGGCAATATAGATAAATGAAACAATAATTCAGTGTTTCCTTTTTTAAAGGATTTAAGAATTGTTGATTGCTGAGGCTTCTGGATTGCGTGGGTACTTGCTAAGCAGGTCCAGGCAGCTTCTTTGAAGCTGCTCCCTTGGCTTTTTTAATTCATTTTTTTCTGGTAATACGTTTCCTTCTGCTTCTGGGGCAGTGTTTTACATCGCAAGTCTCGGTGACAAGGATGCACTGACCAAAGAACAGTCTAATCATGTGGTGAATTAGAGACATAGGTTGCAGGAGTCCTTTTGGAGTTTAAATACAAATACATGGTGGGACCAGTGTACTAATAGCTGTGTAAAGGAGAGAGGAGATAGAAAAACACTTCAAGAGAAGCCCGTTGCTCTTTTCTCTCCCACTTTGTATCCTATGAATGATATCACAGAGATAGAGTTGGCATCAGTATAGTTAGCTGTTCCTAATAATGAAGATGACAAATGAGAGAACAGTCAGAAGACTGGAGATAAATTTTTTAAACTGTTCAATAGAAAAACTTGTGTATGCGCGGCAGGACTAGTTCATAAAGTTCATTGTCGGGTGGTACTGGGGCCAAGTCTTAAGCAGGTGCCAAAATAGACCAGATGTACTAGTATGGAAAATACCTTTTAAAGTTTGTGTGAAACATAGCCTAGTCAGTGGTTGCGCTTTAGGAGTCTGAAGTAGTGAATTTCTTCTGTACTACTGCGGTCCTGCATGACTCCGGGTGAGTCACCCTGCTTGTGTGTTGCTTTCTCCACTGTCCTTTTCCTGTCTTGTCTGCAGGAGGTTATTACGTTCTGTGGCTGCTGCTGGACGATGCATACCACAGTGGTGCCTCAAGTTCTGTCTGGGGCATTCGGGCAGTAGTGACACAGTCGTGTGACTACAAGAGAGCCTCTGCATTGTCTCTGTGAATCAGACTAGTTTTACAATAGCTTTACACCTCTCATTCCAGCGAGCGCAACGTGGGATTTCCTCTTGAGCTATAAAATGTTTAAGTCTAATTAAATGCAGTATAGACCATATACAACAGGAGTTTGTAGCTTTCAAGCTTCCTAAATATTGCTGTGTATTCAATAGAAATTTTGTATACTCGGTTTGAGCCATGCGAGCCTCATTTTTAAGTTCTGCATTTCTGCAATGAATAGGCACCACGTAAAGCTTCACATACTGCCTGCTTCTGAAATTCTCTTTGAGAGGTGTAATTTGATGCCTGGAGGTGGATTGAATGTCAAGGTTGTGGATTTTACTAAAATGTCCATGTAATCAACTATTTATTTATTAATTTATTAAATCTATGAATTAACATGGCAGAAGCAATCTTGGTTATGTAGTTGGTTTTCGTTGGTGTTATGGTAAATAGTGTTCGTCATATTTGCTATTTCAGTTCTTTTTCAGAGCCTGTTTTTTCAAAGCGCTGTTCCTCTTGCTTTTGTACCTTGAAGTCCCTTGTCATCGTGATTCATAATGAAAGAGACATAGCAGCAGTTAGGAGAGAGTAAATATGAGGGGGACTCTTCCCCTGTAAACTGAGGTGAAACCAGTGCGAAGTAACATATCCACCCAGAAATCCTGTACATAGCATTTGCTGTAATTTTGAACAGAAAAATAGAGCAGTGCTGCAGTACCCAAACCGCTTGTTTTCCCTTTGTGCTGTACTGGCTGATGGTACTGTCTTGTCCATCTGTACTGATGCAGTATTAGCAATTAGGTGCAATGTCAGTGTAAGTGGGAAGGGACAAAACAGCAAAATGCTGCTAAAAAGCTAAAGCAGTGTGATAGCAACCCCTTTGCAATTATGGGTGTGTTGTCCCTCTGCTAATGGGCAGAGAGTAATAGTGAAAGAGATAACGCTCCTAATGTCATGTGTGTATACTAGCTTCTTTCCCTGAGAGAGCTTCCTTTCCCTGATGTGGCACTAAGTACCTACTAGGTTGGTTTTGTCCTGTATGGGCTGTTTGGGCAAAGGGGTACTTAGGCTCGATTTGCATCCTTGTCTTGGGTTTTAGTAACTAAAGAAATTTAAAACATAAGCTGTCCTTGCCTCAAATCTTTTCTAGGAGGCACTAACTGAAAAGTAACCTCACATACAACTTTTACAGAAACTACTTGAGCAAGGGCTTTTTCCCCTCTCTTCCCCGACTAGGTCTTTCTTTGGGAGCTGCCCAAAGACGAACTCTTGCAGCCAGAGAGCTGAGCAGTCTCATGGCTGGTGGATAAATTAGGAGTAACAAATTAGGCAGCTATTTGATTAGCTAAGAAAATAGGACTAGTTTCCTGACTACTATAGCCCAAAATAACTTGGTTTTAAGTGCAGCAAAAGGCATTTCTAGTAATCCTGATTAGAAATCCTTGCAGAAGGTGAATCTGAAAGTTTACCCAGGGTCTCCTTTCCCCATCTTCTTGCCCCCCCTCCTCCTCTCCTTTTTTTTTTTAATGCACTTTGGCACAAAAATAGCTTTATTTTGCAGCTGTTTGTTGTCATGGGATGGGGATGGAAATTCCCTTCTAGTTTTAAAAAGGCAGTTATTTTGTTGTTTGCTTGGTTTTTTTTCTCTCACCTCTGGTGTAGTGAATCAGGAGAATGGATATCTTTTGCTTGACGATTGTCTTGATGGGATTTGGACACGGTAGGGGTGACAAATGTCTATCTCTTCCCATTTGCTGCATATTACTACTTTCTCTCTTTCCTCAGACACTTGGCAGCTTTCTTTCAGGTCTGTCTGCCCAGCATCCCGTGTTGTCCCTACATCAGGATGTGAGCCATAGTGACAGTGTTATTGGTCCCTTTTGCCAGGAGGTCTTTGGAGCTGCAAGAGTCCTAGCTGAACAGCAGCAAGGAGGCACTGAATGTTAACATCTCTGGGAACCCCATGCCAAACGCAACGTGTAGCTCACGGAGCTCATCTTCACAGTGTAGACTTGACTGCAGGTGACTCACTTGACCAGTAGCAGTTACTTAAATTTTTCTCGTAATGCTAGTAATAGTGGTAAAGTAACTATCCACAGGGGACTAAGTGAGCGACTGGAGTGTTTTCCTAAACTTTTGTTAAAATGCCTTTTCGGTCCTTGTAGGAAGTAAGTTTGTGGGGTTTTTTTTTGTTAAATGTGAATTCTTCTTTTTGACTTGAATTTTGATTTGACTGTATTGTACTCTCCTACCTTCTTCTGCAAAATATAAACTACGTTTTATTTACTTTAGGATGTAAATGGCACAGCTTACTGTGCTGAGGGCATCTTCTGTCTATATACCGAAAGCAAGACACTATTTGGTATGGCTTGGATGTGGTTGGCCTGTGCTAGCAGGAGTTCCAGAGTTAGCAAAAGCTGTATCCCGCTCAGATCCAGCGTTAATTTAAAGAGATTGTGTCCTCCTTGTTAACTGCTTCTAGATGGCTGAAGTATGGATGATAATTTTCCATAAAACATGATGTAATCTCATTCTAGCCTTGAAATGTATTACAGAGCTCTCTTGTACTAGCTGACAAATTCTTGTAACACAGTGTGGTACTTATGTCACAGAGATACTGTAAGAGCACATTGAGATACAGCATTGTCTGCATTTCTCCAGTGATTTGAGATTTGTTGTATTTGTAGGAGAAGACTGGAAGAGTACAGGCTTTGTTTTGACTGATTTAATGAAATTTTGGAATCTTTTCCTCTTGAGGCTGTTTTAAAGTACGCTATTTGAAGACTTGGTTGCTGCACTAATCCTTATAATGGACATGTTGTAAAGCTAACTGGACTAAAAAATAGTAAAGGAAAAGGATTCACAAGTTTTGATACGGCTTCTCCTACTTGGCTGGAATTACATGATGGTTTTAAAAAGAGTTTATTAATCTTGTTAGCTGCAAAACTGATAATGTAGAAGTATAGTATCTGGCTTTGCTGGTAATGACACACTGAGAGAATAATTTTTCTGTGTTAGGAATTCACTCTCTGTGGGTAGCTCTGTACTAATACTCTTTTCTGTGCACTGATGTTTCAACAAATAACACAAATAGTTACAAGGAAGTGACAAAGCAAGCAGCATTTTTGTAAGTAGATTTTTGCAACATGGGCTTTTTCTTTGCTCACTGCTGTGTTCCCTGCTTTAGTAGAAAGCAATGAGATGCTTTTCACATCGACAGGTGGAAACATGAAGAAAATTTTGACTTCACTTGCCTCTGTAAGGATCTGAAGTTTTTACTTCCCTCTAAACAACAGCTGGTTTTGTACTAGCAGTTTGCAGTTTTATTTACTATGAACTAGTGCCTAGCAACACCTAGGCAGTGCTTTTGCTGGTACAGATTACTCAATCAGTGTGTACTATCTAGCTGATTTTTAGGTGAGCAGTGTCTAGGATACTGTGAAGTGTCTGAGTTTCTGTGAATCTTGCTATGGCTGGGAGAGAATTGTTACGTTTGGTAACAGATACTTGAACTGTAGAGTATGCTGATTCTGTAAACGTTTGACTGAGAAAAAAACCAGAAGGTTCTTTTTGGCTCAAAGATTTGGACAGTTCTTAAGACTTTATGGTGAATGTGGCTTGTTCTCCGTAAATACGAATTTCCCATTGAATGGAGCATTAAAAACTGATCCATGGTGACTGGGTGATTCTTTTTGGCAAGCAGGGACGTTTCCCAGGGAGGTTGCCAATATAAACATCTTGTGTGTGTACACTACCCTGGGCTCCTCCTGCTGCTCCGCCCCTTTGAACAACTTAGTTGGCACTGGCTTTGCCAGCCACTGTTGCGCAGGCTGCTGGAGTTGAGCTGGTGGTGCTATTGTTTGGGAATTACTGCCTAAAATTACAGTCCCTTTGCCAGCAAGATTTCTGTGTGGCAGGGAACATTATCTGCAGTTTATCTTCCTGCTTCCATCTACAGGAGGGGGAAATGAATGCAACAAATCTGAACAGATTTTGGAAAGCTGGAGAAAGCAGATGATGAGGTATGAGCTTTTGCTCAAACTGTACCTGTTTGGAATAATTTGATCAGCCTGATTGTTTTTGAAGAATATTTGGGGTTTTGTGAATGTCTTGTAAGGTTTTCAGTTATGCAATTATTAGTTTAGCCAATGCTTGTTGTGAAGGGTTGATGCAAAAGGCAGGTGCTGTAAGAGTTGAGGTGTGGAAGGCCTAATGTCAGAGAACCTGGTCGCAAATACCTACAGTTATCTAATCTTAAAAGCAGAAGGGTCTTGTTTCTTTTACAAATCCCAACACTTACAAATCATTATATTTGTGTTATGAGTAGAGAGACTCATAATAGTTTGGGACTAGTGAGATAGTCGGTATTGTGTTAATGACTGCAAGTCAATGCAAAGCATGCTTGGAAAGCTGTTGCCGTTAGTGGGGATTTTGCGTTGTGAGTATTGGAGCTTGTCTGTGTGGAGGGGAGGGAGAAAGTTGTATATTGTATGCCAAAAAGTATTTCTTCAGTAAATATTTTTGTTTGTCACCATTTCAACTACCTGCTTAATTTGTAAGGTTTAATTAAGATATAGTCAGCTTGTGCTGACATGGACACAAAATCAATGCCTCGTTTGCCTGAGAAGGCTATTTCCTTTTGGTGTCCAGCTATGTCTGTGTACTAGGTTATTTTTGTGGGTTTGTTTTTTGTTGTTTTTTTAAAGAAAATATCATTAGCAATTCAGAGAGCAGAAGCAAATAGCCATTTTTAAAATTCATGTCCTTAAATGTTAATTTGGTGCTTTGAGGCATAAATGACCTTTCTAACCAGCCCAAACCTGTCAAACAAAGGAACGATAGAAACAAGCCGCTTTGTTCTAATATAACAGGCTGCTTTTCAGGGAGAATTTCAAAACAGTTCTGCCTCCCTTTTCTCAACAACATTAAATTAAACTTTGGCCTGGGTTACATTTGAATTTAGACATGTAAGTGTCATTCGAGAGATGGTGATGGAGTCTAGACAACCTGTGCAAATTGAACCATAGAGTTCAGCTCCTGAAGCTCAGGGCAAGTGAATAATGTTTTCATCCATAGATAGCCCAGCTGGTATTACCTAACACTGGAAAAGCAGTTAGGTGTGGGTCAGGAGCTGAGGAGAGTATTAACAGGGGATTTCTTGTTGTTACAGAACTGAAGAGTAAGAGGGAAAGAGATAAATATGACCACCACTTCTTGACACTTTTCACTTAATAGTTTAGATTGCTGTGTACACCTTGGAGGTCAGATTTCATAACTAAATATATATTTTTTCTGGTTCCTAGGAATTTCATTGAGACTAGAACTGCATGTAAGTATATGCTGTACAAAGAGGAAAAACTTAGTCCCTCAGTGCTAATTCTGTCATTGTCAGATTTACCTGATAAAAGAAACATAGAAAAGGACAGGGTGGAAGATAAAAAGACAATACAGAAAAATGAGTGTCTTTGTACAAGGTAATGCATTGCTTTTTCTCTACCTTTTTCCAAAAACATTAAACTTGATACTTGAATATAATTTTTCCTTGCCTGCTGTGTTTGTAGCATCTGAAGTTAGTCTCTTGGAGTGATGTGTTTCTGAAGCAAGCACTACAGTAGGAAACTTTCTCTGTGACATAAGCAGAGTTAAAGAGCAGTAATCTGATATTGCAGTTCTGGTATCTTGTCTATCTTTGTGTCATCTGTATTTTTTGTCTTTGTTCACTCATTGATCTGCATCCAAAAAGGGGATATCTTAATTTTTGTATTTGTTCAGACTTTATAAATTGAAAGATGTTTTTTATCTGTTCACTGTTTTTTCTGTTACCTGTCTTTTCAGAGATTTGCCTCGCGTGTTCTGCTGTATTACTCAAGTAGATAGGAACAGGCAGGCACTGGCCGTTTTCAAATACTCAGTAGCTGAACAGTATCATAAAACTTCAGGATCATGTTATTACTGTTCATTAATATTAGACTACTTGAGTCTTCTATTTTAAGGTGTATTCTTATCTCAGGAATGAAAAGTGGAGTATGTTATGAAAACATTTCAGGAAAGCTAATGTGGTTCCTTCAGTGTTCCTTTTTATATGATCTTCTTGAAGCTGTTTTTTATGAAATAAGAAGAGAAAATGCTTGTCTTTTTGGTTCTGTTTTTGGCTTAATATGTGGTTTGCTTATAAAGCCTACTGGTAACTTTCCTGACATTCCATGATCCATGCATGAAGGTCTTTTACTTTGATAGGCTTCCTAGTTTCCATGTGTATTGGATCATTTTCTCATGTAGTTGTGTGGTGTTGAGGTTTTTGATTGCTTTATGGGTCAAACATATATATATTTTGTATTTTAAAATTTTGATTTAGTTTTGATCCCTAGCAAGAAGAAGCTGCTCTTATGGCCTAGAATCTTGTATAAAGCACTACAATCAGCTCAGGCTAAACCTTGAGCAAATGCTTTACCCCTGTCAGTCATGGACTGGAACGTATGACTTCTTACAGAGACTGGGTTTATCTGACTCCAGAGCGGGGAACCAAAAG
The DNA here is from genome assembly GCF_017976375.1 of Cuculus canorus. Classification (NCBI taxonomy): domain Eukaryota; kingdom Metazoa; phylum Chordata; class Aves; order Cuculiformes; family Cuculidae; genus Cuculus; species Cuculus canorus. The sequence goes on from NC_071441.1 coordinate 10,724,917, forward strand.
TAAAAGCCAAAGTACTGCTTCAAAAAATACCAATTTCTTCCTAAAACATTGACATGTGAACAAGCTGTAGGACACAAAATTCTGCTCTCTGGATGCGAACAAAGAGACCCTTTTCTACTACAGTGTCTGCAAAATCGGCCTGCAGAGCTGTTCTGGACTATAAAGAACTTTATCTGTCTGCAGTCTTCAGATCTCAGAATGAGCTATGACTGCCACAAGGAATGCATATGCGTGTATCAAGCTTCTACAGAGTTAGAAGAGGAAAGCTTGGGCAACAGCACAGCTCAACATACTGACATGAGTATGAACCACACTTGTTAATTATCCCATAGCTTATTAAGTTAGTAGTTGATTCTGGTAGTTTATCCAAATTGCTGTCAGGCTGTATTTTCTGGCACACACACATACTTTTGCTTTAAATTGATACAACTATTTAAGTTCTAGTTGTGCATATTTTAAGCAACTGCTAGATTCTTTTATATTTGGTTATTTGAGTACTGAAATGAATAAGTATCTGGGTGGTGCTTTAGGCAAGGTTTTACACACAGCAGAACTTAAAAAAGCCTTTGCTGTAATTACACAATTGCTGTTTTTTTATCTAGCTAAGGTTTATCTGCTTTCCGAGGCCACAGCCTTTTTTAAAGGTAGGAATTCCTTTATATACCATACAACTGTAAGATACCCACGCTGTGAGCTGCTGAAAATGCTTCTTCACCTATTTGGCCTTGAGTGTGTTTTGGGTTGCCATGACAACTCAGTCACAAAGAGCTGTGGCTTTGTGGTTTCCAGGCCTGATTAATACAATGTACTGTAATTAGGAATAGGAAACCCCCCTCCCCGCCCCCCCCAGGCTCTTTTCCAATTTAAATATTCCCACTGCTCCCAAGACTTCCTCAGCTTTCATTGTGCGTTGTTTCAGATTAGTCATAATTGAAGTATTTATTTTGTTTAGTAGCTCAGACACTTGGAAGAGTCACTGGAATTTATCAGAGCTTTCAGCTTCTGGACAGTTTGATTTTGGGGTCTCTTTGAGAGGATTATGATTTGCCTTGTACTCTTAAGAACAACTTGAGGTAGTAGTATTAATGATGTTTCCATGTGGTCCTTTTACAGCATCAGTGCTTATCCAGGAGAGAATTACAGATAATGCAAGCAAGACTACTTATTTTGCTCTTGAAATGTTCTTCAGTCACTGTTGCTTTACTGTGATAGTGTAGATGGGAGATGAGTTGAAAACAAAAGTTGAAATGAGTTGAAAACAAAACACAAAGCAACATGTATTTAGTTTTTCTTAGGTACAATGGTAACTGATTTGATAGAATAGTTTGAGTTTTCAATTTTTTTTATGAGTTGTAACTTAACCAAATGGCATTACTTAATTTTTTTTTTTGACTACAGCTGCTGTAGAAATGTGTTCACAGCTACTGTTTTGGTAAACAAAGCCTAGTAGCCAGATGGCAGTAATATTTAAAGATGAGTGATATGGTTTGGGAAGCATCCAACTGGAATGTGTTGTGCTTTGCCTAGGTACCTTAGATTTAGTACACAGTGGAAGACTTTAAATGTGTTATCACTGCAGTGGCTTGAAAGAACAAATAGACTATTATGTAGAATATAAATAATGCTTATTAAACTTGTAGTTGATTCTTTCTGATAGACGATCCAAATTGTCGTCAGACTGTATTTGCTTACACATCAACAGATGTGCTTCTGCTCTAAATCAGGACAACTATTCCAAACCTAGTTATGCATATTTTAAACAACTGTTAAATACTATGTTTCAAATAATTTCTGGTTTCATGAAGTCTTAGTTTTCCTAATAGGTCATTTTCTCACCCATACTCCATTCTATCTTCCTGCTTGAAAGGTTCACAGTTGGTGCGTTTGGCTAACTGTCATATGACTGCAGAACTACTGTTGAGGGAAGAAGGGAAATTGTTTTCTTCCAGAGTATGAGTGTCCAAAATACTCTGCTGTTCTTTTTATATTTTGTTCTGTTGGTAATTGTTTACTATCATGCATTAAAACAGTCAGCTGAGTAGTTTTGCCTAGTTTCTAAAAGCAGGCTATAGGCTAGATGGGAAGATCCTTGGCATCAGCTTAGCCACCATCAAATCTATTAGGAGATAATGAACCTAATCCAGCTCTTGGGGACACAGTTACGGGAAAATGATTATTGAGCTATTAAGCAGCAAAATAACCTTTTCTAAGACAAAGTATCATCAATAAATGGTGGCAGACTTTTTTCTTTTTATTAAAAAAAAGGGGTAGATCTTCCTACAAGGCTGCCTGCCTCTTCCCTTCCCTCTCCTTGCTTTTGATGTGGGAGAAGTCCACACTGTGAAGCGAGCAAGCTGGACGCTCCCCAGCCCATCTTGTCTAGACTGCCTGTTTCTAGTGCAGGGCTCTTCATTGGAGCAGACATGAATTACAGGTTGTGATCCTTGCTCCTCTCTGAATTGCAGCATGGACTCTTTCTCTCTTAATTTGGAGTTCACCTCCTGCTAGTGCTTACACATCCTTCTTATCTGAGGGGGTCAGTTTACCCTGCAAGTTTATATGAACTTCTACTTTTCAGACTGCTGCAAATAGGAAGAAGTTTTTGGCAACTGCAGCCTGACTCTCCTCTCTAGGGCTCAGAGTGGATAGGGGTTGCACAGGCATTCCTCCGGGATAGCAATCGGTGTTGCATTGGCTTAGCCCACTCTGCCATCATGCCAGGCCTTCACTGCTTTTCTTTGGCATGACCTCGTGCAATCAGTAATAAAGAGAGAAATAGAGAAAAATACCCACCAGTGCAGATTTCTGTGGATTGTGAATATAAGTAATCTTGTAGTATTGTGAACATGAGCAAACTGCCTCTGGTGTGTTGGAAGCTTTTTCTCTCCCCTTTGAAGTGGCAATAGAGTGGGTCAGTAGTGTGTAGTATCCAAGTGTTGGAGTGAGTAACTTCCTTACAGCAGAATCTTTGAAGTCCTGGGGAAGACAAAGCAAAATAAACTTCATTAGGTCGTTGAGGCACAGGTACTTAGTGACGTTACAGTAATTTTCGGTCTCTATGTTGTGCTTGAAGAGCTGTAAGAAGGGAAGTTTCCTCTGCTTTCAAGAAAGTTGTTTTACTGGAGAACTCCAGGCCAGGAGCTCTTTACCTTAAATGGTAACTAAGAAAAGAAAAGGTTAAGCAGCTTGTTTCTTTTAAGTTTTTTCTCCTGATTTCAAAACTAACCCTGAAAGAATAACTGCAAGTTGTATTTGTTTTGGTCTGGTCAGACTGCAGGATGTCTTTAAAGTAATTATTCCTTCTTGTACTAAACCACCATTTCATTACATGACTAGATCCTAGAAATGTCCTCAGAAACCCTTTTGACTATAAAAGAGTTCATATAAAAATTCCCTGTCCAAATGTGGTGAACAGTAAGTTTACAGGGACAGCTAAATTAAAACCAAAATCCCTGAAGCTCACCTGAAGTAGAAATAATGGTTGTGGCTTTCCTAGTGTTCGCTTGTTTGAGAGATGTACTGAAGAGAAAATACAACAGTTACTTCTCTTAATATCCTGGGCAACTGGACAGTTTCGTTTTTTCTGTTTAGCTTTTTCTAGAAATGTAGTATTATCCTGCTTTAAAAGGTGGTTTCTTCAGCTGTCTTTTGTTTTTCATGGTCTAGAAGTTTTGGAATTTGCACTGCCCCCTCATGCAAAAAGCAAATATCACTTTTTCAAAATAAAATATGTGGACATGCTTACTTTGAACAAGAGAAGTATTTCTTTCTGACCGGTTTTATCTCTGGCATATGTTAAAAGCATGTTACATTTGTAAAACCAGAATATAATAATTCAGCTTTCTACTCAATGGACGTAGATGAATAAAAACTGTTAGCCTTTTTTAAGAGAGTCTTGGTTCCACTTCATTATTTTGATATTCATATTGTTTTTCTTTATGTGTACTACAAGGACATTGTTTTTGTTAAATATGCTTGTGGTGGAAGCAACTTTTTTTGTTCTCTTCTGAATCTGAGAGATCTGAACTTGAGAAATGACTCTGCTGACCCTCATGTGCTTCATAGATTTCAATGGTTCTGACTGTCCTTCCTCACTAATAGGGTCATTATTGAGAGGTATTGATGTGGTGTTTGAATGGCTTACTGCTTTAAAAAGAGAAACTTTGTTTATTCTCATAATAGCGCACACACACAAAAAGGTTAAAATACTCTGTGTTGCTTTATAGAATATCTTAAGCAGATTGAAAATGGAGATTAACTGACAATTTTCCCATTGTTCTGATTGCATGTGAGCTGGGGGGGGGGGGGGTGGTTGTGTGGTTGTGTGTGGCAGGAGGGTGGATGTAGGTCTTTCTTTCTGAAGTTCCTCCTTGTTACAGTCTTCTCCACATCTGCAGTCCGTACTCTCATCAGCAATGCATAGCAGGCGGCAGCTTAGTTCAGCCTACTGATTTCTTTGAGCTGTCAGGCAATGCGGTGATGCTGTGCTTTACAAAACTCTCAGGGCAGTGTTTGGATTGCAGCTCAGAGCAGCAGACGTGTGTGTGTTCGGTGAGCAGAAAGGCCCAGTCCAATGGCATCCTTTGGCTCTCAGGAATGAGGCATGTATACTGGGTAAAGGAAGAAAGGATGGATAGGAAAGACTTGGGCACCCTTTCATATTAAAACAATGGGCTATTTTGACTGTCACATGCTCATAGCAAATAAGGGACTAGATTGAGGCTCTGTCTGGCCAGCAAAGGCTGTCTTTGGTTCTTTCTCATCTGTAGATCTATTTGTAGCTTGGAACAGGGAGAACGGACCAGTTGAGATTTTGTTCCTAATGTTGTAAATGAGCCTGTGGGAGTGTTTCAGTGTTGCCATAGACTCCAAATCTTCCTAACGTTAAAATGAATGGGAAACGAACTCTAGAGCGAATGTCTGCCTGCATAATTCTGAGCATCTAGTTGAGATAAAGCTTGTTTTAGCTAAGTATATTTGAATATCCTTTGCCTTGCCTTATGTTTGCCCTCCACAGAGAACAGATTATTGCTTGATCCAAAGCAGATTTGAAGTAGTGTTTCCCAGAGGGCATCACTTCAGTGATGCAGAGCAGAGTCATTACCTTTGCTTGGGATGCTTTGTAAGTGTGTAATTCAAGTCAGAATCTGAGCTGGGAACAATACACGCTCATGCTTGCTGCCTTCTGGACTAGATTTCCAATCACTTTTTAACCTGGAATAAGCATGTTCACAATCAGTTTTCCTTGAATTAGAGGTAGGGAGGGTTGGTGATGCTATTTCAAGATGACATTTGTCATAGCAGCATATTGAAGTCTTTCCTGAAGGACATGAAACATCTTTACATGTGCTGGTCCAACACTAGACTCCAAACTCCTTGTTTCTCTAGTTTAAAACTTTGATTTCTTTCCTCTGAGGAAGTTTGCAATCATGAACAAAATTATAACTGTATGTAATGGAACGTAATACAATTACTTCAAGTATCCTTCAGTAGAAAGAATAAAATCTGTTGCAAAGGCTCTAATCCAAGTACTCTCTCACTGTTCCAGTAGCAAGTAGGTTTCCTATCAGTTGATATATTACCTTTCTGCATGCTTTTGTGTCAAAACAATGTAAAAACTATAGACATGGGAGTGAGACCGAGGAAAGAAACTAAATTGTATTAGCAGTTGCAGGCCAGAAGCTTGTCATTTTTGGTTATCTCCCCCTGAGTTGTGGGGTTTTTGGTCTGGAATAGTCTACGAGCTGCTCATCTGGGGCTCTGTCACCAGGAGCACCAGGGAGAAAGCCTAATAAAGAGTACAGTGTTTTTCAAAAGGGATGATGCTACTTAGGAGCATGTAATATCTGAACAAACAGGCAATGAACAGCGTATAATTCTGCACATTATGCAGTGGCATTAAATATACATATTAGTAAGGTAGCAGATGCTCTAGTTCTGAAATTGCCATGTAAAGTAGCAGTCTTCAGCAGCAGGGTGCTGCTCTATGAGAGACTCCTTCACATGTAATGAATAGCTATTCAGCTCTATAGTCCATGAGAGACCGGAGGGGCTCAGGCAGGGGTAAGACGGTTCCAGCAACTAAAACCAGCAGGATGTGAGGAGATGTGCTTTTAATGAAGCAACATTTCAGAGCTCTTGGGGGTAATTTGTAAAGAGGGATGCTCATCTGTTACTTCATATTCAGACTGAGGAGTTATTGCTGCAAACAGACAAGCAGGCTTGTGAGGTGCACTAACAGGGATGAGATGATGACAGATTTTGGTGCCTCTTCTGAGTTGGTGGATATCTTTTTTTTGTGTGTGCAACCAAGAGATGAAATAAAAACAAGCAAAAGCATTATATGAGAATTGGCCCTGAGAAGGTTGGAAATATTTTCCCTCATCCCTGTTTCAGAGCATGCGAGGACACCTGTTGATCCAATTAATGTATGTCAGAGATTGGAAGAGTCAGCTAGCAACTGAATCTGGCACTCGCACATCTCATGGGCGTTGTCTTGTGAGAGGTGAGAACTAGAAATTTTCTTGCTGAGAAACAGGGTTTTCTTGTGGAGTAAATGGGTACCAACAAACTTTGGGTGTTCCGGATTCATTACTGTTATTATTCTGTGTTTTGAAGTTATTTTCAGAATAGTTGAGCTGCTGTTCAGGTACTTATATAGTGACCCCATTTAATCTTTAAAACATCATTATTCCTTGTTAAGACCAAGCTATATCTGTGAATTTGAATTGAGACTTGCTTAGAGAATTTAAAAGGGCAGGAGGTATCATATGGACAATTGTCACACTGATCTAGAGATTCAGACTGCAGAGAGGAAAGGCAGATTTCTAAGGAAACAGCTGATAATGTTTGCAGCTCCTTATGTCTGTCTCGCTCCTTATCAGAGGAGGAAGCATCCTGCTTGACTAAGTAAACAGGAAAAGACAGATGTAGGGAATAGTAATCTTTGATACGTAGTCTGCTGTGGTACGGTCAATGATCCTGTTAAACCATTTCTCAATAGAGAAAAACAACCTCATAGTCAGCCTTCTGGAAGCATGATGATGATTAAACAGTTCTGTTCCTTCCCATTTGACTGAGGGTGGTATGGGTGGATTTCTTTGGGGTGTCATTTTAATTTTTACAAAGTGGACAACTGACACAGTACCCAGCTGCTGCTTTCAAATTACTCAGAGCAGGGAAGATTTGCAGGAGGTGATGGGGACAATACTTAGAGCATTCTTTTTAGATGCTTTAAATTTCTTTTTAACTATTTAAAGAATAAAGTAAATAAATCAGTACTCTTCTACGTGAGGAGCCTGACTTCAAAGTATTTTGGTTTTATTTTGAGATCTGGGGTATTGACAGTGTTCAAAGTTAAAAACACAGTTTCCTCTTTATGGTTCTTCTTCATTGTAACAGGCTAGTACAGAACATAACTGTTCTTTCTGCCTTTCTTATTGTGATAGAGAGCTACTTCAAATATTAGCAAGTCTCTCAATCTGAGTATCTTGGGCAACACTGAACACTAGTTCATATGTAATCTTGTTTCCATTGTGCTGTTTAAATACACTGTGACAACACAGCCTTAGGAAGATGACAATGATATGATATGATAAGCCAGTATGTCACTGAGTTTAATCTTAATTTAATCTAAGACAGAAAACAATCTTTAACCGTTAGTAATAGAATCAAAAACTAGTGTTAGAGGCATAGTTCCTGTTCAGCTTTTCTGCCAGGAAAGCACATCCTCTGTCTTTACCTGCTTCTGTTTCAGCGTTTGTATAAACACTTTTTTTCTTCAAGAACTTGGAATGATCTTCCTTTTTTTTTTTCTCTCCCAGCTATGTTTATGTAGGTGATGATAAAAGCCAAGAGCTTAAACAGAAAACGTCATTCTTATCACAAAAGGAAGACCTGTAGGCATGAGACCTGCATCAAAAAGGAGATCTAGTACCACTACAAGACCAATAAGTAAAATTGACAACCTTGAATCACAAAATTTGCCAGCAGTGTATTTAGCTTTGTGGGTGGTTGGTTTCTGTGTTTGTTGGTAAGACCAACACTTGACTATTCTAGTAGACAAACAAAGCTAACAAAACGAGGCATTAACCATACTTCCACAAATACACCACTGCCAGCTTATCACAAATGCTAGTAGTTGTAGTATACATAGGTTATCAGAAGCTGAAGCCCAGAAATAAATGGCGGAAGAATGCAGGGGTCTGGAAGAGAAAGTGAATTCCTTCTTCATTGCATGAAAGCAGATAGTTGCTTGGCTCACAGGTAGACGGAGAGACTTGCCATCCTTTAGGTTTTTGTCTTCTGTCTCCTTGTGCTTGTGACTCTCAGCAGTGCACTGTAAAAGTGAATTGATGGTGGCTATGTAACTGTTTCCTTTCCTTCTATCCAGAGGTAGCTATAAGGCATTCCTTGGCTTCTTAGTGAAAGTTAAGAAATATTACATGTTGGCAGATATGCCTTTTGTTGGGGTCCTCAGCCTAATAGCTTAAGTACTGCAAAACCTGGCCTGGAGGCCAAACCATAGCATGCTGGATTCCAGTAACTTGGTTAATAAAGTCAAATGACAAATTAGATTGTGTTTAGCTGTATAATTTATCCTTCTTCCTTAGATTGTTTTTCTTTAACTTATCCTGGAATTTTTGCTTTCTTGATTGTGCAGTTTTGTTTTTTGCCTCTTCCCCCTATCTTTCCAGACTTTTCAGTAGCTCTGTGTTGTTATCTGAAAAGTTTTGATTTTGTGGGTGTGAGGCATGAATTTAAAGAAAAAGTAGAATTTCATGTTGCACTTTACTGTTCAACCCTATGACTTCTATAACATGTTATGTACTAACATACTACCTAGAATCTAATTAACAGTCAAAATAACTGCAGATTTTAAGCTTCTGGATGCCCCAAGTTAGAGAAATTCCTGAGAATTTCTTGGCTTAGGCAAGGAAGCATGGTATGCCTTGCTCGTTCAAAGAATGCTTTAGAGGAAGGAGGTGAGCCTTAAAAGTACTTCTGTAAAAAAGTGCTTATTGATCTTGCTTACATTGTGTGCTCTGAATATGTAGCATTGGCTTAGTCAGTAAAAGAACATACATCAGGCTTCCCACCTGCACGTACCTACCCTTACTTATTCGAAGTGCTTACTATGCATGCAGCTGCCAGAAGTCAGAGACACGAAGAAATTAGGGCCTGGGAACATACATAACTTTTGGTTTGAACTAACAGATACTTGTATTGTATAAGTATAGAGAGATACGTGAGCAACTTACACTCAAAACTGTGTGTGCCTGTGGAAATCCATTTTTCTGACATGAAGGCTATTTATTCTGCATCCCGTGTCTGGAAGGAGGTGGTGCACATCTGTATGGAGGACTACAGGTATAGCAAGACTTATCAGGCAGTTTTGGTGATGGGGTGTGCTAGTCAGGACTTACATATATTGACTTGATTTCATCAAATAAAAAAGTGAGAAGTGAATTAGGTTATGCAACCTAGCAACAGTATGGAAAAACTGAACCACAATGATCTGATTTTGTACAGTATGTTCACTTGTGTGCGTTTAGGTTATATGCCTTATATCAAGAATATTCTGATATATAATGTAAGTGACCATTGCATGACTTTTTTTAACACTCTTACTGTTACTGCAACAGTTCCAGTCTTCAGCTGGGGCACTACTGCAGTTTGCCCTGGATAACTAGATAAAAAGATTGCTGCCCCTGATGTTAACTTCAGCTGTGCAAGGGTAACTCGTTTGTAATGGTGGTTTTTTAGACTTTCAGCCTGGAACTCTTTCAACACTATGGTTTTAGGGGCTTTTTCTCTGCTGCTTTGTCAGGAAATACTGTGTTGTACTGCATTATTTTTCCTGGAATCCCTTGTAATGCTCTGGTGCTGAGGGGAAGTTGCAGAAAACATTTATCTTGTAAAATATACAGTACAAAGTGAACTGATCTACTCCCAAAGTCCTACACAGTGACCGTTGTTTTTGCACTTAAAAACATTTTGTTGTTTTTTTTACGTTCAATTTGATTACTAATAAAACAGGAGTTCAGTGAACATCCTGACTCTTGCAGTTAGGCACAAATGTTTGTTAAAAAAACTAAAGCAATAAAACCATCGCAATTGCTCAGAATTAAGACTTTGTGAATATTTAGTGTGAAAGCGGAACAATAGAATCATAGCCATAAAGAAAGGATCTCACTTATTTTTTGGGTGCTTTAATGTTGTTTTTTATTTGGCAAAGTGCAGCATTGATCTCTTCTTTTTCTCCCCTCCCCTTCTTAAACAAAATAAAATTTATGTATTCCACTGCTATCAATGGATATGGGAGTGGCAATTTCCTCTTTTAAGCCAAGTATAACATTTTCTGATGGGAGGTCAGTTTAGTTTCAAGATTATATTGGCTTACAGTTTTGCATAGCTTAAAATTAAACTGTTCCAGGGCAGTCTTGTATTACTTGGGCAGATAAATGTGTTCTGTTGTTGAAGTGACCTAAATACCTTCTACTACAAGATGCCTGCGTTTCAGACATGCTGTGTGGAATTTTCCCAAACTAAGTATGGCTGTGGAAATCTGGTCACACTCTTTCCAGAAAGTAGTAATTTTCTAATCTTTTGAAATTTTCTTTCCCAAGTTTATATCAGTGATTGTTGTTGTATTCTTTTTTAGGATTTTATCCACTTCCCAATAAGAAACACACTGTTTTTACTGATGATAAAGCAGTGTTATGAGTCAAGCAGGATGTATTTTTTAAAGGTTTTTCCTTGCTTTTACCTGTCTTCTGTTCTGTGGCCTATATTAATTGAATTCAGTTTGTGTTTGAAAAGCCATGTAGATGTCTGCTATTAATCATACTTTATTTGTAAAAGTTGAGAAATGTTGGAGACTTACAGAGGCACTGTGCAAATTAAGTTGAATATGAGTGCAGACTTAAGATAAGGTGAAGCTGATAGAGCTTATGTGATATGGCAAAGGATATGTGGTAGCAGTAATGGAGAGTGTGAAAAGAACAGAGATGTGGTAGAGGAAAATTTTGAAACAAAAAAAAATTGATTAGACAAGGTTCTTCCTTTTTCCCTCACTTAACTATTGAGCAGGTCTTGCTGGAATTTTTCTTCAGTCTCAGATTATTTAATTTCTGTTACATCTTTATGGTGGAGTTAGGTGATTCGTACTTGAAGGTAAGCCTTGAACTGGAGTCTTGTAATGGGAAACATTTCTCCTCTTGGCAACAAAAATGTGAATAGTAACTAAAAAATGACCATATCTGTTTGACAGGCAAAGCCTCTTCTGAGTTGCTTAAAACAGCTGATAATCGCTAAATATTTACTTTCTTGAATGCAGGAGCAGCCTATTTCTTATTGTATTTCTTTTTTTATTTTAATGAAAGCAGGAGGTTTAATCGGAGTTTGTTTGGTTTTGTTGCTCTTCCTCATTTGCAGTCACTTTCTCACTTCTGATATTTATACTTCTGTAGCAACTGAACATAATTTCTTCCTGCAAATTTTGTGATGTGAAAACTAAGAAGCAGTAAAAGCTGAAATGACATTGCTTTGAGAGATACCTTGGGCTATGGGATGAATATCTGCTGCCTGCCTGCTCCCTGGAGGAGGGATGCCAGCTTCTGTTCACCATAGTAGAGCAAATTCTTCCTCAGAAGGGAGCAACAAATGTCTTAGCAGTGACCGTCTGGAGATTGGTTGTTATCAGTCCTTGTTCTTGGGCACCCAGGGATGCAGATTCTTGCAGATGGTTTGCACATCCTGCTGTTTCAGTTTGTTTTCTCTGCAAAAACAAGGGCCTGTGAAGTTATATCAAAATTTAAGGGTAAATGAGTAATCTGTCTTATCCTCCTGTTTCCAGTCTTTGTTATGCCTGAATGTAGACTTGAACCTGATGCTGGCCTGTGTTTGTATTCCATTACAGTTCACCTGTAAACATTTCAGTGTACATTAGCTGGACAGTCTGGGCAGCATGAGCTGTTAAAAGCTCAGTTATTTTGGGGGAGCTCTGCTTCCAGCAACTTTCTTGAGCATTAATTATCCTTTTTTTCTTTACCCTTTTGTTCTAAATTTACTTCCAGTTTCTCTTCAGCACAAACGCAGTTTTGATGACTCCCACTTCACACTTTTGTTACAGTGAGCTGCTGTGTGATGAATTCAGCCAGTTTGCCTCAGCTCAGATAACTTATTAAGTCTCACTTAAAATTTTAGGCTTGTTATATTCCATGCATCATAAATCATAAAATGTTTAATTTGCTCACATTCTGTAAAGCTTATTTCTTTGGCATTCTTGATATTTTTTTTTTTTTTAAAAAGCTATCACATGATCTTTGGAGTGTATTATTAGAAAAATTGTCATATGTAAAAAATCTTGTCTGCTGGTGTCTCACAGCAAACTGTACTTTTCCATCCATCAGCTTGAGGGTTTCCAGGCTAACACTGAGATTGCATTGTATTTTTATTTATAGCTGCTGTTATGATACGTTATACTGAAGGAAGATCTGTTAAACTCTTAGCGTAGAAGAGCATTTTAAAATTATGCCTTTCTCTAAAAAAATCCAAACAAACAATAAGACAAACACCAAAAACAGCCCTCCTGCCCACCATAAAACCCAAAACAACAAAAGAGTTTGGTTTGTATGCCTGATAGAGAGTGGCCTGCAGCTGTTGATTGGTAGCTGTCTTGACCTGACAGGAGTCAGTCAGCATTCATACTTCTAGTACTGACACTATGTTAAGTCTGTAATTGAAGAGTCTTTTTTTCTGTTCTGCTTCTGCTTTGTTTGCCATTGCATCCTGGGAGACAATTTCAGCATCACTGTGCTAGACTTCTATGCTACTGCTGTCCAAAAAGCATTTTTAAAGTATCTGTTGCAGCAAAATTTTGGTGTAAGTTTTTGTGCTTAAGCACTAAAGCTAGTGCTACAGACACCTAAACTAGGGTTGATGATGTCCATCGTAAATGAGTTGTGGTGCAGATGACTTTAAGGTTTTGCAGAGATGTGATCTGAAGCTGTGAGCTGTGCTGGTGAGAGGGTCATTATATAGTTCATGTGGGGTTCCTGCAGGGTGGATTGCAAGTTATTTAACCACAGGCATAATTGTGAAACTGTGAGGGACCTTGAGGCCGTATTCATGGGGTGCATGTTGTGTTCGGTGCCTCCATCTCCAGACAGCATGAGCTGCTACGGTCTGCATCTATCATAACAGCCCAGAACTTTTACAGCTGTTAAGCAGGGCATTTTGCTGTGTTATTTGTTGTTTGAACAACCTGTACTTCTTTTTAAGGAAGAGTTGGCTGGATGGGTTTATCCCATCCAGAGTTATTTGTAACACCTGCTTGGACCACAGTGAAAAGCGGCCGGTTTTGAGCAGCAGAGATGTCATCAAGCTTGGCTTGGGGCCTCTGTCCGGTGAATGTAATAGTTGAACAACAGTTCTCAGACTTGAAGGTTTGGGCTGCTGGAGGAAGTCCTGTAAGATATTTTTTTAATCAATGCAACTGTTGAGTTCACAGCGAGACAAATAAATCTTGCTGTTCAAGCCACTAGTGCTGGCACTGTTACAGCATGCACGTTCTTGGATGTTTGCCACTGGTGGTGAACTTTCAAGTTTAGTGGAGCATGTGTGTGAAGTTATTTAATGCTACTCCCTTGTTTGCAAAATTCCCAAACCATAAAATCCTGACTATCATTTTTATGAAAGATTCATGGAATCTGTGCAGTTGTTTTTGATGGGTCCTCTGTTAGTATTTGTGTCCAGTGGTAATACCAGTTTTATTCTAGGTGGCAGTGCTCTCAAAATACTAGCTATTCTATACCCTGTGTGTTCTTTCTATGCAGTAAGCGTCTTATGTGCTGCTTGTTAGTTAACAGGTTTTTTTTCCACACCTTTTTACCTTTGCACTGGCATGTTTAAGGTAGTATGGGTGAGTATTTTCCATTTTAAATTAGTGTTTTCTTTGGTTTATGAATAGGTTGTTAACATTAGCTTCAGGCTAAGTGGCGGCATGCAAAGATTTGACTTCATAACAATTTCAAAGTATGTTGTTGATCTGTTTTTAGAGTATTCCAAAGTACAGAAGTGAGTGTAGGGATACTACTTTGCCATCTTAAAGGGAAGCCACTTCTTAAAGGACAAAATTTGAATGAAGTAAACATGGTTTAGACTTTTGTTTGTCTTGGGAAACAAAATGCAACCTGATCTAAGTTCTGAAAGAATAGCTAATGGGCATAGTTAGGAACTACTTTCCATAAGGATTTCTTCTTGTTGTGTGGTAGGCAAGATGAAGCTGAGATACTTTTCACTTCACACAGTGATTGTATTTGCCAAGTGATGTAGTAGTCTGAATAAATCTTAGCTGGTGGGCCTGGAAGTTAATTAAAATGACTCTTAAAGAAGGAGAGTATGTTTCTGATGTATGTGAAGTTCAGCAGGGGAAGCTTACCTGCGTGGGTCTTCCATGCTAAAGACTCCACCGCTCCCAGAACAAGTTCCCCCCAACATCGAGGAGTCTCATCTGCTGGTCTTTCTTATGTAAATGTGAAACAGCTCATGCATTTTTCTGACTAGATGTATATATGGTTCTTGTAACCTGCTTGGAAAAAAAGGTCAATGTTAAGGAACACATCCATTTTCCAAGTACAGTTGGTAGCACATTTCCTAACTTTAGGATAACATATGTGTCGTGGCTGAGGTATGTGTGGGGTTCAAAAGGTATGTGGGAGAAAGCTATTCAAAAGCAGTGGATGATAAGCTTTAGGATATTTCTGTAATCCAGTTCTGACATCTTTGTATTTTCTGTAAAGGATAAATAGTGCCCAGGGTGATGTATGGTTGCATTTCAATCAAAGCTATCAATTGCTTTAAGTGTGAAGTTAAAGTGATTTTCTTTTTAACCACTGAAATTCTTGACAGCAAAGATATATTTCTAATATATGCAATGCAAGTTTGCATTTTTTAATACATTTTGTTCCAATACTTTTATGTTTGTAAAGACAACCTGCTATTTTTTAGGATGGTAATGTTTGTTTTGATGTTAGATGATGTTATTTTTGAGTAGGCAGCTAAAAAGTTCCTTGAAAAAATATTTTCAGATATAGTTCACTTCATGATAGCTTGTCATTTTGTTCACTGAATCACAAATGGATTTGGCTCCCATTGAATGAGAGGTTTTTGATTTATTATTTTTTCCATGTCTACAAGAACATTTTAGAATTTTAAATTCTAAATTACTGAAAGAAAATAAATCAAAGGTTTAAAATTTTAGATTGAATTAATATTTATCATTCGTTTAAAAGTTTGTTGTACTCACAACTCAAACTTGTTTTACTTTCTTGAACCACAACACCATATAATTTCACCATAACTGCCTGATATTTGCTTGTGCCCTCCCCACCCCAGTGTTTTACGGGGCTTGTTCTGAATTTTTGTTCATTTTGGTCTGTATCTTGTGAAAATGCATATTTGGACTTGAGTGTATTGAAGATGCTTTGTAACACGTCATGACGGTAGAAATTAAGCTTCTGAGGTGTCATTGCTTATTTTGTGCAGTAACTTTGCTGCACACCTTTTTGGATTAGTGGAACTCTATTTTAAAATTTGCTTTTAACTAAAAGCTGACCTACTGTTGTTTCCCTGCATGTTACTATAATTTCGTCTCTTTAGTGCCTTGCAGTTTGAAGTTTCTTTTCTTTTGTTACAAAGTATTTATCTTTTATGATAGGCATATGTATTTGTGCTGGCAAATACTACGCTATAGTAATACGAATTTTCATTTATTAGACAGCTTTACAATCCCAGAATGTTTTTAGTTAATGGATCAGACTGTCAAACGGATTTTGGCTAAAACTACTTTGTAAAATTCACTGAATTCTTAATGCTTTCCTCCTGATGGCACTTTGGCACAATCCTTTTCCAAAAGTATAGCAGTTGAAAATGCTGGGTTTGGCTGTTAAATAGTTTTTGTGGTGTGTTTGAGGTGAGCATTGAACAGAAGCAAAATCACTTTGTAAAAGAGCTTCATTTGATATGTTGTCTTAATGCTCCAACTGCTTTTCTAAATGCATTTTTTTAGAATGCAAAGCCTCTATGTGCTGAAAATGTCAGCAGAGCTTGAATTACTGGTCACGTGTTGGTTTGAAAACAGTAAAACATTTTGAACTGCAGCAGCTGAAGGGAAACGGTGAAGTGTGCCTGATCTATAAATAGCTTCTGTGCTAAACACGTGCTTTTCTGCCTGCAATCATTCTGTTGTCTTTAGAAAATAATGAACCAGCTTTTTACTTTAAAAGTGAAACAGCAGTGTTCTTGGGGTTTTGAGATACCTGCTTGGAGTGAGAAGAGATTTTTTTCATTCCTTTGGATCTGTTAGTGAAATGTCATTATCTTTGAGTCTCCGTGTAGGTGGTACCTTTTGCCCTCTTCCAGGAGCATGTAACATCTCTCTTCTCAGCGGGCTATAAATTACTGCTAGTGAAAGCTGTCCAGCGAAACGCGTGGCCTTAGTTTATCTGCTACTAACTCTTCATACGTTATATCAAGAATATTACATGGTTAAGTGAAAAAATACTAAAGCTATGTCTGCAGGAGGGGAACATTCCTCTCTGAGTACTATGGGCAGTGGAGAAGCTGGCATTTGATGTTTGATAGGTTAAATAACAGCCTTACCAGGGCTTCTGTGCAGAAATTTCCTGACCTGTTTTCTCTGGTGTGTTGAAGCCTTTTTAAAGATCATATTTGCTAACAATTTCTTTCCTTAAAAATACAAACAGAAAAAAATGAGGAAAATAGTGTTTCATAATTACCAGGCATAATGTAACATTGCAGCACAGTTAATACAGACCTTCTGTGTTTTAGCCTCAAGGGCAGCTGATGTTTTAGTTTAAACCCTCTGTAATTTAAGAAGGATAGGTTAGGTAACTTGACTACATTAGTGCTGTCGTTGTTTAGTCCAGAATCTATGTATATTAATGTTACTGCTTGTAACATGAATTCTCAAAAAAATCTTTGGAAAGGGAGGGGAGCTATGAGCAGTGTTTGTGTTAAGTGTGCAGGGATTTAAAGGCAGGCCTGCTGTTAACTCTAAATATTTCTGGAGGCATTCATCATTCCAGGAAGACTAACTTATTTGAATGCTTGAATTATCTACTGACAAATTAAAAGTGATGATATTGTTGGAATAGGTGATTGGGCTTTTTTTTTTAAAAAAAAAAAATCAATACAAAATATTTCACTGGGCCTTTTTCTGGTGGAATTAGTAGGAGTTCAGGTGCTTACTGAAAGTAAGGAGGAAGTTAGATCAGGCCCTTTCGGTATGGAGTAGGCATTTCTTGAGCTCACAGATAAGAAGCAGTTTTATGTATGCTTCATAGGAAAGTGATATTAAAAAGAAAAATCTGTGCGTTTTTTGGGCGCACCAATCCAGCTTTCACTCATTGGGAATTAATCGGAAATAGAGCTGACGAAGTTTAACAAAGCCTCTTCTTTTCGAGAGAGTCCTTATAGGAGGATGCTATGAGTGCTTAAAGGGAAAAGCAGAGGGAAGAGCTCATGATGCGAGGGCAGTTCCATTTCCCTTCTATGTGTGTTAAGTGGAGACAAGCGCAAGAATATTGCATTCACCTGGTCTTCTTAGTCTACCCCCTTCCTTTCTGTGTACTTTACAGCTTACTGCCTCTTCAGCATCACTTGTAATTACTTTAAATGGTAAACATCCTCTTGCAAAGTCAAAGTTAGTGTGCATATGACCACCTTCAGGGTAGAGTATCGGAGTGCTGCTCTTGAGTGCAATCCAAACACTGATGCTGACTGTGAAACCTGCTCTGAAATGTACAGTGTAAACAAATGGAAAAAATGAGATGTTTTCCCTTCTGTTTTCTGTAACTTGAAGGTTTTTTATTTAAAAAAAACAATTGGAGATTCAACATTTTGGACTAGGGCTACATATGTGTTACTTAATTTTAGTATGATACCGCTTCCTACAACAAATTGTTCCAGTATTTCAAGAATACTAAAGTTTTGGACTTCAGGGAAGTGTGGCTTTGTATTATTTCCTTTATAAATAGTACACATATAGTGCCTTATTTGTAGTGTCCATTCTGGATTTTATATGTACTGTATGTTCAAGTTTAATATAGTATGGCACATAAGATTTAGTTGTATTGCCCTGTATCTATGCCTCTGACTTAACTCGTGAGCCAAAATCAATGTCATGTTTACATAAAAGCCAAAAGAAACATTTAAATTCTGGTATTCAGTAACAAAATATTGAGAGCCAAAACTTGGGCCTTTGTGTTGGGTAAGCATATGTGGGTTTATGTCTGATTGAAGAGTTTGAGACCTTAGTTCATCAGGGTGCTGTGTTAACCGGTAGCATCTTTGTGCTAACTGGTAGCTGAAGTTAACAGCTTTTTCATGGTATACCATACCTTTGTGCAATACAGGAAAACCTAGCTCTTTTGCCTTGCCTTGTGTGTTATTATTAGGAATAGAAAACAAGGCCATAATGAAGACTTCTGAAATACCGTACGTGTCTCATTCATTGTTATAGATGTAATAGACTGGATATTGGTAACTGCAACAGTTTCCACGTCCAGCAAGCTATGCAACATAGCTATCCAATTGATCACCTGGGTGAAGATGAGCTTTAACGTGAGCTCAGCACTGGGCGAGGTGAAAGCAAAGAGATTGTGATTTGTCAGTCAGTCAGTGACAGAGTTGAGGCTGGGACCTGGGTTTGTGCCACTAGAGTGCACTACTTCCCTCTTACTTAATGAAACAGTGGTTAAACTTGCTGGTGGGTGCCGCAGGCTCCCTGGTGGGGGGGGTTTGGAAAATGCTGCCGACTTGCTAAAGTACTGGGAGTTTCACATTGGTCTTAATTTAGGTGCAGCTATTCTTCTGCAGCTATAATTTACCAAAGAAATGTTTTTCTTACTATGAAACTTCTATGCATGTTGTGATGGGAAGGTAAAGAGGGCTTGTAAACTGCTTTTTAATGCCCATTTTGATTTTATTGGAGTTGGGAAAGGTATGTACAAAGAAAAGGTTACTCATATTTGTAATTAAAGCAAGTTCTTCATCACGTCTCAGAAACAGATAATGACTTTTGCCTTATTAACAAAAGGTTTTTGATAATAAGACATAGCATTTTACTTAATAATACAAGTCGTCTTTTTCCCCCTGCACAGGTTTCCACTTGAGTGGCACAGTGACAGAGCCTGCAATGCAATCGGAGCCAGAAACTGTTTGCAATGTAGCTATCAGCTTTGATCGTTGCAAGATTACCTCAGTGACCTGTAGCTGTGGAAACAAGGACATATTTTACTGTGCCCATGTTGTGGCACTCTCTTTATACCGGATCCGCAAGCCAGATCAGGTCAAACTGCATCTTCCCATTTCAGAGACACTCTTTCAAATGAACAGAGACCAACTACAAAAATTTGTACAGTATTTGATCACAGTGCACCACACAGAAGTTTTGCCAACTGCTCAAAAATTAGCAGATGAAATTCTTTCTCAGAATTCAGAAATCAATCAAGTCCATGGTGAGTTTCATATTTGTTTTTCCTTTTGCTTCATTCATCATTTGATTTTGAGCTTTTTTGTGGCATTCAGGAGTGTGACCTGCTGAGCTCCCTTGCGACCTGAATAATTGTGATTCTATGGTGTTGACTAAAGAGGATTCTGTTTCTGAACCTTTGGTTTAAGATATTTAGAATGCAGTAGTTTGCTTATGAAATCTTCTCTCTTTTTCGTAATGAGCTTGAGGTCTCCAGCACTATTAATATGTGGCCCGATCTGCTTGATGCTTGTATGTTCCAGCTATGAAAAACTGAGCAGTGGTGTTTTTGTATAGCCGCATTGTTTAAAGGAACTACCTTGCCAACTTACCAACAGCGTCTTTTTATTATTTTGTTCTTTTTGAACTAATTTTCTGACATTTTGAATGTGTAATTTTGTTTCAATGGCAAACTGTAAAAGTAAGTAGGTGTTACTGTTATTTTCCTTCATTAAATGTTTTTATTATCCTTTGGAATTTGGTTTCTATGTGAGATCGGAAGAAATAGAAAGCCTGTATGTCAATGCCTTTTTCTTATTAGTGCTGTAGCAGGCTGCAGCATCAGCAAAAACCTTGATCTTTCCTGCTCTTTCTGCTGCACATGTTTCTAATAGCTCTGTTTCTTGTACTGAACTGCTTATGTTTCTTAGAGGGTGCTGGGTGTGACTTGAGGCTTCCGAGGTGGCTTTTCTATGTACCCCACTGAACTAAAAGTGGATAATTGTGGATTTGATGTGACCCAGCTATTTTAAGTCCTGTGTTCCTATAAGGTCACCTGATAGAAATGCCCTCTAAGGTGACTAGAGCTGTAAGCATAAGGGCAGCTTAGAGGGGAAGAATAAGTTATCTAAATATCTAAAAATAACTTTTTTGCTTGTTTGTTCGTTGGCAGGAGAAGTTTTTCTGTGTTAGATATTTAAGAGGGGTGACCACTATGCCAAGAAATTTGCAATACAAACACAACCAAGCTGCTTAATGTTACAGAAGAGAAAACACATTGTACAGAACAAAAGCAGGGAGTCATTCCAGTAGCAGGACTCATCTGCAGCATAGCCACTCTCCTTAGGGTCCGGTGACCCTGGCAGGCCCAGACAGGTGGTGCTGCAAGAAGGTAAATTTCAGAAGCAGTGCTCATATGGCTGAGGGCTGTGGGGATGTGGCCAGAGGCAAGACAGTTGCTGTAGTTATGGAAAATAGAGAAGTTGGTTGGTGGGACTGCCTGGTGACAGTGCAAAGAAAGGGATGATAAAGCAGGTACAGGACACTGAGCAGTAGAAGAGTCTCACATGGTGTAAGCTGAAGACATTTGTTGCGTGAGAGCTGGTAATAGCATGAACATAAGGAACTATGGGGAAGGAAGAATTATGGTATTAGTGTCATAGAGATTTGAACAGTTAAGGGTGATTAGAAAAGGGGAAGGGCAGGGGTGGGAAAGGAAGGACAGATGATTGCTATATATGGCTGTATTGGCTATACTATAGCTAATGCAAGAGGAATGACAAGCAGTTGCAGAGAGTGCTTAAATTTGATCAACAGTAAGTCTGTAATTATGCTAGTCATAGGCATGTTAGTCTGTCAGCTGTTTTCGTATTGTCAAAATATATCATTGCTTAATAGTTTTTTTCTTAAAGAGGTGTTTGTTGTTTATATCACAGCCCAAACAGCAAAAACTATAGGAAGCAAAAAACCTAAGTTGATCACTAGTTAAGAAATTCCACAGTGAATTTGAGTAGGGTAATTTTAAAATATCCACAGAACTAAAATGTTTCTTACACATGTTGCTGTTTTTGTAGTAAGTGAGATTGCAGTCTTTTGTTGACTATTGGTATTTCTTAATAGAATACAAAAAAACTGAAGTAAAAAATCCAGGCAACGTAACTGCTACAACTGCTGTTACCAAACAAAGCTGAGTCATCAAAAACAATTGACAGTCTCCTGCTTTTCTTCTTACACTTCCATAAAATCATGATCGGGTTATCTTTTTATGCGTTTACAATGTTAAAAAAATTACATGATTCTTTTAAGGAAAAGTTCCTCTGATTATGTAACAAGTGTTCTTCTGGGATTCATACTGTAATTCTGTTAGTTTAATCTTTAATCAAGTTAAAGTTAACCAAAAAAATCTTCTCTTTGGTTCTGATAGCACAGGCTGGTGAACATAAGATGGTCACTCACTCTCATATGTCCTATGTTGCAGATGTTCAGTTTGTAATACAAAACCGTCATGTAGACCTGTCTTGCTTTGAACAGTTTAACCTCACTAAACTAGTGTTTGAAAAGGAATTATACTGAACACTGCGTGAAGGCATAGGTGTGAAGGAGCAAAAATTAAAAAGTCTTGCTTATAAAAGAGGAGACCTTGCGCAGAAATAGGAGAAGCAGCTTTGATCAAAGGCAAGTCCTGAATCTGGAGCTGGATGAGGAAATTATTTTCAGTGTTACCCAGAAGTGTTTTACTTTCAGGGTTGCTTTGTATAAAACTTTAATTTTTAATTATTTTTTTCTTTTCTGGTGGCTATACTAGTTCTAGTTTTCATCTATTTCCAGCAACAGGCAAAAGAAATCGGCTCTTGAATACTATTGATTCATACATAAGAATGATCCAGGACTTGGAAGAGCTCTGACTGCAACCGTCTTGTTGACTTGCTTATGAGCAGGCTAGGGGGATTGAACAACTCTGCAACACTTTTCTTTCACAAAAAGTGAATTACCCAATTGTTCACTTGCTCAAAATTCTGTCTTGTTCAGCATTCTGGGACTGGCTTCAGCTGTGTTCCTCGTGTAGTTTAGTGGGCAAACTAGTGGAGAGACTTACACTAATCACACAGGTTTTGAAATGATAAATCACTTTGAGTTCCTCACTGGATACAAATGATGCAGTATCCTTATTTGCTTCATAACTGGGGCTCACTGCATGGAAAAATAAGGGAATGCTGTTAGAATCACAGGAATGTGTTGTCCATTCACTAACTTATTCAGAAGAGTCAAATGATCTATCAGGAATACTCTTGTATTTGCCATGCAAATTTTCACGTGGTAATGATTGCATTACAAGAGGGGTTTGCATGTTTTTAAAGCTCAGAAACACAGCTTACATTTGAGAAGACTTGTATTCTGATGTTTCTTGTGTGACACTGCTGCAGCTGTACATGATCCTGGTGGTTTCAAAACTGGGGCCTAATCTTCTGTACTGATGAAGAGAAGTGTAGGAATTTGTAGTGATAACCTAATGTGTGCACTTCATAGCTATTGGCTTCACACTGAATTTCGATTTGGGGATGCTGACTCAGACAGTTGGATGTAGATTTGGATCCTGATTAGCTGAGGCTTTTTTCTCCCTGTTAATTTTTTTACCATTGTAGTAGAAGAAGCTGGCAGGTGTGTAATGCTATGAAGAGAACAGTCAGGATGATGGATTATCAGCTGGGTGTGTTATCTTTGATCTGTCTTCTCTCAGGTATGAAACTTTCACTTAAATTGATTGGAAGGTCAATGTTCCTGAGAATTTGGGTAGAAATAGAAAAGTAACTGCAATGTCGGGGTGGAGAGAAGGTCTGCTTGCATATTGATCTTGAATTAGCATTGATTTCTCGTTATGTATAGTGACAAAAGGGTGTGCCTTTTATAGGTATAAGGGCAGCCTAGCAAACGGATTTCATTTTTTACTTTTAAGCTATACTGTGTTTTTCTGGAGTGTTTACTGCTGCTGTTGCAGTGTCTGCTCTTAGAAGACCAATGTGGATTTCTCCAGACTTTCTCCCATTCTCGGACTACAAGTCACTCACCAGTAAAAAACATGTGCAACTTGAAGTTAAGAGGGAACACCTGGGAGGAGGTGGTTTGAGTATATTTGTCTCCTCAGAAGCAGAGGTACCCAAGTAGTTGTTTCTTTATTTGTCTGAGTGGATCTAGGTACATTCTCTGCAAACGTTAATCTGTAATGTATATTAGGAGTGCCAGTTTTCTTCAAAAGAAAATTTCAGAGTGTCTAGTGCTGTTCCTATATATTCTACATTCCGAAGGTATCTGGAACCATAGGTGAATATGTTTTAATATAAACTTATAATATTCAACTGAAATGATGGAGATTTTAGTTGAAAATTGTAGGGTAAGGCTGAACAACAGAATACAATGCATTGCCAATCTACTAGATAAGGGAACATTTAATGTGAAAGTTGATACGTTATTTAGAGAATGGACTGTTGTCTGGCCTGCTTAAACTAAAAAATGTGAGAGACTCATTGAGTAAGAAGAATGTAGGAAACGAGAGCTGAGTTTTCTTTCTGGAAGGATGAAAGTAAGATGTTCCAATGCTTAGTGTATGATATGTTAGTCAACCAGATTTGGGAAGGAAGTAGCAACAACGGTAGCCAGAACTAGAGAAATTTGAGAAACCCTAGTAGAAGTAAATAAGTAGTACAGCATAAAATGGAATGAAACAATTCATAGCTGCAAAGTAACATGAACAAAGAATTTATGAAATTTGTAAATTTAAGACATATTGCATGCTGGTCTGTACTGATAAGGAAGGATTTTTTTATCTACCGCACGAAGTTATTGCTATATAATGTTTAAGACCTGGATTTTAGCGGGAGAGGTTAAATGTTGTTAGCAGATAAGTTTGTGCATTTTGCTGTATGTGTAGATGGGAGAGAGAACTTCTTGGAAGTTAAAATTACTGGGAGGGGGTATTAACTTTCCTTAGCAGCTTAGCATGGCCTGTGCTGTCTTCCTGTTTTCTGTTGCTAGCACTAGCTGCTTCACAGCAGTTGTTTTTCTTTAATGCTGTGGGCTGCTGAACAAGTTTTGTATTCCACCGAAGAGTTCTGAAATGAAGTATAAGATGAAGTGACTTACATTTAAACTTTGAATCATTTGGGGAATCAAAGGCATAATAATATTTTTGAATCATTAATTTTATGATCTTTGTGTTTATGTAATTATTTTTTAGAATAAATATGGACACACCAAGTTTATAAAATCAATTACTATTCTTTTGTGAATCAGTGTATGACAGGATTGATTTCTAGCTGTGACCATTCAATCTTTGCGTAGTACTTAGTAGGTCATGCTTTTGATTTGTAGTAATTTTTCCATATCTTTTCCTTAATGCTTTCATGGGATGATATTTAATAAAAATTTAACTGATCTGTAGTTCATTTGTATACTTAAGATTTTTATAGGGTGAAGTTCAAAAAAGTTTCAGTGTGGCTGTGAATAACTTATTTGGCATGGTTTCATTTGAAGATTAAAACAACTTCTGTGATACTTCAGAAATAAGGACCGTGAAAGGAGTTTGCCTTAAAGACTACTTTCTGTTGTTTCAACAAAATTTCACTGCTGATCTGTACCTGAGTAGTCTGCAATGTAGGCAATTCTTAGCCTGTGTTAGTCAATGCTCCTTGCTTTGCTTCTACTTTTTGAGGTTAAATTGTCCTCATGCAACACCAGTTCTTGAATGAGGCTGCTTGTTTTGAAAGCAGTTGTTCTTAAAGTGGCTCTGTAAATGATCAGGTTGTTTGGGTTTTTAAATGCTTCTGCTTCTTAGAACTTGGAAGTGATTATATTTACATGTAACCAGTGATCATAAATGTAAGTCTTACCTTGTTTTAAAATTTTATTTGGGTGTTCAATGTTACAAACAGTTGTGTACAATATTCCTGCTTTGATTGCTAAGATTGCAGTTTAGTATTTTTAGTGAAAAAGTATGAGTATATATGTCTGTGTCTATATACAGAGTATAAACCCTTATGGTATCTAACTGTAAGGACATGCCGTAAAACCTGTTTCAAAGATCAGTCATGGTAGAAGTTAGAAAAGCCAGAGGTTGAGGCAGGGACATTAATATACTAGTGTTTATAAACTGACACTGTTTAATTATGGGTTTTAATATTTAGTATAATTATACAGTGCTTTTCACTTTCATAGTTCAGATGTGAACTAATCTATCCTCATGACACCCCTCCAAAGCAGTAAGTCTTATTTCAAATTTACAAGTGGGGAACAGGATTTGGTCTTGGTACTGAACTGTGCTGCAGAGATGAAATTCAGGGCTGCCTGTTTTCCTCTCTGCAGCCAGACTGTCCATCTGCTGAAGCCTTGCAATGCCCATTGGGGCTGTGCTACATCCATGCAAAACCACTAGCTTTGGAGTGAACCTTCAGCTCTGCCTGGCACTGAGCCTCAGCCTTCCTGCTGGCTGCTGGTGGAACTTCACCTGGAGTTCCTAAGGCAGCTGCCTTCTGTTCCTGTTTCAGAGACTTTCTTGTCTATTTACCTAATCTCATGTCAGAAGAAAAGTGGCAGTGTAGAAATCCTGTCTGTTGCCCAAGAGTCGTCTGTGCTTGAGTGGGATAGAAAACAGGTTAGATAATCAGTGTTCACCTGACTTTAAGTGAATGTAGTGTTCTTGAAAAGTGTCCGGTTGAGAGAATTAGATGGTTGTGTTAATCCCCAAAAAAGAGATTGGTAGCAGAAGCTGAGACTTCCCTAGAAGCACCAGTAGGATGCTGCTGTGATGGGAAGATGGTTTGGACCCATGCCTCATCACACACACTGTTTCTGTGCCTTGTTAGTCCATGGCAATTGCTAGACTGCCACATTTGAAAGATCAGTAAATTACAACTGTAGCTGGTGCCAATTTTGTGTATATTGAAATTTCTTTATGCGTCCTGATTAAAAATTTGATCATACTGAATGTAGCCTATATAAGATCTTGTGAGGAAAAATCGCTCTGAGTCAGACATATTTGTAGTACTGTGCCAAACAGCAGTGTAGCACTCATACCCTTGGCTTGGTGTCTTAAACTTTTGCAGCCTTCTAGCCTGCTGGTGTTAAGTATAGCAATGCTGAGCCCCTTGAGAAAGATATATTTGGGATTGTGCTGTGAGAAGAGGCCTTGGTGGGGGCTGAGCTGCTGGCCCAGGGCAGTGGGCACACTTCTTCCTGTAAAGGAACTCTGTTAAAGAATCTGCAGTAGCTGTGTTGAAATCTAACCTTTGAACAAACTGATGTATGAAGTCTTGATAACGTGTAAAGTTGCAGAAAGAAACTTTTTCTTTCACTAAATAGGGAAGCTTAGGTGAGGAATTTTGGGCTATTTTTAATTCCATGTAAAAGTAGCCATAATGAGATTAAAGATAAATCTCCATTGAAGTACAGGGTAAATGTAAGTGCATTTGGTATGTTGGTGCTCTTACATAGTTTGTTTTCACAGGTTTTTCTGTGTTTTAGAGCAATGAAATATTTAAACTATTTGAAAGGTGATAGTGCAAAGCTGGGGCTGTGCAACAGCTGCACTACTTGCTCTTATGTGGCTTCATTTCCCTTTTTGTCTTGTACTTTGCAACTGAAGACTTTTCAATATGTGTTCTGTGTAGCTGACGGAATTGAAAGCCCCTTAAAACTAAAATACTAAAGATAGAAGAACTCACAGAAGTGTTTTTATACTGTCTTGGCCTTGATTCCTGTCTTGTGAAACACTGTTATGTTCCTCTGGAAGGCAGGAGAGTTCATTCACATCTTCAAAGACAGAATTTCATATTAATCTAAATATATGTGTGTGTGTGTGTGTAGACACGTAGCAGTGCAGCATTTCTAGCTGTATGCTCTGAAACTGGAACCAGTTTTGGAAGTTGCTGAGCTGGAAGATATTTTTTCTTTTACTCTGTGACTAGTAGACGACGTCCCTCTGACCCTTTAAATCTTCTGGTTGTGTGTTCATTGAATAAATATTCCAGCATTCTCTGTGACTGCTTAAGAGCTTCACCTACGTGTCAGAGCTGCAATTGTGAAATGAAGGCTTGAGTCAATAGAATAAAATGTAATTCTTACACTTTTGAAGAATTGTAACTGTCTTTGCTTTTCAAGTTCTCAGGACTTAAAATCATTAAGGTTGGAAAAGACCTCTAAGATCATCAAGTCCAGCTGTCAGCCCAGAACTACCATGTCTACTAAAACGTGTTGTGAAGCGCCACATCTACACGTTTTTTTGCACATGTCCAGGGATGGTGACTCTACTACTCCCCTGCGCAGCCTCTCCCAATGCTTAACCACTCTTTCTATAGAGAATTTTTTTCTAATGTCCAATCTAAACCTCCCCTGATGCAACTTGAGGCCATTTTCTCTTGTCCTTATACTTCTTGCCTTGGAGAAGTGACCAAAACCCACCTTGCTACAACTTCCTTTCAGGTAGTTGTAGAGAGTGATAAGGTCTCCCCTCAGCCTCCTTTTCTCCCTACTGAACAACCTGAGTTCCCTCAGCTGTTCCTCGTACAAGCCTCATAAGGCTTGTTCTCTAGATTTCTTTGAAGAAGCATTTACAAATCTGACTGTAATTTTCCTTTTCTGGCTATGGATGTAACATGGGCTCGGATTTAAAAGTACTAGATTGTGTAACATGATTACATTTCTAAGATCTTTTTCAAAACCTAATGGAGATAGAGATTGCGTAGTTGTGACAAGCCCCAAATCAAAATGTCAAGTTAACTTGAGTCTTGGGCATGCTTGAAATACTGTACGTCTGGTATGACGATGCACAACCTTGAGTTGTTTCCCTGACAGTCTAGAGAAATGCTTTACAGCCTTTTCAGTTTGAATACCTTTTAAAAAATATCCAATGGAGATGCAGGCTGCTTCAGAAAAATGTAGATAGCCAAGTGGTGCAAGAAGTTGTTATAGTTAATCTTGTCAGCCTTTAAGAAGAAGGCCACTGGTGGAAAATCACTGACCTCAACTGCAAAGTTTGAGTTAGGGCAGCCTGTGGCCAAAGCACTGCCTGATGTATAATATATCTAGTCACTTCAGTTCACACTAGGCTAATTCAGTTGCAGTCGCTGTGAATTGACTCTTCTGGTGACATTGCCTGTGTAAAAAGGATCCTTTGGAAATACTGCAGTCTTACACAGCTGTAAGTCTTACAATTTATTTAGTTAAGTCTTTAGTGCTTTAGGACTTTGGATTCTGGGGATATTTTTTACCCCTTGTTTACCTTTGCAAGAGCCATAACAGCTTAGAGGTGCTGAGGTGATGATTAGAATGCACTTAAACCTGAGCAAGGTTGCTGAAGGTACAGGCATTGTAGGTGTTTTGAGTAGAGTGGTCTCAAC
The DNA here is from genome assembly GCF_017976375.1 of Cuculus canorus. Lineage (NCBI taxonomy): Eukaryota > Metazoa > Chordata > Aves > Cuculiformes > Cuculidae > Cuculus > Cuculus canorus. The sequence goes on from NC_071441.1 coordinate 10,753,582, forward strand.
ATCACAGTTCTAGAAATACTATACAAAATCTAGGTTTTTTCCCATGTAAAAGCATTATAATACAGCTACTGAAATGGGAGGAAAAAAACCAGCTTGAGTTTAATGTTTTGTTCTAAAATATTAAAGTACTTTTTCATAGGCTATAATTTCTAAGTGCTTAAGACTACTGAGAAGAAATTTAAGTCTACTTTAAAGAATGTTTACATTAAAGCAAGGACGTCCAAAACAGAACAAAACACGAGTCTAACAACCTCTGTGGTAGTCTTCTACCCTGGCTGGACCCATGAACCTCTGTTTTATACAAAACACAATGATCTCTTTTATTGTTCTTTGCAGGTGCTCCTGACCCAACAGCGGGTGCTAGCATAGATGACGAAAACTGCTGGCATTTGGATGAGGAACAAGTCCAAGAACAGGTTAAACTCTTCCTCTCCCAGGGTGGATACCATGGATCAGGGAAGCAACTCAATTTGCTTTTTGCAAAGGTGTGTTGAGTACTCTAAACTTTCCCTTTTTCCTCTCCCCTGTTTCCCAAGACAGTCTGTACTTGTTAGAGTCTTTCTCTGAGTCCTCGTCTAAAATAAGACAAAGCCTCGGGAGCACAGTGGCAACCTAATAATGAGTTGTACAGCAATGGACCACAACCTCATGTGTTTTGGGATCACTTTAAGGATATGAGGTATCATTTCAACTATCTGCAGCTTCACTGTTCTCTTCCCGCCCCCAAAATGTTGGGAGAAAACTGTAGAAATTAGTCTTGCAGCAGCTTGTGTGATACGTTTTTGGATTATTGGTGGAAAAAAGTGTCTTTGAAGACTTGCAGTGGGATACTGAAACAAAAAGTTGTTACAATTGGAAAGGCAGACTTTTTTATAATTAAAAATTTCACATTACCTATATAAATTAAATGTTCTGTTTATCAGTTGGAATATTTAAGGCTGCAGCATATTTTTTGTACTGTGATATTTTTTTTTCCAAGTTTGTATTAAAAGACTCATTTCCTAGGTGCGAGAGATGTTAAAGATGAGAGATTCAAATGGAGCTCGCATGTTGACGTTGATAACAGAACAGTTCATGGCTGACCCTCGTCTGTCGCTTTGGAGGCAACAAGGAACTGCAATGACTGACAAGTATAGGCAGCTCTGGGATGAACTGGGTAAATGCACAGACTTCAAAATCATTTAGGTGTTCATATGTATAATGAAGAAACAATTACATATTTGGAGTGGAGAGAAACTTTATTGTGGTACTAGGTAAAGCAGGGTGGTTTTCTGCTTTGCTTGTTCAGTTCAGGCTGGGTGAAATGCAATTTTTGATCTGCAGCGTGAGACAATTGCAGGTGGCGAGAGGAAACATGGTATGAAACAAGTGCAATTGCAACAGGTTATAAGTACCTGAGGATCTAAAAAGAATAAAACAAAAAGCTGAAACATAGTTATGCAACTGAGGGTAAGTATATAACGCACTAGTGCTAAACTGAAAAGGTTAAGAAAGAAATTGATTCACAACTAGAGAGAAATAGAAGGCAAAACCAGAAGACTCCTTGAGAGTATGACAATAGGAACAAAGGAAAGCAAAAATCCTACACCGAGCAGGAAAGGAGATCAAATAATAGAGGGTAAAACCATTAGCACTGCTTTAAAGGGAAGATCAGTTGTGAGCCAAACACATGACTTAGTTGTACAAAAGAGAGAGGAACATGGGCGGAAAGAGGAAAGGAATATTTAAAGTGGTAAGATCTGAGGCCACTTGCTCTGAAGTATTCTAGACAATCGCTGATAAGGTTTTGAACTATTCTTTCTGAAGTTTTCTAAATCTATAGGAATTTGTGATAGGGAGGGTAAATCAAAGCTGAATGTAAGTGACGGCCATATTTTAAAGGTGGTAGGTGGGTGGGAAGTAACCACAAGCATTGCATTCCTATGTATAAGGTACTAGAACAAAGTCCTAACCTGTTGGTGTAGAAGCGTTTAGAACAAAAAAGTCATAAAAGACAACCTGAAATATTTAGTGGTGGTAAATCTAAGTTGTTTCTCTAAAAGATAGTTCATGGAGTGTATGAGTGGAGGAATTGTTGTGTATATCTTAGCTGTAGTAAGGTTTTTGGGTGCTGTCTTGGTGGCTTTCTCAAAGCATGAAGATGCACAGCCTAAATGGAATTGCCTTGTGGCTGATGAAAATTGGAGTGGTTACCTGTATGCTTGAAGTCTAGACTTAAAGGAGTCTGTTTTGATATTTGTTCTGGTCAATATTGTTATGCCTGACTTATGTGGCATGGCACATGTAAGCAAATATTGAATTACAAACAAACAAAAAAACCCCTTACAGCTGATGCCCAATGGGACATTGTGTAAACACTATGGAGGAGAAAGCCAAAGATCATAATGCTCTTGATATATTTTAAAGGTCCAAAATCAAGCTAAATGAAATTAACTCTAAGCCAGAATAACATGGTTCTTTTAGAAAGGAAGCATCAAAAGCAAAATTTAAGTCTTCCACTGTTAGAGGTTAAGATGACTGTGATTGATTGCATGTTCACTGGTGGGGCTAAGACTGCATATAACCTGTTTAGCATAAATTATATTCACTGTAAATGGAGAATTAGGCTAATAAAACATATGCTGTCTTGTTGAGCTTGTAGACTTCTGTGGTGGAAAGCCTTAATATTTAAGCCAGCAAAGCTCTGTAAGAGTGTGTAGATAAAACTGCTTGTCTTCATGTAATAACCCTTCTGGTACATCGTTTTTATGATGCCTTGGTTTGTTGGGGAATCAGTTTTTGCCAGGCAGGGCACGTGCTTAGCTGGAAATGTACACAGCAAAATTGTATCCCACCACACTGAATACTGGAGGGTCTCATGCTTCATTGCTTATGTGGGTTGAGCTGGTAGGTCGTGGGAGAGGTAGAAAAGTGTTCTCCATCTGTTACCTGTAGCAGTATTACCACATGCTGTCAATAAACATAAAAGCTTTTGTGAAATTTTGTTAGTGACTTCTCTTCTTGTTTCATCATTTTGATATTAACATCATTTTCCTGACAACACCTATCTGAGGGTAGAAGTGGAATCACTCTGCCTGCAGCATCAAATAAGCAATACCTTTAGATTATCGAACTGATTAATTTATCTCTGTTTAATCATTATAGAATGTCACTCCCAAAAAGCCACAGTGCAACCTCCAGCCTCAACACTACCTCCGCTTCAGTACTTCCAACCTGAGCTAGACCCTGTTGTTTCTGTACTGAATTGCTCTGCTGTATTTAATGGTATCAAAATACGTTGATTGTGTACCATGATTTCAATTGCCAATACATTTCAACGGCCTCAGGTGTGCAGTAGGCTAAGGGCAGAACTTGGTTCTTGCACCTCCAACTTGTGCTTATGTTGCTGAACTGTCCATTTGTTCTCCACACCAAGTAGGATACCTTCTAGTTGTGCTTAGCAAGTTCCTTCAAAATTGCTGTTAATTGGATGAATCTCTCTGGCTTGACTTCTGCCTTGTGTAATAGGTAAAAGCTGTTGCTGTGCCTTTGCTAGGATTTCACTTTGAGTTTCACTCAAATTAAACAAATCCCCTTTTCCAGGTGCAGTGCACATCACTGAAAATAAATGTCAATGTGGAAAAGTCAATGGAGATTTTAAGGAGATCAGAATTTTACAGTAGCAATCTGCAGAAGTAAGAGCGGAGTAGTCCTGGCAAAATATGATCTGTGCCAGTAGTGGCAGAGAACTCGGACATTAGGTTTAAGGGGGTGATGTTATCATTGTGCTCTAAAATAATGTTGTCTTCCTGTCTTGTCATCTGCTAGGATGTCAGAGAACTGAAATATCAATAAAAGGAATGAGGCAGGCCATGTATTATCTGTTTTGATTAGTCTGGGAGTGTGTCTTTAAAAAAATATTTTACCTATGATCATATTTATTTCACAGGTAGACAGCAATTTAGCATTGTATTTATGAGAATTTTGGGACATAAAGGATGTAAATATAGACTCCGCTTAATAAAGGCTTGCTTGCTTGCCCTGGTATGCTGTCTGCCAACTGCCAGACATGTGGCCACTTTGTTAGTTCCATCTTGGTATAGGATTTTGAGCATACTTAAGTAACTTCAGCTTTGTTCCATGACTAAGTCACTTGAGCCTTTCATTAGAACCTAACTGATGCATCCTGCCTGGCATTGGAAAAGGTATTGGAAGGACACGCTGGGCTCTGATCAGAGTTCCTGCTGAAGTTTGTGGTAAAGGAGTCAGATTTGGTTTGAATGTTTGAAGTTTGATTTTCTTTTTTTTTTTTTTTTTTAAAAACCCCAACCAAACAAACCTGAAAATGACACCCCTCACTATCACCCCACCCAGAACCCAAATACTTCAATCTAAGTATGAACCGGACAATTTTGTAATACAAAGTCCTTATTCTATAAACAATTGACTATTTAAAAGCCTCAAGTTATCAAAAAGCCTTAAACATAACTAGCTAGCTCCTTCTTAAAGCCTTTAGTTCAGGAGGAAGAATATAATAATTATGCTCAGCAGATTTTCCCCTATTATACATCATAGAACAGGTTAAGTTAAATGCTACTTACTGAACTCCAAAGGTGATGTGTTGGAACATCAAGATCAGGTCAGAGCTGTAAGTTTTGCCCATATATTTCTCGTACTAGATAAATAAGCTACAACTTTTGTGATGTACGGGTGAACACATCCAACTTGCCACACTAATAAATTGGTGCTCTTTCCAGAGTTGACCATAGTTGGAATTCGTGTGGTTGCTGTTTGAATGGTGTCTCAGTAGGTAAATTTCACATGCTGATCTTTAGATGTTTATCTTGGTGATTCATGTGCTGATCTTGGTGACCATGGCTGAAGACTTCAGTATATCAGAATGATTAATTATCTGAAGCCCCTTAGTTTGCCTTTTGAATTAAATTGCGTTGGTAAAATGGGAGGATATATACGGAAATGCACGGCACATATCTGCTGATGCCTGTTGAGCTGAGGTCTCTAATTCAAAGAAAAGGTCAGTTAACTCTCTTTGTCCATTTTTTTCCTCTAGACTACAATCCAGTCTTATTGCAGCATTTCTCTACAAAAAGGGGAAAATTTGGCTTTGTGTCCCAGTCCAGGTATCGTGATGGCTGTGAGGCTCTGCTCTGGAATTAAATTTTGAGTATTGGCAGATGCCAGACATCGAGAAGAGGCTGAGTTTTGTCGGCAAATGGAATCTGCAAGTTAATTGGTGTTTTCTGCAGGCATCTGGCTGTGTAATGAAATTGGAAGCCCTTTAGCCACATGGATAATACAGGACCTGAATACAAATGTCACATGTCACCATCAGGGCCCACTGTGAAACAATAGTGTTCCCACTCGAACACTGTGCCATTACAGATCATTTAAAGATGGGAATTACATTTAAACTAAAACCTCCATTTGCCTTTTACTGCAATTTAAATGTCCTCTTAGCAAAAGCTAAGTGACAAATTAAATGAAAAAAGTGCCCACATTTTTAAAGCTGTAATGCAAAACAACCTTTTATTGCTTCTCGTGTGCCACGAATGAATCATTATGCTTGTCAACCCTAAACCAAGCCATAATTGGAGCAGCTACTGTTATCAAAGTGGGGCTGCTCTTGTGACAGCTTAATAAAGCTGAAACTGTTAAATTAAATCCCAGATGCTTTATCTGATGAAAGCAGTCACGTAGAAGAATCTAAGACAAGTATCTACTGCTTGGTCGAGTGATGGAGCCCAACAGCTTGTCAACACGTAGATTATGGGATCAGATATTTTTTTTTTGTGAACTATCATTTCCAGTATCTTTATATCCTCTTGCTTGTCTTAGTGGTGAAGAAACTTCACATTATCTGCATGTTTCAAAACAAACATTTCTAGTAGACTTCCTCCATTTTGATATTTAAGAACTGTTTAAAAGAGAGGAGAGCTAAGTCGAGGATTGGTTTCTGATAGAATCAAACTACAACAACTGTGTCACGTGAAAGAAAGTGTGTCCCAAGAGCTTTTGCAAGGCCAGAGCAGTGAATAAAATGGGCAAGTGTGTTCTTGTTAGTATCATGCTAATCCTGGTCTCTGTTGGTCCTCTTGTTTTATGATGTTGAAGAGAAATTGAAAGGTATGCTTCACTCCCACATGGGTACTCTGCACATTTTAATGTATAAGCATCTCCTGTCTACGTCAACCACTTGTGGTTACCTGAAGTTTTTAAGGGTAGGAGCCTCTTATGATACTGCCATGAGACTCATTCATGGGATAAAGCTTTACTGGGTAATGTCCTTAGAATCCTTTCTATTATGCATACTGAGCTGTTGTCATAAAGGTATTTGCTGGGCATAACAACTTGTCTTTACCTGAGTAGTTCTAGTAGTCTCACTAGTTTTTCTTTAACTCTTTGCCCTGTTGTGGGCCACTTCTTAAACATTGGAACAGCTGGGTGGTCTACTTTTAAGTTAACGTTTGCTAATACTTTGCTACTGTATGGATTAGAGTGATACATTTTTGTCTAAAAATTTAAAGCTATCATTTTACAAGTTCATATCATGTAGAGGAATAGTATAATATATTTCCTGAAGGATCATGCTTAAATTTTTATTAGTAACACTTTGTTCCTCATCTAAAACTTAATTCTAGATTTTGAGTTTAGGCAAAGAATCAATAAGATTAATTAAGAGAGATTTAATTACTATTTTGCCATGAGCAGATTAATGATTGAGTGTTAAATAATGCTTTTTAAAAATTATTTGTAAACCACTCTCATTTTTTCTGATGGTAGCTTAGAGTCATTTGTATAAAATACCAAGTTAGATTCTTTTGGCCTTAACTAAATAAAGCTGTTCTCCATCTATATTTCTATCTCAAACATTCCTTCCCTTGGCAATTAGAGAGACAAACTTATATGAATAGGACATGCTTTCTGTTCTAAACGGGTTATCTTTGCTTAGCATGTAAGTGGAGGAACAACAGCATCTAGGGTTTTTTCCAATATGGCCCTGGAAAAGTTCCTTTCTGATGCTAGGGTTTGGTGACTGCTTCGGGGCTGCCATGAAAAAGAATCACTGAAGATAGGCATTTGTTACAGGTTTTGTGCTCTAATACCATTTTTCTAGAGCTGCATGTTTTGTTCAATCCCTTTTTAGGATCAGCTGTGCACTTTTCCCCTTATGTTACGGCATTTCAAAAAGGGAATAGCAAGTTTCAAATTTGGGGGACATGGTTACATCCATGTTTTTGTGATTTCTTCGAGTATCCAAGGTTCTAATTACGTTGTGTTCTGTCTTAAAGTTAAGGAGTGTACTAATGCCCTGCAGCTGCAGAAAATAAAGCTAACTTCATATTTGTAAGTTAATCAGTAGCACATACTACATTTTTGGCCTTAAAGTGAAAGCTGTAGAAAGAGTTACATCTCAAAGTAAGTGGGAAGCACTGTGCTTTGCTCCATTTCCTGTGATCTTTAATCATGGGATTTCTTGTTAGTGATAACTCACACATTTGTGACTTCAACTGTACCGTATCCAGTAGTTTGCCCTTGCTTAATTGATAATCCTGCTTGTATTTAGGTTTTTTTAGTTGTATCTGCCATGGTGTGTGTAGTTTCCATGCTGTTGAAAAACACATGTGCCTTCAGCTCATGCACTTAAGGCTACATCTGCACTTCCACAGAATAAGCTGTTAATATATCTCAGGGTATGTGAGTGATCTGTTGGTGGTATTAAATTAACTGCTTCTGAGGTAGCATCACAGAACAATTTTGCTGCTCTCAGGCTTGACTTATGGATGACAACTCATAGAAATTGTTCCATGGCCCTGGAGTGTCTTGGTTGTTGCTGTCACCTTCATTTCCCCAGTGAATGAAGCTAGGCTGGCAGTTCTGGGAAGATGGGTTCAGTCCATCTTCTGTGAGGGTGATTTCTGTTCTCCTGCATTATTGGTATGTGCCATACTGGTATTTGAAATGAAGGTATATGAGGCTAGAGTATGGCAGTAAGTGGGAGCTATTCCGAAGAGGATTTTCTTTCCTGTGGTCGAATTACACTTAACAGATTTGAGGAATAATGCTGACAATAATTAACTGTAGCCTATGAGCATGGCATGAGGGGCTTATTTTTAATGCTATAAAGCTTGGGTTTCCACTCAATTCAGTTGGATGGAAAGTACTTTTACAGCAGGAGCCAAATTTCTTGAAGTACCCATGTTAAAACAGTTTTTTAAGTTTTTATTTCTGAGCTGTTGAACTGGCTTACTTATAACTGTCCTAAAAAATTGTTCTATGTTGGAGCTGGTACAAAACTCATTGTGGCCCTAACTGTGTAATCATGATTGTTAAGACTAAGGGCAGAGTTTTACTCTGAGCCCAAGGTGGTACTTGGCTTTTTTTTTTTTCCTTCCTCTCATTTTGTATTTAATACTTCAGTAGCACTTAGCTGCCCTTCAATTTTCCAATGCTACTTCTACTAAATACCAGAGCTGAAGAGAAATAACAGATTTATGGAGAGAAATCACTGAATCTTCACTGATTTCTCAAAGCTTTATTGTGGCCCAGCATTCTAGCCTTGTGACATATTCCATTTTTCTGTCTTGAATGGATACTGGAAAAAAACCTGAAAAATTGAAAAATAATTTAAAGTGAGAGGTGCAAGAATCTAAGTCTGCTTGGGTCTGTCAAAGTGAGACAAAGGAATTCCTTCAGAAGTTAAGATATTTACACAGACAAAAATGCATAGGGAAGACACTTCAGCCAAGCAAATGAATGGTAGCTGAAAATTATAATTGGAGCTGGACAAATTTAGCTAGAAAACTAGAAATAAGATTGCAGTTTTGAGTTGTGGTAGCTATGCAGTAGATCAGCTAACCAGGACCTGTGCTAGTTTCTTGTGTTAGAAATGTTAATTGATATATGCTGTGTTTTTAAAAAAAATCAACATTCACTTTTGTACTGGAAGATGAAGGTAACTCAGGAAATCTTAGAGTAGGAAGGAATTCAGACTAGACAATCGGAATGCTGTGTTCTGGCCACTTATAGTGGGTTATTTACATTCTGTGAGTATGTTTGGGGCAATCATGCTTTTTTTTTCGGGACTTTCCACTGTGCAATGGAGTGTCTGCTCTTGCTCCACTTCTTTTTTTTTTTTTAAAGAAAGATTTTCATTCCTTTCTTTTGTGATTATCTTGCTTTGTTTGACATACTTATCAAACTTCCCAGTTTTGCATCTTCCTAAAAAAAAAATTAACTGAGTTTAGTGAATTTGTCTCACAATATAGACAAAAGTAGGTAACTGTATTGATAGTTAGTAGTCTTGTTAACTTTTCTTCTGAAAATTGTCAGTCTGTGAATGTAGACTGAAACTGCTGAGAGTGTATTGCCAGTTAAATGATTCGATAAAATATCTGATCTCTATTTTGGGCAGGAGCATACTTTGTATTCACCACCTAGCTGTATATACTGGTGACTATTTAAAATTGTCGAGAATCGTGGCAAGATACTCATAAAGGAGTAAATTTTTTATTATATGTGCTAGTATTAACAGTGCTTTTACCATCAGACAGTTGTTTCTGATCAGATAAATCACTAGTTTTGTGACTATTAGGGAAGTTAACAAGTGGGATTCATTTGCAGGTGCTTTATACTTTTCTCTAGCTTTGTAGGCTGATAGCCTATGCCTTGCTGCATTGGTTAGGTTATAAGATAACCTAAGTGCGTAGAGGGGCATCTGAGGGACGTGTGACAGATCTTGAGTGCTTTCTTGGGAAGATTGTAGTCTTGCAGAGTCACATAATAACCTGAGTTTGAAAGGATCCACAAGGATCCTCGAGTTCAACTCCTGTCCTTGCATGAGACAATCAAAAAATTTACACCATGTTTCTGAGTGCATTGTCCAAATGCTTCTTGAATATTGTTAGGCTTGGCTCTATGACTACTTCCTTGGGGATCTTGTTCCAGTGCTCCACCACATTCTGGGTGAAGAACATAACCAGACTATGACACTTTAAATTGCGCCTTTCAAGAAAATCTCTGTTCTGATACAAAACCCATATAAATCAAATGGCAGAGTGTCTGCAAAGATGCAACAGTCTTTAAAACAAACTCAAGAAAACATAATCCAGAACCTTGTGCAAAGTGACAGAATTGCTTGTTTAGTCCCTTTTTCTGTTGCGCTACAAGCTGAAAACCTAGGAAGAGAGGAGCAGGAGTTTTTCATTACTTCACAGACACACAGAGATCAGAGTATGTGGTTGGCAATAGCTTAGAAAAGAACCTCCATATGTAAATAGTTTCCTTTCAGCTAAATACATGTGTGCTTTTAACCCTTGGAGCAGCAGTGTGCAGCAAGAGAAAGGGAAGCTTAAGGAATTAGGCATCTTTGGTCTCTGGATTACACCTCTGCTGTCTCTAATGTACATCGAGTTTAGTGTGCAGAAGGGCAATGATTTTGTCTTGCCATCAGTGCTGCAGGTAATCTATTCCATTACTCAGCTAGCTAGTGTGAAATGCATGGGGAGTGATTATACCATCATATACAATACAATGAGCATGAAGCACTTGTCAAGACCAATACATCAAAGTTTAATTCAGTAATAGAATGAATTAGAGCAAAATGAAACATTCTGTTCTCCAAGAAACATAACACCCGTAGAAAGGCGTTTTTTTTTTTTCCTGAAGGCTGCACAGAGAAACCGGAATGCATTAAATAAAGAATTGTTCTTACGAATAAAACTGCAACTTGGATCCAACTGAATGCTGAGAGTACTTTTCCTTGGGATTTTTACAGGGGAGAGCATAGCACTGAAGAGCTTTGCCTATTTTGACTATTTCCTAAAAGCAACTGTTTAATTGGAGCATTCTCCAGTCTGACTTCTGGTTGTGCTTTGTTCTAATGGAGAAATCTCTGTGCCTGGAGGAGAGAGGTGGCTTTTCCAATTATTCTGAAGGCCCTTGTCCTTCTCGTTGAGAAGCAGTAAATACCATACACTACCTTCTTTCAGGTTCCAAGTGGCTGTTCCCAGTGAAAGTCTGTGCTGGAACAGATTTGCCTTGCACAAAGGGGATGAGTTTGATTACCTGGCTCCATTTTCTTAAAAAATAAAAACTCTCAGGATAATAGCACTTGATAATTTTAAAGAGATGTATGTTAATGAGAAGGGCAGAGAAGTGTCACTGTAGATGTGTATCTGTTTCTTGCATATTTTAATTTGCAAATGAATGGATTGATCCTATATTGAATGTAAGATTCCGATGCCGGAGTCAAGTCCAGCCATTGATTACACAAGTATTGTAAATGAGGAAATGCTGACTCAAGCTTAGCTACACGCCAGCCTTGACAAGGTAGCATAATATTTCTGGGGAAAGCACATTTCTTTGGAAGACTGCAATCAAACAGTCAAACAGAACTGTATGCTGGATCTTCAGTCATGGTCAGTGTCCTAGTCCCACTCTAAAATTATTGCCATCAGTACCTTCCCATTTACTGGGACAAGAGTAAAGTATAATGGGATTTATGAAAACTGAGCAACGCTTCATCTCTTGGGAGAGCCCAAATATGTTCTTTGCACTTCCTTTAGCTTCATGAATACACACATGCACAGGATGTGTCATTATTAGAACATCTACTTATGATGACTGAATACTTCTTAATGTTTTTGAATTTACATATTTAAATATCGATCAATGTATAGTCATGCTGTCTCATTCTGCTCCATGAACTCAAAGGTATGCATGTATACTGAGAAACTTGAAAGTACTAACGTTCGCCCGTACATGCAGGGAAAGGATGCATTGTGTAAAGCAATAATGTAACTTTTTTTTTTTTTTTTCGTGGTGTGAAGCACTCTAAAGATGAATGATAACCGTGCATTTTCAAAAGGAGGGCTGTCTGAACCAAAGGTCCGTTCTGGCAAAGATGGCTTTTTCCAAGTCAAGAGGATTGGTGTTGAACCAAAACAGGCAATTCTTCACTGCAAGTTCTAATATTCATTCCCTTGTGAAAGTAATATCAAATTGCAGTTGCAGCATGTCTTACTTTCCAATTATCTTCTAGAGGGAGAAAATTGTTTATTGGGCTGTGATCATTTTGCCACTGTGCTGTGAGTTTTCTATTACAAAGATGTAAGTCACAGTTAAGTGATCTAAATCAGAACTTTACTTTTGGTTTAGAAGCATGTAGTTTGGGGCTAGAAGGAAGATGTGTCAACCTGCCGAGAACCAGTATGAAAAGATACATGGTGCCTAGGGAAAGGGAGACAGGAAAAAGCGTGACCTGTGTTAGACAGAAAAACAGAGTATGTAAACAGATTTTCTGTTTTGTTTTGCTGTGGTTTGTGGGTGTTTTTTTTGTTCTTTTTTATTTATTTAATGAGACGTTTGTTTATATTGTAGGTGGCATTGGTGACATCATTAAATCTAATCAAAGAGGTAAACTTGAGAATGCCAAGAGTGAATTTTGGAAACTTATTTTGAGTATAGGCTGTTATAAACAGCAGTTTCCAGGCTGAAGTCACTGGAAATGGGTTTAGATAACTTCCGTATAAATTGCAAGCAGCTTCTCTTCTTTTTTCCGTAAGCCTTATACGTAGTAAGGGATAGGTGTGATCAGGAGTTTCACCGTAGGGCAGCCTTTGGGCAGAAAATAGAGAATCTCTTATTTCGAGGCTAGTGTAAGCTTTCAGGTTGGTGGTGACATTTCAAGGCCAGCTCACGGGGACTACCACTGAGCAGCAATAGAGTGAAATAGGAAGAATATCCTCCAGGCTCCTTCCAGTTGGCATGAGGTGAAAGACTGGGCACAAGTGAACGTTTTCCTTAGACTTTTCAACGCTAGGAGCAGGACAGGAATCAGTGAATTGAAAGAGCCAGAATGGAGCAGATGTCAGAGAGGGGGAAGGCACTTAGGGAACAGGAGGAGGAAGAAATATGAATACAGGCAAATGCACATATGCTGGGGGGAGTTGAGAGAAAGAAGGGGGGAAAAAAAAAAGCCACCAAAATCCTAGAAACCCAAATAGGCTGAAGAGTGTGGGGTCATTGCCATTATGAATTCTTTTCCCAGATGGTAGCCTTTGTAGCACTACAGAAGCTGAGCCTGAGGGTCTTTCTGCTCCCTTCTCTTCTGGTCTGGGAGTTTTGTCTTGCACTCCTCTTCCTGCAGGGAATTGGGCAGCCGTGAAAACTGGATGAGGTCTCAGATGTGCATACAGCTCACCCTGAAGTCTCTGGGAGTAGGGTGCAGTTGGGCTTTATTGACATTTTACGTGGTTTGTGTGGTGTTTATTAGAAATACCCTTGTCTCTGTGCTTCATTTGCATAAAAATAGCCTGGGTTTCTGAGACAATCGATAGCAACAATGTAGTTATGCTTGACGTAGTTTCCCTCTTTAAACCAAGGAAATTTTAAAAGGATTTTGGTACTCCAGGGCGTATCTTCCTGCTCCTGTGTCTTAGATGTGCCACACACATTTGTGGAGTTTCTGAAGAGGGTGCGTGAATTCCTTTGCCTCTAGTAGAGTTTGAGATGTGGAAAAAGAGATCTCCACTCATTTTGTAGGGGCATGGTGTAATCAGTAGTTTGTTCCCCCACCGATGGATGATTGAAAATTTTTTTGTTGGATTCTAAGAGGTATGATGTTTCCTTAGTGGGGTCAAGTGATACTTGATTTTTGAAAATAAATAAGCAAGCCCAAGTTGGCTGTTATGCAAGACTTTCCAATATGTCCCATGCTGTTTTATTTTTCAGATTGCAAGAAATACAGTTGTTCTGTCTTGGTCAGTGCTGAATGCCTTGATGTGCCTTGATGCTTAATATAAGAACAAGTTGTAGTTCGATTTTGGAGAGCGAAGCATGTTGACGAATGTGTCCAAAGAAAGTCATATGATTTGATTTAAAAATAAATCTTTAAGAATTATTGGCCTTATTCACTCGTCTATGGCAAGTTCCAGACAGTTAAAACAAACAAGTAAACACCAAACAAAGAAAAAAGCGACTCAAACCCAAAAAACTTGCTATACTGTATTTAACTACTGTGCAGTAATATTCTGCATGTTATAGTGTCTCTCTGGTATTCTGCAATATACCATATCATATTTTGTTGTGGTTTTCAGATTTCTTTGATATTATTTCCCATACTGTGTTGCTCTGAATAGCAGGGGACTTGAAACCTTAAGGATTGAGCTGTGTTTCCACTGGCTCCTGTGCTATGGCGTACAGAATTATTTAGGAATTAATATAATGCAATGGCCTGTGCTCCATTTTGCATTCTTAGAAAAACAATACTTAAACATGGGAATTTTGTTATCCTAGAAAAGTCAGCTGCAGTTTTATTCTTTTTTCAGCCTGTCATGAAAATTGCAGAGTTTAGGCATATTCTCCACACCTCTTGTAATGTATAAGGCATGGTCTTAATGAGCAAATGAACTGTTGCTAAATGGTACTTTCGGATGTCTTAATGTTTCTGTCAAAGTTCATGCTGAGGGAGAGAGAGATGATTTAGAGAAAAGTCTTTCAATTTAAAACCTGTTGCTAGAGACCTAGATGTATTTGTGACTGCCCTGCTGTATAGGCTTAGGGAGCAGGTTCTAAAGTGATGATGGTATGTGTGAAATGTCAGCGAAAATTAGCTTTCTCTTTGAGCTCTTTCAACAGAAAATGTAAAACAAATTTTCTAGTGTAGCCAGTTACTGAAGTAATTGCAGTAAGAATACCTTGTTCCTGTAGGACTTCACAAAAGCAGTGTTTACTAGATCTGCGAGACCCCAGGTGCGGGAATGAGTTGTATTATCAGCAGCGCTTCTGCTGGGTTTTGAGTGTGGAAATAGATACTTACAAAACACTTGTCTTACTAATGCACTTCTTTGGTTCCTGTAATATGAAGCTGAAAGATATACATAGTTCGTATTTGTATAAACAACATTTACTTCTGGTACAAAAATTAGAAGAAAAACTCGGGGGATTTCCTCCTGTAAGTTTATGTGAATTCTTGTGTGCTTTTGACAGCTGTTCCTATTAAATCACAACACTGATGAACCATACATTGTATTAGAAAATTTGGAGTTCACAAAAGACCTTTTAATGTCTTTCAGTCAAAAAGATTTGCTTGGTACCATCCTTCAGCTACTTCAGATAGGCCAGGCCAGCCCTAAGATCCTGTGTTGGGAATTCAATCTGCCTGATGTTAGGTGTAGAAGCAAGCAGTGTAGCCTTTGAAGGGATAAAAGGTATTACAGTATAGATGTTTGCAATTAGTCATTGGCTGCTGCATTTTTAATAGAAAACATAATTTAGCAATTTTTTTAAAATCAGGTGCTCTGTGGATGTGTATAGTCTTAAATCCCCACTGCAAGTTGGAGCAGAAGGCCAGTTGGCTAAAACAGCTGAAAAAATGGAACAGTGTGGATGTTTGTCCTTGGGAAGATGGAAACCATGGAAACGAGCTGCCCAGTTTAACCAATGCTTTGCCTCAGGGTCCAAATGCTAACCAAGGTGAGCCTAAACATATGCACTGACTGCAACGTATAACATAACCTCTATCTTATATACTCTAGCCTTGCAGAATTCAGCACTCTTTCCTGGGACAAGTAACTTTCTTGTTGAGGACTGACCAGCCAAAATTTTTTTACTAATACTATCCTTGCAGAAAGGATAAATAGATGGGGGTTTTGTGCTGGGGTTGTGTGTTTTCAAAGTGAGTATTTGTTGTTTAGCTAGGTCTTTTTTTTTTTACCTGGTCCTTCCAAACACATGTTGCATGAAAACTGGTTATCCTTGCTATATGACATAGAAAAGACCATTGTTTCTTTGCTTGACAATCTTGTATTCCTTCTGGTGCTGGTGTTTTAGTATTGTTTGCAGTTACAAAGCCATTGATACCTATTTAAGAGGAGATCTATTGCAACTGCATTAAACTTAAACGTGTGAGAAACTGAAGCAGCTATCTGTGGGATGTGCTCTGTATATGCAGTCTGCATTGCCAGGTGTGTTACACTACCATCTTGGAGGAGGTGTCTCTTCTTAATTGATATCATGCTTTCTAATCTAAAATGTGATAATCAAATCTGACAGAAGCCTTGTCCAATCCTTTTCAAGCAAAGATTGCTACTTTACTAATAGCTGGGGAAGGTGCAGGATATTCATCTGAGAAAAAAGCCTCACAACCTTCAAAGCCCTTAATATTTTGATATGTATTTCATATAATCATGATAAAGTTAAAATTAAATGCTTGGGAGGTGGCAGGTTTTTATTAGTTTATTTTTCTAGAAAGATTACTTTTGAAGGGAATAGACTTGTTCATTTTTAAATCTTGCAGCTGGCCAGGAACAGAAATTCATTCAGCATATCATTCCCTATAAAGTTGTTCTGCTTTGATTCTGTGATTCTGTGATCTTATGTTCAGCACAGCATGGGCAGGCAGTGATAGCTGACACGGCATCTCAATGCTCATAGACATAGTGCCATGTTGACAGAGTGATTTTGCTGTAGCAAGATGTCCAGTAAGGATTATGTCAGTCTCATGACCTCAGTACCTCACTTTCCTTAGAATACTTCTACAGAATACTACGAAAATAAATTACGCAAATGCTCAAAGTTAATGTCACTTTCAAAGAGAAGAACTGAAAATCTTTCATGTGGTGTTTATCTATCCATCATTTTGCAGCTCTGGGTCTGAGCAAGAGATGGGATGCTTGAGTGCTGAGCTGTGTGCCAAGTACTTTCTAGTTTGTTTTTAGGGGAGCTCTGTACATGCGGTTGAATGTCCTTCATCTCTAGCTGTTCCTTCTGCAAAGTCCTGTTTAGCATCAACTGTGCTGGTTTGTAGATTTCTTTCTCTGAATGCAAAGTGAATGGTGCATATTTTGAGCCGTTGTGTAATAATAGGATGTGAAATGTCATCTGTGGGCTGCTCGGTGCAGAGAGGGGCAGAGCAGGCTGCTGTCAGTGTGGGGTTAGTGAATAGTCAGCAGACAAGAATACTGTGAAAGACTGATTCACATATGAATGAATAAAAGCTGATGCAGCTTTCTGAACTTGTGAAAATGACAGATTCATCGAACAGGCCACATCGGACGGTGTTCACTCGAGCTATTGAGGCGTGCGATCTGCACTGGCAGGACAGCCACTTACAGCACATTATCAGCAGTGACCTATACACCAACTACTGTTACCATGACGACACTGAAAACTCGCTCTTTGACTCTCACGGGTGGCCTCTCTGGCATGGTAAGTGGCTAAACCGGAAAGACATTTCCATGACTCGCTGCTTTGTTCATTTTCTATGGCATTATTTGGGGGAAGGTGGGGGGAGATGAGTGAAAAACCTGGCAAAAAGAACAGAGGCTCCCTTGAAAGTAGTATGCAGAAGGACTGAGGCTCAGAAGTAGTACTTTTAAGTCTCTTTTGCGTAGTTTTAGAAACAAAAATCCCGAACAAAGCGCCCTTTTGAGTAACCTAGCAAAACAGGCCATTGCAGACATGGAAGCATTGCTACTCCTCAGTTATTTTCTTTGTTTCAGAACATGTTCCTACAGCCTGTGCGAGGGTGGATGCGTTGCGATCTCATGGATACCCACGAGAAGCTCTGAGGCTAGCAATAGCTATTGTTAATACACTAAGAAGGCAGCAGCAGAAACAGCTGGAAGTGTTCCGGTCTCAGAAGAAAGGTAAATGTAGGGAAGAGAGAAGGGCAAAGAACATGTTCAAGTGACAATAACACTGGAGTGGAAATTTGCATGCGAAAACCAGTTTTGAAACTGGAGTGACAGGGGTTATGATCACTTGGACCAAAGAATTAGTGGTAATGTCACATTCTGAACGTCAAAGGTTTTCTGTAAGCTGGGTTGTGAGCTGTACTGTAAAAGGGCTGTTCTGTCTTCTGCAGTCTGTCTGGCGTGATGGGGCTTTTCTCCCAGTCAGGGGTTTTGGTTACACAGTGAAAATATTCACACTGTCTAATTTAGTCTTTTAAACAGAGCTTTGCTTTTGGCATGTCAGGTCTTTAAAATAATTTTTTTCTCTGCCATATAATTTAGCAGAGGTGTAAGGCTAAAGTTTGTATTGATGTTAACAATAAGGCAAAGTCTACCCTACAGAAGTTCATAAAATCTGGCAACTTATTTCAAACTGAATAGAGGTAGATTGCTTTTTTCTGTGATTTTTGAAACACTGGTTTTATAAAATGTTTTACGGTGTTCCACTGAGCTCTACTCCTGTTGGTTTGGGGTATTTTTGAGTGAATGGTCTCCTTCAGAGGCAGTTTCTATGCCATGTGATCCCTTGCTACCCAAAATAATCTTGCACTGAACTATGTCATTGGTTTGAAAGAGGCAGTGGCTGTGTGGTTAAAGGTTACATGTTAAAAAATTGGAATTACTTTCTGCTACAAGAATCCCTTAATTCAGATTTTATTTTTGATCTTTGTTGCTACTGGTAGCTGTATGTATCCTCATGCATTGTAGGAAAAAATACCAGTGTGACGTCATATGTGTAAATTTTTTCAAATATGCATGCAGGCGTTTAACCAGAAGTGAGTATTTAGAACTTGACTGAAAAGTTAGCTGGCAGTTACTATGTATGCCCATTTTTTTTTTTTCCATGGTACCTGAGGAAGAAGGTTTTTTTGCGCACTGTTGTGAATCCTAGATTTGAAGAAAACTTTAAAGCATTTTGTATTATTACTTAGGAGAATTTAAGTCTCTCTTATGTAATGTATCTTTCCTTAACAAGTGTTCCCTTAGAAGCACTGCAGCGTTTCTAGCTTCTCATACTGGGGGGCAAGAACAGAGGGGACTATATCAGTGCGTGTCCCCACTTGTACATACCATTGGCAGGTGTGAATGGTCTGCTACGAGTGTACTGGTCATGGCGTTCATCCTTTCATTCCCGGTTGCTAATGCAGTATCTGGGCATTCAATACTGCATTCAATATGGCTTCCTTTCCATGTGAGGAGTTTCTAAAGCTAATACTATGCTATTATAAATAAAAAATATTGTATGAAATATGATCCATCCTACCCCAAAACAAAGAAGTCTGTTGTTTCTCTGTTGTCACTGCCTTTTCATATTTTCTTCTTTGTGGAATTTTTAACAAATGTTCTTTTAATACAGCAAATGTGCTGGTCCTCACTATAAGTAGATGAATTATACAGCTACAGCTAATAGGTTTTAGTTTACCAGTCACCACAAGCTTCTGCTTAGCTTTTGTTCGTGTGACTGATCTGACATCTGTGGAACCACTTGTCTGATTTAAAGCTAAACGTCTGTATGACTGAATGACCGAACGCTGTTCGATGTGACATGAGTGAAGTTTACAAGGAGGCACAATAGATTAAATAAAACATAAGTGAGTCAGTAAGAAGTCTGTGATTAATCCATTTTGGTAATATTACATCTGCCTGTTGTCTCTAGTACTTCCTAGTGATTTAAAAACTCTGTAATAACACATATAGTTACTCAGAAAGATGACACTTCTTGAACAAGTGAGTGGTGGCAGGTACAAGTTAGTGTTTAACAGACAGAGAAACGGAAATTTGAAAACGTTGAAATTTTTGACCCAGAGTATAGTTTACTAGTACTCAAAATGTTTGGCCTTCATACTTTTTCCCCCTTTTTCTGGTGTA
The DNA here is from genome assembly GCF_017976375.1 of Cuculus canorus. Classification (NCBI taxonomy): domain Eukaryota; kingdom Metazoa; phylum Chordata; class Aves; order Cuculiformes; family Cuculidae; genus Cuculus; species Cuculus canorus. Next base: position 10,773,186 of record NC_071441.1, read on the forward strand.
TTCACAAAAAGCAATGAATTCTGAAAGTTACTGTTTTCTCCTTCTAAGCCAAAGCTACTAGAAATAGTTTGAATTCAGTACTGAGAGCATTTTAATCAGTTTTACTTTTATAATTGTTTTGAGGGACTAACATGCACTTTCTTTCCCTTCCTCCCACCTCCTTCTTTCTTTCACAGAACTTCTCCACAGAGGCATAACCTCAATAACGAATCTTGAAGGTTGGGTAGGACACCCTTTGGACCCTATTGGCACCCTCTTCAGTAGCCTGATGGAAGCCTGCAGGGTGGATGATGAGAGCTTCTATGGATTCTCAGACTTCATGGGTAAGGTCATGCAAAGGAAGCAATCTTCTATATGTCTTCATTTACTGGAGGCATTTTTCTATTTTGACTTTCTGAGTCAGTTTCTAAGTCAGTGCTTTTATAGTATAAAAACTTAAATTTGCATTCCTTAAGAAAATATGAGAGAGAAAATGTTTAGAGTAATATATGAAAGCACTTAAAAATTACCAGTTACTTATTCTTGAAGACAATTTTGTATTTCACACGTGAAATAAAACCAAATAAGACTTTATTGCAGCAGCCCTCTCCACATACAGTGCTCTGTCTTCTTTCTGAGAAATTACAGGAAATCACAGGATCACAGAACTGTTGAGACTAGAAGACACCTTTGGAGATCAGCTAGTCCGCCTGCCCTGCTCCAAGTAGGGTCACCGGGAGCAGGTTACCCAGGACTGTGGCCACTAGGGTTTTGAATAACTCCAAAAATGAACATTGTACAACCAATCTGGGCAACCTCTTCCAGTATTCAGCCACCTTCACAGTAAAAAAGTGTTTTCTTATGCACAGATGGAATTTCCTGTATTTCAGTTTGTGCCCCTTGCCTCTTGTCCTGTCACAGGATACCAGTGAGAAGAGTCTGGCACTGTCTTCTTTACATTCTCCCATCAGATATTTATACATTTTGGTAAGATCTTCCTGAGCCTTCTCTTTTCCAGGCTATATAACCCCAGTTGTCTCACTCTCATTATATGAGAGATGCTGCAGTCCTTTAATCATCTTTGTGGCCCCGCACTGTAAATGCTTGAATACGTCCGTGTACTGGGGAGGGAGTCCCCAACTGGACATGATGCTCCAGTTGTGGGCTAACCAGTGCTGAGTGGAGGGATCGCCTCCCTTGACCTGCTGGCAACACTCCTCTTAATGCAGCCCAGGATGTTATTCGACTTCTTAGCTACAAGTGTACATAATGCTTCAAACTGATGATGAAACACTTCAAATTGATAACATAGATGTCTGTAAAGATATGAATTGGACAGTAGTATTGCAGTATTGATGCATGATTTAGGATAGGATGTGTACATCCTTTTTAATTTCAGTATTTGCTTTCCAGGTGCTCAACTGATTAGTTGCTTAGTCTCTTTCCATGGCTGTGGTAGCTTCTTATCACCACCTGTGTGGACAGAAACTGGATTAATCCCTCTAACTGCAGCTCCTTTATATGCATATCCACAATCTTCTGGTGGCTTTGCCTCAAAACTCCTTTTACTCAATTAGATTTCCTCCAATAAATTTCTAATGCCCTGTCCACCAGTTCTGGAAGAACTTTTCATTAACAGAAATCTGATTATTTTTTTTTCAAATTAAAAAACCAAACAAAATTCAACCCTGTGAAATAAAAACGTTGCGTGTTGAAATGTAACTTCCTCTATCACACGCAAGTGCAATCTACTAAATACATTCAGCCTTCCTATTTGTTGCACTTAGGCAGATATGAGAGATGGATATTATAACCTTTTATTCCTAAATTAGGCTGTAAACTGCTATAGCATTTTGTTATATGGTGTTTGAAGTGCCAAATGAATTGGTAGTAGTCTTTAAAGCAATTAATGGCTCTGTGTGGGATTTAGATGTAGTCTTTACTAAAAGTAGGACTTGCACTGTTGTTAATATACAGTTTTATCATAAATACAATTGTAACAAATAAACCTGAAAAGAGCATGAGCATACAGAGGGTGCTTCAAAGTTATGGAGTTCCCAGGCCTATTGTTTGCACAATTCTAATAGCTTCAAATGAAGTCAGTGCTGGTGTATAACCACCTTTCCCTTCCTCATAGGCATCAAGGCCTTAAGGAAATACAGAAATGGGTGGGGAAAAACGATTGAAATGGATCTCCCAATTTTGGCTTCGTGTAATATGTAGCTGGAGAGTCTGCCTTTCTCTAAATCATGCAGTTATAAAAAAGAAAACTTTTGTTCTTACTTGAGTGGGTTATTTTAAAACCTAATTGCTTTGTGTATTTCTGCCATGTGGAATTAGGTGGGATATTTTAGACCGGATCATTGTTTTTTGGGATTATGCTAGCAATTTGAATCATTTAAAAACAATAGTAACAAAGGAGCGTTTGTATATGTCACATTATAGGCAGATTATGGGTTGGAAGGGTTTGCTGATGTGTTTCTCTTTGTGTCACCCCTTACAGAGAACATGGGGCAATGCAAATCTCTGGAGTACCAGCACCTACCTGCACAAAAGTTCTTAGAAGAAGGGGAATCTTATTTAACGCTAGCTGTGGAAGTAGCATTGATAGGCCTGGGACAGCAACGAATAATGCCAGATGGCCTGTATGCACAAGAGAAGGTTTGTCGAAATGAGGAGCAACTCATTTCTAAGCTACAGGAAGTTGAATTGGATGATACTCTGGTGAAGATTTTTCGAAAACAAGCAGTCTTCCTATTAGAAGGTAGCTCAATATAGTTTCTAACTGCTTCTTTAAACTGCTTTCACTCACAGAAAGCATACAGCACTAGAATTCCTGTGAAAACTGCGTTACATACTTCAGATGTTTTTCTGAGATGGATCTCTAGCAGAATTTTGTTTCCAATCTCTTACGAAAATCAGTCATACTTGAGATATCTTGTGACTGAGAAATAAGGCATCTGTTGTCCTATTAGACTTATTTTTATTTACATTTTGTTATTTTGATTTCTTGCTTGCCATGATCTCTGTATCCTGATTATACAACCTAGACTCACAATTAAATAACGTAGACATCAGTTATGATCCACAGTTCTCAGGTAGTAAAATTCTATGTGTTCCTTGTATCCTGAAAAAAAGGACTGGCAGCTTTGTAAATGTTAAAGATTTTTGCCTCTCTTCCCAAGTGAAGACCTCAGAAAATTCACTTAGAATTCCTAGGTCAGAAATGTAACATTTTATTTGTAACAACTAGGAAAATTACTTGCCTCTGAAGTTTGTATCCTATGTGAAAATTGAAATATGTGCTCAAATATTGAGGCTTAAGGTGTAGTTTTGTGACTAAATTTTGACCAAGGCTAACAATTAGTAGTGCTGCAGTAAGATCTGTTAAAAAAAAAAAAGTACTTATTTCTGCTTTAGCTTTTGAGAAGACTTAACATGTAGCAGTTAAACCTCATATTCAGAAAGTATTCTCTTGGATTCTGAGATTGTCTCTCTGGGGTTTGAGTTTTTAAATGAAAGAAGATAGAGTAACCTGTTAGCCAAAGGCATAGTCCTAGTTTTGAGTGTTTGGTGGTACTGCTCTAGGCAAGTTGTGAAAGCTGTTACAAAGAAGTTAGGTTTTGCTTTCTTTCTGTAAGAAATTTGTCTTTTAAAACTTTCTCCTTAATTGAGGATGTGCAGTATATTATTTAGGATTCTCAGCTTTGAGTAATTTTGTCCAGATTCCCAAAGACTTCCATACCTGATGGGGCCAATTGAAACTGCAGAGAAGCCATGGGGAGAGTTTCCGTTATGGTGTGGATGTACTGCTGCTTTTTGGCCTTTGGACAAGAACAGCTGCTTACTGGATCCAGCTATTAACTACCATACAGGGATCCTAGGAGTAATAAACTCGATTTGCTGCATCTCTTTACTGGTGGGATGCATTATGAGGAAAAGGCAGGATTTCTCTGAATTGTTCTGTAATAATTCTAGTTTGCTGCTTTTGATCACTGAGATTTTTTTTAATGTTCTCTTAGCATAGTAAACAAGTGATCCTAGCAGGAAATCTGAGGTAGCTACCTACAAAAGTGCTGTGGTGAGCAGTGTGCAACAATGCATTGCTGTGTGCTGAGAAATCTGACTTTCCTGCAATAGCTTCAGTTTGCACCAGGTTAGACAGAAACTGCCAACATACGTGGAGGAAAAACAGCAGTGACTTAGGATGCTAATCATATCAATTGTGGTTTTATAGTTATAGTCCTGTAGGTATAATACAGAAAGCTTAATCTAATATTAAGCTGATTGCTATGCTGTTAATGGAGATTGGTGCGTGCTACCATTTGAGTCCACGGTAAAGCAGAACTTAAGACTGCTTTGAAAGAACTGCTTTAATTTTTTGCTTGACTACTAAGTTAATGGTAGAATATATTTTCATATAAATGCTTTGTCATGTATTCTTCATACCCTAACTAAGGTTGACTGGGCCACCAACCGGCAAACATAAATGAAAAGGCTTCTTTCATTGAAGCAATGCCAACTAGTTTTGAATGGCTTTCAACTTAATTTTAAATGATTGAGGCGTACTGTCAGCTACTAAAACTTCATTGACATTTGCTTTGCAATCAGCCCCCATCTTCAGAAATGCCCACCTATGGAGCTCAGGATTTTTTCATGCCCTGTTTTTATCTTTGCATGTTGTGCTAAGGCACCAATCAGAAAAACATTGCTGAAACAGCTTGGCTGTTTCTTTGTCTGCCCTCCTTATCTACTTCAATGTAGAGTCAATCATGTTAGTCTGAACTTTTACTTGAAGCTGTTTCAAAGACACGTGACTTTGCAAAGAAGCACGTTTACATGGCTATTCATCTATCTAATGTGGTAGGCTGCGTTCTCTAGTAGAAGTACTAGCAATTTCTAGGACTGCTGGCTATCTCTGCAATAGTAGTCCAATAATACTTATTGTAAGATTCTTATTCTGTATCTTGCAATTCAATGCCTGAACCTCTAGTCAATGAAGTTAAAAATGGTTTGACACAGTTTTTCTGTTGACAAGAATAACAGTACTAAGGTGCATGAGAAATTTAAAATGGGATTGATAAGCACTATCAACATTTAGAACTTGGCAAGGAAGTGGTTGCATTTAACTTTTTTGTTGTTTTCAATCCTGTTGCTGCTGTTACGAAGTTTAAATACTGCACTGGCAGCACTTTATGTGAGCAAAATCCATTGCCCCAACAATGGGGATAGTTTCCCCACAACAAATACAATTTTTAAGATCATGTGGGTATATTGAACTACAAAACCAGCTTTGATGTGAGATCTGACCTAGTCTTCTCTGGAGACCCAGTCCAGACCAAAAGTGCATCATGTCAGGTGAGGCATTAGGGATAAGGTGCTGCTGTGGTGATTGCCCATGTAAATTAAATTAAAGGTATGCATTTTTCCAATGTAACAGCTCTTTATTTTTTTTTTTCCTGGTGGATTTGTGGTAAAGCAGTCATGCACTAGCATGGTGCATAGGGATTTACTTACACAATATAACTACATGGAGGCAAAGCTAGGATTATCACTTTCTACTTTTGCGTACCATAGGTTTGCTGAATGAGCCCCATGAAGCTGTGGAACCAGTCTGTAATTAGTCTGTGCACTGGTTGTGTACTCAGTACTATGAAATTTACAGTCTTTCTTGTTCTTTCGAAGAATGTGTAGTATTTAATATACCTGATATACATTGTACATATGAGTAATATATTGCACAGAAAATAGCAATATAACTTCGCACTTTGCACAGAAAACTGTCTCTGAATACCAGTTCTAATTGTAGATGTAATGCATGTTTTTAAAGGTCTAGAAGTTGGGTTTTAGCAGTATTCTGATAGACTGATATTCTCTTTCATGCAGCTGGACCGTACAGTGGTTTAGGTGAAGTCGTCCATCGAGAGAGTGTTCCAATGCACACATTTGCCAAGTATCTCTTCACCTCTCTCCTACCTCATGATGCTGAATTGGCATACAAAACTGCACTGAGAGCCATGCGGTATGTATTCATGAGTTGTCTAGAAAGAGCCCAAGGAGCAATTAAAGGGTAATCAAGACCTACTCTTTTTTTTTCTAAAAGAAGTATTCTTCTCTTTAAGGACAAATTATTTTGGTTCTGTCACCTGAAAAGCATTTGCTGTCTGCAGCAACTACAGTATAATTATTTATAAATGTACAATTAGTGTTTGTCTACAACTGTAAAACAGTATTCTCTGTTAGAAATCCTTCTAAAATTCCATTCTTAGGGCATGTGGTTTTGTGCTAAATGACAGCTTTAGCATGTATGTTCTCACCTATGTGCTTGGTTCTGTGTGTGAGATGGTATGGATGATGAAATTGGGAAAGATGCATCTTACCAGCAGTCTGAGGATCATCTGCTGCTTAGCCTGTTAGGTAGGACTATTTGTTCCACTGGCCTCCTTTATAAATTACCGCACAATGATAGATTTGAAATTATGTGGTGTGGTCTGAGCCAGTACATTTTTCTCTTGCTTCAAAACAAAGTGGTCTTGCCTCTCTCTGGGTGGGTGTTGGGATTTAAATGGATTATGTCATATGACAACGAAATGTTAGAGTTGTATCCCGTTTGTTTTCAGTAGTCAGGAAAAAGATGTTTCCTAGGGAGCACTCGTATGCTGGCTTTTTCTCAAGGCAGGCCAGATAAGTAATTATGGGTAAGAAAAGCCTTCTGAAGGAAGTCTCAAGGGCCTAAATGATCAGCGATAAATCTACTATCCACATATAATGCAGGGAAGAAACTGGTCCTGTCTGGGTTGTCTGGTCATTGTCAACAACCTTGTAGTTGGTGGTTGACAAAGAACAGTCACAACTAAATACTAAGAGCAATCAAGCCCCAGATTGAAAAAAAATAAAAAAGGTGTTGGGTTTTCCTGGTCATTATTATCAAGAATGATTGCACAGTCATTGAAGGAAATGCTATCCATATAAGTAGTATTTAGCTTCATCAGACAGGTTGTGTCCTAGTGGTTTTAGAGGTGTGTATTCTGGAGTTTCTCCAAGAAACTAGATGAGGAGCAAATCTACATCAAAATTTCTCTGTTCAAAGGACTAAACGGGAGGGTGTCCGTAGGAACAAAACATAGCTACTATCAGGTCAGGCCAAAGGTCTGCTTAGCTTGGGGTTTTTGCCTCAAGTGTGTAGTAATGGATGTTAAGGAAAGAGCCTTGATATATGTGAAGAGTGACCTTGCATACTTGCTGCTTATGATTAGCATTTTAGGAAATAAACTCAGAAGACAGAAGTGCATTACTGGTGAACTATAGAGAATCTTCACACATGATCAGAAAGCTGTCTGGGCCATCTAAGTACAACTGTCTTCATTTATTGCCAGTTAAGTGCATCAATAACCTGAATCATATCAGATGGGCAAGACAGTACAAGATGTGGTGGATGGGTTTTGTTGGTTGGTCAGGTTTTTGTTGGGTTTTTTTGTTTTGTTTTTTTAGGTACATTTTATAAAGTAGACATGTCCTTGTATTTATATTCAGTTACTACCTTAAAGTGTTTCCCAGAGATTGTTTGTGTGGATTTTTCCTCCTTAAACTGAATTACTGGAGCTACGCTGAAAGGCTGGAATATAGACATCCATCAGCAGCTTTGCAAAACGCACTGAATACTTCAGTGAACGTGATGGCAGCATGCCATTACTTTTGAACAAGGATGTGGGCTTTTCTTAGAAGCCAATCATAACTAAAAACTTTCTCTGGAAGTTTCCTTTCTCAACTGGAAAAACAAACAAGACACTGAAAGATCTGAATGATCTTGTTAGTCAGGGGTAGCTGCAACCATCTTTTGCTATGAAGCTGCCATCTCAGCCAAAGAAGTTACTTTTCTTATACTGGTCTGTTTGAAGTTGTCGTCTGTTTGTTTCCATTTGGTAAAATCACAGGAGACTTCAGTGTAATTGGGGCTTTTCTGCATAGCCCTTTTGCTATCACTGCATAAGGCAAGTGAGAGTTCAACCTTAGACAATAATCGCTTTCTGGATTTTTGATATTTGGTGGTCCTCAGAAATGTGGACTGCTGTCTTGTGCTGTGGTGGTGACAGATTTAGACACTTCGTATTCCATGTCTGTCTGTGTTCCTCAACACTTCTCAATTTTTCCTCTTTCTGTTTGCACCAAAGTGGTAGTTCAGTCTGTAACGGACTCTGGGTACAGAACAGGTAAAAAAGTAACTTAATTCTGTTTTGAGGGGAGAAGGAGAAAGCAAACATTAAGATTGAATGTCTGTCTCATGATTGCAAGGCTAAGTTGGTCAGAAGAGGAAAACTTGAGCATCTGCTCTTGCCTGGCACATATGAAATGGCTGTGGCAAGGTCTAAAATCTACAAATACAGCACCTTAGTAAAGATGCTGTATTGAAATCTGTGTGGTTGTTCATGCTTTTATAAGTGGAACACATTTCTTTCTCCACTTCAACATTTATTAAAGAAGTTACCTTCCTGAGACCTCAGCTAGTTGTTCTCCAGACATAAGTGTTTACTGTGTCTATACACAAGTCTACACAGATGAATGACCCATGATGGAAGCTCTGGAGTATTTTATTTGAAAGCGGTGAAAAAAGTGAAGAATGCTAAATCTGCTTGTGCTTGTTTTGATGTTCCCTAATCTTGCCAAAATTGCATGAAAGCCACCAATTCACAACAGCATTTCTTTCCACTGCAAAAGAACATAGAAGCTGGCAATGAAATTCAAAGTGACAAAAGATTTACCCAAAACAGCCTCTTTCTTTCATGCTCTTTGTCTATTTACTGTTACTCATAACCGAATAATCCCTTTTTGCATTAGGTAGGTGGAACTTTTACTGTTTATTGAATCCATCTAATAATGCATCTTTCCCCCCACACTCAATACTTGGAAAAAAATCAGCTGAAGAGTTTACATTTTATTTTTAGGTGTGTAAAGCTATATAAAGAAATGTTTCTGTGATATGAGTGAAGAGATTTTACTCTTGATATGAATTAAAAGGGAAGGTTTGCGGTTTTTTTCACATTAGCATACACATAAACAGGTCTGAAAATGTTAATCTGCTGATAGTTATTTACAATGGTACATTGTATTTATATATGCCTTCTAGATACCTTCCTCAGAGAGTTCTTAAGCATACTCTCATATACTTCAAGAACCTACAGAAAACTGATGGAACTTATAACTATCTTACTTTGAAAAAAGACGTGCACTCCAGTTACTTAAAGAACTTGGATATCTATTTAAGTACAAGAAATTGAAGCTTATGTTTAAATGAGCTTATTGCATAAGAAGTATTCTGTCACAGAAAATCACAATGTGTGTTGGATCCAATTTCCTTTGTCCTCCCAGATGACTTACCGCTAAAAAAATCACTTGTATATGAAAGCTGGTAGAAACAGAACCCAGGTGTTAACCCTGATGAAGGAGCTGAGCACTAGAAAGGCTTTTCTTCTGGGCGTTGTCATGTTACTATCATTTCATGTCATATTAACCATTCAAGTCCTGGAACAATGCTTAATTATGTGAACAAAAATAAGCATTTTGATTCAATAACTACTTTTTGCATAGGTTGGCTAAAGTTCAGGGACTTTAAAAAGTAGTTGCAGTTGAAGTGTAGAATGTCCCTTTTGTTCAATGTCTGAATTTGTTGTAAGGTAAAAATTCAAGTGACTTGTTGAATACCCCTCTTCCATGCCTTGGACATTGGTAAGCGAAAAAGGTATGTCCCAAATAGTGAAAAGTGTTTTACATTTTCTCAATACAGTGTAGGACTACTTCACTTTCCTTCCTGAGAGCTGGGGTTCAAAGACTGAAATGATGCAGGGAGAAAAGTTTCAGCTCTGCGTGGTGCAGAAAGTCTGTCTTGGCTGCTTGGGTGACTTAATTGTCCAGTGAATACCTGCAGATGGCCTGATGGACTTCTAAGGTTCAGAGGTGGTTTTCTAGTAGCTATTTTTATAAGAAAAATGGCCCATTGCGTAAACAAGGTCAACTGTTCTTCAGCTTTAATTTTGCTCATGAATAACCTAATGTAATAATGATTTAATGAAAGAGGATTTCTTCCTTATTTCAGGTTGCTAGTATTGGAATCTACAGCTCCTTCAGGAGACATGTCCCGCCCACACCACATTGCATCAGTTGTTCCAAACCGGTATCCCCGCTGGTTCACCCTAAGTCACATTGAATCCCAGCAGTGTGAGCTGGCATCAACCATGCTAACAGCAGCCAAAGGTACATTGCTGTCAGTTGTCTACTCGGCTAAATGTATGCTTTTAATATTGCATGGAGTAAACAGATTATAAAACTTGTGTTTAGGAATCCAAATTGCAGTCTGACACGAGCTTGAAGTGGGTATAACAAACTTAACTGGCTTAAACCTGTCAGTTAATGATCTGACAAAATAACTGAGCTAGCTAGATGGTAGTCAGATGAGCTCAATTTGAGGCTCGTGAGACAGCTTTTTTTTTTTTCTGACCTACAGAATAGTCTGAGACTCAAGAATGGACAAATTACTTCTAAAATTCACAAATCGGGATGGCTTTCGGCCATGTATTGCACTAACAACATCAGGCGTTGGAGGAGTTTATACTATCTTGTCTCTTTTAAGTGATTCAGTTATGGAAGGTTTCTAAAAATGAACTATGTGTAAGTGAAACATAATTCTACAGCACAGCAATGGCAACTTCAATAATGCCTCTCTGGATATTTTGTTCCATTTTGGTGATTTTCTTTACACCTTGCAGGTGATGTTCGGAGACTGGAAACAGTATTAGAATCCATCCAGAAAAATATCCACTCCTCATCACACATTTTCAAACTTGCCCAGGATGCATTTAAAATAGCAACACTCATGGACAGCTTGCCAGACATCACTCTTCTGAAAGTTTCTCTGGAGCTGGGCCTTCAGGTATTTCCCTTCTTCATTGTTACTGCAGAAGAAAAGAGATTGACCTAATGTTGGTGGGTATAGCTCTTAAGCACTGAGGACCACATCCTCTAGATATAAGGACAAGGTTCTTCACCCAGAGAGTGGTGGAAAACTAGAACAGGCTCCCCAGGGAAGCAGTAATTGCACCAAACCTGGCAGTATTCAAGAAGCATTGGAATAATGCCCTCAGACACACTGTGTGAATTTTGGGGTTGTCCTCTGCAGAGATAGGAATTGGGCTCAGTTCTTGTGCGTCCCTTCCAACGTGGGTGATTCTATGATTCAGCGATTCTTTGGGCTTGAGTTTTTAGACTCTGTTATCTGATACAAAGTTCAGTGGACTGTTAAGCACAGATCCAAGTGCCTATGTAGCCACTTTGTGCCGTTCAAGTGGAAGGAAGAGGGAGCTGGGAGCAGATGTCTGCAGGGCACTCTTCTATTCAGGGGTGAGAAAGGACCAGTGCAGTGGTTTTGGGAGTATATATGTATGATTGGCTAGAGAGCAGAACTTCTCTGCTTGCCAAAATTGCACTATTTTTTGCATAGTCTTGAGAGGTTTCTTACCATTCTTTCTCTTACTTTGCCCTAGATGAGAGTTGGTAGAGAAAGCCAAGGTCAACCATAATGACCAGTTTCTAAGGCAGACTCTGCTAACAGCAGCCCTCTCGCTTCCTTCACGAAAATCCTGTACTTCACAGGCTGTGGGACAGTCAAATGCATCAGACTTGGGTTGAGCTTTATGAGAACCTCAGATCAGTTTTGGTGTTCTTAGGAGAGACTTTGCAAGCTAAAAGGAAACAGCTATGTTTTAGGTATCTGAAATAATATTGCCTTGCAGTGATGAGTCTTGGAGTTTACACAGTTCATTTGAACAAAAATAAATCTCTTCATCCTTCTCCAGAGATTTCTTCAAAAAACCCATGCAAAGATCAGAAAAATATTTATTACTTTGCTACAGTAAATATAAGCTCGAAGACTTTTGGGGAAAGAATATTATCCCAGTTGCTTCTCATGTCAAAGAAAAGTACTGTTTGCCTGTTCTAGATGTTTAGAAGTCTTTCATCAGACGTCTGAGATTCTGTATGCTTTGTTAGACTTTCTTATTCCCAAGGTTGCTGTGGAAATAGACTTATATTTTCACATCTTGGTATGTTTCTGCCTTAAATGTTTCCTTACTTGAAAAGAACCCATGTGACTGTGTGTGTGACCTCTAGCATTTACTGAGTGTCATTCAGTGGTAGCAGCACACTTTGGATATCACTGTGTTCATCGATACTCCTTTGTGGTTGATGGTGTAATCGGACTGTCTCCAGTGAGATCTAGTGGAAGAAACATCCTGAACTTCTACTTTGTTCTCAGTCCCATGGTTTGAAACAAACTAGGGTAGAACTTGTCCACTGTTCTATCCCAGGCTTACAAAGATATTTTAAGAATCTTAAAGGTAGTTTGCTTTCCAGAAGGAAAATACATAGCTGTTTTCTGGTAGTAATTCACAGTTGTGTAGTGGTAAATCAAATTCCATAGTGTCAGCACTGTCTCTAGTGGTCTATAGATGCTTCCCCCTTCCCTTCCTTCCCTGGCTTAATGGCAATTGTGTTGTCTTCATTCACTATCTAGTATCAGACTACTTATGTCATTTGTGTACCTTAGAAAACTTACTCCCCTAACGTGGTAGACAGTGTCCTCACAGTTATACTGTTCTGCCTCAGCTACAGCAACAACAAGTTGGGCTGAGGACATGATACCAACACTTTCACAACTCTCCCTGGGATCTCCCACAGAAAGCCCTCATATGTTCCTCTAAACTGGGGAGTAATGTATGGACTCCAGGGTTCGTTCTCTCTATTTCAAATGGTAGCATGTGTTATGTGACTCAGCAGGAGGAAAACTTGCTGTGGAAAGAGGTCATCAGCATGTCCAAATGGGCATGGAACATCTCAGATGAATTCTGTCCTTCAGAACTTTACTGACACAGATGCTAGAAGATATGCATGTATGGGAGATTTCTCTGTTTGCCTGTTGTACGCTACATCAGTCCAAGTATTACCACATGCATGTGAACAGGTACTGCTGGCAGATCTGCTGAGTGTATGAGTGCAGGTGATCATTAGATTCATGTTCAGCCAGTGGTGCCCTTTCCCCTCGAAGCTTTGAATGAGTAAATAAATAAACCTCCTTCCAATGTGCATGACAAAATTTTCTTGTCGATATTGGAGCTAATGGTTGGCTGGCCATTTCTTTTATCTCTTATGGGTGGTGACATCTGTTTCTCTACACTAAACTTCTTATAAAGATCCATCAAGATGAAGTCAAGTTTATTCTATGTGAAAAAGGCATGGCTTTTAGATAAGCAGTGTAATTCCCAAGGGCCTCTCATAATTTTCAGACTTTCTGACTTGTTGAGCGGCTCTTTTCAATTGATAGCAGAGGTCTTGGATAATTTTTGGACAGATGTGAAACTCGCTTTTAGGAAGAGGTAGCTCAAGAATATGCTGAGCAAAAGTGAAATAGTTCTTTGGCTGCTTGTGCTACGGTATAAATTAACTTCAGCTTCTTCTTGGTCAGGACAATCAATACATGCATTATTTGAAGTCCTTGGGGTTTTTATCATCAGTAAAGGGGCTCCTCTCTTGATGTTCTCAGTTTGTCAGTTTAAGCAAATGAAAGGAACCTAATTCCAGGATAGTTTATTGAGAGACTTTAACAAATCAAGAAACTAGAGTGTTGCTTTTCACTTTCGAGTTAGGACAGTCTGTGCTGGAGCTATTATTATGCCTGCTACACATGCTGAAGACTTTCAGAAAAGTTATCATTTGCACCTTTTTTTTCCTTTTCCTTCCCTCCCTTACCAGGAGCAGAATTTAGGCCATAATCCTATATTTTCTCTTGGATTCACTCTGTTTGGGGGAACCTGAAAACTCATCATGACTACTGGAGAAATGTTAGCCTTCCATCTGTGTGTGCATCAATACAGGAAATCACTTCAAGCAAAGGCTAGATCCATGATTTACCTTAGCCATGTTTTCATATTTTAAAATGTACTGGGTTACTCCTTATGGATTAGTTTGTTTTCTTTCAAAATTCTATTCTCCAATCTAGCACTTAACTTACTGTTTAGTTAAAATGAGACAGCAATTTCTAATGCCAACAAAGCTGACCTTATCCTGTATCTTTGGTGCCTGGTTGTACGTCACCCAGGGTCTCAGGGAGGGAATGTTTGTAGGCCAGCTTGGAACTATTCATAGTTGCTCATAACAGGACTTCTTAAAGATCACCTGTGCGTTTGTGCTCCTCAGCAATCTTTCAGTCTTCTTAATTATCTTGTCTACAGTGTAAGGCTAAAGGAAGTAGCAAAGGTAACAAATATGAGAGGACTACATGCCACTTCAAAGTCACTTTAGGATTGGGAAGGGATAGTGTTTGAGAAACCTCTTATGAATACTGCTGACTCCAAGCTCTTCTATGAGTGCATTTGGTGGTTTAATATGTGAAGATTATTGGTGAGAACTCTCATTGACCTATTACGCTTTTTGTTTAATTGCTACTAATAGTAATACCATACTCAGTGTGAACGCTGAGAATTTGAGTGGAAAACTATTTGCTTTTTTCGTACTCCTAGATATATGTGGGGTGTTTCCACATAGATGAAGCAAGCTTTATGTGTAATTTCTGTGTGGAGTTCGTTTTACTGAATAAATGTATTTGCCTGTGTTTCTCGACACAACATATGCAATAATGGCAAGTGATATAAAACATGAGCACTGCAACCAAGGCTCAGTCTTTTTTTAGGATTCCTATGGTCCCTTCGCCGGGACTCCTTGATCAGATAGAGAACTGTGAACTTCCTAATAGTATCTGGATATATCTGGAATGGTATATGTGTCTTTGAAGAATAAGTAGCCGTTCAAATCACAGTGCATTAACTCCTTGACTTGTTGAAATCAATGAAAACAAATGCTGATGGGTGGAAAATTGAAGGGGTTAGTTTACCCAACAAGACTTGACACATTTCCACTTCAAAGACTGCTATGCATAGAGGGAGCAGACGTGATATAATTTAATTTGAATAATTGGTGATTGATTGGGTTTTTATTGTTTAGAGGGGGCTTTTTTATGAGGTTGGTGTTGGGATTTTTTTAATTCTTTCTCTGCAGATAAAACAGTCTTTCTTTAGCCTTGAAGGATCTGCTGTTGGAATTACTCTCTGCATACTATTCTAAGATAGCTGAGCAGTATTTTTCAGATCTTTTGACTTATCTGCTTAAAAAAGAGGTAATAATGGAGAGGGAAAGACTGCCATTTTGAACCTCGGTGTATTTAGCTTAAAATCCCTAGTTGTTGGTGTATTGCCTTCATTTGCAATAGGATTAATATTTATTTTGCTTCTTTTGCTTTAATAGGTGATGCGAATGACGCTGTCGACACTGAATTGGCGACGGCGGGAAATGGTGAGGTGGTTGGTAACATGCGCAACAGAAGTGGGTATGTTTTGAGATGCTTCTTTTGTTAGCTAATCTTGGAGGGCTTGATCTTACTTGTCAACACCCACGTTTGGCAAATATCTCCCACTTTCTGTTAATCTATAAAGTTCCTTTGGTGAGAAGACGTGGCAATAAGTGGGTGAGACTGAGTGAGACAGTAGTTCAATAATGCAGTGTGACTTCTTTCCATTGCAAGGCTGGAGTATGCAAGCTTAGGCTGAACTTGGCAAGGGAAATGAAGACTAACAGGAAGGGCTTCTATAGGTATGTCAATCAGAAAAGGAAGGTTAAAGAAAGCATACCCCCACTGACGGATGAAAACGGTGACCTCGTATCAACAGATTAGGTGAAGGTTGGGGTACTCAAGTTTTTTGCCTCAGTCTTCACTACCAACTGCTCTCCTCACCCCTCCTGGGTCAATGGATATCAAGATGGAGACCAGGGGGGTAAACCCCCCCCCAACTGTAGGGGAGGTTCAGGTTCATGACCACTTGAGGAACCTGAACATACACAAGTCTATGGGACCTGATGAGATGCATCCCAGAGTCCTGACGGAATTGGCTGATGTGGTTGCCAGGCCATTCTCCATGGTATTTCAAAAGTCATGGCAATCAGGAGAAGTATCTGGTGACTGGAAGATTGTGTAATATTGTCCGCGTTTTTAAAAAGGGTAGAAAAAATGACTCTGGGAAGTACTGATCTGTCAGCCTCACTTCTGTGCCTGGGAAGATCATGGAACAGATCCTCCTAGAAGCTATGCTAAAAACATGGAAGATGGGGAGGTGATTCAAGGCAGCTGGCATGGCTTCACCCAGGGCAAGTCCTGCCTGACCTACCTAGTGGCTTTCTATGACTGTGTAAGCACAGCAGTGGACACAGGAAAGCTGAAGGATGCGATCTGTCTAGACTTCTGGAAAGCCTTTGACGTGGTCCCCCCCAACATCCTTCTCTCTAAATTGGAGAGATATGGATTTGATGGGTAGACTGTTCAGTGGATAAGAAATTGGTTGGATGCTTGTATTCAGAGAGCAGTGGTCAATGGCTTGATGTCTAGATGGAGATCCGTGACAAGTGCTGTCCCTCAGGGGTCTGTACTGGCACCGGTGCAGTTTAATATCTTCGTTGATGATATAGACAGTGAGATCAAGTGCACTCTCAGCAAGTTTGCAGATGACACCAAGCTAAGTGGTACAGTTGTCACACTGGAAGGGTGGGATGTCATCCAGATGGACCTGGACAAGCTGGAGAGGTGGGCCTGTGAGAACTTCATGAGGTTCAACAAGGCAAGTTGCAAGGGCCTACACCTGGATTGAGGCAACCTGTGGTTTCAGTACAGGATGGGAGATGGTGTGATTGAGAGCATGTCCTGCAGGGAGAAAGACTTGGAAGGGCTGATTGATGAGAAGCTCCACATGGGTCGGCAATGTGCATTTACAGCCCAGAAGGCCAAATGTATCCTGGGCTGCATCAAAAGAAGCGTGGCCAGCAGGTCAAGGGAGGTGATTCTGTCCCTCTGTTCTGCTCTCGTGAGACCTCATCTGGAGTATTGTGTCCAGTATGGAATCCTCAATATAAGAAGGATATGGAACTGTTGGACTGGGTCCAGAGGAGGGCTACAAGGATGATCAGAGGTAGCAGCACCACCCATGTGAAGACAGGCAGAGAGAGTTGGGGTTGTTCAGCCTGGAGAAGAGAAGGCTCTGAGAAGACCTTATAGCGACCTTCCAATACCTGAAAGGGACCTACAAGAAACCTGGAGAGGGACTGTTTGCAAACGCATGCAGTGATAGGACAAGAGGGAAAGCCTTTAAACTGGATAGGGGCAGATTTAGACTAGACATTAGAAGGAAATTCTTAACAATCAGAGTGATGTGGCACTGGAACATGTAGCGCAAGAAAGTTGTGGATTCCCCATCCCTGGAGGTGTTCAAGGCCATGCTGGATGGGGCCTTGAGCACCCTGATCTAGTGAGAAGTGTCCCTGCCCATCGCAGGACAGGGGTGGAATTAGATGACCTTTAAGTTCCCTTCCAACTCAAACCATTCTGTGATTCTATGATAACCTCATGGGAAATACTCTAGATTTCCTGTTGTCCCTTCCTTGATGTGTTTGGGCTTGAGGCTGCAGTAGAGAAAAGGCTCATGATTATGGGCTACTGTATTGTGCTACAACTGTGCTTGCTCTGTAAGGCAAGCACAATTGCTATCTGATCAGTTGTGGGAAGAACCACCAGAAAATGGGTGAATGAAATGCTGAGGATGCCTCCTGCTGTGTGACAGACAGGATCTCAAGAAAGGGTTTCCATTGTTAGGGTTAGGGTTTTTTTTTAAGCCCTTGGGTAAACAGAAGCTTAGAGTCTTTGTTTTGTGGCTACAACACTGTGCAGGCCTGTTGTCTGCACCGGAAATACCAATGCATATATTTTTAACTACGTAAGTTAAAAATAAGGTGGGAACAGAAGCAACCGTATAGGACAGCAGTAGGAGAGTAGTGCATTCAGCAGGGTGTTACGTTAATTTCTGGATTTTGCCATAGACTTCTTGTGTCTTGATGAGGTGTCCCTTAACTTCTGTATTCCAGTTTACAATCTGCAGGATGAAGGTACAGAATCTGAAAATGAAGATGAGGGCATTAAAATCTGTGTGGCTGTAAAAAAAATATGAATTATCAGCTGCTGTGGTAGCAGGGACAATATAAGTACTCATGACAAAGGAGCAGTTTTAATTGTCCCTTAAGATATTTATGGAAAGCATGTTTCCACATTGTATTTATTCCTTTTGCATACATCTGAGTTGGATTGTATTGCATAGATTCTTCATCAGTTTCAGAACTTCAGAGGATTACTGCTGCTTATTCTCTGGATTAGTTTATTTTTTCCTTTATGCTTAACTGGGAAATTAATGTTGTCAGTAGCATGGGAGAATACAGCTTGCCTTTGTATGCCCACAGCCACAAAGTGGTTTGTGTCTGCAAATTTTCATGCAATGCTCTTGTTTTATTGTTTTTATATCTTTTCAAAGATAATTATTACTGAGGCCATCTTACAGATATTAGTGCCTGGGTATTATTTTGTGCAGTTGCATATCAGCAAATAAAATGCTGGTTTTAATACTGCTTTAAATTAGTTTACATATTCTAATAGAAGTATCCCATAAAGAACCTATAATGTCATGCAAAGTACTCTTGAGACTTAATCAAGCTGGTAAAGCAAGGAATCTGTTTATCTTCATTTAATGTCTATCTTGAGTTAATGAAGATCTGGTATTCTCTGGCTATGCTGAATTGTTGCATACGAGTGAAGGGGTACATGAGAAGCATCAGAGTCCTACAGAGAAAATTAGGACCTCTGGGTATGGTGTAGGTGGGCTCACAGATGCATGTAAACAGGCTCTAGCAATAATAAGGCACTCTAGTTGGCTATAAGGTTTGATTTACGGGACCCATTAGTCACCATTTCCCCCTTCCTCCTCCTGCCAAACACACACATACACACTCTAGGAATAAAGTGATAGTAAAGAAAATATGCATTTCAGGTGATATCCAGTAGTTCAATCAGAGTATTTCCCTAATGAGGATATTGATGCTCAGGTGCATATGAATTTGATACAAGAAAGATACACCCTAAAAGCTTATTGGGAGGAGGTGCGGGTTAGTGGGTTTTGGGTGAGTGGTTTTTGTGTTGTCTTTTTTTAAGATGTGCTTAGTGTTTTCTCTTAAGGTGTACCATTGTGTTCTATGAAGAAAGCCATTTAGCATACTTTCATATTCTTTTGTCCATGTGCTGTGCCTTGAGATGCACAGTGAGAAAGGTTAAAATTGCCTTTAAAAGTGTTCACCGTGAGGGCTGCTTTTGAATGATGTGATAAGACCAAATAAGCCAGAAGTTTTTATCCAAATTCTCTTGAATAACAATTGTCACACCAGAAGATTAAAGCTTATCTTGCAGGCTTTTTTGTTGTTCTGTATATCTCTGATTGCTGGAGAGTTTACGCAGTAGCCATACTATCTGGTTTAGCCCTTCTTGCAGAAGCGCATCCCCTTAGATGTATGACAACCTCTTAGACTTTGCAAATGCAATCTCTTGCAGAACATCTGCATCTGCTAGGTTTTATCAGTTGTGGCTAATCCTTTCTTTCTCTCCCCAGGTGTTTATGCACTGGATAGTATCATGCAAAACTGGTTTACACTTTTCACTCCAACAGAAGCCACTAGTATTGTTGCTACAACAGTGATGTCCAACAGCACCATCGTCCGTCTGCATCTGGACTGCCATCAGCAGGAGAAGTTGGCTGGCAGTGCTAGGACGCTTGCTCTACAGTGTGCCATGAAGGATCCTCAAAACTGTGCCCTCTCTGCACTGACCTTATGTGAAAAGGATCACATAGCTTTTGAGACCGCGTACCAAATCGTTCTAGATGCTGCTACAACAGGCATGAGCTACTCACAGCTTTTTACTATAGCACGATACATGGAGCACCGTGGTTACCCCATGCGGGCCTACAAGTTGGCCACTTTGGCCATGACGCATCTCAACCTGAGTTACAATCAGGACACACACCCTGCCATTAATGACGTTCTGTGGGCATGTGCGCTCAGCCACTCCCTTGGGAAAAATGAGCTAGCAGCTATAATACCTCTGGTGGTCAAAAGTGTCAAATGTGCAACAGTACTGTCAGACATTTTGCGTAGGTGTACTTTGACCACTCCTGGCATGGTGGGACTTCATGGAAGGAGGAACTCTGGTAAGCTCATGTCACTGGACAAAGCCCCTTTACGGCAACTCTTGGATGCCACGATCGGAGCCTACATTAATACAACTCATTCACGTCTCACTCACATCAGCCCACGACACTATAGTGAGTTTATAGAGTTCCTCAGCAAGGCCCGAGAGACCTTCTTGATGGCTCACGATGGTCACATCCAGTTTACACAGTTTATTGACAACCTAAAACAAATCTACAAAGGCAAAAAGAAACTGATGATGCTGGTTCGTGAGCGGTTTGGTTGATGAAAATGTGTGAATGAGAGGGGTTGGGGGGTGGGAGGGGCAGTTTGTTTTTACTTGAGCCTGCCTTTGTATCCTTTTTAACTTAAAGAAACAGAGCCACACCGGTATTATATGTGTATAGTTATATTGAGTTTGCAAACTAAACTGTCATGTTGTGAAAGTTTGTGTGTTCAATTTTTTTTTTCCTTTTTTCTGTTTTGTATGAGAGAGGTTAAAAAAGGTTTGGTTTACACTGAGTATATGTTGTCAAGTGGCAAAAGACCACATTGCTCTCCTGTTCTTTCTGTATACGTTCACAGCCTCAAAAACAAACATATATTGCAATGGCTTTAAAAACCAAACAAAACACCTCCATCCTGTGATAAGTACCTCGAATGGATTCAGCTTTACTCCTTTGTAACTCATCCTTACATTTCAGTGTATTTAAACAAACCAACAAATGAAATACTAATAGTTAAAAGGCTGACCACGTGGCTTTGCAGTGCTGTTCATCCAGAAGCATGGCACACAATGCTTGTGCATGTGGAAACTTAGCGACTGTCAACATACATTCTCAGGGATTTATCAAAAAAATTAAAAAAAGAATGAGAGCATTTATTGTACTGTATATATATAATAGTATATGTCTGAATATTGAAAAATATAACATTAACTAATTTATAATAAAAAAAAAATCTATGTAATGCAAAATACTTGAAGCTGCAGTAGCTTGGTTTTAAACAAAAAAACCTATCAGAAGGACTACAGTGCGCCTTGCTTCAGGGTTGGCTCAGGTGGTGAACTATATGCTGGGCATCTATGCAGAGCCACCTTTTGGATTGCATGGTTGGACTGATAACTAATGGGGAATATTTTATATATATATATTTATACAACCCGTGTATACATATATATGTATACACACATACACACATGCTTGTAACAGGCACTATAGTAAAGAAGGACAACAAAAAAATTCACAGCCAGAGCAGCAAGCCTTAGCATTAAGAATACAGTATGCCAGAATTGGGGTTTGTGCCTCCTAGCCTAGAAGACTTAAAGAAATATCCTTTTTGACACAAAACGCAAAACGTTTTCCAAAATGATTGACATGATACATTACGCCTTTGCAGTGAGCTAATAATAAGCTAACCCTTGTGCACAAATAACATATATATATATTATATATATATATTCTGCATAGGTATTTTGACTTTGTGCAGGACAGAAAGTTGTGTAGGTATGACTGTTCTACTTTTCAGTTTGTTTTTTTAATATATTTTATTTTCTCTAGATTTACTCAAACAAAAGCAGCCTTCTATCTTGCCTTGTCTTAATGCTTTAAAATAACCAAACTGGAGATCTAACTACCAAACTGTTCATTATATTATTAAATACCAACTTTGGTTACAGTATAGTGTCTTTACTTTAGCTGATGGTTCTGTATCCTTGTGCTTTTTAAAGCAGTTTTTATGTTTTGGTGCAAAAGTTGTCCAGTGTCTTGTTCCCTTCATTAGAGAACATGCTAGAAGTATATTTGTAGGTATTTTTTTTTAGAAAAACTATTTCATGCTCTCCATTTTATTTATTATAATAGGTAAAAAGGTTGTACTTCATCACCCATGTAAACATGCTCATGAAGTTGAAAGTAATTAAGATTTGATACACTGATATCAATTTATTTATGTAACTAAATCACTGTTTTATAAACTTGTTAATGATCAACAATTTTTTTGTTTTGATTAAAATTAGTTTTTTGAAAGTTGATTCTGCCTCCTTTATGGTGTCTGTTACTGGAGTTGAATTTTGTATAGATAATCTTAAATTTCCAGCTGGCAACTTTGATGTGTTACGCTGGTAAGTAATATGTGCACGGAGTTCTGGAAAGAAATGTTTTGTTCCTCAAAAATCTGCTGCGGAATGGCAGTGTTCACAGTTGCTGGTGAAAGAAGACCTGGTGCATCAGAGGAGGAGTCAGAGGCTGCCTGTGATTTAAGGTATGTGGCCTGTGCAACCAACAGTAAGCTTGACATACTGCCCTGTTGGGATGGTAGAGTGTGGTGGGGTTATGTTCCCGCTTGGTAGATTGTTTGGGTAGAGATGGGAGTTAAGAGGTGCTGTGAATATGTACAAGGCCAGTTCTTGCTAGTCTTGAATTATTTTTTCTAAGAAATTTGTGTATTTTGAGCCATGCAGCTCACTCTGCCCTGCATGGAGTTCTTCCTCACCAGCTGAAAGGCAACACTTCTGTGTTTTTGGAGCTCTTGCGCTGTAAGAGTTGTATGAGTTTTCCAGCCCTCGGTGAAAAACAGGATACAGAAACATTGAAAATCGAAGAGAAGTTTCCGCTTTACCAACATCTTCATAATTTTAGGAGTGTTACGTGATGTTGTATTTGACTACACCACTGTCACTCTGTTCGTTTTAGTATTATCACATGGAAAGAGAATTCACACGTAATGAGCAATGATCAGAGGTACCAGTGTAACCATTGATTCTGATAGTGAAGCTTGTGTCAGTGGAAAATTAAGAAGGAAAAGATCTGAATCTTTGTATGATTTGTCATGTAAGGTATGAGTCCTCACTAAACCTTGCAAACAGCTTGAGTTGTCCCGACCTAATACTACCTATTTTCTGTGACTTCTATTCCTTCGAAGTATTGAGTCCTCATTACATTTTTGCTTTGTTTCTTTGTAGATGAACTTTCTTCTACAGACAGTAAGGAAAGAGAGGGATATTCCATCCTGTATTAGGGGTGGGAGGGAGTGGGGTTGCCTTTCGTGAATGACTCCATATTAATGATATTATGAGTTGTATAGATTGCAAACTGAAAGCCGTTTAAAGACCAGGCTCTAGAATTAAATGCAGTCCTGATGGTTGCCACTTGCTTTTGATGAGCACAATGGCTTATTTTTCTTTCAGAACTGCTGGAACGTTATTTGGCTTGTTTTCATGACTAAAGTCTTCTGTGGCTGCCTTGGAGATACACAGTGCACACTGTGTTGAAAGCCCGCGAGGACCCACAGAGGCTTGGCCAATCTCTCTGGCAAACATTTCCAGATACGTACTGCTCTTGTATACGGAGGTAGCAGGAACCCAAGAATAGGATTCCACAAAAAAAAAAAGCCTAAGGGCTCTTGGTGAAAATGAATCAAATATTTCTAAGGTAATTTCTAAAACTACGTGTTGTAGTTAACTCTGAAGCATAAGGATAAAGAAGCCTAGTCAAAATACAGTGTTTCAAATTTGTTCTCTTCAGGAACATGTATTTGCCATACACAACTAAACACCCCTGCTGTCATTGTCTCCAAGTGTGTGAGTGCTTTTCCTGAATTTTGTTATATCCAGGATTGCCGTGCAGTAGTGAAGGGCCTACCTATTCCATGTCATAGGCCACCATATATATCTTCATTGGTGAGTTGAATGAAATCCTGGAAGATGTTATTTTTTCTGTGTTATTAGACAGTCCAGAAAGAGAAAGCTATCCAACTTCTCAGCATGAAAAAGGGCAAGGAGGGCACATATGGAAGACTGACTTTAAGGTGCAAGTGAAATCCAAGACCACTTCCTTGGAGTACTTTGTGTCTTATTCTCAAAATCTTTTGTTTTTAATGTAGAGGAGCTAAACCTGGATTGTATGTACATGACAAGGAATTCAAAAAGAGTGAGAGAAATTGCAGGTAATATTCTGAGTCTAGAGCTGGAAGAAGAAGACTGCATTTCACCATGGTTGTCTGGTCCAGTAGAACAGGTGGAGCTTTTTCAGGACAGTACATCTGCTAATATGTACAATCAGTGCTTTGGATGACCAATCAAGATTTCTTGCGATACATTTTAGATGACTTTTTTTTTTTACAACCAAAAAGTAAAACTGTCTTCCTAGTATTTTTACGGATAGAATATAACCTGAGTGCTTTGCCTTACTAAATCTCTTCAGTGTAAAACCCATATTCCATCATTATCTTTGTATATCCGTGCAAAATTTCCTGCTGCAAGCTTTCTGTCTCTGGGAAAGTCATTTTTCAATAATGCTTTAGTATTCTGTCAAATTAGTTTGAGGTATGGTTTTCTTTCAGGTTTGTCTACTACCAGTTAAATTTTTCATTACAAGTTGGTATAAGTAACGTAAGTGCATCAAAACTGGAATGTTGCTTACATAGAGGGAAATTTTCCTTTCTGAGTTGTAGTACTTTAGATTTGTAGTTCCATAGAGTGGATTTGTGCTAAAAGTAAACTTACTTCACTGCAATGCATTCAATTAGATTAAAATACAGATTTTTACCTAAAAACATCCAGCATTTTTTTCTTCTTTAAAGCCAAAAATGCTGGTAATTCATCTGATTTTAGTGCACCATCTTACTTGGAAAAGTAGTAACACAGCTGAAACTTAACAGAACTGGGAAATGTGATACGCTCAGGTATTCTCTTACTCTGTAGCTCTGGCTAGAGTGAAAGTATCAAGAGTTCATTGACAAACATTTTCTTATCCTTCTAGTTGTTTGTCCTCTTAAAGTATTCTTTTTGCCAGGGTAAGTGGGGAAGGAAGGGGCACAAACCACCTGATGACAGTGCAATAGGTAAGTAGAGATTTAGGGTTATTACAGCATGTTACAAACTATGCTATGTATGAGATTAAAAGCTTTGCAAGATTTTTAATTGTTTTCTCCGAAATGTTGATGTAGCTCTACTTGAGGGAAGAGGTTGCTAGGATTTGCCTGCCATGTAGAAATGTACACTCCATACTGTACATGAGGAGACAAGAATGTTGCCTCTGTTAACACTCTGGGCTTTCGGCATCGAGTAGCACCTAGCTGCCAGATGAAATGTTTGTGATCCACCCTTACAGGTTGTTTTAGTATCCCTGAAGCTGGTAAAACTAGAGCATCATGTGCTTCAAGGAAAAGAACCTACCTTAAAAAGAAAATTGCATCAGCTACTGTATTTGCAGACATCTGCAGGGTCACATAGGAACAAAGATCTCTTTTAACATGTATTGGCTACAAAACACTAGTTATTTCTAAAATGAACCTTGAGAGATTTCTGTAGCTCTTGATGTAGAGAGTGATTATGACTTGAAAGTACCATAATCATGAACTGCCCGGGAGTCTGTTAGTGAGTAGTCTTTTACCAAGTTTTGTACCAACAGCGTTTCATTGTTACAACTTTCCTTTTCTTCCTCTTTAGCCTTTGCCTTTTCATAGATGTAATTTCAAGAGCTTTATATTTGCAAAAATTTTTACTTAGAAGATGTGCTTGTGGTCTGATGATGTAAAATGAGCAGTGACGCTACTGCTTGGTAATTGTGGTCCATGTTGGAAGTATCTGTGGAGCAGAGAAGAAGGGTGAGCTGTTCAGTCACATTTACTGTAGGAACTGGTGAGCTGAGACCGGAGACATCAGCCACAGCTGGCACGCAGAACCAGCACTGCCTCCCTTCCCACCACTCTGTCCTTGGGATGGCTTGTCTGACCACAGAGAAGTCTTGGTTTTGTGTCCCAGGAACAAAACCAAACCACTGCTCATAGAAGGGATTCAAAAAATGGATGAGTGTGATTAAGGACAGTGAAATATTCTTCTGGTGAAGTTGCTGGAATTACATCAAGGCTAATCTTGGCAGACGCTTTTGGGAAGCCTGTTAGTTATAAGAACAACAGCGGTGAGAGAAGTAGTGCCAAATTCTGCCTGGTCAGTGGGCAGAAAAAATCACTTGGGGTTTGTGGCCTCCCAATTTCAAACGACCTGAATCTGGCTAAACTGCACAATGACTATTTGTAATGCTTTCTTTATTGACTAGCTTTTTCAATGCACAAGGAAATTAGTCAGGCCGACTGCAACTTGTCTCTTACCAGATGCATTAAAAAAGGTATCACCGAAACCCTCTGTCCACTCTGAAAACAAGGGGTCTGGGGCGAAGTTTGACCTTGCTTGGACCTTCTTGCCTAAGGAGCCATTAGCAGGATAACCAAACCAGTCCAGGAGGCTAAGGATGCAACAGGGAAAATTGTATGAAAAGCTCTCCCAGCAAGATCCTATTTAACAGCAGTTGTTCACTTACAAGAGTTGAAATTGTAGTTTTTGAAGAACACTTTGTTTCTTTTGTGCCTGTAATTGATGCTTAAATATGTTTGGTAGGTCAGTATGGTAAATAACAATATTCCCAAATAACCACCAAAGTGGAAAATATGATTGTCCTGCTAACTTGTTGCTGAAAGGAACAAATGTACTTGAAGAAGCACTTCTTCCCAGTCATGGTCTGCATGCCTCACCAAGAAGACAAAGATATGAAAGGCAGCTCTAACTAACATCGCTGTGAAAACCATCACACCTCTCTGGCTGGATTTGGTGGGAGAGAGGTAATGCAGTATTTTTGGGGTGTTTTCTTTCCTGAGTTTCAAAGCCTGTTTCCTTAATCCACCTGATGACCGATTTCCATGTGTGGTGTGGGTGCACCTGTAACTGTGGTAAGACTCTGCCTGTTTACTCAGGGCATCTTTACTTCTTCCACCTCTCTGTCTCAATATAAATGTCTGACCTACTGCATAATTGATTCTCCAGCACATCACAGTTTTAACATCTTCAAGGAGGCTGTCTCTGCTCCTGTTACATTGTGAGGTCTGGGGACTTTAAGTCTTGAAAGCTGAGCTTCTCCAACAATTCTAAATAATCCAGGGTCTAAATTAAAAACATTAAGTGCTACAAGACTTTTGAGAGCCTGTTGTAAGCAGCAATGCTTGATTTCTACTTAGTCATTTAGGAGGTCTTTTGTATACTATTTCTAAATCATATAGTGAGAAACTGGGAAGCTGAATAGGCATGTTAGGAAATTGTAGTGCGAGGTGATACCTAAGTACTGGAAAAGAAACTTCAGCATTGCCTCCTGGAGAGGTGGTTGTAGAAGGAGACTGTACTGACAAGAGTTTCCAAGCTGCACTGAACTTCTCAGTCTTTTAAGGGAAGGTTTTTCCATACGAGAAAGATTAACTATTGCACTAGTGGCTTTGGTTTCAAAGCCTGCATTTTCCCAGCTGTTGCTATATTCTCCATCTGGAACAATCCAGGACTTTTTCCATATACCAGCAATTCTCTCTTTTCCATTTCACCACTCACAAGGCATATACAGTGTTATACTATGTTCCTTATGCTGGGATGCATGACCTTAATGTAGCAAATAAGAGTCTATCCAGGTTTGATTTGGGTTTGTCTGGAATCCTTGAGCCTTACGGTGGTCGGTTCATGCCTCTCGGAGATAATTAGGGACTATATATGCTGTTCTCTGTTGAGGAAGAAGTTGCCACGGCTCATGAGGAAGTGATACACTGCTATTCAGAGTTTGTCATTCATTTTGTGAGTGTATTGGCTTCCTTACACATGAAATGCGGGCTGTAAAAGCCAGAACCTAACAAGAAACATTTTTTTTTATTTTATTTTTTTTTGTAAAAGGCAAAGGCTTTGCAACATTTGTTTTCAAATTGGGAATAATCTAATAAGGAAAACAGTAATTACTGACAAGAGTTTGGAGCACATCACTAACTGTATACCCTGCCAGGGCACAATTTCTCTGCTTCTAGAAAAGTCCAGACGAACCACATAGGAGGATCTGGTTTTTAGTTGCCTGTTGTTTAGTACTGTACCCAGATGGTCTGTTTAGTTTAAGAGTGTGTGGGTGAGGTCTAATTGGATGCACTAAAATGGCACTGACTCTGTTTAGCCTAGTGTGAAAATGCTAGTTTGTGCACCTGTTTGTCCTACCAAGCTGGAGAATAACATATATTTCTGGTATACTTGCAATATTGGCAGTGTCCCTGTGCTATCTCATTGCTCACTCCATTTTACTTACAATATATCTAGGTTATCTGTTACCAGAAGCCATCCTGAGTCTCTGTTTTCTGCTGGTGGGAAATAAAAATGCAGATATTTCTAGCATTTGGACTGGTGCTTGAGAAGTGCAGCTGCACTGTATCCTCTGAGCAGAAGCCTGAGCTTTAGCAGCTGATGAGTTCAGGGCTTAAATTTGCCAGTAATTTTGTGGGTAATTGTCTTTGCTTCTGTTAAAGTGGGTGCTTACAATCAGTGTGTTCTTAGGGGTAAAGCACAGGCTGACCTCATGCCATGGGGACAAGGAGGGTGTCCAAGCCCAAACGTGGCTATAAACCATGGGCCTAAGCTTTTCTGCAGGTACTGCAGCTGGGTGGAACGTTTGTGAACTGATGCATGGAACAGGCCATCTCATCAGCTGATATCTGTAGTTTTGGACTTTCCAATCAGCACAGACATCCTCTAAGGGCATTCTTTTGCCAGGCCAGAGGACAGCAAGAGGTACAAGACAACTAGGCCACAAGTTTCTTTCTGGCTGCGGTGGTGTGGTTTGATAAACCATGAGCACTGAAGAAACTGCATGTTTTGTCTTTCACTAGTAGTATATGGTTTTTCTACTGGACAAATAATGGTGAGGATTAAGGCAGCAGGGTGAGCCCTGTGCAGGGCATGCGACTGGGGGAGCACA
This sequence comes from Cuculus canorus, assembly GCF_017976375.1. NCBI lineage: Eukaryota > Metazoa > Chordata > Aves > Cuculiformes > Cuculidae > Cuculus > Cuculus canorus. The sequence continues at coordinate 10,802,081 of NC_071441.1, forward strand.
GATCTTCCTTAGAGCCTCTCTGTGTTGGGTCATCCCATCCCATCCCATCCCATCCCATCCCATCCCATCCATAAGCCTGAGTGACTGCTGCCTCTGTACCTTTGTTCGAAGCGAATGCTCTTTTGTGCAGCCCTTAACTTTCTGCAGCTGTTACACCTTGCCAGCAATTCTGGTGATTTTCTTTATGTTAGAATTGTGAGGAATTAAACTGCTTATTGAACTGCCACACTATGGATTTGTGTTTAAATCCAGAAATTATAGAGTTTTGAAATTCTACAATAAACACTAGTCCTTGTCTTTTATTTTATTGGATCGTTGATATCTGGCTTTTCCAAATGCTGGTTTTCAGCTGTGTTTGTTTTGCAGTAGGCAGCACAACTGCAGGGCCCTCTTGACACCGCGGAAAACACATACAGACACAGGTATCTGGAAGCTGTAATTCTGAAAGACCAGATACATCTGGCTTTTGATTTTTTTTTGTCCACAAAGTCTTCTCCTATATGCGGCATGAGGAGCAGTTTCCACAGCAGACCTCAGGGATGCCTAACATGAAGACCAGATTTAAGCCTGGAACAATTTATTGATTTATGTCTCTGGATTAGAAGCACACAGGAGTAGACAGGTGAGTTTCTGTGCATGAACAGTCCCTGTGAGGTCAGTGGCGCTTATCACTTCAAGTACTTCACTAAAAAAAAGGACTTTATAAGAACACTGGAGTGCACATCCTGCTCCTTCAGCAGCTGGGAGGAGCCAAGCTGTCTGCACAAAGTGCATCGTCCTTGGGAGAATCTTCCCATAGCTGCTGGGGGTGATTCTTTACTTCCACCCCTCGCTGCAAGGCTTCACCAACGGTTCCCAGGAGGAACCCGTCTTGCTCTGCCCAGATTGACCCGTGGGAAATGCAGCGCTCTCGGAGATTCAGAAATGGACATGAGAGAATACAACAGGGAGACTGGGGAGGGAGCAGCCAGGCAGTTTTAGATGTACAGTCTTTCAACGTAATTTCCTTTGTTTTCTTTTGAATAGCTTAAACTAAAAAGCAGAAAAGTAGAGAAAAATAAAGCGAAATTGCTTCTTGTTGTCTCTGTTGGGTTTGCTGATATTTTGCAAATGTATCAATGCTCTTTACAGCCTAGTGTTTAAAAAGATTCTCCTATTTTAAGACAGGGAGGCTTTCTCCTTAGATGAAACTCCCATGGCAGTAACAATACAATGCACAGGAAAAGTGGGCAGAATATAAAAGCAGTTGGTTTTAAGTGTTGTAAAACAAATTATAAGTGGCTACCAACAGGAAAGCAGTGAAAGCAGAGATCTGTATCCGAGGCTGAAGACATTATTATTTTGATTTGGTTTATCTTGAGCTACAGAACTGCATTAAAGACTATGATCCCACAATTGCCCCTATATGTGTGTGTGCGCGTGCACACTTTTAAAGTCCTGATATAGAAGCAGATGAATTGTGTCTGTCTCTGCCAAATGCCATATGTTTACAGCTGAGTTATAAAACACATTAAAAATAGGGGTTTATAATGGAAACACTAACACATCCTTAAATATGTTGATGTAAACAGGCACTACCATAACAAGAGGTTTTAAAAGATATATCTGTTGCTCTGAAGAGGATATACTGGCTTCTGCCTGAAGTGAAGTTTCTAATTTCTTTTCTTCAAACGATTTGAATCTCCAGTGACATCTAAAAAGCCCTGGATGATATCTAACACTTCAGATAGTACCAGTAAGTTGCAAAATAATGTGTCTTCAACTGAAAGACTTTTAGACATCAACATGGCAACCCCAGCCCTTTTCATAAGATGTAATTTTACCTATGTGTGTGCACGATACACAGCATAAAGGCATTCCAGCTTCCTCGCTATATTTTTATTTCCTGAAATAAATCCCAACATGGAGCAACTGTTCTAGTTCTTCTTGTGTAATGGGTGCAATCATCAAGCTCCTGCTTTTCTTAGAAGTCCTCCCAGCAGAAGCCTACCTTCTTGCACTTAAATTTATTTTTAATTATTTTCTTACAGATTTTAGTAGGCTTCTGACTTTCCTACAGGCAACAGTAGAGAGAAGCATGCTGCAGCATTAGCCATAGCTAAAAAATTTGACCCAAGCTCTTGTGAGCGTTTTTGGAGGGGATCTTTCCCTGCCACTATCCAGAGGCAGCCAGTTCAGGGGCGATGTGGGCCAGCTGCGTAGCACAGCTGTGCAGCATCATGTGGTTGCTCGGGGGCACAAAGCTTGCCTGCCATGCTCGAGAAGGCAAAGCAGATCTGTATCCTGAGTGTGGTGAGACTGTTTGGACTTGAGATGTGGTCTGGGGGATAACATCCTTACTCTGGAAAGCAGAACAATGCTCTTCAGTACAGACCTTACAAAGTAGGCTTGCTGAATGCTTACTCACATGATTACTTTTGTGCCTAAGTTCAACAGAAAAATGAATATTTATTTCCCTATAATATTTCCTTTATTTCCATATATTTCTGTGTGTTCAAGAAGGAAGGAAGAATAATTAAATTCATACTTACAGCAAATGAACCAAATAAAATGCATACATATGTATAGCAGTGGAAGGGATGATGTTCATACAACAAATCTGAGAGATTTGCAGTCACTGTGCAGCTCACACCTGCAAAAATGGACCAAATGCAAGAGTTGAAGTCACTGGAGAGCTAAATAGGAATTTGAGGTGGACAAAAAAAAGTCAGCAATGTGTACCATTCATCATTTTTCATTTGCAGTTGAGGAAACTGAATGCCTTCTGACACATCTGAAGAAGTTCATGATTTATTGGAAGTAGTGAAAGAAGTATAAAGCCAAATAGTAATATAAGCCCCTGGGGATGTACGGTACAGTATTTTGCATTGCATTAGAGCCACTGTAAATAGTTGGAGTGAGATAAAAATCCTGGCAAACATTTGACATGAAATGCTTGAGATATGAAACTGTTCATTCTTTGAAGTCAAGAGACATTATTCTCTTTCAGCATCGTAACAGTAGAAGTTACTACCTTTTATTTTAAAATCATTCAAGCTCTCTTTCATGCTACAACTATCCTCTTTATACTAGAGATGCCCAAATTATGAATAACATTAACTACACTATTTCAGCTTTATGGACCTGTTGTCACAGCAGGATGGCCCTATTAATTCACTCTATGAGGTTTCCTTTTGACCTGGGAGAATATTGCCATCATCCCCTTTAAGTAGCCAGTACAAACAGCACCATTTAGTAGAAAGCAGTCAGACGGAACAAAATATTTTGTGGCTTAAAAACTATTTGTTGTATATATGGAGTAGTCATTATGGAAATGCAATGAGCTGATTTGAGTAGATGGATTCAAAATATTACCGATAAACTCCATTTCTGTGGGCATACCTAAATAAGCAGTAGTTTAACTTCATAAACAGGAAATCAGCAAATACTCCTGAGACGTTGCATCACTTTAACAAATGATATGTATGCTTGGACTTAATCCTACACAGTGTGACCTTTGCGGCATGCACACTCATGGATTTCTTCCTCCTGCTGCATTGCAGGTTACTTTGCTTTGTAAACCAGGAATTCCATGCATTAAAACACGGATAAAACCAAGAGGAAGAGGATATAGAAAAACTAAACTGAGAATTCACCTGTCATTGGTCCAAACACCAGAAAGTACATGCTCTCAAAGTATGCTTGTGTTAATCTTTTAAATAGCCCTTAAACGACTGTAAATAGCAGATGAAAATAAGTGCTTCTAGAGAGGTAGTTTGTGGCTGTATGTTATTTAAGACACCTAAGATTCATCTAAATTCTTCTCTTTTGTCTTTGTACAGTGCTTTTCCTCTAAATTATCACAAATGTGATTTGTTTTGGAAATAACTGGCAATATGCACATGCGAGACACCAGTTCAGACTTTCTGCATGGTAAGCAGGGGAAAAGTCCAAAGCTGGCAATTTTTCAGTGCAAGTTGGTTCAGTGATTCAAATATCAAGAAAGCACACACATAATAAAGAATAGTGCTGTTATTGATATCCTAAGGCATGAGAACAGGAATCACACATCATGTCAAGTAGCTCCATGTGGTCAAAAAATGGTTGCATCAAACTCACCAGTGTTACGCTCAGCTTTTGTGAGTTAAAATAGCATCCTCTTGCAGTTTAAGCACGATGTTCCTTTATTCTGAAATGTCTCATTTTTTTATGTGCAAGAACATATAATTAAAAATCATACTATCACACCCGTCATTAAGTTTTCTCTCTATACCAGAAAATTTTAGCAGCCAGCTTCAATAATGAAGGTGCACACTTCAGCTCGCTTTAGATACAAATTTTCCAAATTCCTACATGGCACTGAGTTCACACTCTTGCAGTTTGGCCATAGAAATTTTTAGCCATTCAAGCAGAATTCACACACAGCTTGGAAGTGCTACCTATAGCCTGGAGTAGACACAGCTGAAGATCAGGATAGTAATTTTTATCTAATTGTGCTGCAGGGCAGACACATCTGTGTTTTGCAATGTGTGTAGCTGACTAGCCCAAACAGTGGATAAAACGTTCCTCTTTCGTTCATTGCCTTTGAAGTCTCTGGCATTCTTCATGAGTACCTCCACACCTACCGACACTTCTTTTCTGTGAGAAGAGTTTAACGATTTGGCCTGGCCTGTCTAGTCTCATTTTCTTCTTTTTCTCCCCAAATGATAGGTACTTCAAGTGCAGTATGATGACGTCCCAGCTGCATGTCCCCTTTGGACAGTCTCTTACACAGTTGATGTGAAGCTGTGTTGTTCATTATATTCTTTGTAATCTCTCAGCAGTGAAGGTACCTTTCATGATGTGTTGCTGTTAGCAAGCTAGCCCATAGTCTTCCTGCTAAAGGATTTAAAGTTCCTGAATCAGCCCAGCCTTCCTCTTTCTTGAGAAGGTAGTCTTCAACTGATGAGCTGATGGAGTTCACAGTTTTGATGCAGTTGCTCACAGATTCCGCTACCCTGGTTCCTTACAAGGCTGTATGCCATGTACATTGCCTTTCAGTACATGCACATTAAATATTTCCTAGGACAGAAAAGCACTAAAAGGGTTCTGAAGAGACTGTAAGTGAATATATAGATGGAAGTGTAAAAGCAGAATTGAAAGCACTGGTTTAATCACATTGAAATAAACATTTACAGCTTTTCTGACCTTTTCCTGTAGATCATGTCAAGCCCTTCATCAAGTTCAGTGTGATTTAATATTGAGAGGAACTCTCCCTTTAGGCTGTTACATTAAAGTCCAGATGCAATTGAACATTCAGGCTTGATCTGAAATTTTCCACCAACTTCTGAATTCATAACCTGTAGGCAGTTGCAAGAAGGTTGGCTGCACATGGCTTTTCATTGATCCCAAACAAAGACTCTTTGTACGCAATGGCAGAGGGATGATGTAGTTTTCCCCTTACTGCTTTGAAATAAATATAAATTACTAACATAGCAATTTGGGGAGAATCTGCTTTTGGCACATTTTGTTCTAATCTTTACTTTGAGGCTACTTTCTTATTTACTCTACTGAAATATTGTTAACATCTAAGATAAAGAAGTATTTCTTATTATCTCAAATTTATATTTCTGTTACAACATCAAATATTCTGTAAGTGCTCCAGTCCTCACTTAAGGCCATAGATCTGTATCATGATGATGTACATGGAATCTCTTAACAAGGGTGATGCAAACAAGACTTTGGGAAATGAGCTTTGACTTTAGTCAAGCACCTAGGGCAGAATTTATGTATATGTTTTGGAGGAACAACTCATTGCTGCAGGCCCAGGAACAGGAGCAAACATGTTTCTGCCACCTACCTATTGTACTCTTTCATGCTAGGAGGGAAGGAATTTCCCGCAGCCTGAACTACAATCGCCCACCTCTGACTAGCAGCACTGTTTGGCATTACTGTGTTGCTATTCATCCATAGTTTCAGCTCCATCTCCTTCTGCTGTTTCTGCCCTGTAACTTTCCTGAAGTCCTATACGAGGCCACATCTTTAACCTCGGCTCAGAGGATACTTCTTTCTAGTCAGCAAGTGGCCTTTTCCCATTGTGTTGTGTTGCTAAAGCTGTTTTTGAGAGACTGGAATATAGAAACACTCTTTCTGCAGATGGATGTGGCTATTCAGCTTCCTGCTCAATTTTTTTTTCCAAGTGCTCACGTATCTAAAACCCTAAGGATGTAATTCTTATATTTACAGTGTAGATTTATTGTCTGGACAGCCATAGTTTGCCTTCCCTGGTGACCAGCCAGCCTTAAGGCTGGCTGAGGCACCTTGGTTGTTTTGACCAAGCCTGCTCCTGGCTCATATCCAGGAGTGAGGCAAGCCACGATGTATCCTGTGCTTATTCCTTGCTTGTGTGTATGCTGTTAAAAGGAATGCAAATGTAGCATGTTTATCGTTGTTAATTATTTACTATAATACGTTCAGTTATTTGGGTTTTTTTAACCTAATCACATCTTTTTTTATTAGGTGTAGAATCAAATATGGTTGAGCATCTCTCCCTAAAAGGGGAAAAGTAAGGATGCTTGAGGCAGTAAGACAGGAAAACAGTTCAAAGATTCTTCAAGTGGCCATGCTACTTAGGGATGAAACCTCAACCTTAAACCTGTGGCACAAGTACCATCACCCTTCTCTTGCCTGAAGGTTTCAGGAGTTTGGAGTTTGTGTGTGGGTGGTGTTGACCCCTTTGGCCCCTCCTGTAACTTTGTGGTTGCTGAAAAATTCACACTGATTCACTCTGCTGGGCCTCTCGCACATCCAGTGTTTCTTCAGACTTCCTCATTCTCTTTCCCTGCCTTTGCACCTCCTCGCCCCCATCCTGCATTGCACACACCATTCTGCACTTGCAAACGGTGCTGTGCTAAGCCACACTGCTCCCCAGGATTTCCTTACTTGCCCATGCTCAGAAGTCTTTGCTGGAGCTGCGCTTTCTCACTGATCACACTACCTGAGCTATAAAGCTACGTAGCAATGTAGGAAACGTTCAAAAATCAGGCATGTTTTTAAACTCTTTTAATGTCATATGAGAATGAGTCATAGAAAGTGTCATTTTCTTCTCATGCTGAATAGGGAACTGCATTAAATTTAGGAAGGAAAATTATTTGTAAAGAAACTTTATTTCATGTTGAGACACCCACGGTAAGCTTTCTTAACTCCCCTTTGCCTTTTTTTCCCTTATTTTGAGAAAAAGTTCTCCTCTCCCATCCAAAGAACAAAATGAAATGTCTTGTTTGAGGGTCAAATTAAGCAGTTTGATCCGCAGTGAATTCTGCCTTGCCAAAAAAAGCAGATAAACTGCTTTAGGTTGAGTCATAACAGAAAATGTGTATGTCACCAATAAACAAAATGAATCCAATATTCACACAGCTTGAGGCAAAGGCCTGCTTTGAGTCAAGGGCTGGAAAATGAACTTGATGTTGCATTTGACTTTGCTGCTACCCAGGAAGGGAGGATGTTTGAATCAGCTACAGATTGGTGACATGCTCAAGCGATCAGCCACGCATTGTAGCACAAAGTGTGACAAAGTGACCTTAGGCACAGGCCTGGTGTAGATGAAAATATTGGAGTGCCTTTATTCACCACTACTCATAAAGTCCACCTCCATTTTCTTTGCATGGGTGCAGTAGTGAGTGTAGTGTTCTTCCCTGGAGGTGACCATCATTACCTTGGAAATGCTCCCAGCATCACTAATTCTTGGAGCAAATGACCCAAATAGTTTGTCTGAACCAAGCTTGGCATTCGACATCATGTTGTGTTCACTTATTAGGCTGGAGCCTGCTGCTTTACTTTCCAAGTTTTATTGATTTCAGTGCATATTGCTGTTGGCTGTGCTTCTCAAAACCTTGTGGTCTTTTGTGCTGTAGATAGAAAATAGGCACATTCAAGGAGCTGTCTTCAAATGCAGACCTTGAGGGTCCTGAACCTGAGAACATTAGTGTGAGCTTGCGTTGTGCCACCAAGTGCAGGCAGCGATTTAAAAGCAGCTGCATCTGTGTATATAGAGGTTGCGCTCAAGGACTTTCCTTGAAGTGATGTGAAACAAAGTAGGCTGGCAGGAAATTGTGCTGCTCAAGCAGCTCCTCAGCTCTGATGTCCCCCACTGAGCAAAAGAGGATTTAGGTCACCCAATTGCTGTGATGGGCACTTGCAAATGCATGAAATGTTTCACTGCCAGCAAAGCAGGAGGAATGCACTCAAGCTAAGGCATTTGAGCATCCTATGGGGAGTGATAGGTGGCAAGGTGGGATTCCTCCAGCTCAGGGCGGACCTGGGATGTGTGTTGTCAAAAGAGCTTGGAAGGTATTGTAAGGTCACTGTAGCTTCACCAGCGGAATTTGTGGCCGTCCTGCTGTTCTCAGCCCATTGAGAAAGGGTTTCTTCCCTTTTCCCTCTGTCAGGAAGAGATGCATTTTGGGATGCTCCCTGGTTTTGCTGGGATGCTTGTGTGGGCTGGGCCCTTGGCCATGCTGGCCACTCTGGGGTGGTTACTGCCTCCCCTGGCTCCTTTCTTAGCAGCACCCCTGGACATCCCTGGAGAAGGGGGATCAGTTATTATCATGCTTACACTACACATCACTTTACGTGTGCATATAAATATCAGTTAACCTTTGCAGCATCTGAATGATGTTGTTAAATGTGTATTTAACCAAGGAAACAACTTATTCTCCTGGCTTTTTGGAGGTAAAGAAGGATTGAGTACTGGAGGGCAGAATGGCCAAGGGATGACTCATCCGATTGTATTTGAGGAGGAAGACAAATAGAGCCTTTCCGTAGATAAGACTCCTCTTTCTCCTGAAGGACAAGAGGAGATGAAAAAACCAAAGTGCAGAAGGAAGGATGTAAATCAAGGGGAAGCAGGAAAAAAGGATGAAGTGAGGCAAAGTGACAGAAAGAAGGGATAAGCCACAAAGTGAAGATGAGACTGTATAAACAAACCCTTGACATAAAGAGGGAAATACACCCTGTATCTGTGGTTCAGAGGGTTTCTCAAGAAAAAGGCTTCTGGCCAGGGGTGCCTTCTCTGGTTGGCTGCCAGGATATAATACTGCTTGATCAGTTTTCTGGAGTTTTAGTTGTATTTTTTTTAGTAATGTTTTTTGCTTGTTTTTTTTTTTTGTTTTGTTCTCGTCTTGATTTTTTTTTCTCCTTCCGATTTCAGGACAGTCATCATTTTGATGAGTGTCTGGTGAGTCAAAATGAAGGGTGAGGGGTGTCCCTACCTAGAAGTCTCAGCTGGGGAAGAATGGCCCCATGGGGCCTAGAGGACCTGACCGCACCCCTTCAGGTGGAGAGGGATGCTGAATAGAGATTTCACATCTCCTGTGTGAGTATTCTGCCCACTGAAGAGCTGACTTTATTTGTTAACTTACATTTGCAGCTTTGTTTTGCATTTTATTGACTGCACACATGAACACACAAAATTTATTCTCTCAGGAATGCGCAAAGGAATTGGAAATGGTATAGGTATTGGTAAAAAAGTGCATATGACTGGTTATTCTAATTTTTAAAACATATAACTTGAAAACGGTTCTTGATCTGGGGAGAAAAAATAGTTTGTCTTTGGTGATCAATCACACATTCCAACTAGTGAGCAAGCAATAACTGACACAGCATTCACAAGTAAGTACACAGTCTGCAAGATGTTCACATGCATAATTCATTGAATAATTCTAAATAATGAAAACACTGAAGTCTGTGTGTGGATGTAATATGAGGGACCCAATTAAATGCATTGTTCAATTGGAGAAGCTGACCCAGCTTTAGTGAAGAGCAGCAGGAGCTGTTCAGAAAGCCTGTGGGTCTATGTAACTTGAACTTACTGTGCACTACCAACAGTAATCCAAGTCCAACAGCCTGTGATGGATGGTAGCTACCATTCAAAGTGACAAAGCTGCTGCCAGACTACGTAAGCTTCACTCAGTCGCTACACATTTACTGCAAAGTCACCTTCTGAGTCATTTTCATTTCCCATGCTGAATTGTCTAGAGCTGACTGCAGCTGTCTGGGAACCAAATTTGGTGCTGGGCACCACCTGCAAGACACCCGTCTTAGGTTTGCAATACGTGGTGAACCCAGCTGCAGGTGATGAGTTGTGGGTACTCACAACTCTTGCCTATCCATCCACTTCAAGTTACGTACATGTTGAGACTTTTGTGTGTAGAATAGCCTTGAATTAAGGCAATGCAGAGGTTATAAATGGACTCAATTCTTGTGGGTAAGATATGTACTTTTTTGTATTAATTTGGGGATGCTGCAGCTTTGCATGCATTTGGTAGTTTCATTCTGAGCTGTAGCACATGATAGAATGATAGCACATGAACAGAATGATAACTCTTTCTTCCTGTAAGGTACCCATCAAAGTAATCATATGGGCAAAACCCTCTGAATAATTGAGATAAAAATAGCCAAAACACCTTTTTTGAATTTTATTTCCCATGTTATGATCTAGAGAAGAGGAGCCAAAGCTTATGGATTTTATAGCAAATTTCCCTGTTGTCTTCAAACTGTTCCTACTTGATACAGGGCAAAACCTCACGGAAGTTACTGAAGTGCAGTGGGAAATAACAGCGGATTAGTATTTAAACAAGAGAAAACAGATTATGGTAAGATGTTTTGCCAAGGTATAATTTGTTATAAAGCTAAACACAGGTAAGTAAGTTGTGATAAAGTGTTGCACATGCTTTTATTGATTTTTTTATTTCATTTTTAATTTTGTCCATGCAGCCAATGTGTTGCTGGCTTGCAATTAAGACCTGACAGTGGGAGAAAGAACAGTAACAAGAAATTGAATCAGTCATTCATTTGAAAGTAAGCCAACACCAACAATATGGAGAGAAAGTAAGGAACTTGTGAAAAATCTACTTACTGTTCTATTTCCAGCATTCAGCTCCTTAGCTTTAAGAGTCCTTAAAATACCAATCACAAGTTGCAGCTGTGAAGAAAATACACAATGTTTTCTGATGATTTAGTGGTTTATTCTAAAGGCACCACATGAGAAGAATGTCTTGGGGCTTCAACAGGTTTCAAATATTGTACAAGAAGTCAGAAAGGAATTGATCTAAAAGATGCAGTAAATGGATTTACAAGTCTTATTGACTATCCTGCTGAGTTACTGCTTCCAAAAAGGTCTAAAGTCCAGGTCTGTACTAAAAGCTTTCCTTTCAGATATTCAGCCTGCACAGTCTGCTGGCATTCAGTATTGATACACACTTTTTATTGGAAAAATACAAGAGGCAGGCTGATGAAATTTTGCTTTTGTCAGGTTTTGGTGATCTGAAACCCTACGTGTTTTGGAATATTTGAGTTCTCTTTTTGCAAACCGTCAAACTTCTGGGATGTTGCAATGGAACATGAACTACACTTTATTTTGCTTTAGTCCTTACAGAGTTCCAAAGTACCGTGGCTATATAGCTGCTATGATATTTCAAAACACTTCAGAAATCTGGATCAGTTTGTGTTTTCACTAGAAGCATAAAACTGGATGGGAAAGGCTGGTTGATTTTGCCTTCATCTCTCAAACCTCTGACTTTTTACCTCTGCAAGACAGCATAGCTGATATCTGAATCTATGTTGTCACAGGCTGCAGTGCCATGCTGTCAGGGTGTGATCTTTTACATCCATGCCTGTAAGGGACATGTCAAAATGAAGAACTGGTCACCAGGTGGCTTGAGGAAGAAGTTGTGTCTGTAAAGTGTATTACAATTTGGTACTATAGAGTAGGTGTGAACTCCACCTTTAGGGCTTGGTAGCGAAACAGTTCAGGCCAATATTACCTCATTTGAGGAGCTATAGCTGCAACAAGGAAGACTGGATGATTACAGATGGAGAAAGGGATCTGAGAGGAACAGCTTGAGATTTTGGGAAAGTCTGTTCCTCTGCCTTTAATGGTAGGGCTCTAAGGTTATTGTTGTCCTAGGAATCTGATCCAGAGTTCCTGTGGCCAATTCTGGAGATCTTTCAGCTGCTCTGTCACTAAAACTGAGGATAGAGGGCCCTCTTGAAAAATGTGGTGTACCCAGCTACTCTGGCACTTGTCGTTTCTTGGAGGAGCACAGCCTGGGGCTAAACTGAACTACAACATCAATCTTGGAGAAATCCACAGAAAACCAGGAGGGACAGGTGAATGCTCTAAGAAGGTGCAGAAAGATAGCTCATGTCTCTATGCCCAAAGTTTTTTTCATAATCAAAAAGTGTTCTTTTGCAACATCTCTGCATTAGGTTCTTCTTTGGAGGAGATAAATAATTTTAAGCTTAAGAAAAAAAAAGACATTTTAAAGTTATACTAGTTTATTTATGGAAAATTATGAAGCTATGGTTGATCCCTTTTTGTGCCTTCAATATTGAGGGAGACTAGCTGAGTTCAAAGCTAAGCAGAATTTTACTTGCATTTTAGCATGTTGAAAGACAGTCATTAATGAAACTTTGAAAGTCGTTTTGTCAGGGTTAACAACCATGGAAATGTGAAATTAGTCAGGGAACCCTCAGCAAATCTGCTGACCACACCAAGCTGTGTGGTGTGGTTGACATGCTGGAGGGAAGGGATACCACCCAGAGGGACCTTGACAGGCTTGAGAAGTGGGTCTGTGCTAACCTCTTGAAGATCAACAAGGCCAGGTGCAAGGTCTCACGTGGGTTAGGGCAATCCCAAGCACAAATACAGACTAGGCAGAGAACAGATTGAGAGTAGCTCTGTAGAGAAGGCCTTGGAGGTGCTGGTTGATGAGAAGCTTGACACGAGCCAGCAGCGTGCGCTCGCAGCCCAGAAGACCAACCGTATCCTGGGCTGCGTCAAAAGAAGCACGGCCAGCAGGATGAGTGAGGTGATTCTGCCCCTCTACTCTGCTCTTATGAGACCTCTTCTGGAGTACTGCATTCAGTTCTGGTGTCCTCGGCGCTGGAGGGACATGCACCTGTGACAGCGAGTCCAGAGGAGGGCAACAAAGGTGATCAAAAGGCTGGAGCACCTCCCATGCAAGGACAGGCTGAGAGAGTTGGGATTGTTTAGCTTCCAGTACTTAAAGTGGAGGCTACAGGAAAGCTGGGGAAGGACTCTTTATCAGGGAATGACAATATGAGGGGCAGTGGTTTTAAGTTGAAAGAGGGCAGATTTAGATTAGACATTAGGAAGAAATATTTTCCTGTGAGGATGGTGAGGCCCTGTCACAGGTTGCCCAGAGAAGTCCTGGATGCCCCATCCCTAGAGGAGTTCAAGACCTGATTGGATGGAGATTTGAGTAACTTGATCCAGTGAAAGATGTCCCTGCCCATGGCACGGGGTTTGGATCTAGATGATATTTAAGGTCCCGGCCAACACAAACCATTCTATGATTCTTTTTTTCAAAAGCATTTCATTAATCAAATATACATCAAAACAAGGTGTATGAAGATCAGGGAAATACCGTTTTCTAAAAGGCAAAAATTGCAAAGAGAAATTTTCTCCCATTTGTAGCTGCGTTCTATCCTCTAGTTTCAAATAGCTATGAGATATTGGGGAAAAAAAGATAAAACATGGGTGAAGCTTAAAGAATATGCAACATTTCTTTTTTATTTTTAAAGAAAGTCATGAAGAAATCAAAACAGTTTTTTTAGATTTTTCCCAGCATCACCCTTTTTCTGACCAGAAAAATATCACTGTCAGATCTGGAATAGGCTGCCCTCCTTCCTAGAGGCATGCATCTTCAATGCATCTCTAGCTTTAAATACATCTGTGTTTGCTCTGACAGATTTAAATTAGATTGGATAAAGCAGTTAGAGTGACCACAAAACCCAGGAGCTCTAATCTGATTATCTGTGAGCCTTACCATTTAGCTGTGCTCTTGGTCAGGCTTTCTGCCTGTGTTGAGCTTCGTGTTGCTGTAACATCCTGATGGCTATACCCAAGTCAAATGTCAAATTCTCTTACCTGTCTATATCTCAGCACTGATTGCGACAGTAACATTGCCACAGTGCTGGCACAATTCTAAGGCAGGATCTTTTCATCACCACAATCCAGACCTGCAGTTTGGAGGAGAATATCTGTGAAACAGTTATTGCAGAGTACTAAGATTTGTTATCAGCCATGTGGGAACAGCAGCTTGAGTAAAATTTAGAAAAATATTTCATGTCTGTGAAAGTAGAACAATATGTCAAGAGTGTGTGTTTCAGCTCCAAAACATAAGGAACAGCCCTAAAATGTCAAGGAAGGATGTAACTTCACTGAGTTATCTTCATCTCTGTTTTATAAAATCAACGTAGTATATATTAGGTATCTTTCAACACGTGGGGGTTCACGTATTATAACTCTGCATGTGAACAGATTGTGAAGGTACCTGTGTTGATGCAAGCACACCTTGTTTTGAGACGTGTACTAGGGAAGCCCTTGCACGATAGATCATATGAGAGAAAGGCTGGTGACACACATCTTCCGTCAGGAAAAAAATGTTAATACTTTCTCTTTCCATCTCTTTCTGTGACTGCATGAGTCTCGCATGTTGCCACTACTGCACTCACTTTTGGTGTGCTTCTGAAAGGGGAATTAGAAAGAAGGTATGTTTTCATATTACAAACAGCAGCACACTGATGGGCCAGGCAGTGGGAAGGGGCAATAGACAGGGAACAAAAGGAGAAATTAAATCCTTTGTGGTGCCAGGGTAAATCTCTGCCTGGAATATGGTTCCAGAACTAAGTTCTTGTCAAGTTATTTTGGGAATGTAGATAGGCCACATCAGCTCTTTCTTGATTACAGGCTGTGAGTGGGATCTTGCCAGTGGTGTATGTTGGGCAACTCTTTCCCCTGACAGACACTAGTGTACATCTGCCCTGGAGTAAGAATACCCCTGTGAATAACTCCCCAGAGCAGCCAACAGGATTCCGTTTGTTCACATCTCACTTTACACTGTGGTAAACTCTTCGTGTACTGCATGTGAAAATCTTAGGAACAAAACAGCTTGTTTAAGACTGAAATATCGGCTTTCTTTACCTAAAGGAGACGGCATTGCCTGGCATATTTTAATATGGAATCTGTTCATAGTATTTATATTTGAATGCAGTAAAAGTTATTAACACTGACAGTGAAAAACTCAATTCTGCAGCATCATGCATGATGCTAGCAGGGCCTATGTCCTGCCTACAGGATTAATATGAAATTCTCTGCTGCTGCAATGTATCAGCTTAATAGACCTTAGCAGATATCTCTTTCTCAATGGATGTTGAAGGCGACCACAGGTATTTTATGCTAGGAGGCAATTCATTATTTCAGGCACAAAATGCTCTGCTACAAACCACAATATACTACCATTCAAATGACCCACATGTGGTAGGAGAAAAATATCCACAGAAAGAATATTTTTTCCTCTTTTCTTCTGCAAGTCCCTCCGTCCAAGCATTGTAATTATAAGCAGGCAGATAGTTTGGAGATTGGAGCATATGGAATACAGGGGTGTCCCATTTCATTTTTTTACACGACTACTCTGCATTTATGACAGCAACAGTGGATTGCTACACAACAGCCTTTTTCTGAGCTGCATTTTTTTCCAGGTTTTCATGCTAAAAATGTGGTAAAGTTTTTGTCTACATTTTTCTGTAAGTTTTTACTTTCAGAATTTTGTTTTGGCTGCTATCAGTCCCTTATATTTTGTGATTTAGCATAGCTCAGCAGGTAGTTTTTGTTAATTTTTCTTTTCCATGCCATTATCTTTCTTTTCACTCATAGTACAATGGGAATACAGTATCTTGCAGTATTTTCAGTGGCACATGTAGTGGAAACACAGTGCACTTCATGTCCTTTTTTTGTCAAGCCATTTTTTTGCGTCTGTGTACATGTGGATACAGAGATGATATATGCATTTTAGTAGTTAATTATAGACAAAAAATTCTTGTCTGATAGAAATCTAACCTATTCTGTGAAAATAACCATTGTGTAGTAGAAGGAAATAATACAAGCACAGAACAAAGAATGCTGAATAATTAAAACTTGAAAGCACAAATCTAATTACTGGATTCCTTTTGTCTCAGACCTGCTATATTCTGCTCTGCTGTTGATTACTGGGGTTCCACTGACCCAGCTATCACATCATTATGAAAAACAGGACATGCCCAACAATAACTACAGGGACCCAGAAAGGAAATTACAGCGTCATGACCATTTGCCACATATACAAAGACTTGCTGCAAGTGGACAGATGTATGGCTCAGGAATGGCTGGTGCTGTTGTGTGACTCAGAGAAGCTTGTCTAGTGCATAGGAAGATTGTTCGGTCCCACAAGCTCTGGTTTAAGCCAGGATTGAGGTGCAGAGGAATGACTCTGTTGGCATTAGCAGCTGACGAGTGTGGCCTTCCAGCATGAAGTTGCTCAGCTGATTGGTCCCTCACCATAGGGCATAGTGAACACCAGGAACCCCTCATTCTAGAATAGTTACCAGATGCTGTGTGCTTGGATGTATCAGTCCAGAATCCAGGCTTGAAACAATATCTGGAGGAAACATAACAGTTTGTAATTCAGAAGGAGAGACTAGATAGCACAAAAGCCCTCCTGCTCTTACAGTGTATGACAATTTGGTCTGTGATTTTTTTCATGTTTGGCTTCCTGACACAACAAAGCAAGAAAGAAACAGCGAAAGTGCTGGAGAGAGCACTGATGTCAACATGTTTTGCAAAAGCGATCCTTTGTAAACTAGTGACTGCCCCACTTGACACCTCAGGGAAAATGGCAGAAGGCACGCTACTGTGTAGTCATACAGCTATATCTAATAACATGAGTCCCCCAGTTTAGGTGTCTACCTACCCCCTGACAGCAGACATGCAGCAGATGGGTCCCCAGGGAGAGGGGCTTCTGGCTGGAGCCCAATTTGCTGACTTTTTCAGTAAAAAGGCAGAGAACATGCGCTCACCCTCATCATCTGTGAGGGAGAAACTGATCCTGAATGGAAGCCTTCTCGGCAGCCAGAGGTATAGCTGGTGTGGCCGTGTGTGTCTGGGTAGAAACAGGCACTAGAAGAGCTCTAGCTCTTTCCTGCCCGACTTCCCTGCATGATGAAGGTGCATGTGCAGTGTCACTGAAACAACGTCCATGAGTTCCAGCAGGCATTATGGAACATCTGTGCATCTGGGGCACTCAGACTGAACACCATTGCATGTCTGCAAAGGCCTCCTTGGCCAACAAATGTGAGCCTCTAGCCTCTGTGTTTGATTTGATTTCTGTATGCCAACATTGCCCAAAGCCTCTGTGGCAGAAGTCACAGGGTGGGCATCATGTTGAAATAAAAAAAGAAAGAGTCGATGCCAACAGCTTTGATAGAATCATAGAATCATAGACTAGTCAAGGTTGGAAGGGACCTTAAAGATCATCTAGTTCCAATCCTCCCACCATGGGCAGGGACATCCCACTAAATCAGGCTGGCCAAGGCCCCATCCAGCCTGGCCTGAACACCTCCAGGGATGGGGCAGTCACAGCTTCCCTGGGCAGCCTGTGCCAGTGCCTCACCACCCTCATGGTGAAGAAATTCTTCCTAATGTCTAGCCTAAATCTGCCCCTCTCCAGTTTATAGCCATTGCCCCATGTCCTATCACCACAAGCCTTTATGAATAGCCCCTCTCCAGCTTTCCTGTAGCCCCTTCAGGTACTGGAAGTTTGCTGTAGGATCTCCTCTAAGCCTTCTCTTCTCCAGGCTGAACAACCCCAACTCTCTCAGCCTGTCCTCCTAGGGAAGGTTCTCCAGCCCTCTGAACATCTTTGTGGCCCTTCTCTGGACCCATTCCAACAGCTCCATGTCCTTCTAATGTTGAGGATTCCAGAACTGGACATGGTACTGCAGATGAGATCTCACAAGGGAGGAACAGAGGGGCAGAATCCCCTCCCTCGCCCTGCTGGCTGTGCTTTTTTCGATGCAGCTCAGGACACGTTTGGCCTTCTGGGCTGCGAGTGCACATTGCCGGCTCATGTCGAGCTTTTTATTGACCAGCCCCCCCAAGTCCTTCTCTGCAGGGCTGCTCTCAATAGTGTCAACCCCCATCATATACTTCGTTTGAGTACAGCCACTGTGAAGGCTGTGGCTGATGGCAAACCCCTGGCCACGGGATGCACGCAGCAAGAGACTCTGCTGGTGTCTGCTGGCAGGTAGTGAAAGCCTGGCTGCTGCGAGTAGGTCTGGTACAAGACGGTGCAGATCGGACTTTCCTGTGTTTCCTTGCTGACAGTATCCTGTCCTCCCAGCATTGCAGGGGTGTGCCTTGTTCCTCATGTGTTGCTTTTTGAAGGATGCCACCATGCTGTCAAGAAAAACATATGTGCAGAACGTGACCCTAAGCAGTCTGATCCTTGATTAATCTTTATAGTTATCTGTAAGACTTGCCTGATGTCAATCTTCCTTGCTTTCACATTTGCTTTAGCATTGCAAGGAGATTTGTGCCCTCCCTCTTCCTCCTCTGCTCTGAGCAGGCAGGATTATCCACTGACCAGGGATGGACGTGAAATGCTGACCTTCATAAGCGAGATCTTAACCTTGCCTTTTTGAGGTCTGCTCATTCCTAGTGGGTTCATAGCTTTTTGAGAACTTAACTTCCCATCTGAATGTGACTTAGTGTTTTCAGTGGCAGACACTCTTCAGTTGCTCAGTTGATTTGTTTTTTATGGGTCTTTTGTTTGTTTGTTTGTTTGTTTTTTAAAATGCATATTTGAAATACAAATCTCAGGAGGCAGAGTGGTTGCGTAATGATTTTTCACTCTTTTCTTTCTGTTGCATAGGAGAAAGATGTTTGTTTTCCCCCTAGATTTCATATATGCTAAATGCTTTCTGTGAGATTGCATATGGATTTTGATTACACAGTAAAAATATAAACTCCAAATTGTGGTAATAGCCATCAGTTTGGTAACAAAAGTCTGCCTGAGTGTGGGACGTGGGGAGGAATGGAATGCATGTTAAGGTGGCAAAGGAGGAGGCAGGGGAGCTCTGTGGTGATGTAGAGGCTGCAAAGAGGAATGAAAAGGGGTGTAAAAATGCAGTCAGCCATCTAGGTTTCTTCTTGCTCTTTCTGTGAAGACATTCTTTGTCCCAGTGAGGAATGAGAAATTACAATGGGCTGAGTGGTGGCTGCTGGGGGTGTAGGAAGCATTGCTGACACTGAAGTGGATGACAGGATCTCAGAGGAAGGAGCAGATGAAATTGTGGATTGAGCTATCAGATGTGGTGTGGGACTTGCTGCTGCATACGCAGGGTCACTCACTCACCAGGGAACAAATACTTCTGTTATAAGGTTGTGGGCTAACAACAGAAGAAAGTCCTGAGACCCTCTGCTGAGCATAAAGTACCTATAAATATAGTGGGCTCATGAAAAAAAAAACAGCCCTAGGTGGCATCATTAGGGTTAGAAAGCACTTTAGAATCATGGAATTGTTTATGTTGGAAAAGACCCTTCAGATGATCAAGTCCAACCATAGACTTAACGCTACCAACCTGCTCATCTTGTCTGTGTCTTTAAAATTCGGCCAGATGATCATTCAAAGCCTTGGAGACAGTCTCAGGAAAGGCATCTGTGCTGAAAGTCTCCATGAATTTTCCTAAAAGGTAAAGTGACTCCTCTCATCAGCAGAAATGTTTTGAAAAACTTTGAAGAATATTCTTATGTAGCATTTGTGTGGCTGCCTCCTCTATGGACAGAATTTAAAGAAAATACCGGACAGCACATGCAGTCCTGCAAGGTGCAGTGATTTCTCCTGAACATTTATGAATGTCTTGCCCTTTGGCTGTTGGAATGGTTATGAGATTTGTCTCACTGCAGCCATTCTTCTGGAAGAGAGGGGCAGTAGATGTGGTGTGGTGTTTCGTATCACACATGAAAGATAAAGGTTTCTCATCATGTGCATTGGGGTAAGCTTAGTGTCCCACACTTTTTATTATTTAAAACAGAGCTCAGAGCTGAGACATATCTCAAAAAATTAGTAATTGCTCCAGAAAAAGTTTCATTTGTTAAGGGAAGTCCTCCAATACTTCTCTGGGATTTTCATGCCCATGGAAAATGGACAGAGGGAGTTCCCTCCTCCCCTCAAGCCTGCAAGCACCCACCATGCAAAGCAGGATTTGGCTGCTCCTGCCCCTTCTGTGACAGGAGCTCATGGGCCACATGACCCTCTCCCACAGGTAAGGGGCGTTGGAGGTCAGGTGCATCCCTTGGAAAGATGTCACATCCAGTGTGCTTGTGCTCTTAATTGTGGAAGAAAACATGTTCTCTTATCAAAAGGTTTTATTTATTAATTCTGAGAATTTCTACAACCTTTTTTATGGAAGTGGTCAGGACAGATGTTCACAGCCGCCCTTACATGATTCATTCAGTTCATATATATGATGGGATTTAGCTCACATAATATGACGATCTGTAACCGCAGCTAAGTACCCTGCACCGCAGGCTTGCAGGGTCCCTGGGGAGTGTCTCCCTGTTAGTTATGTGGCTGCTTGGGCAGTCCAGCTCCACTAAACACAAATCAAAACTCTGCTCCATCAAGCTGCATCGTGAATAAAGGACTGTCAATGCCTAATGACCTTCCACTGCCAGTTTAGTGCCACCGCTTGGCAGGATTGTCATCCACAAGAGACAAAGACAGAAAGGAGGCAAAAAAGTCTTGTAGCTGACATCAGGTTTTCACAGCAGTGTAAACACAAAAAAATCAACTGGAAGTAGCGTAAAGACAGGGGCCCCAGTTTAGTAGAGGGGAAATCTCATTTTCCTCAACCAATGCTGAGATACCACTTCAAGCATTGAAACTATTATTTTTTGGTGCTGGTCTGATAAGTGTGTTTGGCAAAGCGCTCTGGAATTCCAGAGCAAATTATGACCTTATCATCAGGGTGGTTTTGTCTAACCACCCTGTAGTATACGTTAGAAATCAATTTCAGAGCAGAAATTCGTAGGATTGTAAAAATACATGAAAAGGAGATTCTTTTTATGAAAGCTAATGTGTTTTGGAATTATCTCTTTGTACTCCTGCTGATCTCGGCCCTATCACTTTCGTGTAACTTTTCCATACAGAGGCAGGTATTAGACCTTTCAGCGGCCCATAGCTGAGGTCTGCCATAACCCCACTGAACCAACCACAGAGATCCTGATACTCTAGGATGAGCTTTGCTTGTTCACCTGTGGGTAATTCTGGTGCAAAAGAAGAGGCATTTTTCACAGCCTAAAAAGGGGACAGGATTTAACACAATATAATAAGACCTTGCACTATGTAACTAAACACATGCACAGTCATACATTAATTAGCCCTAAAAGGCGGTAAAGAAAATAATATTCCCATTTAAGAAATGGAGTTTAGAAAAGGAAGAGGTACCTTGCTCATATTTAAAAGATCATTCTTCAAAATTAAGTGGAGAGTCTGGCCTCAAAACACCTATTAGGAGAGAGTGACCCAGAGTACGACACCTTGGAAGTTTACACAAAATCAGAAAGCGCAACAAGTATTGCTCAAGACCATTTCTATTTGATGTGGTTTAGAAAATCTCAGTCTTCAAAGAACTAATACTTCGGTCTCTCATTTCTCACTAATGAACCTTTCAGAACTGTAAAATTGTTCAACGAGGAATCTACTTCAGAAAATCTCCCTTCTTCCCAAGCCAGCTACTCACACCAACAGAGGCAGAAACTACGACCAGCACTGTGGGCACAGCTCTGGCTACTGGTGACTTCGCGGCAGAGATACCCTAAAACAGTGGTGGGCCACGCATCATTGTAGTGATTTTAAACATGTGCAGTATTGAGCACCCCTGCTATGTGGTGTGAAGGAGGAAGATCTGGAGTCAGACAGGCTCCCAGCTCACCCTTGGCGTGTGGTGCTTCCTGCAATGTGTCAGAGCTCCCTCCCCATGTGTGCGTGCTTGGTGGAGTTTACTGGGCTTATGAGTGGAGAGCTTTGCTCTCTCCTCACTGCTACCTGAGCCTCTGGCCAGCTGCTGGAGAAAGACTTACCATATCCACTGTTTCTTATCCTCAAATCAGATTGTTTTTCCCTCCAGATGACTAATGATTTCTTAAATAGCTCCCTTGATTCCAGAAAAGGCAATTTGGTGTAATTTCTGTAACCTAGCTCTCCTCTTTCTTTTCCTTTGATTTATTCCTCCACCATGTTCTTCTATTCCAAAGCAGTTATTTTCACGCAGGGTGTCACCACTCCCTTGCAGCATCTTCTCTATGTTTTGTCTTATCTGACAGTATACCAATCTGCATGCTGCAGAATGCAGTGATACAAAAAGGAGCAGGAAATTGAAATTCGTCTGGGTAAGTTGATGCAAGCTCCTAATTTCTGTGCATGCTCAGGGACTGCAGAGCAAATTCAAGAACATGTATAGAAAAGAATAATGTAAAAACAAAACTGAAAAGCTGTAGGAAAGACGTATATATACCAAGCACAATGTATTTTCTAACTCAATAGTGGGAAGAAATTTAATATCAGCAAACTATCAAAGCAAGCTTAAGTCTGAGACGCTGTGGTTGTGTTACTTCTCTCTGCTCTTGTCTGACCTTCAAACACTGTTTCCTCTGTCCTCAGCCCAAACAGTAATCAGACCAGGCAAAATCAGTAAACACACATAATGGTTCAGTTAGTGACCGGTGTTACGTCGCTTCAGCCCATGACTGTATAAACAATTGTTAGGGGAGAGATAAGGGGTGACTCTTCTAAGCTGTGTTGTATATACACATACGTGGACATGCAGTGGAGTTCAGGGAGGCATGTAACACACATAGAGTCTCCAGATATGCGACAAAGTCCTCCCATTTCCATGCCCGCTATCTACATCTCCGCCTTCCATGGAGACACCCATGTGTGCCAACTTTGCCTTCTGCCTATTCCTAAGAAGTGCTAAAGAGAGTTCACCTGTTAAAATCTGGAAAACGCAAAAATGTTACTGAGAGGGACTGAAATGGTCCATTTTGTGTATTTCAACTTCCTGAGCATCACTGCACAGAGGGATACCTGTGATGAATTGCTTCTCAGGTTGGCTCCTCATATAAAAGGCCACATCATGTCACAGCCAGAGCATGAGGGCTGTGCTCAATGATGTTTCTGCTTTTCTTTTGAAGGCCTGGAGATCACTGTATCGGATCCTCTGCCTGATGAAGTTAATGAGCCCTGGTAAACTTAAACTTTAGAGTGGCTGCAGAAAAGGAGGTTTGGCTTGACTTTGTATTCATATGTAGTTCCATCACTTGGCTGAGCAAAAGTGTGGGACTGGAGAGACTACCTTGCTTTAGCTTTTTTTTTGACCATTCCAGATTTTGCTTTCATCCTCCCATGCAGATGAAAATCAAACCTAAATACATCAAAGCAGGCACTAACAAATGAAAAGAAAGGGCATGCATTTTCATATACAATTACATGCATTGTTTGTGAGGTGTTTGTTCCCCAATATAATTTTAAAACCTTGAGAGCTCTCAAAAGTCTAGTATATACTGAAATGTTTACTGGAACTAGAGAAGTAATTAGAAATGTTTTACTAACCATCAGTGAAGATATATAAAGCTCAGAAAAGGTATAATTTATTTGTCTGTATAATTTTTTCTAGTAGTATAATTAGAGCTGTTCTGATAACATAAATTCAGAGACACATAGAATTGGGAGGTACTTGCTGTGCCATCATGTCCAATTCTCTACTTTTGAAGGCAACTGTATCATGTAATATCTGCTGAAAACTGCTCAAGTAGGATCCTAAAGATAGCTTACCTCTGTTTCAATTTTTTTACTTTCCCTTGTCTTGTTGGAAATATATAGGGTGTGGACTCACGGTTTGATAATGTGTTTCACAAAAAAATGAAGTAGGAATAAATTTGTTAAGCACTTAATTCTTGCAGCTGATATGAGAAGACCTACTAATAAGACAATGAAACGCTACCTGGACAATCATTGTTCTTAAGAGAGCAGTCCAAGGATCTACTGCTTAGAAGTACAGACCCCCTGGAAGTGCTATGCTATGCACAGGTCATGGAGCCTCTCTAAAGGACGGCACTATAAAGTAAATGTACAGAGCAAGTCCTTGGATACATGATTTGATTAAAGTTGTAACTAGTGCATTGTGCTTAAGTGGTGTGTTCTGTGTAATCCCCAAAGCTGATGCTGCTTTATAGTAAAGACTATCTGCTTTACTATCACGACAAATGGTGCAACTGCGTTATTCCTATTTATCAGGCTCTGCCAACAAGACATAGAAAAGTCCTTTGGGTAGTGTTTGCAATAGTTGATCCTTTTCACCTGCATAAGTATTATTTCTATCCTACTAATTATTTGTCACCAAACACTGCTGACTAGGTGCTATTTGTAAGGGATTTCCTGAGTTGTTGATGTTTCCTTCCTCCATCAAGAGAGAGAAATGGGTTTGGGTTTCCCCACAGATTGTTCAGAGCAGAGCAGGCGTGATCCCTGTTGGCGTAACCCCTCAGGAGCCTTTCTGTGTCCAAACAGTCACACTGGCTTTGTGACTATCCATCAGCAGTGGTAACCATGATCAATGTGCTTCCTCCTGAAGGACTGCGTGATCTGGTATATGTTGTGAGGGAAATACCCAGACTGAGTACAGGAGACAGAAATTTTCTTGGTACTAACAGAGCTGCAGGACCAAGCCCCACATCCTCCTACTGATTACACACATCACAGAAGCCCTTGCACCAAGTGAGCAAGAATATGACAGAGATTAATTCCCTGTCCAACAAGAAACACACAGAAGCACCATATCTTTTAGAGTGATGACCATCACGAAGCATGCAAGCTTGTATGAATAGTCATAAAAGAGTGAGGGAAATTTCAAAAAATGCTGTGTCTGCAAAGAATCCCTTCCACTAAAGCACACCTACTCCTGTCAGTGGCAGCCTAACGTCCTCTGAGGGCTCAGTAAATTGCACCCAAATCCTCATTTAACCTCATTTCTGCTGCCCACTCCATATTAGACTGCATTTGGCCACACTACAGACAAATCAGAGTCTTGCTGTGTTGTGTGGAGGAGTGCCAAGGTGAATCTCAAAAGAGCCCTAAGGCAGCCCAGCACTTTTCCTCTTCCCTCCTGTTTTTCTGACTCCTGCAGAACACTCCACATTCTTCACTCACTCACTCACTCACTCACAGGGGAAGATTGGAACTGAAGTGGATGAGAATTGCGCTGGGCACTCAGAGAGCTGCGAGCTCTGTGGCCATGCAAACCTGCAAAAAAAAAAAAAGGTAATGCTGAACACCTTGTCCTCATCACTGGGTTTAACAGAAAATTTAAGCTATACTAAAACTACCACAGAACAAGTCAACATACAGCTCACAGTCCATACAGCAGGTTTACCCTCTTACTTTTGGGTTTGTACTGTAAATGTAAGCTAATAAGTGTAATTTTGTGGGTCATTCTCAACAAAAGAAGGACATGGAGCTGTTGGAATGGGTCCAGAGGAGGGCTACAAAGATGATCAGAGGGCTGGAGCACCTCCCATATGGGGACAGGCTGAGAGAGTTGGGGTTGTTTAGCCTAGAGAGGAGGAGGCTTCAAGGAGACTTTATAGCGACCTTCCAGTACCTGAAGGGGCTACAACAAAGCTGAGGAGGGGCTGTTAACAAATGCTTGTGGTTGACAGGATGAGGGGCAACGGGTATAGACTGAAGAGGGTCAGATTTAGACTAGACATAAGGAAGAATTTCTTCACGATGAGGGTGGTGAGGCACTGGCACAGGCTGCCCAGGGAAGCTGTGGCTGCCCCATCCCTGGAGGTGTTCAAGGCCAGGTTGGATGGGGCTTTGGGCAGCCTGATCCAGTGGGATGTCCCTGCCCATGGCAGGGGGAGTGGAACTAGATGATCTTTAAGGTCCCTTCCAACCCATACTCTTCTATGATTCTATGATTCAATATGCTAAGTAAAGAGTAGTTGGATAATGAGAAATAAAGCAAAAAAACCACCTTTTTGATTACCAAAATATGTACATCTGTCTCCATCCACAGAAAAATAAAAAAAGAAAAAGATAACTGTTGACATGCAGCTGCAGGGTCCTACTAATCAGAGAGTGGAGGAAGGGAAATACATAAAAGTTTGGTATCTTAATGCTTGAAGGTACCAGAATTTCTCTTAAGTCTTTAGTGACTACTGCTCAGATATTTATCTTCTAGAAGTTCCGTAAAGTGTCTTATTAAATTCCAGACCTGATATATATTGCAGTGCAGAACCAGCTGGTAATTTTGAAGGAATATTTGTGTTAACTGCTGTGTTCTGTGGAGACTTAATACAAAGAAATATATTCAGGAACTCAGTTCACTCTATTGGCAATGGGAATTGGGAGCATCATTGAGAGGAGCTGTGTCTTATTTTTTTCTCAGTTTTAATTTTATTAACAGATGTGAACGATTTGTTAAACAAATATAAAGCAAAAGGAAAACGAGAATGAACTTTGTGTCATCATTAGGCTCTTCGGTCTAAATATCCCATTAAAAATAACCAAAAATACCTGGATACGGTGCATGTTATCTTGAGTTTACACTGTACTCTGATGAAAGGCCTTCGGGGAAAAGTGGCTGAAGAAACAACCATGTAACTTCAGTACTTTCATGTCAGTCACACATTTCCTTGAAGACCAGGTTCCTACTTACGATCTAATGTGTTTGGACAGAAAAAAGAGCTGTGTGTTATTAGGCAGAATTGCTTTTATACACAGGGAATTAGATCAGTGTGACCCTAATAGTCTTTCTCCACTTTATCGTCCCGCTACTTCAAACAGCCGGTCCTTTGCATTATCGTAAGGAAGGGGCTGGTTGAACTGTAGGTCTGGCACTTGTCAGTTTTGGATAACGCTGGCTTCAGTCAGTCAGGTTCACACAGAAATGAGTCATGACAGAGATAGACTGGTGAATAAAAAAAGCAGTTTTACTGTAGGTAACCTTCCTGTGTAAATGCAGCAAATAATACAGTTATTCTCTGGGGAAACAGTCCAAAATATGTAACAGAGTGATATATTCTCTCTTTTGCTAGCAGGAACTGTCTATTTTGAAATGGGGACCTTGTGAGGAGAAGCAACAAAAGGGCTATAATTATAACCGTTGCCTCAGTTTAGTAATGTGAGATAATGGGGGAGAGTCCCACTCATAAACAGAAGAGTATGCTACCTACAGAGAATTGCAGCAGCAGCATCGTGACATCAGTTCTTCCTTAGAGAAAAAAGGTGCACATCCTGAGTAGAATAGCAGAAATAGAAATTCCCTTTCTTTCCTTTCTTTAGATTTTCCTTTCTGCTTGTCTAGGAATCAGGAGTCTCAAAAAACTGCTTCAATTCAAGACAGAGAGTGAAAGCACAATTCAAGTGCAGAGCCTCCTAACTGAAAAAAAAAAATGATATAAGCTCATTTCTATCCATGTGATGTCACTGCAACTCTGCTTTGTATAGCGTGGAAAGAAATTAAAAATAGAAAGGAAAGATGGGTTTAAGGAAGGTTTTTTTTTCCTAAAGCAAATAGAACTTCAACACACTTTCAAAGCATTTTGCATAAATGTCTCTCCCGTGATTTTTTTTATTTATGGCCTCTACATTTCTAATTAAATACTAATTAATACTATCACCAGAATTGTCTCCCAACCTCAGCTCTTCATAGCTTTGTCACTTTGATTAATGCATAGTCATTTATTAACTTATTTAACAAGCTGAGGTGCTTCATGACAAACTAGATTAAATTATCCCCATAACAGTCTCATTACTGCAAAAAAGGAGTTTTAAACTTAATAAAAATTATCCTCAATAATGTTGAAGATTTTTCATTGCAACCTTACAAGATGGAAATAAGTTTTTTGTTTGATTTATAATATATGGAGTTGTATAAAGCATCCATTAATAAAATTTATGTGTTCATTTAAGCTTGATCATTATAGTGCTTGAGCACTTATTATTTAACTTTTGCTGTATTTATGAAAATAAGTAATGTTCTGACCAGACAGGGACTAAAATACCCACTAGAATGAGATAATTAGGGGCATAAATAACATTTAGACCTTGTGTTTTGCTTTTTTAATTAATTGTTTTGGTTTCCAGCTAGATGTGATTAAAAGGAAATCAGAGTTTACCTGGGGATTGTGATGACTTTGAATGAAGCAGCCTGACAATGCCAGAGTTGGCTGAGAGGCCCAGTGAAGAGAGGTGCAACACCACAGGACCCCATTGACCCCATAACAGCAGTGCTGATCTCTCCCTGGGGAGCTCAAATCCCACCCTCTTCCCTGCCGTTCCCACTGAGAGCGGAGCAGAGGTGAAATCTCACAACTCACAGAAAACCTCTCTGTTCTATGGAGACGAATAGGATGGAAAAGCCAAATTTGTGGGTAGGCAGCTGTCAGGCTGCAAGGGATCGGAAGACACCACCCGCTGAGAGAGTGCCTCTGACACGGAAGATGCTGGGAACCCAGAATATGTAGGTTTTGTAGAGCTGCAGCCTTTCTGCTATTTGATTTCTACAGGCGAGAAGGGTTGCAGCTGGCTGGAAGGCAGCAGTTCACTGTGTTTTCTCCTGGACCTTCCTTCTTTCCCTGGGTTATTTTCATAATGTATTTATTATTTATACCAATTTCCTTTAGCAAGGAACTCCCTGTCATTCTGCCTACATGCACCTTAGGCAACGCATGTAAATCGTACGAAAATAACAGGAATGTAACCATTTCACTGGGAAAGCAGAGCCACCACTCCTTAGCACCCAGTTTCTCTTTTTTCCTGTGCGTTGCCCAAAAGGGAAAAGAGACAACAGGAGCAGTCTCAGGGAGTAATGAGCAGACAACCATGGGACAAAGGGGAGGATATAACCAAGCTGAGGAGGTGTGGAAAAGACACTCATTGTTCATTGTTGTGCCTGAGAAATAAACCAAGTGATGCTTCATGGGGCAAAAAACCCACCATGGTCTGATAAACTCAAGTATGTTTTCACAAGTTCCCAGTGACTGCACGCAAAGAGCAGCCACACACCTAAATAGGTTTTCAGATCAGATATTAAACATTAATTTTACTGTCTATGATGTCAGTCCCTATACAGGTAAAAAATGTCGCCTTGATCTTTCTGTATAATAGCTTCAACTGGAAATCTTTTGTTTCTTTTCCTTGTTATTCTTACGAGAAGGTTGTTTAACCACCTTGCTCCCCCGGGGAAGACTGCATCTTATTTCCATCTTACATCCATTCCTGTCAATTTTACATACCTATGTTCTTGCCCTAGCATTGCCTCTTTGCTTACATAGCATTTCCTTATGCCCGTTTGTAAACACGGGTGACAATCTCCCTTAGCTTTCATTTGTTCTGCAAAAGATTTTGAGCTCTCTTCTGCCCCATTTAACAAAAGCATGCACTTTGCTGGTAGTTTGGATCCAACCCCTGTTTTTCCAATACCAAAGGACTTTTCCTTTCCCTTGGTGTTTTTTTTGCAGTCAACATGACCTTTTGTTTTCTGTTCAAATTCCTGTCAATGATGTCTCAGCAGATAACCTTCATTCTGACTATAAATTTAATCCTAATTGTATTGTGGTCATCCCCAACATCATCCAGTGCTTCTAAGACTACATTGTGATCCTCCTCTGTATTGATGAACATCCCACCTTAGTGAGACTAGTGGATTTAATTAACACAATGCTAAATTCTGTGTCATGTGTGTCCTTGTGTGTGCATGCCCGTAGGTGTGTATGCATGCTTACTTTTCTTTATATACAGAAAAACATAAAGACTGTCTTTTAAATACAAGAATTTCCTGTGCAAAAATCAGGAACAGGATTTCTCAGTGGTGTTCATAAACTAGATAGCTTAGTTCTATGAAATGCCATACCAAGGTGTCTGACGTCTTACGGTCTCTTAAAATTCTTAACCGTAAAGGAAAGAAAACCACCGAGGCTATTTCGTTTATAAGTGCACGCCATTATTTGTAAGGACTAAATTTGCCTGTACCAATTTAGCTAAAGGCATTTGGATCATTAAATAAGATATTGCATCCTTAATAATTTTCTCATATTTTCTTGATAAAATTTCAAAATGCAAGGAAATGTACAACATCTAACTGCTGAAAGAATTGCATTCCTGCCAGCAAAACTGGCACATGGTTACCTTGGAGAGCAGGGAACTGTTGTCACTTCTCTCTTAGTTGATGGATAAGACGTAAAGTTAAATTTCAAGGTGGAGAAGCATCCGAGAGTTTGCTCAGACTCCCTTAATAGAGAAGATGTCTTTGACACGACTACCTAGGCTCTTCTGTACATTTTATACAGCAGAGCTGATAAATGCATTAAATGTTTGAAATATTTATTGGTTCTGGGAGAGGATACAACATGACAAGAAATGAGATCTTTCCCTACAATGCTACAACGTACAAAAATTGAAACTGTATTTTTCCCCCACTCAGGAGCATTACGCAAGTGACATTTTTAGTTTGAAGAATTAAAGTACAGAAATATTCTGGCAATTGAAAGTTGCAGGTTTGCAGAATCCATTAATATTTATACTGTTTTTAAATAAGTCACTGTGCAAATTGAGGAAACAATATTGCTAGCCATTATCTCTTTAGTAGATTCCAATTTAATGTCAGCCGCTAGGTGAGATTTAACAAGATACGTCAATTTAACTACATCAAACTAGATGACAAGAAACTTACCTGTCAGGAGAGGAATGGAAGTTTTGTGTATGTGGCAAGGGGGTGGTGGAGTCATTCTCGCTGCATGCTGTGTGCACTAACACAGTGTTTAGTTATTTAAGTGAATTGAGGAACGGCGACATATAGCTGTAAAGCTGGCAGAAGAGAAGGCACAAGCAATCTCTGCAAGTACAGCTTGAGCACACTTACTTCAGCAGTGATCTGGGGCACTCATGGTGAGCAGTGGTTCAGTCTCCACGTCTGCTTGACCTTCCACCTCTGCTAATGTGTTGTGCCTAAGCTGGTACAGTTGGCACTTCTCATCAAGGCACATGGACCGTTGTATTTGTTGTCACCATATGCAGGCATCACATCCAACTCCAGCTCTGTTTCAACTGTGAAAGAGACATTACCTGCCTCCTGAGCCATGATCTTCCCCATCCTAGACTGGGAGAAACGCGCAGGCTCATATCAGGGTTGTACAGCAGAGCTGCATCACAGAAACAGGGGACCCACACCGGCTGGCAGAAAGTGAACAAGTTAGAGGTGAGAGTCAGGTCAGGTTACGCTGGGCTTTAAACTCGTCAAGAGACAAGTATCGATTGCTGTAAAGTTTGCATCCACACCGAACTGTAATTTAATTGAAGCAGTTTCATTTTTCCAGTGAAAAATATCATAGTTTCTGTGTGTTTGCGTGCATAAATGCATAAACACAATCACAAAGGATCATCAGGGACTCTGGGAAGGTATAAATGAGAGGAAGACGTCACTAACACTTGAGCAGATTTTGTAATACGCTCTGTAACTCTACTAAAAAAATAATTCTAACTGGAAAATGGAAATTGCTTGTATTAACCTCTTGTACTCTATCGATTAGGAGCTGCTGTCTGCTGACTGCGGGTGTGTCAGTTAAGAACACAGGCATCGGACAGGACCTTGCTCTGTGCTCAGCTTTCTGTCTCCTTCGCGAGGGAAGAATGGAGGATGCACTGCAGATCCTAGGACTCTGAATTTAGTCCTGTGGCCTCTCAAACATATCTCACACAACTCCTATCAGGAATTTACCCTGATCCATCCTAGAGACAGTTAGATTCCCTGCTCCCATTATTTCTAGTGGAATTTTGTTGTAGTGGAATTTTTGTCATTTCTCAGAAAACTCCTCCTGATACTCTGTCTGTTGGTAATTATGGGTATTTGATGTCCTTTGCTCTCCTTCTAACACATCATAGAGGTCATTGGATGCTCAATATGGTAAGAACAGCTGAGCTTAATCTTATGGTCTTTTTACTTGCTTAAGTGTCACACAATGACACTACTAATGCAAAAAAAGGTGCGGGAAGTGCTTATAATTAGAAAACATTAGACATATTATAATATTTCCATGTAAAATGTTGATGCAAGAATGCTAGCTCCGTCCACCCCAGAACAGACTGTCTTTCTGAATGCTACATGGCAGATTATATGAAATACATAGTCATCATTATACCATGCCATGTACAAAAATATTTTCATCAAAATGGCGAATAAATTATAATTTTACTATTTCATTGTACTAATTTTGCAAATAAAATATAACCTTTTCAGTTTTCTGGTGATCTCTTTGACTTTTGAAATCACATCATCTTGACATAAATAATGGTTCATTATCCTCTAACAAAGGCACCTAGGAAATTAATCCACAGCATTAAGGCTCTGAAAGACAAGCTCTACTAAAGTCTAGGAAGTTACTTTTACTGGATGTTAGCTTCTCAGCAGCAGATTGGGTAGGAAAGAACATCCTCCTACCCTGGTGGTTCCAGGGGATGATCCTGTATTTGTTTAACGTGTTGAAAGGAGTGCATTAAGTCACAGTTTGTTTCTTCTAGACTGCTATACAATGTGTGTTGCTCAGTAGGAAGTGACAGCAAACAGCCAATGAGCTCATAACGTTGTTAGCTGCTGCATTTGTCAGCTGCATGCCCATATCAGCTCCCTAACATCCTTAGGTGATAGACAAGATCTTTGCATTTAAAGCATGGAAGTCTGGAAATATTTGCAATTTGCAGACTAGCTAGATATGGTTTTGATTTTGGAGGCAGCTGGTGTTTGGTTTATTTATATGAATGGTTTAATTTCAGTTCTGATCCCATTAAGACAAAAGCTCTTTCTGTGTATTATTGTTCCTTGTATGGTTTGTTTCATGATGACGGAAGGCTGAGTAGACAAAGCTATTATTTGCCCAATAGGATCTAAGACATAGAAACAGAAAACAGGCAGTGCTTTGGGAGAAAGACAGCTCTTAAATACATCCCCCTATATTTCTAGAAAAAATGTGTATGGGAAAAAAAATGCCTGCATACCTGCCAAATCTCCAGCAGCTGGTTTTTTTTCAATGTATAAATTATTTTCTAACATTCAGTCCTAAAATTCACAGTTGTCATCCTCTGAATACATCCTGTCTCTCATCCCTTTCTGTATCTATTCCTGTTCAAATCCTGCATCGAGGACAAATGCTATTCATCACCAATCACAATGTTTTTGGCATGCATGCTGGTACCAAAGAATGATAAAGCAGCCTCTCTATAGCTTCTGATGGAAAACATTAATTCAGAAAAGGAACAGCTACTGCACCCTTATTTCTGAATGTGCACCTTTCTTTCCTATTGCTCTGTGGTGTTAAAGAACTCATATAGTTCTCAATGTGGGTGCATTTACCAGGCTATTTTAATAAATTTGCTGGCCTGCCTAACTATTCTAAGTTGTTACTGAGAGCATCTCTGTATGTAACGCCTGTTCGTTAAAAAAATCCAAGACTGAAGCAATTTCCAAGAGCATCCCTCTGACTGGAACTGTGCTGGGTATTGGGAGCGCATAGGAACTTCCAGATTGTGAAGGTGGGAAAGCAGGCTGCTCCCCTCCCCTTGGACTGTGATCCTAGCTCTTTTTCCACTGCTGCAACTGAGAGGAGTGGGCTGCTCTCCCACCTTGCATATCTCCAGGTACAGAGAAGGAAGTAGTATTTCAGGGATGAAGCTTGAGCCTGGACCAAGTATCTTCTGTTTGTAATTCTGATGCATAATTGTAGGTTAAACATTTTCAGTCTTTTTTAATTTCTGTGCAGGGAAATGTGAGCAATAAGGGCAGAGATCTCAACTGGCTATGCTGCAGTCAGTTGAGGAGGTGGGATGCAACCCCCAGACGGGTGACTCCTGACTCCTTCATGCCTCCATGCCAAATACACTGAATGCGCCCCTGTTGCATCCTGCTCATGGAGAACCAGTAGATGATGCAGGAAAGCTTATCAAATGACCTCTAGCGAAACTCCTACTTACCCCCTCTATAGCCATACTGATGCCATGGCTCCCATGCTAATTTGATGTTACCACTTTGCTGCAGTGAAGTTTTCTTCTCCAACTGACTCATGAGACAGAGCTGTGTACATGGAGAAGTAGAGCCTTTTAAATGTGCCATGCCTAAGTCACTTCAGAACTGGGGAACGGATTTAAATTTGGTTTATTCATTTACTCCCATAAATATTGAAATTTACACAAACCACTGCTCATCACACAGTAGGTAATGCATGGCACCAGTATATATATATATTACCAGGTAGAAGAAAAGATGGCTGTTGCAGGAATGAGTGCCTTGCAATTGTGTATATAAAGATAAGACGCTGGATTCACTCCCTAAATATTCAGAAAGGTTTTGCCAGCAATCGACTTTCCAGATCCTGATGAATGTCAGGTTCCCAGACTCTCTTCTCAGTCTCTGCTTACTCTAAATGAGAATAGGAAGGAGAACATATCAATGAAATACTTCTTGAAATGAAACACTAAGAAAAGCTATGCTTCAGCAGCTGGCATTTTAAAATACGATATTCTTCCTAGCTCCTTCTGCAACATTTATGTTCTTTGCATCTTCTGTAAGGACATTTGCACCCATCCCTTAGGGCACACCACAGCACACCACAAAATCTGTTTTTAGTTATAGAGATGCAACTACTGTATTTTTTTTAACAAACACTTCAGATTTGGTACAAGCATTTAACCCGTACACGTAAATTCATCAGTGAAAGATGGATCAATGTCAGTAAGGTTTCAACTGATAATTGATGTACACATATTAATGGATGATCAATGTTGTAACTTTAAATCAGCTGATTTAAGCTAATGCAGCTTTATGCAGCATAAAATTAGACTGTTAAGTCACAATAGCACAACTTTGTACAGAGACGAAATCAGATAAGAAACTGATAAATTAAACGTATTTGGGTTTACAAAAAGTTTGCATGAACCAACTAGGAAATCTAAGTAATTGTAGAAGAAAAGACAATGTTTTGTCATGGTTTAGAAATCAGCAGAGTAGGGACAGAGATGAATGAAGATAAAGTCATTTCCCAAAATGAAATGAGCAAATAATGGGGATACTATGACTTTCATGCATGACTTGTCTGGTATTCTTCTGTGTACTGCAGTGATATTTTTGAGCCCTGCATTGACAGAGATTACACGTGGATCAAAAAGTGCTAAAATATTTCTGCAGAAAATTACTGTATTAATTTCCACTATTTTTGATTTTTTTTTTTTTCCAATCTGTCTCATTGTCTGGTGCAAGCCTGTCAAAAATCAAAACTTGAGCTAGAGGTGGAATGAGGAATTTGAATATCAGATTTCATCTCTTAGAGTATCTCTCTGCCTTCTGTAGTTCTCTTTCTTTTTAATTTTGCTGCTGAAAACTGATGAAGCAAAAAAGAAGGTGCATTTCCAAACAAAGGTTCTCTATAAAACCCCAGAACGTTCTGTGTGCACTAATTATGGATAACAAAGAAATGGGAGATCTGCCCTGCTAATCTGACTACCTCCTCCACTGCTGTGGGCAGGGCTGGGTCCCCACTAGTCCTGCCTGCATCACCACTAGTCAAACACCAGCTTCCAGGGGACATTGACCTAGCAAACTACCCAAAACCACTAAATCACACATTTCACCTCTTGACCTGGAGGCAGGTTGAGCTGCTTTCTGTTTGTGGAGGAGGAGAAAAGCAGGAGATAGGGGACTACTGTCTTGTTCCCTCCTCCTCAAGTGCTGTTAATCCAGTCTTCCCTGCTCCTAAACCCCAGTTAGCCCTGGGAAAGCAGATTTACAGGGTGTGTAGCCAGTGCCACAGTATCACCCATGCAGCAGGGAAGTGTGAGAGGTGGCTGCACCAGGATGGCTTCATAGTTCTGCTGCTCACGAGGGATGTCAGGTGAGTGACAGGGAATGTGCAGAGCACTGTCTGAAACAACACTGAGGAGGAATTCTGAGAGAAGATCTAAGCATGTAAATAGCTCAGGTAATCTGATACTAGAAATTAACAGATAATTTGTAATGAATAATGCATTGATGATTTGAATCTCTTTCTGATTAGAAATTGTTCATGAATAAGTCACAGTTTATCAAATAGACACTTTTCAAAATACCAGATTACTGTCAATAACTCATGAGGTACAACTTGTTCCTGTGTTATTGATTTTAAATATTTAGTACTCAAACTATGAGTTGTTTTGCTTACACATGTATGCTATGTGGCACAGCTCTGTGGTGCCCATGCACCATCTCATGTCCACGAGTCAGGTTTGCAGCAAGAATACTGATGGCAGCACACTTTGGGGGCTTTTTGGAGGATTTTCTCTCCAGCATGTCCTCCAGTGTAGCAGCTTTCCTGCATGTGTACAATGACAAACACAGAGCTAATGGAAACAATACCAGGCAGCCAAGTCACAATGCAAGGTAAAACCAGCTTGAATTATCTGCCCTCACCTCGCCCTTTATAAACCTTGTTTTACAGAGTTTTACACAGATGCTGAAACCCAGCTGACCTCTCCCTCCTCTCCTTTTATCCCTGTTCAAAATTCACATCCTTTCGGACCTTCGCTGTGGAATCCCCAGGGGTAACACCAATGACTCAGCCTGTTCACTGAGCACCTTCAGCTTGAGTTGATCATGTCACATGGTTTGAAGACATTCAACTTTTTCTTGTACTCTGTAGGCTTATCCGAGGCAGATATTTTGCTCTTTTTCTTGCTGGTGATGTTTGTGCTCTTTACCTGCTCACAGCTATTTTTTGTAAAGCTCACAGATCTCCAAAGCTGTATCTCAAGTGCAATCATCTTGGTGTCTCATGCTGGAGCTGTTTCACTCCTATAAATAAGAAAAGGTTTACTGGAGCAGGACCTTGAAAAAGTACCTGCTGAATGGCAGGAGAGCACACAAATCTGCAGATCATGAGGTTTCTGTTTTCTGTTGGGGTATGATCCTTCTTTCATACTAGATCAGTTCACACAGTCTGGTTTCTGAAGAATACTGTGTGTGCTATTCTGTCATTCTGCCTAAAACAGGTGAAAATTAATGCCTTCTGCACATGTGGTGTTATCACAGTGTGGAAAAAAAGCTTTGGAGGAGAAAGGACACTGGGCAGGCTAATTCTACAAAAGCCAAGCTGAATGTAGGTCTGTAACATCAAATCATTTAGCAAGTAAGGGAGGTTTTTCAGAAACCCTTGCTGTAACCGGATTTCTCAGCTGTGGGGAGAATCAGTCCCAAAGACATTTTTTTCTTCCCTCAATTTTGGTGAATTTTGTCACATCTTGTGGGCTATAGTACTATGTCCTCCATATGGTTCAGTGGAACATGTGAAAATGGACACATTTGTCTGGGCTCCATATGTGCACCCATCTTGATTCGTTGCGCTGTGTAAAGATGAGAACTTGGTCAAACCAGAGGATGCAGGAGTGCAGGACTTCTCTGGCAAGAAACACCAGCCTCTCCAGAATCTTTTAAGGGATGGGAAACACATCCAAGTCAGCAAATCCAGTTATTTTAGGGAAGCAATATTATAAAGCTTGTTTGCAGCATCAAGGAAGAATTAGTTAGGGCATTTGCTTCAACTGCGCATGCTGCACAGGAGTGGATATTTCATATGTTCTCCTTGTTCTACAGATAGGAAGACAGAAGTATGCTATACTTCTGCTTATAAATCCACACCAGCTTATAAATCCATACTTAAAGTTCTGAATAAGCAATCTAATATTCAGAGGTGGTCTGTATTTCTCAGATACTACAGATTTAATATATACGAAAATGAAATGCATGACTGTCAGCTCCTGTGTTCAGAAGTGTTGATCGTAGCCTCCCTTCCGTTCTGACACATGAAGATGAAACTTCTGACGTAAAGAACTTGCCAGAAGCGGTGAGGCCAGAGCTGAGAATAGAAAAGAGCCTCCCAGACTGGTGCCTGATTGGCCCAGTTTCATTTGGTGTTACATAAGGAAGCCAAATGAGTTGTTATTGTCTTACTTACAATTCTGCACCTCCAGGATGCACCGATCTCAACAAAGGCAGCACAGAAATTCCTGTATTTTTTGACCCCAACTTACAGATTTTCAAAAGTGAGCTAGAACTGTCTTCTGGGATAAAAAGGGCATTTCTTTTTTTATTTTAGCATCTTCCCTATTTTCATGTCTCTTCTGACACCTAAGAACTACAGATTCACCAACTTCTTGTTATGAAACTTCTTATTCACTCTAACAGCCGTCTCTGCTATAATCTAAAACTACACACTTTGAGTGACAACTAAATGGTTTTTATTCTGTATTTTTTTAGGATTGTAATTTATTTTTCCGTATAATATGGTTGATAAAAAAACAGTTGTTGCCACAGTTTCACATGCTGGGTTTTTTCCTATTATTACCACTCTCATCATTTTAAGTTTGTCTTGTAACTTCCGTACATAAGTTTGCTAGCTTATACAATAAGGTAGGCACTCAATTTAGCAATGCTTTCCCATGTGTTATCGATCTGCTTCAAAGAATTTTTTTTTTGTTTCAGGTGTGTTGCTCACCTTCCAGGAGAAACTAATTTTAACCTAATCACTAAAATTTGCATGTAAAGTACATATTACAATTAGACTATCCAATATTTTTAAAGGCAGAAGACTTTTGGGTCTGGGGTTTTGGGATACTTCAAAGAAGGTAGAAGAAGAATGTCTTAATACTGATTTCCTCAGGGCAAAGAATGGGGAGAGGGGGAGAAAGGAAGAAGAGATTCTTATATAAAATGAAGGGAGCAGGAGAGGCCTACCGCAGTGTTTTTTCAGTGAGGAAAGTTTCATCAGGCAAATGCCAAATGTGAACAATTCTTTTGTGGTAACATTTTTCATTTGAAAAGTCAAACTTACCAGACTTTCTTCAGTTCAGTCTCTTTACAGATAAGATGGTAAAAGAATTAATCACACTTGTGCACAGGATATCATCAGCCTGCCATTCCTGAGCGTTTCTTCACATCAGCTGCCACACAAAGAGTAGCCAGACTTTCATTGTCCACTGCCCAAGAAGCAGGAACACCATAGCAGAGCTGCAACAACTGGAAAAAGCCAGGATTTCAAAGACTTTTGTTTGACTTGGTTTCAAAAATAAAATTTAAGAAAATGGAAAGAAGTTTTATTTAGCTTAATTCTATACAATTTTATTTCAATAAGACCAAAACTGTTTCTATTTTGAAGATATGAGAGTTTTCTCTTTGGGTTTGACTTTTACCTTATGTTATCTTTTGGGTGGCACATGAACTCAGAACCCTGCTGAGGGCTTGGGGTCCAGCTGCTCTGTGCTCTTCCATGAAAAACTATGGAAAAGTTTTGGACAAATTTGTCTACACAGGAAAGGTATGTCCAAGTTTAAACTCATGATTGAATGAAAAAGGAAGAAGTTATCTGTACAAGTTTCTATCCACAGCAGGAAAGCCTTAGTTTGCATGAGTAATTTTAATGTTTATCCTTGTCAGAAGTCTTTTAGAAGCAAAACACATTGCATGAAAAGTGATGGAAAATATACTATCAGTGTGAATCCCCCTCATGGAGTTAGTAGCGGGGAAACTACTTGTTAGGGAATATTTAGGGCAGCTTGCAACTTGTCTACTGACCAGCAGCAATGAGGACACTAAACCGTTAAAGTTGCCACTTTTGGGGAGACCAAGGCTGTAGAAGCTGGTAGCACCTGGGCATGCAGCTTTGAGAAACAGAAAAAAAACCACTACTGCAAATGACAGGGTAAACCAAGCCATATCCAGGAGAGTTCTCAGGTGCTGGGAAAGAATCATCTGCACTGCAAAGTCCTCATGATGGCCCCCGCCTAGAATGGATGACAGGCACCCAGAACCCAAGCACTGTTCAATGACCTTTCCCCACAAGTAGTCTGCAGCCACCCAGTTTTTGTGGGCGAAAACATTTGCACAGGTATATGTGGGCTGTAGTGTGACATCCACGACAAGTTTGCTCCCTGATACGAGCCCTTTCAAGAAACATCTAGGGTGCAGCATTGCTGTGAACCCCTTCTCCAGTGCTGGTGGAAGCAGTGAGATACTCACGGGTTTGCCTTCTCTCAACAGATGGGTTTTCTGGCCACACACTGTTTTATATCTTGCAGATTGCTGAATTACAATAGCATCCTGGAAACTGAAGTTAAAATACCCTGGAAAAGGCAGATCAGTACTCAGAGAGATCCTCTTGGACTCTCGATTGTCTTGATAAGACTTTCGATTGTCATCTTGGGAGCATCTTTATCAGAGAGTGGTTTAATCTCAGAAGCTGTCAGTTCATAAGCCCCTCATCTACTTCAGGACACACGTGCGTCCAGGTTGGCAGAGCTGATTTCCCTCCTTTCTCTGCTAGGGGTTCTTAGGCTGGTTAATCTGTGTTTGACCAGATAAGTATCATCCTGTAAATCTGACCTCACAGTGCAATACTCACATCTACAATTTAATAGAAAACAGGGAAGAAAATTACTTCAGAAATTTTCATTATAAGTACAGAAGAAAGCTGTATATACAAAGGCTGTTACAATAACATGAGGGCAATCCTTAGCATCCTAAAAGTAGTTAACATGGAACTGGTTCAAACCCTCTTTAAGTTATCAGGAGAGTTCCATTTTGAAAGAGTCTGGATTGAGGTCACAGATGGTAACTACTGAATAAATGGACCGGAAAGAACGATTAGGATTAAAAAAAGATATGATTATTATATTCCTGATGAGAGAGGAGAAAGAAGCATGAAGGGCTGCTCCAGAGCCCCAGCTCATTCAGGATAGGAGCTTGCATTTGAAGTGTGAGACTGCAACAGATCAGAAGGAACAGAGTGGGAAGCTGCAGGATCAGAGTCCATTCACAGAGCTTCACTGGAGATGGGAAGGTCTCAACGAGGCCAGCCTTGGGCTAGTGGAATCATTCACCACCTCCTTTCCAAAATAGGCCAATGAAAATCTGGAGACTTGTGGTTCACAATCACTTCCCTTCAGATTCCTCTCACTCCATCTAACCTCCCTGAGCTGTGCAAGGAAAGCTGGACCCAGGGGAAGAAGGAAAAGCAGAACTCCTAGTAGCCCATTTTTTCCTAAATCTGTGCTGTTTTTCATGAGATGAACAGGTGCTCCATGCTCACATAAATTACATGTGATATCTGTACCAGAACGTAGCTGACCAACTGCAGATCTCATGACTTAGAGAAATTTAAGGGACTGCGCTTTCTTCATGAGAGTCAAAAAGACATGACTTTCATGCCTGAAATGGCTGCATGAGGTGGCTTGTCTGCAAATCAGTCTTCCACATACTCCTTCTTGCTTACCTCTTTTTCTTGAGCTGTACGTTAGATAGGATGAAACAAACCCGGTCAGGAAATCTTACAGTTTGTGCTTTGTACGCTGACAGCAAATGATAATGTTTTTTAATGGATTCAGTCTTCTTTCACAGAAAGGTCAGTTGTAAAAGCATTTACTTGTGTCATGAACTATATACAAACCTTTATTTTATAACAACTTATTTAGAGCAAGATCCTGGGCA
This sequence comes from Cuculus canorus, assembly GCF_017976375.1. Lineage (NCBI taxonomy): Eukaryota > Metazoa > Chordata > Aves > Cuculiformes > Cuculidae > Cuculus > Cuculus canorus. Next base: position 10,843,502 of record NC_071441.1, read on the forward strand.
GAGAATTGTAAATTTGATCCACCTGAAGACAGTGGGTTTGTCACTATTAGGACAGCTGCCCCTAAAGCCTGCTTCTGCATGGATGAGGGGAGATGACTGCCTTGTTTTAAGGAAAAGAGCATGAGGAATTAAAAAGATTCAATAATTGTCTGCCAAGTCTTAAAGAAAGAGTGAGACAGCAAGAGAGTGATAGTGATGTTTTCATTTCACAGGGAGATGGGAGATTCCTTGGACTCCTAACCCAAAATATTGACGTTTCTGCTGGTTAAGGTGGTATCCACCTCTTTAATAGGACTGTGACTCAGAGAGAAGGTGACAGCTGCTTCTTTCTGTGTATAGAACGATAATCCTTCTCAATTATCAAAGACATAAATTACTATTATTTCCTTACCAGATCGAACATCTTCCTTAAACATGTGAAAGAAAAATTGTAGGTTGTCTAGTGAATTTTTCTCTTAGAAAAACTGCCTATTCTTATTATATAAGTTCAATGGAAATTCAAAAAATTATCAGTGCAAAGATTGTATTCTAATGATTTATCTGCTAGGTTCTCAGCTTATATTTTGATACTTAGAATTAAGAGATGTATTTGTACTATCTTCATATAAAAGTAATCAAAAAGCACTTTTCACAGGCCTATCACAATAGCTATTGATCATAATTAAAGTAAAGATAGTGTCAGCATTAGAAAGTTCCTGTGTAGCACGCTTTGTCAATCAATAGGGCAAATCAATGCTGACTGTCACAGGATGCTGTTTTCCTCAGCCAATGTAACTCTACAAGGTATCACCCTATGGAGAGCTGCCACGAGGCTATGCTCAAGGAGTTTTTATGTAAATCGGATATTTTTTTAAAGTAAATCAAATGTTTTGCTGCTTTCTGGGCTTGGTGACCATGATTCACAGGTTAACACAAGGACTATTGCACGTGGTCCCAACCCTATTGATGGTAATGTTAACAGCCTGCTCTGGAAAAGTCAGATGACAGAGAGTAGGAAAGAACAGAGTGCCTGTCTCTACGGACTAGTTTGGAATTGTGGAGCTCCCAGGTTATCCTTAGTTCTTGGAAAAGTTTGAAATAATTAAGACAAACCAGTTTTAAACATCTAGGGGAAATGAGGGTGAGTAGAAGCAAGCATAGATTTGCCAAGAATAAAAAATACTGGTCACTGTGACATGACCTGGTATATAGTTTTCAGGCAGAGAAACAGGAGTGATCTAATATTTTGATTTTAGGGAGACTTTCATGCTAATTCATATGACTTTTTCCTAACCTGACTAAGTAAGAATGGCCTGGATGAGGCAGCCTCTAAGGTGGTGGCAATATTATCTGAGTTACAAGATACAGCCAGAATGTATTACTAAAACACTGTAGGTGATGAGGTGCTGCAGGAGTCGGTCCTTGGTCTTCAGTACTTTGAATATCAAGCTACATAGGGGAAAATAATGTAGGTTTATTAGTATTTCAACAGATACCTCATTGGGACTGACTGCACATAATTTCAAAGATAGAAATGAAATTTAAAATTATTCTGACAGCTGGGGAAGATGCTCTGAAAAAGTAGCGTGTCCATATTGTAAAATATAATGTACTATTTTGGGGAAGACTTCATCAAATAAACAGGATAGAGAACAGCTGGCAAAATACAAGTTCTTCATTAAACTTGTGGACAACCGTTGTGAATTAAGAGCTGAGGAAGAGGAAATACTTGCAAAACCAGAAAATGTTGTGGTAGTGTAAACAGAAACATAAGACATGAGAAATCCTTCCACTCTGTTCAGCCCAAATGAGCCTGAATGGCCTGCACAGCTGCAGGGCTGTGTCCTGTGTTGGTCTATGTCTTTTGAAAAATGTGATTAACAGCAGAAAGTCTAGAGAAGATCACTAAAGCTGACCAGGAGTCTAGAAAGGAAGTGATCAAACCATCTGGGGTTATTTTAGACTGTTGCAGAGGGAAGAGGGAGGAATCAACCCTAACAAACTCAGCAGCACAAAACTGCAGAAGGAGATGATTTGTTTTCCATGTCCATGGGGAGAAAGACAAGTCTCAGGCATAAGCTGGCACGACTTAAATTCAAGTGAGGTGCTAGGAACAGCCTGCTATTGGGAAAGATAATGAAGGACTGGAACAGTAAGACTGAAGTATAAGGGAGGTCATCCCAGGAAAGGACGCACGCCTGTGCATGCTGTGCACAGGCTTTTTCCCTATGGGCTGCTGGTTGGTAGACTTGTGTACTTAGAGAGATAAGAATGGTGTCATACGGTGCCAGCAGCTACTCAATAATCAAAAAAGCAGCAGAATTTCCCTCTAAAGCCTAATTATATTCTTTCCTCTCCTGGCCTTGCTGGTATCAGCCCTGACAGATTTTCCTAACACCAGGTCTAGCCTATCTACAAAATCTGTGAAATATCAGACACAATATCCTGAAATGGATTTTTTTCCGAAAAAATTAGATCTGATCAAAACCCATACCTAAAGAAGAGGTAAAAATTTATTGGATGAAACATTTACTGGACTTCTTGATCTGTGACTTAATACGTGGGACCTAATTTTATTTGCTTATAAGTTGTTTTTTTTCACCAAGGAAGACATAGACGTGAGGATGACGATTACAGCATGATGGAAGGCTGAAGGAATCCTAAAATTTTGGATGTTGTTGGGGAGAGATTTCTCTTGTGTGGTTATTTTTTGAAGTAAACTTCTAGGTTTTTTTCCTGCAAAACCAAAATTTAGAGTACAAATTGTTCAGTCTGGAGGGACACATGTAGTCCTAGAAGGAGTCTTTCTGAACTCTCACAAGGTACTCTTTCACAGCTCATCTATAACTAACATCTTTTCTCGGGATGGTTGTCTTGAAATGAACTCAGCAGTCTCATGGTGTTTCAGACTTTGGGTAAGTGAGAGGTGTGTGACTTGCATTTCTTTCTCTGACTCATAAGTCAACAGAGAAGATTTTAATGTCCTTGTGTTATATTGCTCTCTCAAATGGAGTGCGAATGACGTTACTTTCTATATGGCCACACAACTGTGGAAAAATCTTCAAAGTGATGATTATAAATTAAAGAGAAATGCATTTTTAAAAAAGTTTCTCAGTTTGAAGCATGGTGGCTAATCTCATTTCCAGACTAGTACTACAAATGTGAAAAAAGTAGGCACAGTTCCCTGGTTCAGCATTGGTATTTAGTGTAACAAGTAATGCCGTATAGTGTGGAAAAAAGCCCTTTCATTTTTACTATATGCAGTAACACAGAACTACACTGTGTAGCAAGTTCATTGCCTCTGACCTCATGCTTGCTAAATGGTATCCATAAATACTGAACATGCCTGTGACATGTTTTTGGTATCTCAGATTACACATTTCTAGAGTTCAGGGAATGCCTGACCAGGGGTGAATTTTTGTCACATCATTTTTTTTTCCAGAACATATCGTTCTTGGATCTATCCCAAAACATACGCAGGAATCGTGCAATGTTTCTGTGGATGGATTTTTTTCTTTTTCTTAGGCAGCTTAACTTTTATTTTAGAGGCAAACTAGTCCCTAATGATATCATCATCTACGCCTGTTTATTGTTTAGTGTTCATGACTCAAGAAAATAATCTTCTAGAAAAATCCAATCAGTTCTAGTAGAATCAGCCAATGTTCAGCCAACCCATTTATTTTGGATACTTCTAATCCTTTCTATTCATTGTTATTCATGTTTTTCACGAAATGCCAAAACCCATTTAAAATACTCCTTTTCTGTGTCCCTTACTAATTTATTACCAGTTTCTGAAGACAGTGTCCTGTTATCCTTGAAGATAATGAAAAAATCCCTTTGGCCTCAATATCAGCAGAAAATTACCCTAAGTGAGCAGTTTTGTCAGTTGGCAATTGTTTATTTCTTAAAAGTCTTATCCCTCTGAGTTACTGAATGTCTGCTGGGAAGACCCGATGACACTCAGATTCCACTGATGTTCGACGGGGGCTGAGAGCACTGCATAACTTGCAGTACTCTATGAAAATTAACAGAGAGAAGAAATTTCAAGGAAAGTGTAAAACATGAAGTAACACCTTCTCTGGCATCTGTATTTTTCTCCACAGTGAATACTGTGCGGAAATTATACCTTTTCAGTTATAGCAACTTTTCCCAAAGTTTAGACACATTCTTAGAATAAGAAATGTTTGCCACATTCTGTTCGTGCTCATAAGGTCGTGACTAAGATAAATAGATTTTAGAGAAACAGTAGAGTGGGAGTATGTGGGAGGAATTTCAAATTACTACATGATTTTTTAGCAGATAGAACTTTAAAAGCTTGTTGAATTTTGTTCTTGATTTCATTAGAAGGGAACATGACAATGGTTCCTATAGAATATACATCCTTATAGAATAGCAAAATTTAATTTTGGTATGAAATGGAATATATAATGGAAAATTACTGAATAATATCTGAGGAAAACAACTTTAAATCCTGACATTTAAAAACATGGCAAATGGATGCCGATGGTAACAAGACTTTAATTAACTTTAAAAGGGTGTAAGGCTTGGCCCAGTTTCTCTTCAAGCTAGTCACAGGGCTCCCAGAGCTTGTTAATGAGAACTGGATGAGGCAACAAATCGTGAAGTCTTTATTTGTCATGCCATGAATTCCCACTCTGGCACAACTCTGCCACAGCAGTGATCTGGGCTGTCTGTACCTCCACTGAGACACTGCCACTCCCATCTGCCTCTGCCAGGTTGCTTCAGAGACCTGTGGCCAAGCCAAAACAAGACTATTTTATGTATATTTCAGCTGCAATAATATATATCTTTCAGAGAAAGTGAAGAGCATTTTTGGAAACCATGAGGAAGACCTTGTCTAGTGGGAATTCCACAGGAGAGGGGGTGGGGAGTAACTATGAGAACAGACCAGAAAGCAACAAGGCATGCAGCTGATGAATTTGGCCCTTTTCTCCAAGTTTTATAAGTCATATAAGCATGATATGATCCATAGTCAAGCATATATCTTGGTTACAGGGGGAAATGCAAGCATACTAACCGAGTCCAAAGTTTGGGCTCTTGAGGGCAAGCAAGAGATGGACGTCAGCAAATGGCAGAGAGAATCAGGACAGCCTTAGTGCAGGAACCAAGCGGCTGTATCAGGGAGAAATCCCAGGCTGAGTAAGGCTGGAGGTGTTATCAACAGCCATGGAAATCAGAGGATAAGAAAGGGTTTAGCGGAAAAGATTAAGAGGTATTACACGTTACCATCCTCTGTTGGTTTCATCCTATCTTCCCCTCTAACTGCATCCTGTTGTGAAAAAGTAAAGTTAGATTTGGGACATGAATGTAATATTCAGTAGTCTTAATATTACAACCACACAATTACAACTTTACTGGAGAAGGAACTCAGGAAGAAAGCTGTTACTTTAAATCAAATATCTATCTAAATCATAAAAGGAAAACAACGTATATGTTTCAATGGGTGTTCGGTTTTGCAAGGGCCACACCTTTTCTAACCCTTTAAATTGTACAAACTGGTTTTGTTAGGAGCCCTTGGGATCAAAAATCCCGTGCCAAAAAAGAAAAATCTTTTACTTTTTCTGTGGCTGTAGGGTTCTTTACAAGCCAAAGCCTGTCTGAGCTGTATTGCACACTCAGCTTTATTTCTTGGTTGGACTGTTGCGGTTGATAACAACTTCCAGCCTTTCTCAGCCTGAGACTTCTCCTTGAGAGCCGCCGTTGCAAACGGGACACCTAGATGCTCTTTTGCATCCATCTGAAGGGGCTGGGATGAGGCTCATTGTGCTACACCCAGGAATGAGCTGTGCTGAGCAGCCCATTCACTGAGCCCCCAGACCACTAACGTGGCTTAGGTGCTGCTGTTCACACTAGGAAGCTGAGAAGAAGGAGGGCTTCTAGTGGTACCATGACACCAACGTGACTCTTCCGAGCATGGTGCCTCGTCCCTCTCTTTCCTCAGGCATGGGCAGGGCAAGCAGGATTGTAACGTTGGTTTACAGGCCCAATGAATAAATTTAACAAAGGAAAAATGGTTTGCCATCTATTGCTACTGATGTGCCACTGCCAAGTCCTACCTATCAGCTGTGGCTAAAGTTTTGTCCATGCAACATGGAGATGCACCCAGTCTGCACTCACTGTCAAGAAGTAATGAATATTTGCCAAGTAACTACGTTAATCACCTCATTTCAGTCTACTTGTGTATTTACAGCAATGTGACTGCACGACGTGCCTTGCTTGATTTTCATGCAAAAACTTGCATGAGCTGTGGGAATAATGGGAAAGTTGCCAAGGACAGTGCACAATGACCCCTGGGAGCAGGTGGCAGGGGCTGCCAGGAAGTAGGTTTCCTCTCTGGAAGGGTTATGTCACTGTGTGTTGGCTTTGTTCAGTTAATTAGGCAGTTAGTAGATCTTCGTGCTTATTGGTGACTCACTTTAAAGGAAGGACTGAGAAATCAGGAAAGGGATAAAATAAAGAAAATCTACAGTAGCATGTTTGCTATGCTCTGGCTTTCTTGCATGTAACCAGTTTTTTTAAACTTCATTTTGAGATTTTCCATCACACGTTCATTTCAAATGCAGGCTCTATGTTTTGAAGGGCACTTTGTAATGGTTTTTATCTGAATTCAGATTATTTGCAATCCAGAGGGAAAGCATGCATTCTTTGCAAGGCTAGTTGAAAACATATCTGAACACAAATCAAAAGAATGATTACAGCACACGCGCTCTGTACCCATTACTGAATCCCCCAGGCTCTTCCTGTTTGTTTAGGTGCTTTTTTTCCTTCTGCCTCTGCTTTGACTGCGTGTAAACTCAGCAATGAATAAGAATGGTTCAAATGGATAGCATAAAAAGATGTGACATTCTTGAGAAATGCTTCAAACTTAAATTGAAGAGAAAGCCACCAAAGGAAAATCTCCCAGTGGTCTCAAGTCGATCTTCCTCTAGCACATCAGAGGTTTGCATATCCACCTGTTATAGGGTACCCTTCTGATCATTTTTCAACCTCAGAAAAGCTCAGATTCACTATGTAATGAAAAATGGCATTTGCACAAAGTGGAGAGGAAAAGGGTTGTTTCTACAGCACATTACGTTTTACACTGCTCATGAGACAGCATTTCATATGCCGTAAAAACCCACTATCTGTAACCTACTGTGTATGCTAGAAAAAGCAACATTGTGCCTTTAAAAGAGATGTCTTGTTTCTGAAAACACTTTATCTCTTACATTTCTCTACCCGCAAAGTAACCCCTGTTTATAAGCAAATTCACTTAATCCTCTAATAATGACCTAGAGTAAACATCTGACATGCAGCGCTTTCAAGCTCCTCTTTGTTTAGGCATGAATTGTTCATTTTTGTGTGTTTTGAATACTGCCTAAAGGAAAGACAAATGATACAAGGGATGTTTTACATTATCAGTTGTGGCAGAGGTTGTGTCTGTGTTTATCTGATCCTCTTTTATTGCATTACAAATGGTAAGATAAACTGCTGGGCATTCAATGGTCATTAATTTCAGGGCACATTTTCACATTAGATTTTTAATTTAAAATGGATTAGATGCAAGATAGTCAATTGTCACTTGCAAAACCTGTGGCAACTTGATGTAGTAAAGAATTTCTTCTCAATATCAGTGCTCAAGTCATTTTAAAATATGAGCATGTACTCTGTTTGCATCAGGAAACACCTATTTTCTTGACTGCTCAGTTTCACAGTTCAGTCAGCTGTGGCTGATTTGGAGTGCCCCATCTCATTAAGCACACCCTCCACTGTGACCACCAGTGCCAAACAAAACAGTGATTTTGAAACCTGTTAAATGTGAGACTACACAGAGCAAGAGGGGGAAGAAAAGACCATGGTGGATACGTTCCTGTAAAATACCTGTGTATCTGAGTGCATTCTCTGTGCTTCCTGCATTTTTCTGTCTTGGGAGAGCTTGATAAAATCAACAGAGAACTTTGAAGGCAAAAAAAAAATAACACAGGCAAAATATGCTTTTTTTGTTCTGAGCTTGAGATTTCTTTGCTACTTTACAGGACTCACTGTCATATAGAGTGCTTGCTTTATCTGAAAGTGATTGAAGCCCCAAACATAAATCAATCAGTGCAGCAACACTCTGCCTGGCTTTTCAGCTCTGGATGTTGCAAACAACAGACAGTTTTCAGAGTTTTCTGAGCAAAAAACTCTAGAAAATGTTTAAAATGGTGGCTATGTCTCAGCCTAGTATCTACCCGAGAGCTGAAGCATCAGCACAGCTGAGGGTACTTTGCTGAGCTCCAAGAATCAGGCTAAATAAAGAGAAGAGTTTTATCAGCTCTAGGTTTTGTTTCTTTCATATTTTTGATGGCCTCTAGTAGTCTGAAAATTGGCAAAGGAGTTGTCCAGTGACTAGGCAGGTGTCTTTTGCTGTCCTCATGGAGGACAGCTAGGATGTGACTAAATTATTAAATCATAGGCTGATCTGCCCCATGCTGAAAGAATTAAGGGAGCTCTACTTCAATTTTTTCTTCTTCCAGTCTTTGTTTTTTGACAGATGTTTTATATGTAACAGAAAGGATGACATTTCAGGTAAATATGCCCTCCCAACCTAGCACAGAGAGATGAGAAACAGCTTTGTAAGATGCCTTCATGTGCTCAGTTGCTCATCTTTTGAAGATGACGCTTTTTTCCAGTCAGGTCTTTGCAATAATCTTGATCACTAAATTTCAAACCTAGCAAAACCCATGACAGTGCAGCATCTACAGCAGGCAGCTTCCAAAATTCAAGGAACAGTTTTTTCCCTCCTCTCAGGGCAGGTGACGGCAGAGACCCCAGGGACCCAGGGCTCTGTGTTGAGCAGCCATGTCCTGTGCACTCTGCATGGGGGCGATGACATAGCAGAGGTCAGCTAGGGGAGCTGCAGGGTGGGGTTTGAATGATTTCACTGGTTATTTTCCTGCTTCTTATAGTTTGTGTGGTGCAGCTGGGCTGCTTTGCAAGAGATGTAAGGTCTATTAGTTCTAGCCTGAGAGCATAGCAGGATCCTGCCGTTGAATGGTGTGCACGTCACTGGAGTTATACAAACTGTAGACTCCATGACACTACAAGACAGTGCACATTTAGCATTTTTGGCTCTTTCTGTGGCTGCACAGATATTCACCAGCTGAGCTGTACAACTCTCTAGAAAGAGAAATGACAACAGGTTATTTACAGGACTATATAGTCTTATCCTCCACTCCACTTCAGAATCACACTTCTCTGAGAGTTATATCCCCCTATTCAGAGAATCCCTAGGTTGGAAAAGACCTTTGAGACCATCAAGTCCAGCTGTACCTGTCCATTACTAAATCATAGAACCGAGAATTCTGTCATCTCGTGATGACTGTGCCCTAAGTGTCCTCCAACCACCATATCTCTCACAAGTCCTTCTCTGTTCACAAACAGGTCCAGCAGGTCACCTTCCCTATTCAGTTCACTCACCAGTTGTTTCAGGAAGTTGTCTTCCACACACTTCAGGAATATCCTAGACTGTTTCCTTTCTGCTGTATTATACTTCCTGCAGATGTCTGGTGAGTTGAAGTCTCCCACAAGGACAAGGACTAGCAACCATGAGACTTCTCACAGTTGTTTGTAGAATAACTTGTCAACCTCTTCTTCCTGTCTACATGGTCTACATCCAACCCCCACCATGATAACTGCCTTGTTAGGTGCTCCTCTGATTTTGACCCATAAGCACTCAACCCTATCATTACCATCATTAAGCTCAAGGCTATCAAAATGCTCTCTAACACAGAGGGCTACCCCACCATCTCTCCTTCCTGGCCTATCCCACAGGAAGAGTTTATAGCCAACCATAGCAGCATTCCAGTTATGTTGGAGTCTTCTTGCCTTGCAATTACTTCTAGTTCCTCTTGTTTATTGCCTGTGTTGCATGCATTGGTGTAGATTGTGTTAGCGCCAACTTGCTGTTATGTGGCACTTACATTCCAACATATTACTGCTGTATCCCAGCTGTCTGTCTGGGACTACCAATGGTGGTGATGGCAGCCTAATCACAGCAGCATGAAGCACAGTGCCTGCTAGCTGCCCAGATATTTGACTTGAAGGGGGACTGTTTACAAAGGCTTGTAGTGATAGGACTAGAGGCAATTGGTATAAACCAGAGGGGGGCAGGTTTAGACTGGATATAAGGAAGAATTTCTTCACTATGAGGGTGGTGAGGCACTGGAAGAGGTTGCGCAGGGAAGTTGTGGATGCCCTATCCCTGAAGGTGTTCAAGGCCGGGTTGGATGGGGCCTTGGGCAGCCTGATCTAGTGGGAGGTGTCCTTGCCCATGGCAGGGGTATGGAACTAGATGATCTTTAACATCCCTTCCAACTCAAACTATTCTATGATTCTATGACTTGCTGCTTGGACCAGTTCAGCATTCCACAATGAACTTTATGCTGCCCCATCTTGACTATCCCAGTACCTGGCTGGACTTTCTGGGAGCCAGTTTGGATGTGCCTGAGCCACACAGCAAGCCCAGCGCCAGTGTTACCACTGCATGCCATGCTTACGTATAGAGAAAAATCTGGGGAAAACCCAAAGTAAAAAGATATATAAAATGAGGTTACTACTGCAGTCATTTCCTGCAGCCCTTGACCATTTTACTGTCCTCAGGCTCCAAAGGTTTCATCATGAACTGAAGAATTCCTGCCACTATAACCTTTTCCTCAAAAAGTGCTCTGATGGGGAGAGGGGCTCTGCTAAATTCACTTAGCCTCAACTGCAGGTGGTGCAGTGGCAGATGGGCTGGTATTACCTCTATCAGGCACCTAGAAAGCGACAATTTCCCATCTGGAAAACCACACTCCTTCCCTGAACATTAAGGTGAATCTTCAGTTCTGAATGTTGACTCACAGTAAACAACCGCTCTTCTTTCCGAATCAAAGCTGAGCAAATATTTGGTGGTGAATAATGTATTTGATCACTATTGCTTCCTTCCCTCCCATCTCAACATGAGTCCTGTTATTGCTGGCAAAGTACTCCAGGGTCCTGCAGTAGAAAGCACAGAGACAAGATATTAAGTTGTAGTGGTGATACCGAAAATACTGGCAAATAAAACTAAGACTCATTTTGGAGTTTTAGAAAGCAAGCGCCCTTTATCAGGCCTAGGAAACATGCGGGAGTGATCTCCATCAATCGTGTGCAATGAGACAAAGACTAGGTAAAGGATATACTTCCCACTCACATGCGTATGTATACATTTTCCCAGAAATCTTATACATATTCTATTACATTCCAAGGTCTAATTTTAATGTTATGAAACATTGCAACAGTCAAAATTCATACTAATTTGGAGCTGGCTCCAGCTCTCTGCTTGACCTTGGCTTTAAGATAGGATATACTGCAAACAGCATCACCTCTGCAAACAGAGGTGATTATAGAAGAAGAGACATCTTTTCAGCACAGATCATACTTCACACATACTTCTTCAAAGAACAATGTCTGGAAAACACTGTTTTGCTATCAGAGGGACATTCTGTCTAACTTTCAAAAAAACCCCTTCAAATGCTTAGATGAAACTTAACTGTACTTTAGCTTAAATCAAAATATTTCTCTTTGAAATATTCCACCTTGTGAAGTTTCAAAATATTCCACCTATTGTATCAGAGACGATCCCCTGTCCTCTTCCAGAAGCGAGTCACAATGTTTGTTTGCAGAGTAATGATGATTCAAGTGACTGAACTAGGGTTGTCTTGCTAGTGAAAAGTATTCTCCTTCCCAGTCTCTTGCTCCCTGGCTGCTGATTCTAGATGAACTAGGTGAGTTGTGTTTCCTGTCCTCGAAGGCTGGGTTTTAATGCTTTGCATCACTGCTGCATTCATTGCAAAGATGACTGTGCTTTAGTAGAAGGAAGCCATCTCTGCATAGAGTTGGAATATCAGTGTGGTTTTGTAAAGCAAACTGAAATCCTTTGGGATTTGGGAGGAAAGGTATCATGGAAATGTAAAATCATAATCATTATCAACATTAAACACATGAGCAGGGAAATGACTACTTTCCCCCATATAATAAAACCACTCTTTTATAGTGTAGTGTTGCAGCATATCTCACAAAGATCATTGCACTAATCTGTTTATTAGACAATCACCGGAGCAAGCGGGTAACAAAGGGGCAGAAAGGGAGACTTTCTTTTGTCTCTTGCTTTGTTGGGAGGAGGGAAAGGTGAAGCGGAAAAGGAGATAAGAAAAACCTGTCGTCTTACTGCAGTAACTCTCCATTTATTAAAAAGGAAACCATCTAGAATTTGTGGTGAAAAGGTGCCTGTGTCCATAGTCATCCTAAAGTACAGAGGAGCTGACTGTAGCTGTCTTCTGTGTTTCCCCAGGGCAATAAAAGAGAGCAAGTTTTCTCCTACCTTCCTTCATTGACTGGCAAAGCACAGGGAAGTCTGAGCACAGAGGACAGGAGCATTGGCTTCTCTGGCTGATACCTTCCCAGCCGTGCACACAGCAACATGGGAGCTGAGGGAATTGGACTCTTTTTGCCAGCTTCAGCAGGCTTTGTGGCAGGCACTAAAAAAACACTTCAGAGCACAAGATCTTAATTGTCTTGGGTCTTATTAGGCAAATGCATAGCTAAAAGCAAAAAAAAAAAAATAAATAAAGAAAAAAGAAAGAAAATGTTTCTCTTCTTTCCACTTTCAAATTCCTGAACTTGAAATATATATTCTGTTGCTTTGTATTGTAAATTACAACTGACAACACCACGTAAAAACATTGGGAAAATAAATAAAAAATAAAAGATCACATTAACCTCAAAACTGATAAAGCAACATTTTAAAAATTTTTTTTTTTTTCATGTATATGGATTAGCACACCAAGGAAATATATGTGTCTGGATAGCTGTTGAGTCACGTCTGAAGGGATTGCTCACCACTAACATGGAAAAAAGCCTAGAAACCCTTCTGGTGGTCTCTCACATAGATAAAAACTAGATAGCTGGAAGCAATTGATGGTTTTTTCTGAGTGTATATTCCTGAATTTTTCCATTTTATATTTTCTCTAACCATAACCCTGAAAGGGTTTAACTTGGGTGAGCTATTCTCTAGATAAAGGGTGCTTCAATAATTCTTGTTATGCTGAAATAAATTCTAAATGTTTCCTGTGAAGACAGAAGAAACAGGCTTGATGCCCTGGACTACCCAGCTATAGATTTACCCAAGGCTGCACAAAAGCCAGGGGATTTGGTCTGCACATAGGGCCAGTATAACCTCAGATATATGTAATTTGTACACATTCCTTCAATATTGTGCAGTAGTACTATTTACAGCCTTTTCTGCTGAGCTTGTTTAGGCTGTTTGTTCATGCAGTGATCGTCACGATGCACAGGATGCAAATCTGCAGTCGCTGTTCTTTTCCTCTCAAAGTCCTGTCAAGTTTGTAGATGGGGCAGATGGGCAGAAATAAATCCTCAAGGTGAGAGTGTGAAGACCAGAAACTCTGCCAGCTTCCTGAATATTGCATCTATTCCTCAACCAAAGTAATTGTGTCATAATGTGGCGAGGGCCCAATAAAATCTCCCTGGTAGAAATACTTGAAGACCTATCTCAAAAAAAGAATGAAAACCAGGTATGTCTTTCCTTTAATTCAACAGTTTCAGTATTTGTGAATCTCATCAAAACAATGTAGATGTAGAATGGGAGAAAGGTAAAAAGACTTCTTTTTTTGAAGAAGGCGAAGGAGCAATAAGTCATAGTGACAGTGGATGTAATTTATCTGCTCCTGTGGAGGGCAGGACTGCTCTCCAATCTTCTGCTCCTCATCAGCTGATGGCAGACTTTGTTGGTAGGAGATTGCCAAAACTCATTCCCTGTGTTCCTCATATGCACCTGGGATGGAAACAATTAACAGAGATCTGCTCCTGCCTTTGCTATAAACCATCATATTTACTGTAAAAGCTGTGACATCAGTGTCCACCTGACATCAGGATCTAAAATCATGGGTCATTCTGTCTTTAATGCCTTTGTCAGGGTTGTAGAAGGCTGCTGATTTGCTAAGAGTACTCTTATACTGTTAAAAACCCTTACCAGACAAGATGACAGAAGAGCTCAGTCTTTGTATGCTGTCCGGTGGTATGTGAAATCTGGATAGCTAAATTGGGACTACTAAATTTTCTTTATTCCAGTTTCCACCGAAATATTTTTTAAGAAAATCATAGTTATTTTTGCTCAGAAAATATATCTGATTTTAAGAATGAGGTGCTATTGTAAGTAGAGGTGTCCCTGAAAACTTGATGATGAAACAAATCGATAAATTGTAAAGGAGAAACTTATTTGGTTCAGTGGAAGGCTTATAGCAGCACCAGAATGCTTAAAGATTAAATGGCTGAGTTAAAGCAAACACAACCTCACTGAAACTGGAAAATTTATCTCAAAATTTATTAATGGAAAATGTTGTATTTACCTTCAAAAGCAAATGACCTGGAAAAATGTAGCATGCTCGTTTTTGAATTGCTGGAATTATAATTAAAACAATAAAAAAGTATTAAAGATTGCAAAGGAGTCTAATTAGCACAGTTTCTTCAAGGGAAAAAAGTGACTCTATAACCTCCTAGAATGCACTAATAAACAAACAGAGCATAAAAATTATTTGGACTTTTGATAGCTTTTAGTGCAGCCCAACAAGAGAAGCTACAGAAAAAACATGATGCCCAAGCTCAGAGAAAAGCCTCTCCTCCTTTTGACACTGGCTAACAGACACGAAAGAAGAACAGGCTGTAAATTGCTGAAATGGCAAAGGTTAACAGTGGGAACTTCTGAGTGTATTTTTAATAGAACAAGTTTCTGCTTAAAAAAAAAAGGAAATTTATTTAAATCATATTGTCTCTTAGGAACATGTTAATTTCAATGAAATTTGCTATGGAAAAGGTTGAAATGAATCATCTGAACTTTGCAATTTTAATTATGTTGCAACATATTGTTGTAGCTAGAATTTCATTTCATGACATGAGCAATTAAGGGTACTGTTCCATTATATTTACAATTTACTGTGAAAGCAAGACTGCCAAAGCAAAAATATTTGAGCGAAGTTGAAATTAAACATATCAAAATTACAGAGAAAAAGAATCTTAGCTGTCTTACATAGTTGTGTTCCTCCCAAACTGCATGAAATTGAATTTTTTTTCTGGACAGGAAGTTAAAAAGAAAAGAAGCAGCAATCTTTCGAACTGCTGACATCTTCTTTAGGATGGTGCTCTGTTTCATTTCATGATAAAAAAAATGGACCTAGTTAGACTCTAGAATTAACATTCCCTAACCTGTATGTTAAAATCAAAGAAAGAACTTGAGAAGCTGAGCCAGAGCTCTTGCAATAACCCTTATATTAACATAAATCAAACACTAAAAATAATTCCCATGCTGAAACAAGCAAGATGAACATGGGACAACAGTTTGGTGATGCTAATTGTTGCTGTCTAAGCTGTAAGGGGAAAATAGTCTGTCCTATGCATACAATTACATCTCAGATGCTAAGAGCATGTCTACAGGGCGCATTTGAAATAAGTTTACTGATGCAGTACCCAACAGAGCTCATTTGTTGTGCCCATGAACGGTGCTGTTTGGAGACATCAGTAATTAAGTGCAGATATTCAGAAAATATACCCAGAGTACAACTTTGTAAAGCTTGTAAAAGTCACCTGGGAGTCATTGCTGTGGACAAACGGATGAAGACCTTAGCTCAGCAACAGTCAGTAACCCTACCAGAGCATAAAGATTCATCATGTATGGCTTCAAGAATAATGCATGAGAGACCACAATGCAATTATATAAATCAAGCGTGTGCTCTCACCTTGGAGGGGTGTTTTCAGTTTCACTGCTCTGTCCCACAGATGTGACAGAAATGATAAAAACATAGAGACAACTTCAGAAACAAAAAAGATTTAGGGATCTGGAAAAGCTCTCGCGCCATGAGATATGGAAAAGACCAGCATCATGCATGTGTTTGGTTTCTTCTGCAAGAACCATCCCAAGGTAGGTAGGATGCCAAGCTCTGTCTGCTGAGTGAGCACTAGCATTGAGATTCATGTGAATACAAGCTTGTGTATGTCAAATGGTACAGATAAGGTGCATGAAAGTTTAATAAGGCAGTATTAAATTAAGATAAAGCTGTCATGTTAAATTTGCTTTTTCACACAGCACATAAGCCAGATTACAGAACTTGTGCCACCATGCAGAACTGAACCAGATTCAGCAGAATTCAGAATAGAATTAGGAGCAGAGGTAGAGTGGAGGAACATTGGCAGTAAGGTGATAAATAGTTTTCAGCAGTGCTCTGTAATCATTAAAAGGCTTGCATTCAGGTATAGTCTTTCTTTAATTGGGGTTGGACAGAAAAAATTAAGTCAATTATCTTTAAGAAGGGGGTTTGGGTTCTATTATGTAGTACTGTAAGTCTTTGAACTTTGTGGAATTCTGCAAATAGTGGCAAATACCTTGTTCATAGAGAATATTATACCCAGTGTATAACTGTTAAATCAACTTAGGGAATGCTCTGGAGAGAATGAAAGCAGACTTTAAATTATATTATAAAGTTTTGTTATTGTTATTTTTTTATTTGAGCCCAGTAAGTATGGGTAAGAATGAAGAACTGGTTTGATTGTTACAAGCACTGCATAGACAGGGCTTTATCCCATCTACAGGTTCTGTGGGCGAGCTCCGTGTCCAAGATATAGTTTGGTTGCACTATAGTAGGAAGGGCTCCTAATGTCTTCGGATTTTGCTGAGTATGTTATGGGTTTTGCTGAGGTCATGAGTAGGCAGCAGCCCTCAGAGGCATAGGGCTCTCTGGGTTGGGACAAGAGGTGGTCCCAGCCCAGACCACGCTTGGTAGAGGGGGAGGCTGCCTCATCCTGTTGGCTCAGGTATGCACCACAAAACCTCATCCTCCAGATTTTTGCTGTTACTTCTAGACAAGCTTTGAGGTCTCACTCTTGTGAAGCACATCTTATTGCTTTTCTCTGTAAGTGTGTTTTAAAAAGATCTTTTGCATGACTTGAAATGACCAAGTTGAAAGGAGCTGCGGCAAAATAATACCTGTGGGCAGCTGAGAGGCTCCTTGCCCAGTTCAGTGACGTTGAATTTAGATTCATCTTCAATCTAATGCCCGGGCAGCCATACTTGGTTTTTTTTCCAAAAAATCCCCTTCTGCTTCATGATCTTTTCAGATGTTTGAAAGTGTTCCCATGTTTGTTTAGGTGAAATCAGCTAGACCGTTAGTGACTGTGTATGCTTTGTGGAAATTTAAATTCTGCTTTCTGGCTTACAGATATCCCAAACCACTGCTTACACATTTTTGGTTTTTCTTATGGATCACAAAAACTCCACAGCCTTCTTGCTATGACAAAAATAAACAAGCAAACAAAACTACAGAATCTTTTCTGCACTGCTGCACACTTTAGTTTTTTTGGGCATATGGTAGATATCCATGTGATTTAAGTGAAGCTACCTGTTTTTAACACAATGTGAAATCTATCTGAATATAAATATATTCCATGTGGCACTTTGTGGCAGTATCTGGAAAATATTGTAACAATTAGTGAGGACCCACAACAGAAAATCTCTTAATTCTGTGCTTCTATCTTCCAATTCCTCAGTACCACAAATGAAACAGAATGGGCCACATCTGCAGTATTATGTAGGATTTTGATATACAGTGTGGCATTATACACATATTCAAAACTGTAATAACACTAAAGTATGAAATAGCTTACTCCTGAAAATATTCATGGCAGGTTGTAGATGCAGCCTCTTGCTCCTGAGCCAGCATATACATCTGGATCAATGACCAGAACTGGCAGGGTCTGCTGGAAGGAATCCTTTACCAGGGTCTGCCATGCAGCAGTTTTGTGCTGAAGCTGAACGGTGGGATAGGAACAATCAAAATACGTATTCCACAAATCATCAGCAAAAATTTTCCGTGCTCAGTTTCCATAATGTTTTCCCTCTGTAGTCACCTTCTATTACAACCAACGTTTTTAATATAGTAGAACGACAAGAAAGATATTTGGCCAGAGCCTGGGCCTTTTCCATTACGCCGCTGCCCTTGGAATCAACTTCTTCATTCTTAGCCTGACCTTGATATCCATTTTCCTCAGTATACAATCCAGCTGTAAAATCTTGAACTTCAGGCCTTCCGCCGTCCCCCAGATACCCAGTGCAAGGGACATTTGTACAAGGAAGTCTGAGACTGAAAGCCTCTTGCAAAGAAAAATCGTAACTAGATAAACAGACCTAAAAGAACTCAATCTAACATGTGCCTCATTTGCACAAAACACCATTAGCCCAATCCTGTTTGTTCAGAGTACAGCAGAGGCAACTTAGCCTGCATGTCTGAAAAAGATGCTTTAGATGATATCATGTATCTTCAGACATGAGAGAACTATTTCCATAATATATAAGGAAAAATATGTTGTATTTAATCCATCACCAGTGAGTTCATGGAGCATAAAGATTGGATTTCTGTTTTTCACATTCTTACATTACTACCTGCATTAATATTAGGCTGGGATTTAAGTGAAAATGAAGTGCCAATTTCAGCATACAAGCTGGGGAAGACAAACAATAAATAAAACAAAAAAGAAACCATCTTACGAGCCAAAGAACTAATCTGAATTGCAGAAGCTCTTGCTGTCTTTCTATGCTCCATGGGAGCCCTTCTGGGAGCCACTGATGAGAAGCAGCCTGCTGCACCTCATGGTGTGGGTCATTGGCAGAAGGGAGTGCGGAGGGCCAGTGTGGGTTGCTACAGGGTGGCCAACATGCCCCAGTGGAGGGGTGTGTAGAAAAGACATAGCAGCCAGCAGAGATGGACACAGCGCATGAGCTGAGCATTGCAAGTCCTTTGCAAAAGGGTCTTCATCCAGCAAACAGTGTGGGTCCCAGAATACTCACAGAGGCCAGGAGCTAAACAAAATGAGGGAAAAAAACAATCACTCATGGAAGAAGTCTAGAGAAGCTGCTGGTCCCTTGCTGGCTCTGCTATGTCACCACAGTCTGGCGCTCAGTTTGCCAGCAAATACCTCAAGAAGTACAGTACCAACAGAAGCCATCTAAGACAGCCTCGGAGACTGTTCAGGGCACTTGTTAGTTTAAAGGGGACACAGCACCACGTAGCTGTTTTAGAAGCTCTTCCACTGTGCTGATCTTCAGCTTTCCTCCTGGGCAGGTTTCTGCTGGGGTGCACCCCAAGAGTGAGCAGCAGATGAAGAAGGCAGCTGGGACCCCTGTCTGTAAAGAAGCTGAAGATGAGTAAGTGAAGTTTAGCTACAGGACTGAAAAGTTTCTTAAGTGTATATTTGGGTCTCAGCGATAAAAACACCTGCTTTTGTCCCAGGATGCTTTCTATTCTCCGCAGCTCAAAGCCAGGTCTGACTTGCCTCCACTGACATGGAGATGGCTTCCCTGACTCCAGAGCAACTGTGGAGGAACAAAATAAGGAACCCGCCTGTTGAAGTGTTACCAACTGTACCAGCACAAGACTTTGAAATAAAATGGTGTGACAGGAAGTGAAGCTGTAGCGGTGATATAGAGAAGCCCACCAGGGCTTGCAAACAACAGATCTGCGGAATGTTTCGTTCTTGCTATCACAGCCAAGCAAACTGTGAACTTTTAGCAAACTAAATAAACTTATTGTGCTTTAGCTAACAACTAAAACAAACTTTGCAGAGGAGATAGTTTGACTTACAAGCCACCTATCCCTGCGTTCTGTGTCACCGAGGGTGTTGCTGAGGCAGCCCTGGTGTCTTAAAGGATGCTCTGTGCCTGCAGGACAGGGCTTGTGTTCGTCTGTGAGATGATGGCTTTGGGGGCCAGGGACAGAGTGTGGTCACTTTGGAGCTGCCAGGCTGCCCTCTGCCCACCACGGCTGCCCATGTCCAATCGTCACCCTCAACTGAAGATTGAATTAATAACTGGGAAAAGAGACAGAAATGAGGCTCTGAAAGGTCTCGGAGTTTGAATGGCACAGGATACTAAAGATTTCTTTCCCTCCTTGTGTTTATTACTGTCTGCACACTGACTTCTTTCCTGACACATGAGCCATGACTTGAAAGGAATTCAGGCTCCGGCAAATTGTTCATCATGCTTCAATGTGGCCTCTGGGATTGAATAAGGGCAAATCTATTACACTGTTGCCATGGCGACCCTGGCACAGCCGTGATGAGCAGCGCTGATGCCAGCGGCCTGGTGTGGGGCACTGGCAGCTTTGCTGGACATGCGGACACCCCAAGAGGCTCAACGCCTGCATACCCCGGCTCGCCCGCACCTGGCGAGGATGCCCATTGGACCTGGCCCCACCAGGCGGGCAGGGCAGCAGAAGACACTGAGTCCTCTCCCAAGGTACAGCAAAATTAGCCCTTAATTTATCTGAGGGACAATCAGGCTCCTGCAATAAAAGTGAAAAAGGTGTTTCTTCGCTTCAGTTTATACAGGCGAAATGCATCTCAGTGTCTGGCTATTTAGGAATCAATGATAATCCTGTGAGGACAGCCTGTGCTTCCTAGGGACAGTGATCGCAGTGATGGGTTTTTATCATTAAAATGATTTTATAACAATCAACAAAGGAAGATGATGTTTCTTTTCTCCTCCTCCTTCTTATGAGCTGGCTCAGTTTTGTAGATATTGATTCTTCTTGCTCAGATGGACATTAGTTTCTATCATAGACATGGATGTCCAGTTTTGGTAAATACTATTTTAGTATTAATTATTTCATCTTTTTCCTTTCTGAATGCTCAGTGATGGAAGTTCAGATTTCCCCTTTTTAGCTCAGGCAATGCTGAGTTTGTTGTGAGCTGCAATCATGACAACAGTTTAATTCGAAGCATCTCAGCTTCAGCATACAACAACAGAGCCCAGGACTGAAAAGCACTAACAATGAGAGATTAACCTGCCCCCGACACTTCAGGAGATTATTATTATAGAGTGCAAAAAGCATTTGCTTTCTTTTCTGCTGCTTTGCAGACCTCATAAGGCCTTGCTCAGATTTCTGCATAGTTAATTTGTCAGTTTATAAATTATCATGTTACGTTAATGCTGAATGCTTCAAAACACAAATATATGCACATAGGGCTTGAATATTTGAAGTGTTTTAGTACTGTAGGGAAATAATTTTGTTGTCAAGCTGTGGCAGATATAGAAGTGCTAGGGGATACATGACCGTTTCATCAGGACGGTGTCGATGACGGCCTGTGAACATCCAAGGGGGGAAATCATCTTTTATCACTATTGTGTACCATGCAGGTCCAGATGGAGGATAAAACATGCATGAGTTGCCCGCAGCTCTGAAAATAATTATACTCATTTGCCAGAAATGTAGAAAGTGCATCCAACCAAGTTACCACCCATCATAGTGACACTCAGTTTGCATACTGATGAAGCTTAAAGCCAGAGACAATGGTGTTGATATCAATAGAAAAGGGGGCTGGGAATCACCGGTGCTATAGGATTAATAATGCCATCATTTTATATTATGCAGCATTTCACTTATGCTACATACCAAAAAGACTCCTGCCACTGATGCTCACCTAGCTGTTTACAATGTTGGTTTGTCTCAATACTCCAAATATTACAAGAGATTCTGAGGAGTGGAGAATAAATACTGTTATGTCCAATCCCTGTGAGGGACTTCTCAGCAATTATGTGCAATGCACTATGAATGTATACTCAAATACATGTGTGCGCATGTGTATGGGAGGGGAGTCACACATGCTGCGCATACTTGCAGTCTCTCTCTTACTCTCCAGCAGACTGTACTGGAATATGAGCGAAAGATAATATGCACATGCTAAGCTCTGGTGCTGCTGCAGAGTAATAGATGAATGGGTTTTTAAAGTGTAGAATTAGAATGAATGCAAGTAGGACCCAGGAGAATAATTCTTTATATTGCAATCAGCACTGCTTATAGGTAGTTGGTTTAATAGTAGAAATCGGCAATAAAGAATACAGACTTTGTTATTTAATCATTACCAACTGAAAAAGAAAATTATTTTGGAATACTTCTTCCACGGTTATTTCAAAACTGAATTATTTGGGGGCATTATTCTGTTTTAAATGACCATGAGGTAAAATACCCAGTAAATACTATCATGAAATGAGATTATTTCAGTAATTTCTTTAAATTATTAATACAAGATTTAGACATACATACAGACACTATGATGTACGTATCATATGTATATATGCACTTTTGGCTCTTCCAGTACTCCTTGCCTTCTTTAAAATATTTGTGATAAAGCACTGTCTCAACATGCTTTCGCATACGCGTTTATTATCACATTGTTAGTTAAAGTATGCCTTTGAAAATAAAATAAATGAAACAGTGAAGTGATTATTTTATTAATTGATTTATATAGGACCCTTTTCTGTTCTATTTCCTTAGGTAGACCTGCAAGTGTGCTTGTAGATATTAAGAAAAGAGTGTAAAAATAAGAAGTAGTCAGCTATAGGCAGAAGAAGATCTTGCTTATCTAAAAAAACACTTCTCTGTAGTATGCTGCAAGTTACAGGATATACCTAATAAAAACAGAGAAAGCAGTTATGGTTTGTAAAAACATAGTTTAAGCTTCCTATTTTTTTTTGGTTCCAGTAATACTAGTTTGTAATCACCATAATGACATAAGACCCTGAGATGATCTCTGATGTAATTCCGTAGATCATTTATGTGACAGCAGCAACGAATCAGGCCCTTGTGTTTTATCATTTGATAGAATCTCAACAGTTTGTTACTTTATGCTTTCAAAGCTTTAAAAAATATCTTCAGAAGAAAAATGGATGATGGAGTAATGAAAGTGTAGTTTCTCAGCACTGTAGCAGATTGATCTGGATCTAAGTATACCAATAGGCAAAACTAATTTTTGTCTTATGTAAACAAAAAAGAGTGGAGGAACTATGGACTTTGCAGTCTCACTGCTTATGGACCCATTTTCTCTTCCTGGTTACTCTTCCCACTTAGCCATAATGCAGTTTTTATAAAGTCTGGCTGTCATCAGTGGCTGCAGGACACTGTATAACAAGAACGCTGCTATTAGTGTGTGCTGTCTTATTAGCACTCACTGTATGCTGGTACAGGAATACTCCTGGCATTCAGCTGGGTAATAAATCAGAAGAAATATCTTGCAGTTATTTGGCCAGCAAAAATCAAATATGATCATTTGCAAAAGCAAAAATCTAAGAACTGAGAGCAGACCCGTAGAGTAAATTCCAGGGCCAAAAGGATTTCAAATATACTTGGTTGAACTAAGGATAGCATAAAGCAATTCAAACTTCATTATGAACAGACATTTCTACCAGAAAAAACGAACAAGACCATGTGATTATTTTCAGACCTAATTTGACAACATAATCCAAGATCTAAATGGAAAAAAAAATGAACCACTGCAATAAAAATGTAAGTTTAAATCACCTCAAACATGAAATGTGATTTTACACAGTATTTCTGTAGCCATAATAAGGGAAGTACTCAGATGAGGTAATTGAAGCCAAGTATCACAAGGGGACTTTCTAAAGGATAGAGGATGTGTAAGTCTTACCCCTGGAGGTTTTCTTCTTGCCTCAGGAGCCTGGCTGTTAGGGGACCCTGCCAGTCGCTAGCTTGTTCCTAACCTCCTTTACTTGAGAAAAGCCATTGTGGAGTTGGAGAAAGGGCAAGCTCAGCTACCATCTGACTGGCTGGAATATTTCCCTGTGAGCAGCAGTACCTCCAAGGAGCTTTGAAATGCACCACTGGGACCAACTTGTACCTCATATACCGGGCCCAGTAAAGCTGAAGTCTGTAGATGATTCTGGCCAGCTGCTGAACAATACCTGCCACTACCTGTAAAACAAACATCAAAAAGATTCCTGAGTGTCAGAACAGAGCAGTCCAAAACAACATCATGAAGTTGCTAATGTGGTGAGGACAGTGGAGATGGTTTAAATAGGACTTTCCCCTGTCTGTGCAAGCTGTAACCATCCACAAAGGAGCAGATCGTCAGAAAGCAGCTTTATTTCTGGCAATCAGTGGGTCTCGGAGAGGAGAGGAGAGGAGAGGAGAGGAGAGGAGAGGAGAGGAGAGGAGAGGAGAGGAGAGGAGAGGAGAGGAGAGGAGAAGAGAGGAGAGAGTTCTTTGTTCTTGCTCAAAACGACTGATGACAGGACAATGGTTTGGACATGACCAGAGAGCTATAACTATGCATGCAATGAATGATAAACCAAAGAAATAGGAAAAATCTTAAGGCCCACTACAAAGTATACAATGTCCAGGCCTTAGTCCCGCTTTTGCACAAAGTTCTGTGCACGCAGATGAACTGGTCACCTGGAAAATGTTCACCTAATAGGGAATGTGATAAGAGGATGAGACCTAAATTTTAAGGCAAAACATCCCAGCCTATGTCAAACATTATTCAACTGTCCACAGCCCCCAGACATTCAACAGCCAGACAAATGGAGCCCCATTTGAAAGATGAAAGAGCATGAGGAGAAGGGGCATCCCAGCCCCACCACCAGTCTCATCAATGACCCCATGCATATTCCTGGGGAGCCGTGTCTTCCAGTGACCCTGGAATGGCCAAATGCCTGGCGAATGTTATCAAGAGACACAAATCAATATTGCTGCCAGGTATCAATATACCTCACAGCAATCAGACTTCCAGAAGAGCTCTTTGTTCTGCCTACCTCTACTTTCACATCTACTGGAAAGTGTTTTCTTCTCAGCTATCTGTTTAAAGCACAACATAAAAATGCGAAGAGATGCATCAAAACTTTTACAAGAAATAGCTGCTTCTTGCGTGGTCTCCTGTGTACTGACATGTAGGAAACCTTTCTTCCAGGGGAGCATTCTGAGGCATACATGTTTTCCAGTATCTCTGAGCTGTAGTAGGAGAAACGTATGAGGAGGGGTCATGTGGAAGAATTCTTTCATGTTGATTTAGTCCAACAGTCTTCTGAATAATCAATTGCTGAAAGCAGCCGATGAAGTATAATAGTTGGAATTACACTTCCTTTTGTCTTGATGGAGACTGTTGATTAGGCTTTACTATAGCACTGCACATGTCAACAACCTACAACATTGCTGTTGGCACTAGAGAAATCTCTTGCCATGTGTTTTGGCTTAACATAGAAAGAGCCATATGGTCTGGACACCAGTTTAGCATATCTTGAAAATGAAAAAAGAGAGATACTCAGGAACCGTACAGCATATCCAGATAGACATACCTAGCATAATGCTGTGGAACAAAAACCTAACAGTGACCCTAGCAATTAGGTATTTCTGACAAAAATGTCTTCAAAACCCAAAGGATCTCTAGGTCTTGAAAGATCTACTCTTGTAACTCTGCTATCCCCTCAAATTCTTCTCCTTGCTATGGCCTGCAGTCTATACAAAATTTTGGAAGAGAAAAAAAAAATATAGCTATTTATTTCTGTGTAGACACTAAAAAGAGCCGTTTAGAACTGAAAAATCTCCGTGAACTAGAGTGTTAGAGAAAAGCAGACAAAACTGCAATTTTTTTTTCTAGGTTCTCAGCAGAAATAAGTTGAAGCAAAGCAAAGCCTCTAGTAATTGCCTTGCATAGAGGAAAGCAGCAAGGCAACATGAAATTGCAAGGGGATGGGGCTGCAGGAAGGACTGTTATTCACATCAGGTGTGATTATATTATGTGAACTTGTTGTGAATACGTTGAAAGGATCATTTCATTGTTGTTTTACTCCATCCTGTGTTTATGAGGTCAGACTGTTCGGAACCTTCTGTTTTACATCCAACTAGAGAAATATGGATGACTAATTTTAATATGGTTAACTATGCCCAGGATTGTCCCCTCAGGTTGCTGAGCTCAGCATTTTGTTACAGCATTTTCTCTTTTTCTCCTTTTTTCTTCTTTTTTTTTTTTTTTCCTAATACACTTCTGGAATATAGACAGTTTGTATAAAAACACTGTAATGTCACAAATTCTGAGTCCTGTGCTATCTTTTCGTATTGTGGCTGATAGATGAGTAAGCATTTGCTCTGTGTTATTTCTGTTTAATATTTTTGGTCTTTTATTTGCAAATTGAGATCTTCCTGGGCTTTGTTTTTCTCAAAATAAAGGAATAAAAAGATTGATAAGCCCACCCTTTACTTCACAGTAGCCTTCCTCTGCCAGTGCACTGGGGAGCATTTGTGGCTCCAGAAGCCTGTCCTGTTTTGCTGACAAGCCTCCCAAGCCCTGCTGGCCATCCTACCCAGATGCCCTGGATCTTATACACATTTGGTCCCTGTTTCAGCCGTTGGTAGACATGGTTGCCTCTTATTTTCTCATCATTACCAGCTTTTCATACTATAAAACAGAAGAATCATGAAAAGGTCCATCAGAAACCACAGGATTGCGTGATCTACTGCTTATGGAGTTGGAATTTGAACAGTTGTCATCTTTTGTATGTAGTGCTGTATGGCTGTATGAATGAATCCTTTCCTGAGTGAGTTTGCAGTCTAAACATGGAGAACAGATAAAGGGAAAAAAGAGATGGGAGGTGTCATCCAAGGTGACATATTTTGTTAGTGGCTGATTTGAAATAAGACCACAGATTTCCTGCTGCTCAATCTCCATATTGCCCCTCACACTAAGTCTTTCCTATTTGTATAGCACGGCTTGAGTCATACCCATGGAGCTACTGAGACCTTCCTCCTTTCCAGTTATTCTCTGGATCACATTTGTTCCTAGTGTGATTGAACTGATCTAAATGAAACTTCAGCTACAACAGAGCAGGTAGGAACTCAGCTGGTTGTGTCACGGATGGAGTTTTATTTGTCAGAAGATTTAGTTTGGATCATACATTTTTTCTCTCTCTAGCAATGGTAGTATTAGCCCAGTCAGGCTTAGAGCCCTCTTCAGGTGCTGAATCCACTTGTACTTTGCTCTGCACAAGCACAAAATGAAAAAAACAGTTATGGATGGAGTGATAGAGGGATTCACTTCACTCATAAGAGAGAATCAGCAATAGATTTATTGATATAACCCAGCAGTTTAACAAAGTTTGCTAATAAATGCAACAGTGGCTTGAAAGGATTTAATAGCAAGGTACAGCGGATTATTTACTACGTAGAGGACACGGTCAGACAATACCATCAGAGATGCCTACCCATTGAGTCACAAGATCCAGAAATCCCCCTTTGCTTTCTAAACTTCTTCTTGGAGAGGAGCCTAGGTGCAGCTGGATCCAGATTTAGCCCAAATTTTGTCCATGGTTTACGTCTAAAGGATTGTATATATATTGCATAAGTTACTCAGCTAAGACTTCAGAGTTTCAGTGTACTTTATGTCAATTCCCTTACAGCAGCTCTCTTGTGGCAAGGATTCTCAGCCTTGGGGAGTAACCTTGAGAGGTATCCCTTTCAATGGGAGATGGCGGTGTGCAGCCCACTCTCATTTTAGCAGAGGTCAAAGGGCTCTTACACTGCTCACTATTTATGGAATAAGATTATTGACTCATAGTCATATTTACATACATACATATTTACATACAAGCTACAGGTGCCAATTTCTTCCAGATAGGGCTTGAGTCAAGCACTGACCAGTGCTTTGGCCAGGTGGGCACATTGCTACAGATTAGTCTTTGCCTATTGAGTTGTGACCAGTCTCCCTCAAAACCACCTTGAGCCAGATATAGCCATTATGACCATCACCAACAATGATGACCATCACTGGCGTTTATCACTGGATCAGGATTACAGGAAAAAGTCAGATTTGAGGGTAGGGGAAGCACAGCGTCACAGGCTCTCCTTGTGCATATCAAAGGTATAAGTACAAGCATACACAGGTGGTGGACAAGGACAGGCAGGTGAGGAAATATGAAGGAACTACTACCCAGGGCAGACCATGCCCTGAATAAGACTGGATAGACTGGAGAACGGTGGAGCATCACAGGTCCAGCCACTGTACAGGAGATGAGCAAGCATTGAGTCAAGGGCAGCATCAGTGGGAGGGTTTCAGCTCCGGCCTCTCCCCCATAACTTTACACCTTGCCAGCTGGAATGGGTCTTCACACACATTCACAGTGTGACCTTCTGCAAGTATGTGACACAGCAAAATAGAGGAAGGAGGAAAGACTCCAAGTAGAAAAAATAGATGTTTAAGGGGTGTTTCTTCCCAGCAGCACCAGCAGCAGAATGACAGGAAACATCTGGCTGTTTGCTTTAAAATAGAAAGAGAGATGGTTGCAGCAAGCAGGTCTGGCAGAGACAAGGTCAACACCACTGCCTTTATAGAGACAACAGAAAAAGAGAGGAAGGTCTGATATGATGTAGGAAGGTCAGACAGTGGATATGCACAGACCACCTCTGCAAGGGGCCTTTAGCTTTTTTGTATGATACATGCCAGAAGAAACCTCAATGGCATCTCTGTTGTCTGCACTGAAGATGGGATTTCAGCATGACCTAAACAAACTGGATTTTTGAGGGGGAATGGACGGCTAATATAGTCTGGAAAACAACAGCCAGTTTTAGTAGTTTGCATTCAAGACCACTGAAAATCTCTGATGGTGGGAGTGCTCAAAAGGCCTGGGTTTTCTTAACTGAGAAAAGGGACTAAGAAGGGGCAAGATAACACTATAAGAGTCAGTGACTGGTGTGCTGAAGGGAGATGAGAACATCTATGCTCTCTGAAACCTCCAGGGAGAAGAAACATATGTTCAGCTAGAGCAAAGGTGGAAAGGGGACTAAGGGAAACCATCGAGGAAAGTAGTTCTGAAAGGATCAGTACTTCAGTGGATATCAAGGATTCCCTTGGATAATATAGTTACCTAAAACTTTAGCAGAAAAAATCTTGGAAGGGTCACTTAATCCAATAGAAATGTGCTTGTAATGACAACTTTATAGACATTAGAGCATCAGAGGAAAGGTAGTAGGTGAAATGAACTTATACTCAACACTGTATGGCAGCCCCAGTTTCCCAGGAAGATGGGGCTTTCTTGGCTTTATTTCAAGCTCTTGGCTTTTTTGGTTTCCATATTTCATTGTCTTCCCATGGTAAAAGTGATATGTTCCAAGGAGAATTTATTTCATCCTTTCCCAGTATTAGAGGTGGTAAAGTATTACAATCTCTTACTTTTAACATGGAGACTCTTCCATGTTTCTTTTGTATTTTATTACCCTACTTGCTTTTTTCTGGAGCATGTCCTCGGCAAAATAGTCCCTGTAAATTTTTCCCAGTCAAAAAGAAACCTGAAATAATCATAGCCATAATCATAGTTCCCTAAACTTTGAAACTAAAACCAAGCATATAATTTTGACACAAAATGATGCAAATACATTTAAAGTGGCTGAAAAGTTTGTATAGACCTGGACGATACAACCAGTACTGAAGAATTCACATGGGTTTTAAATCACAAGTTATGTTCAGAGGACCACAGATGACTGGAGAACAACAACTGCAGTGAAATCTTTGGACTGCCATTTTGGACTTATGTTCATTAGCAGGCCAAAGCAATCAAATCAGTTTTAAAGAATGAGAAGTCTGTCAAGGTGCCCATATTTATGTTTGCAGATACAATGTATATAGGATTGAATGAATTTTCTCTGAACAATATATATAGATGCATACTTCCTACATTAATTTTTGAAAATGTCTTTTATTTGTTTAAGTTAGTTATAGAAGTCTAACACTTCTCTTCGTTTTTGCTTTGTTTTTGCAAATGATCATGTAATCTCCAACTGCATGCAGCACTTTTCCTCATATGCTAGATAGGATTAGTTTTCCTGAAGTAGAATTAGAGCATGTGATTATCCAAGGTTAGACAAAAGCAACGTTTCCTGGTGCTATTTCAAAGGGTTTTTTTATGACGTAGTAGCCTTAATAAACAGGATTTCAGAAAAGAATCCTGCAAAAAATGGTAGGTAAATAAGCTTTAGGGACTGTGGCAAAAACAATGGCAATTCATAAATCTCCAACATCTTCATATGAGATCAGCCAGACACTACAAAGAACACTTGCAAAAGAAGATGGATACAGCTGCTTCTGAGAGAGTGTTCTATTCAGCTTGAAAGCACTTCCACAGAGCTCCATCCAGCTTCAGCTGAAGTGAATGGCTTGAACAATCTTAATGGGTACCAGATAAAACCTATAATAGTATATATCTATATACCTATATATGTTTAATCAGTATGCTGCATTTGTCTAAGAGAGAATTTCTCAAAAACCAGGCAGGCATCACCTAATTTTCTGCAAGTTAGACATCTAAGCTCAAAGCGCAAAGGTGTGCATGCTCACAGCATATATTAATTTTCCTCCATTTTGGTTGTCAATCAATTGCTTGTGTATGAAGGGGACAGAGCAGACATCTATCAAATAAAGAGTGAAAACCAGATGTAATTTTTAACACTTGTTTCTAGCTGCTGTATCTTTTGCTTGCAAACACGGCAGACAAACATTGCAGCCATAAAAAAATAATTTGTAATTAAATGATTTTAAGACATATCCACTGCAGAAGTGAATTCAAAATAACTCTCAGCCTCTTTTAGTTAGAAGTGATATTGTTGGAAGGAATGTTATTCCAGAAGGACTCAAAGTGAAGAACACTAGAGTTAAAATAAGATAAAGGATATATCTTAATCTTAAAAATATTAAGTTGTGGATGGATATTTTAGATATGGTGATTTTACTAGACAATGGATGTAATACCCTGTGAAAGGTGGTGTGCAAGCACGGAGGAGCTTGTTCCATAGCCTTGAGCTGCAGCTAGGTCTAGCCATGAACACAAGTCTCAGGTGAGCAGGAAAGGACCTGGTGTTAATGCGGTGGTCGGGGTGCTTGGCTGGCAGCGCACCACCTCTGTCTGTCTGGAACAGGAATAAAACTTACCTTAGCTTTTTAACTGGAATTTTAACAAGTATCTCCTGACCATCTTAACAGGAGTATGAAAATATGAGCAAAATGTCCTGGGGAACTACCCCAACTTTTCTGCAGTGCTGTGCTAATAGATTTAATGGCTACTGTCAACATTGTTCTCACTGAATTGAAAATACAATAAGGCACACCAGGACTGCAAAATAATTTGTGACCAACCTATGGGTATATGCCAGCTGCCCTTGCAAGGGTTGTATTAAGCTGCCATCCTCAGAAAAATCCCTGCACCTTCTTCATGTGGAGTGAAAGCAGAGGTCTTTGTTTGTGCTCTGTGAAAGAGTCTGAGCAACTATAGAAATACAAGCACAGCAAGTTCTCAAAAGCAAGCATTTTGTATAAATACAAGAAATACATTTTGTAGAAATACAAGCAAAGCAATAACAAAGCTTATTCTTTCCTTATTCAAGAGAGGCAGGGTAACTTGAAAGCAGCCATTCAAAACATAATAAAATTAGGGAAACAACAGTGCTTCTAAGTTGTGCTTTGTAGGCATCACCTAACAATTTTTGCCTTCTTTATCAAGCCAGGAAGTTGAATGCAAGTAGGAGAACCTGGTATGCCTATTTGCTGGTGATGGAGCAGTGGTTTATATCTGAAGTGCTATGTAAGGGAAGTTGATTTTCTGGGCTTACCCCCTCGTATACTGAAGTGTCCTGTTGCTGTCCAGACTGTCCCTGAGCCGGACATTGTTGGCTATCCACATACTTGAAGCACTGAAATTTATGAGCAAAAGAATTTTCTTCCATGACAACTTTATAGATAAATATATTTCTTGCAGATGGTAGGCATCTGGCTGGAAGTGCCAGGTGCATCCTTCACTGTAGAGGACATCCTCCATAAGTAAAAAGGAGATTTCAGACTTTAGCTCTCCACGTTATTTCTGTGGCATGATCTACATGCAACCACATTTACTTTGTCTTTTTTCTGATCTTCAGGGAAAGGTGCTACAACTTCCACTTGCACTTAGTCATTTTGGACAGTGCTGCAATTTTAAGAACTTATTGAGCTATGGAGATGGGATAGCTAACAGTAAATGAAGCAGGAATCTTTGAAAACATCAAAAAAACCCCACTCTTCTCTCTGAAGCAAGCTCTAGTAAATACTTGTTTCCACTGAAATCAGAGAGAATCTGCCACTAAATCAATGGAGAGCTGCTTTAACAAGAAGATAGCTATGTCAGTCCATCTTGTCTCGGTGCCTGCTGGACATCCTAGTGATGCCAAAGGACCTGTTTGACCCCGAATAATATTTTATACCTTGCAAGGTCCCTACACAGCAATACAGATGGAGGGACAGGAGTGGCAAGTCTTTTCTGAGAAGACCAGCCCACCTCTGCTAACAGGAAAAGCTTTAAGCAAATCTGCGTTCATTTACATCCCTTCCAGAAACAGTAACTGTCCTCTCATTCTAGACTTAAGCAGTAATGAAACTCCAGGTGGGGAGTTTAAATAGAGCTAATTTCTGAGGTACCTTATTTGTACAATCAGAGTGTCTCCAGTATTATTAATAAATTAGTATTAGTCTTAAATTCCTTGGAAGGTGTGAGGCATGTCTGCTGCCCATTACTACTCACTGCTTGCCAGTCCATCAAACGTAATTGGAAAGGCAAATTGTTTTCAGCATTGTCTCTTGTAATGCAGGTGTTCTTTTTCTTATTTCTTTCTGAAAAAGCTGCAGTATTGATCTCAGTTCCCAGTATTGATCTCAGTTCCCAGATGCCTCACATGTACTTAAACATCTGTATTAGCCCAGCGCTGATTGGAAGACATAAACCTTAATGCTGACCTACCTGACCTGAACTAGGAAAATATTTAGCAAAATCACTTAACGGTTTGCACACATATAGATAAATTGCACAAATAAATCTTTCTAGAAATACTTTTTAATTTCCTAGTTAGATAATAATTGAATTTAAAAAGAGGTTTGGGTTTACCAAAACAATTTGCTTCAACTCAGGACCAAAAGGTACACCTGGAAAAGTGAAAAGTCTTGCTTCTTTTCTAACTTGAAAAAATAATGACATGCTGACCATTTAAGAAAAATGATGTGTTGAGGAGATTGACATATTGTTTATATCACACTGGAAAAAAAACCCAAAAAACTATCTGTGTGGCTCTGATCAACATTTATTTCCACTCCCTGGAAATGTTTCAGCCAATAAAAATAGGAAGGTGATAAAAGAAAACGTGTCACAATGTAAAGTAAAAGCAAGTGAAGAGCCTTACAACTGTTAGGTTTGTGAGGTTTATTTATTCATAGTGGTAAAAATTGTAGTTTTTCCCTGACCAATAGCACTGTTTCCCTGAGGACTAAGAATTGCTGATTATTTTGCTGAGTTGAGTTTTATGTTCCATGCTGCTACTTAAATAATGGAAGGCTGCCAGCATTTTCACATATATTGGTTTTGGCCTGGTTACTAGTTGAGGGTCTTTTTAGAAAGGCTTTCTTGCCCCTTAAATAGCTATTTTAAAAGTTTGATTACTGTTTGCACTTTTAAATGTGCAAACAATATATAAACTGTAAGCATTTTAGTAAGCATGGAGATATATATATGTGTAATATCATCTATGTTCACCTACTTCCTAAGGCTGTGCTTACGTTCATTCTACTTAACTGTTCTTCTGATCTTGAACAGTCCTTTATGTGTTCTAGGAGACAACCTATTAATGATAGCTTTCTGATGTAACTCCTGAGCTAGAAAACAAAGCAACATAGAAAGGTGCTTTTGTCTGTATGGAGCTTTTAGGAAAGGAGAAAAGAGGGGGAGCATGTCCAACAGGCAACCTAAGAAGGGCTTGTCCTGCTTGGAGGGTTTTGTAGCCTGCAGGAGAGACATAGCAGGCGTGGAACATCCTTGCTGTGCTCACCTGGCCTAGAACATCTCCTCAGCCCTAAATCTAAGCTGAGGCTGACTATCCTCATGGATTACCTTTGAGAAAAATTAATTATAAGCAACATAGGTAAAAACAAACTCTCTTTTTTTGCCTTATAGTGTTTATTTTCTCAGCTGGGCTATAACCTACCAGCTGCTGGTACTGCAGTCTAAAAATTGCTTGAGATTGAAATGACAGAAGAGTAAAGAGAGAAACTAGTCACAGTGGTATATTAGCAGTTTCCTATAAATTTAGGATAAAATGTTAACTGGGCAAGTTAAAAATATTTATATATAAAAGAGGCATCAACTTGAGATCAGTTTATGGCCTTATTTACACCACCAGCATCCCTTCACTGATTTCAGCTTTCTGGGATCTATACCATTTCCTGGAGACTCAACTCTTCTGC
This sequence comes from Cuculus canorus, assembly GCF_017976375.1. Taxonomy (NCBI): domain Eukaryota; kingdom Metazoa; phylum Chordata; class Aves; order Cuculiformes; family Cuculidae; genus Cuculus; species Cuculus canorus. The sequence goes on from NC_071441.1 coordinate 10,877,636, forward strand.
AACTGGTCATGAGGTCCTTTGATGGCAAGAATGGCCCTCTGCTGGCCCTGGGGCTCACAGCTGGACTACGCAGGGACCCACACACCTGTGTCTGCACATCTGCTTTCACTCCTCCGTGCTGGCTGCTTGTTGCTGTCTGGACTGGTGGCTTTTACAGATTCATCACTTCACAAATTGCTTAAAAGCCTTGTACCCCATTTTTTGTGTGGTTGGTTCTGGACGTTGTCCAACAACATAGATGTCTTTACAGAAGAGCCTGCAAGTTAAGCAACACAAGGCTGTTCTTAAAATTGACTGGTCTAGCCACCCACATGTCAGGAAACCCACCTGAGATGTGCTTTTCTGCCTCCTTTTCCTTAGCACCAACCGTACATTGTCTGCAGCATCCTTTCCCCACCATCAGCCAGGCTGCCCTAATTACATCTACTGTTACCTTCTTTTGCCCAAACAGTTGTTAACCCAGGAATTCTTCCAAACCACCTTGTACAGTATTGCTTGAGGAGGTGACACTGATATCAGCAGACATAGGTTTCCACTGAATTCTGAAAGCTGAATGATTTCAGAAATTCAGTGAAAATCCAGATGAGTTTAAAATTCTGAAATCCAGATGAGTTTAAAATTTTTTCTTTCTCTGCTGCTGTCTCGGTGACTGGGCAAGTTGTGACTGAAGCAAACATTGACAGAGTTTGGAAAGTGTAGCTTTGAAATAACTGTTGAGGACACTGATGCCCAGAATAACCATATAAAACAGCACATATAAAATAGTTTAAAAAGTAATCAAATGAGTCACATTTATCTTCCACATGAAGAGATAAAACCTGTCCATTTTTGCAGGCTTTTTCCATCTTACAGAGAGGGAACATGGAGATCTTTGCATGCCATATTCTGCCATTGGTTAGGGAAATCAGCTGTCATCAGTGGTGGATACATGGATATAACTGAGGGCAGTATTTAGGTCTATATCTCCAATCTCACTGAAAAAGATATTAATTTAGAAATAAAACAAGGCTCTGGGAATTTTTAAGGATATTATCAATAAATTTCAAAAGTTACATTACTTTGATGGAAGAAAGGCCATACAATAATCTGCCAGCTGGTGACTCATGATTTTGAAGTAGATTTAGGGACACTGTCTCAGGCTCAGGCTCTTTTACTTTACTGAGCAACCAGAGAAACTCAAGTGATCTCCAAAACCCCTCACACATGTTGGATCAGATGTTCTCCACCAGTTGCCCACCCCTGTCCTCAAGCACACAACCTCTTCCTAGTGGCTGCTCCAGCACTGGGTCAGCACAACAAAACACTTCTTTTAGATGAGTCCACAGTCTGCTGCGGACTACGTCATGCTGCTTTGGCCCCAGAAACAGTCAGTGATGGAGAGAAAGGACTACAAGCTCTTGTGTGTCTGCTTAGCTGCCCAGAACACAAACTTTTTTTGCCTAGGGACTGAATCCTGCAGCAATTTCTTACAATGTGGCACCCCTTGAACAGCATTGATGGCTGCCACACTTGTCACATCCCACTGGCTCCTAGATGCAATTTTCTCAGCATACAGATAAAACCCTATCTCCCCTCACTCCTGGTCTTGAAGACTCATGAATGTGACACCAGTCTGGTAATGACATGTGAAAGTGGAAATTGAAAAGTTTCCACAGAAATTCTCTTTTATATTTTACTTTTCTCCTTTGTTCACAGACATTGCCAAACCTGGGGGTTTATTGAGAAGATGACTGCACACCGAGAGTCACCAGAACTAGAGACCAGGACTTTGTAGAAGCATGAACAAAAAAGGCCAGAGCTGTGGCCAACATATCTCAAAACCAAGAGCCAGATCACTTCTGTGCCAGGATCAGAACTGGTAGGAGAGTGGGACAGCTGGGATAGGGAGCAGACATGAACTGACACTGGTGGTAGGATATCAGAAATGAGTCGGCGAAAGGTAGTAGCAGAAAAACACAAAATCTGCTTGTGACCTTACAGGGGAAAGGAGTTCAGCAGCTCTGTGGGACCTTAGTATTACAGAATCATACAAAAAGCTTGGTTTAGAAGGGACCTTTAATTGTCATCTAGTCCACACCCCTGCCATAAGCAGAGACATCTTCAGCTAGACAAGGTTAGTCAGACTCTTGTCAGACCTGACCTCAAATGTTTGCATGTCTGGAGCATCTACCACTTCTCCGGGAAACGTGTTTCAGTGTTTCACCATCCCTTTCATAAAATATGTCTTCCTTATATTCAATCTGAATCTAATCACTTTTAGTTTAAAATCATTACCCCTTGTCCTGTCTCTTGGCAACTACATCAGCCAAACATCTCAGGACTTCGGGATGTATCTCATCAGGTACTGTAGACTTATGCATGTTCATGTTCCTCAGGTGGTCAGAAACCTGATCTTCTCTTACCCATTTCTCCCTGCAGATCTAATCTTGTGGTCCATCTGCTTGGGAGGTGAGGGAAGACATTGCAACCAAAGGCCGTGACAAAGAATTTGTTGAGTACCACAGCCTTCTCCTTATCCTTTGTCACCAGTTTACCGGTCATGTTCATCACAGGGATATACTTCCTTTGACCTCAATTTTGTGGCGGGCATACCTGTAGAAGCCCTTATTACTCTTTGCATCCCTTGCCAAGTTCAGCTCCAGCTGCATCTTGGCCTTTCTGACTCCACCCCTATACAACCAGGCAATGTTCCTATACACTACCCAGAATACCTTTCCCTGCTTCCACTGCCTGTAAAATTTCCTCTTGCCTTTTAATTTGACCAGCAGTTCTTGACTCAGCCATACTGGACTCTCGTCATCCTTTCCTGATTTCTTCAACCTGGGAATCGAGAGCTCTTGCATTCCATGGAAAGTGTCCTTAAAGATCTGCCAGCTCTATTCTGCCCCCTTTTCCCCAAAGGCAGATTCCCAGGGGGTCCTATTCATTAACTCCTTGCACTGCTGGAAGTTTTCTTTCCTAAAATTCAGGGTCCTGACTTTACTCTTCATTTGACCCGTATACCGCAGAACTGTGGAAGTGGCATAATCACTGCAGCCCAGGCTGCCTCCAATCTTGATGTCACCAGTTAGCTTACTTGCATTGCTGACCATTAGGTCCAGCAACACATTCCCCCGAGTAGGTCTGTCTATTACCTTGCTTAAGAAGTTGTCCTCAATGCATTCCAGGAGTCTCGTGAATTGCCTACAGATTGCTGCCTACAGATTCCAGCAGATGTCAGTGTGGTTGAAGTCCCCCAGCAGGATGAGATCCTGCAAGCACCGTGCCTCCTGCAGCTGGAGTAAGAAGGCTTTGTTACTAGGCTGTCCTTGATAAGGCAGCCTGTTGTAGACACCAGCCACAAGGTTTCTTTTATTGCCTCAGCCTCTAAATCTTAACCGTAACTTTTCAACCTGCTCTTGGCTATTCTTCAAAGACAGCTCTTCACAATCTATCCTTTGTTTGATGTAGAAGGCAATGCCTTCTCCCCTCCTTTCTCACCTGCCCCTTCTGAACATTGATAGCCACGCTCCAGTCATGGGATTTGTCCCACCAAGTTTTGGAAATGGCAAATAGTTTGTGTCTTTCTAGCAGCATGATGGCTTCCAGCTTTTTCTGTTGGTTGCCCATGCTGTTTGCATTGGTGTAGAAGCACTTCAGCTGGGCTGTTGGCTGTGTCACCATCTCAGAGGAACATTTCTTAATTAGAATCACAGAATCATTAAGGCTGGAAAAGACCGCTAAGATCATCCAATCCAACTGTCAATTCCTTTGAGTTATTTCGCCGCTCTTCCCCTGTTGGCTCCTATTACCTCAGGACCCACTGGCTCATTTCTGCAAGACTATTTAACTTTAAAATAAGGCATCTATACCCAAGTGTCACTGTTATCTATGATACATCAGATATATACCGGCAAATCTTTGCAATTAAGATGAGTTGTCTCCTTAAAAATTAAGAATAGCTTAGGTATGTCTCAGTTTTCCATACAAAGAGAACTTCTGTCTGTCAGCCACGGACTAGGAGCATTCATCTCTATGTACAGGAATTCATTGCTCGTGGAGTGCCCACTTATTTTCATGAGTTATACAGAGGGCATAGAGCCAGTTCAGTGACGTGCCACCACTGTGCAGTAAATAAAAAAAATAATAAAAGAAAAAGACTTTCTTCACATTTATCTTTAAAATACTCAATCAATAACAATGAACATAGGGACTACCTAAAGAACTACCTTAAAGTTTATTCATTTTAATGCTTGTCAGTTTACTCTGAAACAATATCACCAAAACCAATTCATCAGCTATACGTCCATACTTTACTTAGGCAGCTTGACAAGAGGAAGGACAGGACAGAAAGAGGTACACCAATTTCAGTAAGACCCATTAAATAATGAAGTCACCTGGCATACTACCGTTTTTCATCTTGGAAACTTCAGAGGAGGTATGTCGCTCACTTACAAGACAACACTGACCCATTAAAATCAATATGTCCTTGTCTCCTACATCAGACACCAGTATCTGGGCACTTTAAGTTACACGCCTCCCTTGAAATCAGTGAAGGTACAAGGACACTAGAAGAGAATCACCACTCTAAAATGGCTGCAGTTGTAGAAAAGATAAGGGAGATCCTCATATGGAAAGAACAATTCAAAAAGATTTCATCTTACCTCTATCTGGACTAACCCATCTCTTTTCCCCAACTCTGTGCCATTCCCCTGCCCAGGAATCCCTTGTTGCCACAGGAACCCTTGTTAAACATCAGAGATAGAAGTGATTAGTACAGAGCACAAGAGACTCCTGAACAAGACAATGGGCTCCAGCTGCCTCAGATCAAAACCTTCTAAATTTATAGCTCCCCACATCTTACTTCTTCAGCCATGACTAACGGTAATAATTAATTAAAAAACTCATGGGCAATGTCTCATTTCAGACACTTATCAGTCGTATCCACCCGATTTGTGGTGTGCCCTGCACAGTTGCATTGGTTTGCAATGATGGGGTGCTGGTTGCAGCCACCTGCTTTGCCACTGTGGCTGCTTGCTTGAGACCTTCTGAATCCCCTCTCTCCTTTGGGGTATGAACTTGCTGCTAAGTTTGGTGCGATGTATTTCCTTTGGATTGATAAACTCATGATGACTACAGGGCTACCTCTTGTGATACTACTGGTGACTGCAAACCTTGTTTCCTGTTCAAGATGCTGACAGAATGATTTTAGAAAGTAGAGAAAAAATATCGCGTTCTCCATGTACATGTTGTCTTTTAATGTCATCTTAAATACTAGCTAATTCTCGTGGACTCCCACTTAAGTTTAAAAGCATGCCGGCATTCCAGCTTTGGGGGCTCAGTGGGAGTGAAATGTTAACATGTGACATCCATGCTTCATTACTCACATCCAGGCAATGATACACGCAGACTAGACTCCAGCTCCACACAATCCATTGGAGAGCCCTGGGGATGGGAGTCCCATGCTCCCTGGGGCTGAAATCATTGCAGAGTTCCCCCAGCGGCTTCCCTGTGCCCTGAATTCACCTCATCCTCTAAGCACTGCTGGGCACCTAGGAGGATTTCTTCCCTCTGGGACAGAGTTTAGGGCCATAAACAGAAAGTGCAAGGAAAGCTCCTGCTGTGTTCAGCTAAATTAAACAATTAAAGTACAGAAGGCTAAGGAATTTCTTGATTACTTGGTTAATTCAAAGATCTGTGCATTCGGGGATTCTCTTATCGTGAATAAATGTAGCCTATTTTTAAACATTTCTATTTCATTTTCACACTTAGGCAAGCAGCGTCTATACTGTTTAGACACACTGTTGTTTAGAAAAATTTCCTGTGTTACTGGGGACAGAAGAGTTATGTAAGGAAAGAAAATTGTTCCTTCTAAATATCTTTCCTCATCAGACACAAGAAAGTTCCATCCCTCTGTTGATTTATATTGTTTCCTTAGCTTCAGTATTATTAATTATGCAAGTTATTGTATATCAGTTTAGTGGCAGATCTTCATCCTAGATTTTGTTAGTTAACTCTTTTATCTGCAGTTTCCCACTGGAGATCAGAAGTTAAGTCACTGATTTTGAATGCAAAGAGTCACCACGGACAGTTTCTTCAAACTAGAATAAAGGTATTAGAAGAAATTAGTGACTTCATTTTGATCTACTTGTACTTCTCTTCCCTGGAAGGAAATCGGAAGACATTTAAGATTGCATTCACTTAATCACACCCAAAACTAGGATTTTGACTTGTGCATATTGCATAGAAAATAAAAGGGTTAATTTATTCTTCTAATCTATTGTTTTAAGCCTAATTATTTTACATGTCTTCATTTCATTAATGAATTGCTGCCTTTTACATGCATCTCCTTCCCCATTGCTTTTGTTTAAACCTCCTGGTGGGAAGGGATAGATTAATTTTGTTGTGCCTTAATGAAACTGTATGCTACATTAGATTTAACCATTTGGCATGCACTGCCAACATCACCATTAAGCATAATGAATTACTTTTTGTGACTCCCAAACTAACACAGACCTTCGATGTTTTTCTGTAGATATTGCAACAACAAAGCTGGCAGGCGTACCAAGTTTAATCACTACCTTGAACTTGGATGGAAACTTAGAGCTTGACACAAAGATGCAGCTTTTGAAAATTTTTAATAAAGAAATGGGAAATTGACTTTAAAAATGCAAATGCTTTCAAGAGAAGAGGTGAAAGGTCATTAAGTTTTGCTGTTATCTACCATTAACTATGTTTTCTATGCATATACGTATGGGTGGAGGTATATGCTGGGTCTGCAGCCACGCTCAGAGCTCCCAGTGAGGCAGTGTGTGCTCCACACTGTGACAAGCCGACCTTCCTGCCCTCTGTGAAGTTTACCTGTGTGTACCCATGTAGTGTAGGTTAACATCTGTTGCAGCTGCTGAAGTTTTTAACATGTGAACTCAGCCTCAGCAGCAAGTTTGCTGACCCTGACAGGATTACTCTTACCTACGTTGCTGCCAGTACGGTAACAGAGGGAAATAATAGATTAAACATAAAAACCAAGCTCCCTTCTCCCAGGTCCAGCATCTTTTGATTTCTTTGTTGGCTGTTCATCAGAGGTGCTCAGGCTGTTCATCAGCAGGACACCATATGCAGTTCTTCAGCTGTCAGACACTTGGTAGCTCCTTTCACCACTTCTTACCACACACCTGACAATGCCTGAGAACACTGAGGTCTCAGGTGTGACCTGCTGCAGCAGGAATCTTTTCCAGAAGTATGACAATTAAGTTACCCAAAGAGAGGAGAACTAAATGTTGTCCCATGCACCTACTCCTGATCCTGTGCCGGGGCCAGTTAATGTCTAGCCATTGCAGGTCAACTTCCACCACACTCATATCTGTCATCCCATACCTGAGGAATACCCCATTGTTAGAAGAGTTACAGAAGTTTTTTGTCAGGGATTAATGGAAGTTCGAACCAAGGGACAAAAATGACAAACCCCAGCACGTGTCTGTTAACTACTCATTGGCTGATGTGCTTTGAGGAACCTCTATTGGTGACACCTGCCTCACTGTCTCATTGGCCTCCACCACTACCCTCCTTCAATCTCCATGTAGCCGGGTCTGAGCACTCGGTTCTATCACTTTCACATATGTCCTCTCTGAGATTTGGTCACCACCCTGTCGTTAGTGGACAAACTCCAAAGCAACACTGAACCCTCAGGTATAGAGCAGCAACTCAGTGGAGTCTATTTTATTGGAAATGTTCTCATTTAACTCATGAAGAACTTAATGTGCCGGTGAGAGGAATTCACATGCCTGAGAAGGATAAGCAGTATTTGGCCCAGTGTTTCTGAAGCAGGTTGAGTGTAAGAATGATAATGATGCATACATAATACAAAGAGATTTTCTTTTCTCCTGGTAATAGGAAGTGCTTTAAGATTCACCTCGATGATCGTTATCCCAGCTTTAAAATCCTCCTGCAAGTTCTGCATCTGCAGCAAACCATCTCTATTTCGACATAGTTCAATTAATTGAATCTAATACTGAAATACTAATACTTGCCCTGGTGTGAGCAAGGCCGTGGTGGTTTCCAGAGGGTCCTTGTTGTAGTGCAGTCCCCGTGACCTCCAGGGACAATATCCAGTAGGTTTTCTCCAAACTTCTGGCCCAAACCTACAGAGGTGGTTTCCATGTGCACGTAAAGGCTACTTCAACTGGATAAAACAGTTGGAGGAAGGAGCTGGGTTTTGATCTTCTCTCTCCTAGCATAGCAAATAGTTCCTTCTCCAAGACTCAGTTATTTCCTCTTCTGCTATGGAGAATTAATTTCGTTTTGAGCAGTGAGCCTTGTCTACACAGCCTAGGCTTTTTTTGTCCAGATGTTAAGGATAGGGGGCTACCAGGTTACCATAATGGCCAATTACAGGGGAGGCATTACTGTTTACACATTTTATGTAGCCAATGTGTAACACGATAAACAACCTTTAGAGGAGGACTGGGCATCAGCCTTCTCCTTCTCTCTCTGACTGCTACCTGTGTCACCCATTCTGCCCTTAGAACTTAATGACTGCTTGCTCCCTTTGTCGTGCCAGGCAAAGGGCTGCCTGCTTCTCCACACAACCTGGTGTAGGCAGGTGGGTGCCTCTTCCAGCTGCTGGGAGCCCAAAACAAAGAGGATGCCTCCCTTTTCTGTGTCAACAAAGTCTTTTTTTAAACATACAACTTTGTAAATCTAAATATGTGTATTTTAGTATATAAAGGCCTGTATAAGAATATGACTCTGTGTGTATGTATGTGTACATATATGTGAATGTGGCCATACCTAGCATTCCCAAAGTTTTTCCCTTGTAACTAATATTGGCGCCATTCTAATTGGGTGATAGTTTTTCCTTTTACATCCAGCAAATGTATGCTGTTTTAGCCTTGCAGATGCCATCCATTGCTTCTGAACATGTATGTGGAAGACAGGCTTTTTAATCTTCTCCAGTAATCGGCTCCCAGGAGTCCAGAATTTGAATTTGTGAGAGGTACAAATATTGTACCCTGAACCAGCACAGACATAGGACTCTGAAACACTGCCTGCGTCTTGACTGTGCCAATATAGCTGCTATGAACACCAATGTGTGTGATTAGCTGAATGAGATTCTCAGACAAAATCTGTGAGCCCATTACTGATTAGTGTTTAGAACTCGCCAATGAAAATTAGAAGTTGTTAATCCTGCACATATTCCCTGCAATTTCTAATTACAGACATTGAAATTAATAGGTACAGAGTAAGAAGACAAGCAGGGACACTGGCTATAAAATTATATTTGCAAAGCCATATTTTTGTTTGTTCAAATATCCTCGAAAAATGCAAATGAAAATGCTTGACAACACTGAGGCAAATCAAACATTTTCCTCAGCTGGTAAGGTTTTCTCCTAAGAAATCCTTCTTTGTTTTCCAATAGATTATATTAATGACAAGAAGTAGACCTGAGGGGAATTAATGCACAAAACCTGCATTAAAGTTACATTAAGGGGTACATTGTAAAGTCTGATTTACTTTAGATCTATGAAAGCAAGGAAATTTATTGTCAAAGCTGAGCCTCTTGGCTGACACTCTCTATTTAACTCACACTGGACTGCTCTGTCACCGAAGATTTGGGGATATGCAGCTTCAGACCCTTCCTTCAGTGCCTTATGACACTCAGGACTGAGCAAGTAGCCCTCTGCTGCCTCTGCTGATCTGAAGGGAGGTCTGTGAACCCTCCTACAGCTCCAAGCACTGTATCTGGTGCAAATGACTCAGGAAGATAACTCATATCTGCAGAAACTTTGCACCACAGTTACATCTCTTGTTTTGTTTGGTTTTTTTTTTTGTGGGGGGAGCAAGGGTCATTTCTTATTTTACCTTTGACTTCAAGAAACAGTTAGTGCCAGATGAAGAACAATGACAGGCATGAACCTCTGTGACCCCAGTGCCAGCAGGAGGGCTCTGCAGAGCACTCTGCTTAGCACCTGTCAACCTGAGAAGCTGAATAAGAAACTGGTGAGCATCCAGTGACTGCAAACTGTCCATGTAGATGCCTCAAGACAAGGAGATCTGGATGAAAGATGTTAATATAACAGTCGTGCTAAACAAAATTTTCCATCTGAATACAGAAATGTAGAGGTTTTATCCAAGTTAGGGACCACTCCTATGGGGAAGAAAAGCAACAGCTTCATTTCCAAGGCCCTTGAGGTTCTGCTCCATCTGATGGGAGTAATGAAGTTGGAGCCTTCAGAAACACAGTAGATACTACACAGAGGAGCGCCTAGCTGGTTATGTAGCATGCAGAACAGTCCTTAGAAACTCACAGTACATATGCTGCATCCTAGAGGTAAATCAGCTGTGAGGGAGCTGCGTATAATGCTGAGTGTCAGAATACCATGGTTATATTCTCAGTCTAGGGATTTAAGTTGGATTTGCAGATTATGTAATCAGGAATTTCTATCTGGCCTGCAAAGGGAATTGTCTTACGTATGTCATTTTAGAGACTGAGGTTCTCTTCCCTGGCAGAAAAATTTAGAGCCTAGTTCAACAAAGGCAGTGGTGCCTTCTGGAAATATTAGCAGTGATGGGAGATATACTCTTAGAAATTCTGGCTTTCAGGAAATACAACTTTACTTTTGTTACACAATTACTTAACAGGGAAGTTTTCCTCTCACATTTTGCCTTATCTGCAACAGGTGCAGGAGGAGGTGTGACATCTGGCTATCCGTGAAGTTAACGGCTTACACTGTAGGAGATGAAAGGCAAAATGTAGCCCACTGTCTTGAGGTGAGTTTGACATTTCATGGATTTTAGACCCCCCTTACAGCATTGATATCACTCAGGCCAACATTCAGTATAGTGTGATGCTTCTGGTGAAGCAGCAAATCCCACTATCAGGTCTATGAGGAAGATTTAGAGGGGCTGACTGCCAGCCTCACTGGTTTCTACAAACAGGGCTGGGATGATTTGCTGTGAGATCTCATATTTCTAGCCAGACAATTATCACTGAGCATCAGCTCTTACATTCTTGCAGAGATATGAAGTGAAACTTCTAGAAATTGAGGTAATCCAAATGAGAAGGTCTGTGGGAAAAAAAATCCCAGGGAAAGGGCTCTTGCAGACCTCACTCAGAGGCCTTTTGCAACAGCTCTATTTAATTGTCAACAACTAGCCAGACACATGGGCACAATCTAGTGCCCAAGAAGTACAGGGCCCCTAAGCCATCTTCCCAAACCAAGCCACCGCTCATCTTCATCATGGACCTCAATATCAGTGTGCAGAGCAAGCTTGAGAGAGTGAGCCTGCCCCTTTAAAGCAGGCTTCTTGGAGCCACTGTGCTAATCACACAGCCTGGCTTACCCCAGGCTGTTTCCCCGCAACCCTAAAACAGTGATTTCCCTTCTGCTTATTATCACAGAACCATGGACCACCATAGAATCATAGAATCATAGAATCACCAGGTTGGAAAGGACCCACTGGGTCATCGAGTCCAACCATTCCTAACAATCCCTAAACCATGCCCCTCAGCACTCCGTCCACCCGTCCCTTAAATACCTCCAAGGAAGGTGAATGCAACACCTCCCTGGACAGCCTCTGCCAGTGCCCAATGACCCTTTCCGTGAAAAATTTTTTCCTGATGTCCAGCCTGAACCTTCCCTGGTGGAGCTTGAAGCCATTCCCCCTTGTCCTATCCCCTGTCACTTGGGAGAAGAGGCCAGATCCCTCCTCTCCACAACCTCCTTTCAGATAGTTGTAGAGAGCAATAAAGTCTCCCCTCAGCCTCCTCTTCTCCAGGCTAAACAACCCCAGCTCTCTTAGATGCTCCTCATAAGACTTGTTCTCCAGCCCCCTCACCAGCTTTGTTGCTCTTCTCTGGACACGTTCAGAGCCTCAACATCCTTCTTGTGGGGAGGGGACCACAACTGAACACAGTACTCAAGGTATGGTCTCACCAGTGCTGAGTACAGAGGGAGAATCACCTCCCTGGTCCTGCTGGTCATGCCGTTTCTGATAGAAGCCAAGATGCCATTGGCCTTCTTGGCCACCTGGGCACACTGCTGGCTCATGTTCAGTTGGCTGTCAACCATTACCCAAAGGTCCTTCTCCTCTGTACAGCTCTCCAGCCACTCTTCCCCCAGTCTGTAGAACTGCATAGGGTTGGTGTGCCCCAAGTGCAGGACCCGGCATTTGGCCTTGTTAAACCTCATGCCATTGGCCTCAGCCCAGCAGTCCAGCCAGTTCAGATCCCTTTGCGGAGCCTCCCTACCCTCCATCACATCCACGCTTCCACCCAGCTTGGTGTCATCTGCAAACTTGCTGAGGGTGCACTCAATGCCTTCATCCAGGTGATTGATAAAGACATTGAACAGGGCTGGACCCAGTACTGAGCCCTGAGGAACCCCACTTGTGACTGGCCTCGAGCTGGAGTTAACTCCATTTACCACCAATCTCTATCCCTGGCCATCCAACCAGTTTTCAAACCAGGAGAGTGTGCACCTGTCATCCATCATATCTGGCTTGAATCAAAAGCCAGTGAAGTGTGGAATGAACACCCCTTTTCAGATGTTTGTGTTGGGCACTTAATGTACAAACTGGTATTGAATTGAAACTTCAATGGATAAAGATAATTGATAGTGAAATGCAGATGATGAATCACCAGTGTTGAGAGAACGTTTGCCCTTTGTTCTAAAATGCTCTAAGCAGGAGCATCAACTGTCTCCCAGGCAGTTAGATTAAGGGAGACCTCCGAGCTTTGACCTCAAAGGTGTACAGAAGAGGAGCAGTTTTATTTCATTCTCTGGCATCACTTTTTAAACTCATGGTGACTGATCTGGAAATTTGAAATAAGTTTTTGTTTGAATCTTACATGAGCTGACTTGAGTTAGCATGACTTTTGCATGGCTGGTTAAAATCAATCTATTTCTCCTGTCAACAAATGTGGAAATCTAACTGCATACAGTAAGTGAAGGAGGTAGTCCATTGTGCTTCCCCTGCCTCTGACATGTGCTCTCACTTCCTTTCTCTCCCTTGAGATCATTATTGAGAAGTGTGCCGGATCAGCCTCCTGACTGAGTGGACAGCCAGTTACCAGAAAAAAAACATATGAGTTTCCCTCTAAATGTGCTATTCTGGGTAAAAAGTTGCCAATCTTACACAGGTGCAGCACAGTTACACCAAGGACCATGGAAGTATCCTGGCCACATCCAAAAGCAGAAGCCTCTGAGCTGCTGGACTCCCTGAACTTTCTCCACATCACCAAGCCACAACATCATTTTAAAGTTTCCTGGCTTAATGGCATGAACACATTTTTCAAACTTGTACTTTAGAGATATGGAAGATTTTTCTTGTAGTGTAATATTCCTCTTAATTAGCATAAAATGTAACAGAGGGCCAGAATAAGTCCCTTTCAAAAACAAACAAACATTGACACTTCTTTATGCAGCAAACCATAGCCAGAATTGTACTTCTATATTCACACAGGTCAGGTGTCTAAATACAGTACATAATTCTTAAAACTCACGAAATACACTCAACAGAATGTAATACTTTTTTACTGATGTTTGATACATGAATGCAACAGACACCAAGAAGTAGTTCCGCAAATGACAAAAAAAAAAAGTCCTGGAAGTGAGCCAGTAGCAGTGGCACAAGGTGCATGTGGAAAGGGCCACCTGCAGTAACTGACCTGGGCTTTCTCTGTTCGCCTCCGTTCCATTCAAAGGAAACAGAAAAGCATTGTTAGCATAGTCCATCAGTGGCTGCTTCCAGGCAGACTAATTTCATTTCCGTTTCAGATTTTAATACCTATCAACTGATGTAACACTTGCTGAACATAACCTTTTTTCACACCCAACAGTGAAGTTTTGATGGGGCTGTAATTGCCCATTGAGAGAGGACCTGCCCCAGACAAAGTTGTCCCAGCTCCAAACTGAGATTGGAAATTGGGAGTGCTTCGCTCAGCCCAAAATACCGAGACTCCAAGCTTTGTGCCCAAAACTTTGCAGTAAGATGAGAAATCACCCCTGTGCGCTATTCCACCTCTTTGGATTCAGGTCTAACTTGACTCTTATCAAAGCCAGTATGATTTTGAAGTTAATTTCACTGGGATCTTACCTGAATATTGTCTGGTCATTGCTGGGATGAAAAGCAGAAAAGCTGAAGCAAAGCCTCACATGACAAACATGAAGATGTGAAGGGAAAAAAGAAAAAGAGCCGTGTTCTACTTTACATCAGGTCCTAGATGTTCCCATATAGTCCATTAAGCTCTACAGTATTTGTTTGTTCTGATGTGACCTTGCGCACTTAAGCAAGCAGTACTACAGCCAAAACCCTTCTCACATTTCGATGTGGGAGCGTATTCCAACACAGGAGCTAGTGCATACCTATTGCTAACAGCCTGTTAGGGTGGCAAAGAGAGGAAAGAAAAAGAAACCTTGAGCCAGTTCTTTGCTCATCGATGGCATTCAGTGTCTGCCACACAAACTGGCATTGCATATAAATGTTAATCAAAACATCCCCCTTTGTCAATTGTATATTGCTAATACTGTTCAGGGAGCTGTAACGGTTCCTTTAGGCTCTCACAGCTTCCCACCACCACAGAAATCATAGTGGGCAAGACATTTCCTCCAAATTTGTTCTGTAGTTCTTATGTTCCGGATTTTTTTTTTTTCTGTATTTCTTGCTGTTCTTCATCAATGCCGTGACGTTAATCTCTGAACCTGGCCCATATGAAGTCAGCTGATATGTACATGGGTATATGTATTACTTATACAATATACTTAGGTATATATAATAGAATCATAGAGTCATAGAATCATAGAATCACAGAACAGTTTGGGTTGAAAGGGACCTTAAAGATCATCCAGTTCCAACCCCCCTGCCATGGGCAGGGACACCTCCCACTGGCTCAGGCTGCCCAAGGCCCATCCAACCTGGCCTTGAACACCTCCAGGGATGGGGCAACCACAGCTTCCCTGTGCCAGTGTCTCAGCACCCTCATTGTGAAGAAATTCCTTCTTATGTCTAGTCTTATTTATAAATAAATATTATTTAAGATATATTAATTTGATTTTTTAATGTAACTAATATTAAAAACATGAGAATTCAACATTTTGTCAGAACTGAAATATTTGCAAATAAACTTGATTTTTTTTCCTGGATTTTTTTGTTTTTTTCTTTGCTTACCATTATATTTCAAATTACAGGAATCACTTTGCAACAAATATGCTCATTCTCTATATTTACACTACATGATTATTGCAAGAAAGATATTTTTATGATTTCGCAGCTAAATTACAAATGCCAAAGTACAGAAATTTGGGGTTGTGTTTCTTTGGGCATGTAGATAGCATTTAGACAGCTGTTTCAAGTTTTCTTGTCAAGAGATGGAATTTTCTAACACATGCTTTTTATTTCAGAGTTGATAGAATATGTGTTCCCTGACAACTTAGATATTTTTGAGTATCTTATCCAAGAATATATTTAGGTACTTTTTATAGTAACAGATTTCCTTGCGGTATTATAGTCATTAAGCTTCTATTTACTTTGTGCAGCATGTGAAAGGATTTGTACGAAGTTTGTACAAGTTGAAAAAGTTTCAAAATGTGTTAAGTTCGTATTAGCAACTGTTTATGAACTATGAAGCCAACAATTAAAGCATATGTATAAGATTAAGAATGGAAATGGAAATGAGTCACAAGCTGTTCTGATGTGGAGAAGGACAGCAATCATTTAGATGAGAAACTTCCTGGGTGGATAAAAAATTTCCAGTTAGTTTTAATCTGGCACTGATTAAACTGGCTTAAAATGTATTTTCTTTTCCTGTGATTATGTGGTTTAACTAATTCTGCTTCTATTCTGTTGTGAGATAATTAAAATACCAACTAAACTTACTTCTCTGCCACAGTAGTGCAATGCCATTGATGCAATTCTTCACAGTTGAAAGTAAAATGGGACCCATTAACTTAATATTTAAACATTTTTCAGGGTTTTATTAGATGTTTTGAAGGTTTTAGTGTACTTACTCAGGAAGTTTTTATATGGTCCCTCTGCTGAAGCAGAGTACGTACTAGTATGGCCTTTGATAACAATTGTATTGTATAACAACCTTTAAAAATAAAGTTTTTTATCTATCTTTTATGACACGAAAGATGCCATTCCACATGACAGATACTAGTCTTCATCCATGTCACACTTATGGAGCAACATCCTCATTTATATCTGTTCGTTTTAACATGACTTCTTTTACCAGCCAGTATGTAAAATAACTGTCATTGTCAGAAAACGCTTTTAATTTGCTTTCCAAAGCATTGCACAATAGTTATGCACTTTCTGTCTCTTACCATCCAGTGAGAGCCTGTCCCAATTACCCATAGTTTTATTCCTGATTTTGCTGGGTGCAAGACTGTGCCGTTGGCTCAGAATACTGTGTACACAGCTCATTGCTGCTGCACTTCGGCTTTGTCCTCACTGAGGGGGATTCTTAGGAGGAGACTGCATGGCTGTGGGACAGGTGATGCGCACTGTGGTGCTGCAGAGATATGGTAATATCACCTGTGATCCCAAAATTTGGCATTGCTGTCCAAACACTTGCTTTCCCATAGCCATGGACACAACCGCAACTGCAACAGAGCAGAAAACCCTCCAGTGAAAGTCTTTACTGGATTGCTGGGCAGTGATACTGGTGGAGGAGCCTGCATGGCTGGATAATGCTCAGAGGAGTCCGCAGTAAAACTGTGTGGGGAGAGAAAAGCTAGAAGTATAAGGACAGACAGAGATATTTTCAGATTGAACAGTGAAAGAAGATTCACTGAAAAAAAATGAGCAGAAGACAGAGACCTAATTTCAGCTGCAGCCTCAGCCAGTCTGCTGGAAAGAGGCTTTTCTAGAGCTGCTGCAATACCTGAGGCAAGGTTAGGCTAAAACCCTGCAGGCAGCTGCAAAGCTATTGATTTCTGAACTAAAATATTAGGCAGAACCTCTGGGATCAGACAGAAGCATATGGGGTACAGCATGGGAGAAGGAGAAACCTGTGAATGAAAAAGAGTGTAGAGACAAGACAGCAAAAGAGAGCTTCAGCATCAGGAAGAAGGACCCTATTCCTTAAAAACATGAGGTGGGGTATGAAAGAGACATAGATCACACTGTTCTCCCAGAAGTGATATAATTTTACACAGAAACTACTGTGTAAAACCCTGTGGAGACCAAGCAGGGATCTGGTGAATGCTGCAGATTGTCAGTCAGCCTCGAGGGAGGGTACAGTATCAACTGCAGTTACCTACTTGTGCGTATGTCTACACCTCCTCAGGTCAAGTAACTGCAATTCAAATGACCTTTAGCTGCAAATACAGAAACAGTTTAACACAGTGTTGTCTAACCAGATGTTGTAATTTGAGGTACATTAGAGTCAGTTTGTGACTAACTCGGTTGCTGTAAATACATTCATTCTCTGAAAACTAATTGTATGTTTTGGAGACAGTGTTCTTCTCTAAAACAATAACACAGGGCACTGGTATGCAGAAAGGCCAATGCTTATACTCAACCAAGGCCATTCTCAAACTGGCAGAAATGGGTCCCACCTGTGAGGAGGGGCAAACAGGGCAGGAGATCCTAAACTTACCAACAGAGTATTCCGTCCCACATACATCATACTCCGTAAAAATTCAGAGCTCACGAGGGTCTTGCTCTCTTCTGCAATGGCTGATGACCAGTAAGGACCTCAACTGTCTCATGTTCTGATCCCAGATCTGTGTGCTCCTGAATCCAATTCCTCAGTTCAGCTCCCTCACATATTTTTGTATATACTATTACTTTCTAATTACTTTCATTATTATCGTTATCATTATTATTCGATTAA
This sequence comes from Cuculus canorus, assembly GCF_017976375.1. NCBI lineage: Eukaryota > Metazoa > Chordata > Aves > Cuculiformes > Cuculidae > Cuculus > Cuculus canorus. The sequence continues at coordinate 10,895,454 of NC_071441.1, forward strand.
AGCTGTAGTTTTAGTTTCCAGCCCATAAGTCTTTTTCCTCTCGTTTCCCTCCCTCCTTTGCCTGTGGTGTGTATGTAGCAAAGGGATTTTAAAGGCTTAACTGCATGGTTTTAGCTGCTGAATTTGACCAGGTGGGGCTAACCATGACACCAGGTCATCTTTTGCTCATCTTACAGCCAATCCAGGCTGACACATGGAAACAGGAAAGAAATTCAGGGAGTGGATTTCTAGAGGGCAGCCTCTGATCCTTCCCTTGTCTCCATTATAAAATTCCTAAGTGTCATATTTTGGTATTTTCAGCTCTAAATTCTTAAGACAGATTCTATGGAAATCCTGTATAATCAAATTACACATTCCTTTTTCTACTCCTCAAAGTTAGAAAAACAAACAAACAATCTTGGAGGCTATTTAACTTTGGAGAAACAGACACAATGAAGTAAATTACTTTTACAGCATCTTCTTAAAGTGTTAAATTATTAACAAGGATAGAAATTGGAAACTAGCACCTTAAAAAAAAAAGGGCTCTGGGGCTCTGGTGTGTTAAAATAATGGGAACTATAATTTTGAGAGCTGTGTAAAGTACAATATGTACAGAAAAGTAATAGTTCTCACCATTAATTTTTAAATCATTCACCTTCCTTAGTCAAGGTGTTACTCTTCAGGCAGTATCCTTTGTATGGAGAGCTAATATTACCTGCTGTGCAAAAGATAGAGGTGAAAAAAAGAGAGAAATAAAGGCAATAGAGGCCAACTCATGGTCCCACAAAATTAATGGAAGATTGTTCCTTTGTCTTCAATGGAAGGAAAACACTGAAATACAAACTTTAGTAATTTTACCTTCAATAAATATTGAAAAATCTCAGAATAACACATGGGCTGGGATGAGAGATTTCTTGGTCACTATTGACCAGATTCTTCTTTAATTTAAGAAGTCGGTTTCAAAACAGTAGCTAGTAATATACTGATCATTTCCCTTTCTGTCTTTAATGGAATAGACCAGTCAAAAGAGGATTGAAATAGCAAGTTCCAGGCAAAACTTAAAGATCGTGAATTCAAGCTCTCTGGAGCGATTGAAGGCGGGGGTGGATGGGTGTGGATGTTTTACCAATGAGAAAGATTCTGTATTAAAAGTTTTGTTTATTTGCACTGATATAGCTTATTTTGCTAATGCTAAACCTTTAAGGACCTAGTGCACAAAAGAAAAAAAAAGTAAGTTCCATCTCCGTTTTTTATTACAAATGCTAATGATTAAAAAGCACAAACGTGAACACATTTGCAAAGTGTGAGGCAGGGCAGATCTTTTAATTGACCCTGGTAGACTTTCTAGCAAGTATCAGACTAAAACTATAAAGTCCCAACGCCTAGAAAACTCCTCTATCACCATCCCAGTGGCTTAGAAGGTATTGCTCTTACAGCCTAAATTGAGTTGGATGTGACTCTGCCGCAGTTTTTGCTGCCTAGAGCTGCTGCAGAGATGGGGTTATGGTGAGGACCACTCAGCACAGCCTCCTTATCTCCCAGACCAAACATCACAGGCTGGGCTGAGGATCTCTGCAAAAGTACCATGCATGCATACTTCATGATGGAGTTTTAATCCAAGCAAGTTAAGGAGAGGCTATTGAGTGAATCAGCTTTGATACCTAGTTAAAATCTGTCAACACAAGAAGTTGACACAATTACATTTAAAAACCATCAGTGCTGCAACAGACATATCAGCAGCTGGTAGTGAAACTCCGAGTGATCAGAAACCATCAGGAAAAGTCAAAATAGGTAACATTATAATTGCAGTATATCAATCAAACATGAAATGATCAAGATTTGCAACTCAGTTGCAAAATCCAGGCAGAAGTGGTAACCCATGTTTGTAAATACTGTAAGTCTGTAAACTGGAGCTATTCTTCTTTCCTTTCTATCAGCATTTTTTACATCAGCAGACTCAAAGGATATTCAGGTACTATACATGAGCCAGGCAAACCTGAGATAGGTAAGGTCATAAAATATGTGAGCAAACATGGCAGTAGTGGAAAAATACTGATTGGCACCACTGGCATTCAAAGATCTCTTCAACTTTAAATTAGAGAGAGGTGCAAAATTTAGATTTTTTTAACCACATATGCCTTTGATCATCAAGTGAGCATCCTACACAAGAGGAATATTTAGAGCTGTGTCCCACATACAGCTCCCTAACAGCCTTCTCTTGGAGAGAAGGAATCTCCCCTGTGCTTAAAGAAACAACAATATGCATAAGTTTTGAAAAACTTGTTTGAATATAGATTGTAATTTGATCTTGCTTTGTTGCTCCTAAAAGGATTTAGAAAGGATAATATGATTCTTCTACGCATGTGAGGCCACAAGTCCTATAATTCCAGCAGAAATCTCTGGTAAGTGTAGAGGGAGAGCTGAATATCTTGTATAAATTTTCTATGGATAGTCGAATAATCAGCTTCCATGTGAAGATGCATGTCAGATCAGACTAGTCATAGATGATTAAATAACTCTTGGTTTACTGACATTGTCTCAGTATCCCACAGATTAGGGTAGAAACTGTTTTAATAGAACACATGAAGAAGACAATTTTTTAAAAAACTGATAAAATTGAATGTTTGGAAACAGAGTGTGATTAACCAGACCTGACTGTACTTAACAAACATAATGGTATTTTAGGATTTTTAACAAGATTCTTGTGACTTTCATGGTATTTTTACTTCTATGGTTACTTACCTGCAGTAAAGCTCCACTGAAGATGGTGGCAACGTTCTTCCAGGACATCAATTTGGCCCTAATATGCAAACCATGTAAACCAAACATGGCTATCAATAAAGTCAATGGTGAATGTCAGTGTATACATCTAAGTTCAGAATGACAGACCTCATGAACAGAACAGCTAGGATAATCATTACCAAGCTTTGCTTGGGCGCAGAATGCATTTGACAAGACCTCCTTAAGGTCAGACAGGAGCTCTCTGAGGTGGCAGTGTCTTCTTCACAGCCCAAATTTGTCCTTCTCAGAACTGTCCATCTCTGCATGGACATTTGCATCTCTCCAGGAATGTCTGGGGCAAACACATATCATAAAGGAAGACAGGAAGTTACTGAGTGGAGAAAAGACAAAGTCTTTTTAAAAAAACCCAGAAATTTAACAATCCAGCAATAAAACCCTAAAGTTTACATGAACATCATATCCGCCATTTGTTTGTTATTCCCTTGCAGTATAAGGACTAGATATCTAAGCTCAAGCAGGTGCGGAACTGAAACAAGGGCCTCCATACAGAGGGATAGTCCACTAGCTGAACAACCATGTTTTATAGACGTTATTACTGATGTCATTATTAGGTTGTAGGTGGACAAGACTTGATACATGCATTGGCAAAAGTTGAGCTATTGTTTATAAGTTCCCATGTATGTCAGGCCAAGTTAACGGTATTTAAATGTATTTTTGCCAGGTGGTGAAGGACACCTTTGTGAATCAAAGAGTCCTATAGTATTGTTTTTTTCAGAGCTGTCTGTAGCATGGTGTTATTCTCTACTGTTATCTGTAATTTTTTGCACCTTCTTTGCCCTGTGGTTACTGGCACACCCTGGTGGTTTGCTTTATTGCCACACAAATCTTTGATGTTGCCACAGTCCTACCCTGGTTTCTAAGGGATTGTCAGTCACCTGGCTGCCCCAGCTAGGACCTCTGCCAAGCCTGGCCCATTGCTTCTCTATTCCATGTAACTCCAAGGGAGTTACATACCCCTTTTGAAGAAGAGCAGCCTCTTATTTTCTATCTCTTTGCCTCAGGGCAACTGTAAACAAACCTCCAGAAGGAGCTCTCACAGACCAAGTCTGTAAAGAAGAAGGAAGGAGTTGTGTGTGAAGTCCAGCTGCCCACTACCCATCACACTTCCTAGCAGCATTTGCAAGGAAACTAGCTGTTCTTCGAAGGGAAAGGTTGCCGGAATATCCTCTTTGTCCTTGGTTTGTGCTACAGTTGCAGAATTTATATACATCCGTAAAGCTTTGGTTCATCTAGAGAGGCTGAGTGTTGACTGATAGTGTGGGATGGACTTCCATTTTTTGTTTTATAGAAGGATATAGACAGGTAGAGGGTCCCAGATATATTTTGAGGAGATGACTCAACATATTCTGAGCATTGTTGGAACAGCTGAAGCCCCAGATTCAAATGTTACCTGAGAGTAGACAGCTCTGTATTTGCTCTTTCCTGACAGGAGCCAAATGTATGGCAGGGCTGCCTGGATGGAGGAGGTATAGTGAGACAGTTCTCATGGAAACCAGGTGAAAAAAATAGCAGAGAAAATAGCTGAAGGGGACACTGGAGGAAACTGAATGATAGTGACAGGTAGATGCTAATTACGAATCAAAATTTAATTGAAAGAAACATCTGTTTTTCCACCACAGATACTAGGAATGAGTCAGGAAAATATGAAGATCAACCATGATGCACAACAGTTTTTCTGACAGAAGTGAAGTGAGACAGTGTTAGTTTATCAGGTCCAGACATCAAAACCAAAGCAGAGTGAATAGTCAGGCACACTAGGAAGACCAGAAGAGGAGTGGCAAACTGGCATGCTGAAAAGCTGTACATTCTCTCAACTGCGAGAATATGGAGGACCAGGCAAAAAGACAGAGTAGCTGCAGAGAATAGGACACAACGAACATACTCATCAGACACAAAGGAATCTAGGCATTCCAGAAAGATCTGATACAGGAAGGAGCAGATCAGCTTAGGCCACTAAAGTCTTTGGAGCCTCAGAGGTTATCTAACACCTGCCTGAGAGAGTGCTTACATTGAAGATTAGTTAGAGTAAGGAGCCCCTAATCTACTCTAAGATTTACATCCCCTCAGCATTTACCAGAAGTGTGAAATGCATGTAAATAGTGAACACTGACTGAAGGACATCTCAGACTGAACTCCTGTCTCTTACAATGAGAGGTCATGAGAGGAGGTACAAAACACGCATGCCCGCCAGGAGGAAAGAGTGTGAGGGCTAGAAGCTGGAAGAAGAGAGGCATACAGCAGGTCAGATAATTCATAAAAAAGCCTATCTACATGTAAGCAAACTGAACCCTTGGGCATTGTCTTCAATATGAAGAGGTGGACTGGCAGTGCATTTGGCAGGGTGGTAAGAGAAGATGGGCCTGTTTCTACTACAAGATACCTTCCAGGCCTTCACAATCACTCAAGGTTTATTTCTGATCTAATGAAGAGAGGGTCTTGTCAGAGAAAGACTGCTCAGCCTCTGGTTCTCCAAGAGAAGAGGTCTGTTGGTGAGGTTAAGACACAGGACTGAAAGTTGGCATAGCTCTGTTCTCCATCAAAAGCATTTATTCCAGCAAGACTTTTTTTGTGAAGGTCTAACCACCTCTAAGCTATACCTTCTGCTGCTACAGCAAAATAATTTCAAGAAACAATCTCCATAACCTATTTGGTGATACCAGCTAGTGTCTAAAGTCAGCTGGGACTCGTGTAGTGCATTTAATGTGATCCTGACTTCCCTCAGAGGGAGTCAAATAAATGGAATGCCCATGTTCAGATCACCGTGTATATAACAATTATGGCAGTCTGTGGGTCTGTCCAGGCTTACAGGATGAAAAATAGGAAGTCGGGACTGTCAGACTCTGCATGAGTACCCCATGAAGATGAGAAGAGCAGATATCACACATGTCTCTGTCTGTTCATTTATACCCAGGCAGAACTAACCACAATCTATCCCCAAGTTATAAATTATTACTAACCGAAGGTGAATGGCATTTCTTTGTCAATGTAATTAGATATCAGCAGCCTCAGCCCACAGGACAGTACTGTCTATTCTGCAGAATATTAAGTCCAGTAACTGGAATCAACAAGCAATGCTGGAAAAAGTCTTGCTTGGAATAACATGTATTAATATTGTAGCATAATAAATAGTGAATACACTTAACACTGCTGTAAATAATGTATCATGCTAGGTTTGTGTAGCAAATAATACATAAATATGTAATCATCCTTTGAAATAACATGAAATCGGCAATTGTGAAGTGAACTTAACCTATTAACATGCTTCAGGAGAAGAAGTGTACAAGTTGTTTAGAGTTTAAATCACTGTGGTACTGTAATAGCTTAGCCAAGAGTAACATCAACAGCGCCATGTGAGAATGCAAAAGAGAAGAGAGCTGCTTCTTGCCTCACAAAGCAAATAATAATGCGCTTCTCAGTTTTATATTCAGGGCTAAAGGTCAGTTGATCTACTGGGTGTGCCCTGCTTTTTTGTTTGAAAAAATTAATTTATTGCTGACTCAAAGCCTTAAGGAAGTTGTTTTCCAACAACTAAGATGAAATAAACCAACACAGGCAGCCAGCAGACTTAAGAGAATATAAAGATCATTGCTGTGGTAGAACAACACAGAAATACTGTGGACTCCAGCAGGGAGCCACGTTTTGGCTCTGTTCCCAGAATCCTTGTAACACTTCTTATCTCCAAGCACCTTACACACTTGGGTCAACTAATATGCCTACAGTCCCTCTGGGGTCAGCCTGCTTTTACTGGCTCTGATTTCCAGAGGGAGAAACTGGTATGTAAATTGCTAAAGATTTCCATTCTGCTTTAGAGTTTCTTAGTGTAGACTGATTGGTGATGCCATCATATCCATGGCCAGACTCTCTGAAGATCACCATCAAAATGCTTTGTACTTCTCTGCAAGTTATGCCACATATTTCAGGGCTAAAGACAGGGGAGTGCTAATGAGAATAGTCTCTGGCTGATTCACTCAAAACCACAGCAAGGCATTGTTTACTGGGAGAAAAGTGTTTACCCAGCTTAAAGTAACCCTGGGTAGGTTTCAAAATGACCTACAATTTTTCAAAGGCATTGGGGCTTTAAAAATTGCAGGTGTGAGGCTGGCAGCATTTTCACAGACATGTAAATGATGGAAGTAGCTAATCCCTATCCCTCACACACAGCTGTTAATTGTGGAAAGTACCTGTGAGAAGCTCAGTAGCAAACCTTCCAAAAATACCACTCATCATCAAAAGCCAGGTCTAAGATACATGCTACTCTCTTAAAAGAGCAGTGGATTCTGTGACTTCCAGCTCTCCTAAGCAACAAAGGGAATGGAAATCTCCAATATTGCTCTGGGATGTTTACTTTGCAGCCATGGAAAGAAGAAATGTTCTTTATAAAATTGTTCAGGCAGTAACAAGGTGACTTCAGAACTGTTGCACACTAAATCCTATAATGCTAGAACCAGGGAGGACTAGACAGAGATCAGTTTAAAGCAGATGAAAGAAAATATTTCTCTACAGAGTTTGCAGTGAGAGTTGTTGCTGCAAGAGGTGATGGAGGCGAACAGTGCCAGCAGGCCTCATGTGGTTTTGGGTAAATCAATGGACAACAGATCCTTGAAGAGGTGCTAAAAACTTATGCAGGGAGGCACCCTCAGGTATCCCTACCCCCACATCTCTAGCTTTTGGGGCAGTGTGTGGAAACATGCATGTAGATACAGGTATTGGCCAGGCTGTTCACTGCCAGGCTCACCAGCTCTCCCAGCATGGCACCTATGTTTGCACTACAAGAGACAGAATACAGGGAGGGATTAATTGTCTTTTGGATACAGGAGGACATTTTTATGTCTTTGTTTCGTGGTGAGAGGAAGGTCACGTGAGGAATGACCAGAATACCCTCCCACAAGAGGGAATTAGTTGTGGCTGGGTGCGTGTGGTACAGCCCCTAATTCAGCTGGAGTGGCAGCATTTGATAAGAAAATCCCATCAGGAATGCAGCAGCACTGGAGAGGATCCCAGTGTTAGAAAGCAAACCTCTCTGTCTGGGGAAGAGTGAGTGCTGCTAGGGATGGGGCTAGCCCTCGTGCCAAAGCCAGCTGCCAGGGTGGCTCACCAGCTTGCAGGTCTGCCAGGAATCCTCCACCACAAAACACGCCTCTGTTCTCAGCCCAGATTCCTACATCTGAGCAGAAAGGACAGCATTGCTCTTCCCCAGCAAAAGATGCATTTCATCTTACACATCAGGAGCTTGGTTAGTCCAGGTACAGTCAGGGTTTCCCCTGAAAAGAGCCAGGATCAAATTCTCTCCATATAAGAGTCATCTGACTTTCATGAGCTTACATGACTTTTCATGGTTGGCTAGAACAGATCCAGCTGTTGTTGGCTTTAGTCATCCTTGGCTGCCTGACGTCAATCAGTGAGTTACCAAATGAAAAACATTACTCAGATTTCTTTCCTTTGCCTGTGGGCTATACTCATTTAAAAATTAAAATTTTTATTCCACATGAAGCAAAACCAGGTCCCTAACGCCAAGGTTCAGTGACAATTATACGGTGTGGCAAGGATATTCCATGCAAAGAAACCTGTGATCTGCAGACTGTTTTCTCGGAAGCTCCTGTTATGTATGACTCAGGCAGCCATTCCTGCAAGGCAATAAACTGACCTCTGTAAATAAAATCCGCCTGTAACTATTCCAAGTAGGATTTGAGATTGCTGAGTCTCTTGCTTCTGGATTCTGTAATTCCTGCCTACCCGCTGACTAGGCATTTCATCAGCTCTAGAAAGCAGAAACAAAACAAAATTTTCTGTCCTCCGTTCATTCTAGTGTCTGAAGCAGTACAGCATCTTGGGAGGCTGCAGCAAGCAGGAGATGTGTCAGTGTGATCACCTCTGTTGCAGTCTCAGCAGGCACCCGCTTTCTCAGCACGACAACAAATATCCTGATATTCAAGAGATAAATTGTCTCCTGGGAAGACTCCTTTAGAAAAGTCCAACAGCCAGAAACCTGGTGATGGAATGAAGGACTAAGTGCCATGGTATGTGATGCATTGAAGTCCAGCCTGGTAGCTGGGACGCCGCTCAGAGACAGTGACAGGACAACAACAGGCAAATAGCCCTTTAAAGGATGTAACTCTGGAGCCCATGAGTGTTTGTAGAGTTGGAGAAGTAGCAACAGGGAGAATAGACCCCTTTAGCCAACAGCGTCTCCAATATGATCTTGAGAAGAGAGAATGAGGCACAAAATTCTGCAGAGTCATGACAGAAGAATAGATGTTTGTAAACTGAGTGGTCAAACTTTGAGAAATTACAGCCACCTCCACCTGAATCATCTTTCCTAAGTATGGTAAATATTTCCCAAGGGAAACAGTCAGCAAGCTGCTGATTCCCAGCTCCCTCTCGATATCAGATCCTGTGCACCATGAAGGAGATTACATAGGGATTTATACTGTTGTCATGAGTAAACACACACTTTAGTCTTTCTTCCAGCCCTCGCCACCCAAGAGCATGATCACTGATATTGTCGCTACAGTGGGACTGTGGCCCTGGGCTGCCAGTGGGGTTTATTGCAGCCAAACACTGAGGATGAAAGCATGCATGCTGTAGCTGTTGTTTCTCAACAGGTATAACCGTGACTTCCCCAGGGATTGAGCACACAGTGTAGGGAAGACCCAAGACTCCTGCTTTTCATATTTTCAGATTTCAGCAACAAACTGACTCAGCTGCTTAAGGTAAACCCTAGCCTGCAGAAGTCATAGAGAGCTTTGCACAGAATGAATTGGGTTACGATACTGATAGGCAAACATATAAGATATAGGGGAAGAAACTTAGAAGCAGCTTAGTTTATTGTAAACAGCACCATCTAAGGGAAAAAGCTTAGTTCATTGCAATCCACAGTGCCTGTTAGCAGGGGCCTTGAAAGCTGGTAGGCGAACTTTTGCAGATAAGCAGAAGCTGGTATGCAAACATTAGCAGTCTCGAGCAAAAAACTGTTTTTATCCTACTTTGTGGTTTGGAAAGCGACCGGAAGGGGACTGTGCCTGCACACAGACTGAGTTCAGGGCAAGTTCATTTGAGGAAGAGGAGTTACTTCAGCCCTGAGACCCCCAGATCACGAGCAGCAGGAGGCACTGCGCAGGCGCAAGACTGGAGAGAACCTTCCAGAACTAATTATAATATGAAGCTGGGAAAGATTATGAATACATATTAGGCGCTTATAAATATGCATGTCTTTACACTACAAGTAGCTGTTTGTTAAGCTATGCGGTGTGCAAGTTGGGCGGAGCTTATTCCCCCTCGTGCCGGCGAATAGAACATACCTGCTTTATAACTCATATCGGGTTATAGAGCTTGTTTCCGCAAAACAATACCACCTAATGAATGTAGATGTTTCGCAGCTAAATTGATCCTCTTTTTTTTCTGAGCTGAAGGCTTCTGGTTCTGTTTTGAAAGGGAATAATATTTACAGGGAGAAGACAAGACAAGAAAACCTTAATAGGTGTTTCATTCAGGTCTCTGTGCAGATTTATAATGAACTTTTACGGACTACATAGGAAATAACTCAGTTATGAAACACCTTGGGAAATACATTAAAATCTAGTTCTAATTTTTGCTTTCAGTAATGATTGACCTTTCTGGATATTTTAGGTTGCTTCCACTAGGTACGTAAAAAACTTGGGGCACAAATATTATGATACTGTCCTTGCATTGCAGTTTTGCTCCTTTGTTAATTTTCGACTGAGTCCCACAGTGTAGAAAAATTATTGAACTTGGTTTTGCTTAGGTCTCTAATTCCTGTAGCTCCTCTATTACCAAGTGGCAGTGCACCCTATAGGCACAATAAATAAATAATACAACACTGAGAGCTGTAACAAATCACAAAGTACATTATTAAAAAATTAAGAAATAAATATCTCCCTCTTACTTAAATAGAGATTGATTTTATAATGCAGAATGCTGAGGAGAGCTGTGGAAAATATAAGTGGGCCTGGGGACATGGAGAATACACTGTAATGGGTGATTTGCTTCCCTGATTAGAAAAATAAAAAGAAAAAAACAATGAACAGATGTATTTGTCAAATGGAAACTGAGCTGCTCTGTTCATGGCCCAGGTAGGATGCAGTGTTTGCTTCAGCCCCCTGCTTCAGTAGGATGCTGTGCTTGCATAATGAAAACCTCAAGAAGACAGGAGCTGGCAGCCAAAGTTATCCTTTATGTCTTAAACCGTGCAGTGAAATGCAAGAAGAGGTTTCAAAAATGAGAAGCAGGCAATGCCAATGCTGGGTGGCTAAGACATCTCTCAATGATGCTCCTCAAACCTTGGAAGAAGGTCTCTGGGCAGGATGCTGACCTGCTTGGGACGTGATGCCCTATAGACCAGATGTGGATCCCCGATCCGTCTGCTCCACTGCCTTCTCAATCTTCCTTATACCCTGCAGATATCAAACTTCTGTCCAGGTTGCAACAAGGTGGTGAGAACATGGAGTGCTGCTGAATGGCCAACAAGTCTTTCTTGTTTCTCAATGGAAGGAGGAAGCTGTACATTCAACGCTTCACTAAAAGGGTTGCACCTTCAGTCAAACCTGAATCTCATCAAGGCCGCCCTTTTCTCCTTGCTTCAGGTTGCTTTTTACCTGTCCCCACGAGCAAGAGGAGAAAAGACAACAGGCAACTGACAATTCACTTCTGTGCAGAGCAAGGATCTGTGACAGAGCCTCAACTGACTCAACATGGCACTCCTTGACATTCACATGTTTTCTTAGAGTACAGCATCCATGCTGTGCACTTCCAAAGCCATGCAAAAGTGTTTTGAGTACAGATGCTTTCCATAGATGAATTTTAAGAAGTAACAGAAATACCCTCCTGTTAAGAATTTTTGTCAGTAGACTTGCTTTTCACAACATTTTACCTACTCATTATCTCTGAGCTCTTCCAGTCTGAAAACATCCAATGACTATTTCCAGCCTCCCTGCCAGTCCCTCTGCAGGTCCACAGGTCCTCTTTAGCAGAGTGGTGACCCAATCTGTCACTCTCTGACTGTGCCATGGTTTAGATTTTCTTGCCTGATGGACAATCCCTGCACTTGTCCTGTCCAAGACCCCTGAGGAAGCTGCTGCCTGGAATCTCTAAGTGTCTTGGGGAATGACCATCTCAGTTGTCTGAATCTCAAGGTGCTTCTAGACTGAAGTGTTGCTGTTCCCTGTATAGGTCACTCTTCCTCATTTGGTGTCATCTGCAACTTTGCTGGAGTGGGGAGATGCTTTCTAGGTCTCCATCTGGGCCATTGTTGAACATATTGAACAGCTTTAGCGCTGTATCACTGGAAATTAACTATTCAAATGCATGGGCTTCAAGAGGCCACATTTCACCCCATTACTCATATAAGAGAGTACAGAAAGTAACACAGCCTCACCATCTCCACCATGCTCAGTTTGACCAAGCATAGCCCTCTATTTCCGTTTTCCCCTCCTGTTCCTACCCAGCTCTCACCTGCACAGTCTCATTGTGAGACAAGGCTGGGTTTTACATCCAGCTGTACTGAGTTTTCTGATGAGACTATTATGAAGAAGATGTAGTGTGATGGTGAGCGTGGTTTTCTGTAAATGGGACTTGCGTCTTGAGAAAATGATGGTCACTATTTGCTCTTAGACAGTAAGGGTTACTGAGCTGTCTCACCTGTCTATTCAAAAGACAGAAATTGCCTCTATTAAATAAAACTGTTAGTGGCTTGTACCTCTGTTTGGTCTTTTATGTCAAAGTTGGTCTTTTTAGTCTACAATAAAAAATGATGCCAAGTAGTAATGCACATACACTGAAATTGGGGACAGTGATATGGAGGACCATTTAGCTAAGCCAGCAGACCTGCTATTTGCTCTGCAATATGGTTATGAGTTGGAAAACACTGACAGATAAGGACCTTAAAGTAGCACTGCCTGCAGGCTATTTTTGTTCTGCAGCTTGTGCAGGCAGGCCTGAGCTAGCTTTATAATAAGTAGCTTGGCTATTGAGAGCATTGCAGTTGTGGGTGGATGCAGCTCGTCCCAGATTAATCCCACAGATATTGTCTCACCTCCTGCATGGGTCTCACAGGCCACACTGACTCCTCCAGTGGCCTAACCACGTTGCTGGCAGTGCCTTGAGCAAAGCTGGCTGGGTGGTCCACGGCTGCTCAGCATAGAGGTGCCTCCAGCTTCAAAAGAGGAAGGATATAATGTCTCTGCAATACAATTCTGCTTCCACTTTTGTGTAGGAGCGTGGTCTGTGGAGGTGGCCATGAAAGAGCAAATTGGGCTGTGGAGGATATGAACAGCAGCAACAACTGACTCCACCAGACTCATTGATGAAGTGCTTCCTTGGTCTGCACAGTTGCTTCCTGCACCCTCCTTTTCAGAGTTCCTTGTTTATCCCTTCTTAAAAGCATTTCTGTTGTGAAGCTATGTTTCTTCCTGGTGTCACAGACATTTTTAACATTGCTTATGCATATTAGTTTTTCTCATTATTCACCTAGGAAGCAAAAAGATTAAAGGGACTGCTTTATTTACTGCTATGGAAATGCTCTATGTCAGTGATAGTATCTTGACATACTCATGAAGCTATAGTTTAACTGCTTGCAGAGATAGAGTTCCATTACATACCATAATTGAGGTGCATTTTACAAGTTGAGTGCCGCTGACAGGACACAGATCCTGGAAAAGTTTATGGTATCACATTTTGGCAACAATTCAACAGAAACGTCCCTTTGTTATGAACCCATGTTGCTTTGAACTCAGTGTATCTCAATGCTGAAACAGTCCAATATGTGCTTCTCAGGACCCATGACGTGACGTTCAACTTCCCTCTTCTGTTTTCACCCTCCTGTTGTCCTACAGGGAAACATGCAGTTATCGGCATCCGAAGGGATGGCCATAGTTGTCTTTGATGTTGGAAAAGAACAGATGAGAACACATTATTCCTTGTGTTGTGAAAGGTATCTGAAGGGTATTGATTCAACTCATGAATTAAACTTCAGGACTTCAAAAATAAACATAAGTGGAAGTTTAAAATATACTTTCTCCAGTGCTATTTTAACTGAGTTTTTATTTGCTGAAATACCTTTTTTTTAACAGGAGATGACATTTAGCTTTGATGGGAATACATTATATACGCTTTTATAGGTTATTCTAAAGTTAATTAACTGCTTAGGTATAAGGCATTTATCTAAGAGGCAGTCATGAAGGACCTGATTCTCTTACTGCAGCCTATCTGCTTCATCTCAGCAACTTAAGAGCAGGGTCAGGACATTTCTCCATGTGGCGGAAGCCTGCAGACCTCAGTGGCCAAGGGCAGAAGTTGTCATTGCAGGAGCAACACCATGCTGGTGTGTCCTGCCAGCTTTTGGCTGCTTGTGTTTTGAGGTCTTGGTGGCAATGTGCTGTGAGCTGCCTGGATTAATCACTCCAATAAGCACCCGCCTAGGACACAGAGTATCTGTAGGTACCATGAATGCCACCCACTCGCCCCATCCTGACACAGAGGCAAGGAAGGGCTATGACTGGTGGAGAGGACAATTGAAGCCTTCTCCTGGTCCCTGCTGTGGTCCCAGACAGATGAATCTGGCCAATGTGAGTGGTCCAGGTTGAGACCATGGCAGGGTGTAAAGAGGGACAAACCTGTTCAAAACCTAATTTCTGCTCCATAAGTCATCTCTACCCCAGGAACAGTCATGAATGGTTGTGACGCTGGAAGAAATGAGCCTGAAGTGGGGACTGATGCAGGTACAGCAGCCAAAGCTCTCCAGGGCAGACGCTCATGGGTCAGGCAGCAAGAGGGCTCTGCATTTTTGCACTGGTTCCTGTAACGAGTGGAGCTGCTGCTGCCGAAGGCTGTGTAGACCAATATTGTTTTTTCAGCATCATTCAAATTCAAGCTCATGAATAGACCAGCTAAAGACAGTATAGACTTGCTGCCTTTCTGCTGTTTGAGTCCTACATCCCAGTTTGCAGCCTGAAAACAGACCTGGGCTTTATGCATGCCTTTTCTACACACTTTACCCACCCTCTCTGCTGCCACAGCACCAGTGTGGCACCTTCTCACCTTCCGTTTGCATGTGAATCCCTGGATTCCTCTCCGCCAGCTTTAGAGTATGTGCAATGCACAGAGATATCAAAGGATTTCCCTTGGCACATAATTGGCTGAGACTCAGATGTAAGTGGCAGGACAGCTCTTTTCAGCCTGCGTGGGAGATGGCAGTAGCAGCAAGGGCATTTGTAGGATGTGACTTTTCCTGAGGACATCTTGAGGCTTTGTGCTTGCTGGCTGTGGGGAGAGCCAGGACTGGCACGAACCAGAGAGACCCACAACAGTAGACAGTAGATCCTATTCTTTGTTCTCTGTCCTGCAAGATTGTTATGTACCAATTCTTAATTTTGTTTCAGCATTTTCCCTTTAAACATTAATGGTAGTGTTTATTAAAGGATGACAGTGCCACTCAATTTATCTGAACTGAGATGAGCAATCATTCTGGAAATAAACAGGTACAATCATTTTCATTTTACTAGATTTACATTCACTTACACACTATATTTATTTGGCTCTTTGACTCTCAAAAATATACTTCGAGGACAGAAGAAAATTTTGTTTAGCAAATTACCTTTGAGTCACTCTTGTTTTGGAGGAGCCAGTGATATAGTTACCTTTCTGGACTCCTTTGTTGTGGGACAATGCACAGAGTAATATACTAAGTAATTTGGTCCAACAATTAAAAGCAAGGGGTGAATTACACTAACTATCACAGCGAGAAAATTCTCTCGTAGCTACACTGGTGCTGTAAATGAAGTCTCACAGGTGATTATAAACCAATCGCTGTGAGCTGAACTGTCTCAGAAAAAATGTGAGGACTTCATAAACATGCTGACAAGCACAGATCTGCACCCTAGGTGTGGAGGGCCTGAGATCTTTCTTCACAGTTCAATCACAAGGAGCATCAACAGGGGATCCTAGAAACACTGTTGTGGGCAAATTGCATCAGTGTTCATTTTTGCACATCACTTGTGAATTTTTGTGAGCTTTTAAGAACCTCCTGTAACATGATGCTGCATGGCATCTATTAATATTCCTTATTTCTTCTGAGGGCAATAGTAAGGAGGAACTTCTCAAGTTAGCTGGTATGAGACATAGCCTGATGCTATCACATATAACTACATCATTGGATCCATTTCATTAATTCTTATTGAATAGGAAAATTTACTCTAGGCTGGTAAATGAAGATACAGTGAGGCCAAAATCATAATTCCTGAACAAGTAACATTATTAAAAAAATGGCTGGATTTGCTCCTTTTTTGGTTCATGACATGCAAACCAGATATGTTTCATATGCATACTGCTTCTAACAGCTTAAAACCCTCCTTCAGCTTAAAAAAGTAAACGTCAGTTTCTGAAGCATGAAGACTGAGGACTTCACCTTGTCATGTAGGGACCTTCATGTGTGTAGTAGGGCAGAAAGAAAGCTGCCTTTATGGTCATGGTCTTGTCATACAATGCATGAGTCCAACAGGTCTAGCAGGAATGGTGTGCCAATATCCCAGCTATTTACACATTACCACCATAAAAATGTGTTTCAGAGGTAGACAATAAGCACCATCCTGGAAAAGTTGCTTTGAGAGTCATGAAATCAATCTCACATGTGGAGCAAGAAGGTTAGATGGTCATTCCATGTAGCCCAGTCATCCTGATAGAGCAGCTCAGGTTAATGTCTTGAGGAACACCTTTGCGGCTGTCTGGTGCAGTCCACAATGCAAGACTGTGATATGCAAGACCCACACTTGCTTCTAATTTGTGGCTGAAAGAGGAGTAAGAGTTTCCTTCCCTGCATGTGTGCCCAGCCTGCTGCTAAGCATGTGCATGTATGGCAAATTGTACCTCAGCTGACTAACTACACACTAAGGAATTAACCTTTATTTACAGCCTGGGGAGTACTAGGTGAGTTCCTCCCTTTTTACCATTTCTTTACTATTGTATTTTCATTATTTGGCCCTTACACTTAGCCTCATTTCCCAATAGACAAGGTGACAGACAATTGGGAAAGATTGTTCTTGTTGACCGTGTGGGTCTGTTGGATTCCAAGCTGAGAGCAGAAGTGCGTCTGTCAGCAGGCTGCAGAGTGACTAGATATCTGTTACTAAAAACTGGGACAACGAGATCTCCATTGTTGGTGAAAATGCATGGAAAAGGGTTGAAAAGTTTCCTGCAAAACTCAAGTGTTTTTCTTCTAACTCATTAAAATGAAACCCGTACTTGCAAAAAATCCTGGGAGGAAAGCTGTTGTAATTTTCGCAAGTTTGCAGAACAGGAGCATTGTCACCCTGAATAAGCCGTGAAAAGTATTTTTAACATGTGTAATTACAATTGACATTCCTGTACAAGGCCGAATGCCAGAGGTGGCCAGCTCCCTGAAAAATGATCATTACAACACTAGCAGAGTGGGAGTTTGCAGGGGAAACTGTAAGCCAGCTTCCAGCTCTATTTTATCATTAAGCCATCTTTAAAAGCTAAGGTATCTGCTTTATTTTAAATGAATGAAAACTAAGGATTTTCCTAGAAACAACACCAAAAGCAGGAATAATTTTTTATTACAGTCAGCCCAATTGGTGTTCCACTTAATGCTGATAAGAGCTCCCTGATTACTCTCACCAGGAAATAGTTACCACCATCTGATTACAATTATAAACTGCATAGATACATGTATACATACATACAAAGTACACTTGCTCTGTTCAGGGTGAGAAGTGCTTATATCTTCCAAACTCTTAGAATGAGACATGGACAACATGTCTCATTTTAATTTCTCCCCCTTCATGGAATAATAGCTGCGCACAGCCAGTGTGGGGTTTAAGAATGTGAAGGATCCACAATTGACACGGAAATAGGTCCTTTTGCAGGATTCATCCCTATAGCCACCGTTATTGTAGGATCTCCCTCCCAACTTCACGAGGCAATTGACAGCAGCTTTAGTTTTCATGTTGGACCTTTTCTCACCATGGTGATGTTCACCTGGCATGTCATCAGATACGGTTGACAGAAGAAATTACTTACCATGCTGGCTGAGGGCCACTCAGTGTAGTGTGAAGTTGCCCAGTCATGGCCATTTCAATGTCTTGTGACAGGGAGTGTCACACACGGGGCACATGCGCACAATTCTTTTAAGCTCTTCTCCAAAATCAGGAGGGGATTCCTCACCAGGTGCAATGGGATCGTCATTGTGGGCTGGGTCAGAGGTCTTAGACAGTGTGTGCGCACACATCAGATAACACTGATCGTGAGTTGAGTGCCAGAGAAAGGTTTCATTTATGGCTGTATGGTTGGGCAGCTCCCACAGCACGTGGCTCCAGCGGCCATGCAAGTTCTGCACTTACTGCATGGGCCTCCCAGTGGGTACAGGGGCAAGTTAGAGCTATCTGGCATGGTGGTCCAGAGCTGCAACTTCTGCCGTCCTGTGCCAAAGCAGAGGTGGGTGTTTGCTATGAAACAGTTTGAAGAGTTTCCTGGAGCTGCTCTGAGTGGGGATGCGGTGAGAGGGCAGGGGAGGTGTTGATGACCACAGCTGTGTCTTCCACTAGAGAGCTGGGAAAATTGTTGCTGAACCCAAAGGCAAACCAATCATTCCCCTTGGGCCAATCTTTCAGTGAGGTGTAAGGCTACATAGCAACCTATCCAAGGTAAAAGAGGGCTATGGATATCCTCTTCCAGTGTGCCACGAGCCACAGTGAATTTTTGCCCTCGAGCTGGAGTAGCTCATGGTACCAGCCCTATCCACAAGGTCAGCCTAGCCCTCAGTTCTATCCCACTGCCTCTTCCTCAGGTTCATTGTTTTCTTTATTGGCATCCGTTATTACGGACTTCTTTTCCCCTTCAGACAGGTTTTACTTGTTTCAGCTCTAACAAGACTAGAAAGTATTAGGATTACTAAACTTTGTACTAGATTAATAATTCTTCAACATCTATTAACCCACTTTATTTCTAAAAAGTAAACTGCTATCCTACATGGGCAGATCAGCATTTTTCTAGTACCTCTACAGCGGTTTTTGTTGCATAGTTTTTCTACAGAAATTAGGTTTGTTATTCAAATAAGGCCGTGCCTCACAGTTGTAAGTTTGCCAATACAATTAATTCATCTTCATAGAATCATAGAATGGTTTGAGTTGGAAGGGACCTTAAAGATCATCTCATTCCAACCCCACTGCCATGGGCAGGGACACCTCCCACCAGATCAGGCTGCTCAAGGCCCCGTCCTTCTAAGACTAAGACTTCCGGTAATGGGGCATCCACAATCTCCCTGGGCAACCTGTTCCTG
This sequence comes from Cuculus canorus, assembly GCF_017976375.1. Taxonomy (NCBI): domain Eukaryota; kingdom Metazoa; phylum Chordata; class Aves; order Cuculiformes; family Cuculidae; genus Cuculus; species Cuculus canorus. The sequence continues at coordinate 10,914,541 of NC_071441.1, forward strand.
TACCTCACCGCCCTCGTGAAGAATTTCCTCTTTAAGTGTAGTCTAAATCTTTCCCTCTCCAGTTTATAGCGATTGCCCCAAATCCTATCACTACATGCCTTTGTAGAAAGGCCCTCTCCACCTTTCTTGAAGCCCCCTTCAGGTACTGATAGACTGCTAAAAGGCCTCTGTGGAGCCTTCTCTTCTCCAGGCTGAACAATCCAAACTGTCTCAGCCTGTCCTCATAGCAGAGGTGTTCCAGCCCTCTGATCACGTTTGTAGCCCTCCTCTGGACTCGTTCTAACAGTTCCGTATAATTCTTATGTTAAGGATTCCAGAATTGGACACAATACTCCAGGTGGGATCCACAAAAGAGGAATGGAGGGGCAGAATCACCTCCCTTGACCTGCTGGCCACACTTCTTTTGATGCAGCCCAGGACACGCTTGGACTTCTGGGATGTGGGCGCACACTGCATCCAGCATCCTCTGGATGACATCCCATCCTTCCGGTGTGGCAACTACACCACTCAGCTTGATGTCATCTGCAAACTTGCTGAGGGTGCACTCAATCTCATTGACTATATCATTGATGAAGATATTAAATAACACTTGTCCTGGTGTGGATCCCTGAGGGACAGCACTTGTCACGGATCTCCATCTGGACATCGAGCAGTGGATCACTACTCTCTGAATACAACCATCCAACCAATTTCTTATCCACTGAGCAGTTCACTCACCAAATCCATATCTCCCCAATTTAAAGAGAAGGATGTTTGTGGAGGACTGTGTCAAAGGCTTTACAGAAGTCCAGATATATCACGTCTGTTGGTTTTCCTGCGTCCACTGCTGTTGTTACCCCATCATAGCAAGTCACTAGGTTAGCCACACAGGACTTGCCCTTGGCAAAGCTATACTGGCTGCCATTAATCACCTCCCTGTCCTCCATGTGCTTTAGCATAGCTTCTAGGAGGATCTGTTCCATGATCTTCCCAGGCACAGGGGTGAGGCTGACAGGTCAGTAGTTCTCAGAGCTGTCTTTTCTAGCTTTTTTAAAAATGGGCACAACGTTACCCTTCTTCCAGTCACCAGGGACTTCTCCCGTTTACCACAACTTTTCAAATATCCTGGAGAGTGGCTTGGCAACCACATCTGCCGATTCCCTCAGGACTCTGGAATGCGTCTCATCAAGTCCCTTACACGTGTTCAGGTTCCTCAGGGTGGTCACAAACCTGAGCCTCTCCTACAGAGAGAGGGGTTTTACCCCCCCGTCCCCATCTTGCTGCCCATTAACCCAGGAGGGGTGAGGAGAGCAGTTGTCAGCAAAGGCTGAGGCCAAAATTGGTTGAGTACCTCAGACTTCTTCTCATCTGTTGATATGAGGTCACCATTTTCATCAATCAGTGGGGGTACTCTTTCTTTAACCTTCATCTCGTAATTAACATCTTGCAGCATGCTCTGTCCTCATTACATTTTTATCATAAGAACTAATATATTTTGCCTTTTGCTATTCTTGTTACAATCACGAAGAAGTCATGAGAATGAATATATTTTGTACCACTTTGTCCTTCTTGTAATTTTAAGATGTTCTCAAGAATGAATTAATTCAATGCCACTTTTCACTCTTTATCCTAAGAAGGAAAACTAAAATAATTATGAAACTCCAGCAGGAACTATTCTCTAGCTATTTGTTATCGGTCTAGAGATTTTATCAAGGAGAAAAATAATAATAATAATAAAATCTATAATTCTGCTTGAGAGAGAATGCAGAGGTTGTGAATAAAATGGTGCAGATGACCTACTCTTTGTGACGGCCTCAAGGTCATAGTCTCAAGTCCTGTTCAGATGTTATAACTATAAAGATACAACTTTCATTAATTCACTGTTCCCCAAGTAGAGTGAAAACAACTGTTTAAAAACTAACAGTAGAAATATTTAGAATTCTGCTATTCAACTTCCCCAAAAATATTTGTCATATTCTGTTCACTATGAAAACCTGAAATAAAAATAAAATAAAAGAAATAGAATGTATTCAAAGAGCAGTAGTACATATTAATAACTGATGTATACTTTATCATAAATTACCAGGAAGACAAATTCAGTGCAGTTATCCTAGAGTCTGATCATCGTCCAAATAAACTAAATAAAACCCCTATGGATTTTTAAGGTGTTGGACCAAGCCTGTGATTATCATGTGCAAACCAAATTCAAAGCAACTCAGGTATATATATAAACTCCCTTTACTGACTGAGGGATCTGTGTAAGGCTCTGATCACGGCTGCTTCTTCCATGAGTACTGCTTTCTTTCAGACTCATAGAGTAGCACTTCCTTAGATCATGATGGAGATTCACTGTTTTTTCTTGTCATGTGTTGTCTACTACAAGTGCAGGTTAGTTTCTACCTTAACTACGGGAGAAGAGCATTGAAGAGTGGTTGACTGTTTGCTCCCAAGATGAAACTGGACAAGAAATCCAAGCTTTGGTGCTTTGAATGGAAATGTATTGTGTCCCCTCAAAACTCCAATTCAGATACGGATGACCAAGCAAGAGGAATTTTTTTTTGCTGCCTACAGACTCCTTCTTTTGATCTACTGTAATAAATAAGCCTGTGATCCTGACTCTGACTGGATATACATAGTTGGCATCGTTTTAGCAGGCTATTATTATTGAGATAAAAACGAACTTTTCATGTACTCCTCAAAGTATCCTCTTTGCACCAAGAAAAGGACTTTTGTTTGGACAAATTTGAGAGTCATCTCCCATAGTCAGGGCTGATCTTCATCTCTTCTGTGCCTGGCTCAAGACCTTCGCCTGTCCTGATGCTCCTTAAACTCTGAATCCACTTGTAAAAGGAATGAAAGAAATGTCTCTTTTCACATAGATAGCATCAAATCCCTTTAAAACTACTGAAAAAGAGTTACAGGGTTTTTAATGAGCAGCATTTACAAAAATTGTTACAGCTTGAAATTGCACCTGGTTTCCTGTTACACAACTGAAAGGTTTATAGTCCCAGGTTTTCAGTGCTCTCTAGATAAAAGGGAGAGATGAGAGGGGAAATATCAGAGAAAAAGAACTAGACATTTTCAGGGCTAGTAGTGCACTGTCGGCTTTTACTATGCATGTCCTTCCCATTCCCAGACCAGAGTCATCCCCAAAGAGGTGCCTGATGCCTGGGGCTGGCAGGGCAGGCCCAGAGCCAGCTACTGCACCCCAAGAGATACTGAGAGCAGACAGAGATGTCCAGTGCAGCCCTTTTGCCCCCGGGATTCAATATGCTGTCCGTGCTTGACCAGGAGCTAGGTGTGTGTTGAAGGTTTTGCCAGAACAGGACTTCATCATTGCCAATGGATGGGAAAATGCTTAAAATGAGCAAACATGCTCTATTTGATTTTTCATGCTTGCTTGCTTTGATGGAAATCTTAATTTGTCTTAGATTTCTTCTATAGAAAGAATTTTGGGTCAGCACATGATTTATAAAGAACAGACATGGCATGAAAATATGAGACATGCTATTGGAAGAAATCCTGTTTGATCTTTGAGGATAAAAAACTTCCCAGCTGGGTACTGCAGGATGTTTACACTTGCCCATCCTGCTGCACATAGAGATTCTCTCCACTCTCCAACCCCTTACATGAACATGGGGAGTCTGTCATGAACTATCACACCCTTACTGCTTGATATTGCTGCTCGCCTTTTCCCATGTTGACTTTTGATTTTGATTTGGTTTTGATAAATATTTTGAATTAAAAATATATATTAGCATTCATTGAAGGGGGCACTGATAGGTGCTACTAGAAAATCAAATTTACCTCCAAACCATTCATGAAGCTTAAAACTGAGCAAAAGCTATGACTCAAAACAAGATATGTGAAGGTTCAAAAGGTTAGGCTGAAAACATAATACAGCTTTGGTTATTTGTCTGTCCTGCAGACTGAAGATGAGAAGAAAGTAGCAAACCTTGCCTCATCTGTCAACTGTTGTTGCATTCATATTCTATACCAGGTTTAGTGTGACAGTAGTACTATTTTCTGTCTATATGTGATTACTTTTGCCAAAGTGATTATTCACATGCAGGGTAGGTTATCGTCTTCATTAAGGTGTACTTTTAATTGTTTTTTCAAACAAAGAAGATTACTTCATCAGGAAAATGGACATATAAAAATAGATTTCAATGTATAATTTTCATTTGTATTTGACATATATTCCATGTTATGACTACTTATTTCAACCTCTCCAAAACATCTGTAGTTCTTTTCCTAGACTGAAAATCTTGCTTAGGATGATTCCTGGGAAATCAGTTGGTTTAATCACAGAAGGCTGGTAAGCTCACAATTAAATCTTCTCATAAGTTCTCTTATATATTGTCTATACATACTTGAATAGTTTTTGTTAGTGACAGGATTCTTCTCTATCTTCAGCTTACACTTTTGCAGGCACTTTGGGGATCCATCAAAAGGAAAAAGACGTTCCTGGGGCACGTGGTAAAGTTTTCATGAATATCCTCTAACCCTGGTGCATCGGATCAGTTTGTATCTGCCTCAAGATTCAGTCATACGAGTACAGTTGCCCAGTGTGATTGACAACCTGGATCAGTCATGGTCCTCATCATCACAAGGTGATGAAGTCACCCAATATGGCTGAAAAGATGCCAGTGCCTGGGAGAAAAATTATTTTAATGCAAGTGCCTCTGCATATCTTTGAAAAGACAGCCACCCCCACCCCTTGCAGGGGCCGGCTGGCACATCCAACACAAGAGTTTTGTTACTGGGCCCATAATTAGCAACTAATAAAATCCCCCCACCCCCAGCCTCCCTGTAGGCCAGCAGCAGGTGCTCCTATTTTCAGATACATGTGAAATATCTGCCAAATCATTTGGCACATTTCAACTAGAAATGTGCCAAATTACCTGTCATAGCTAAACTGCCTTTTAAAAAGAAAGATAGATGCTCTGGCTGTTCCAGTTCTGTGGAACCAGAGTGCCCTCCCGTGGAGCTGGGCTGCCCACAGGGTCTCACACTGGTCCCCCTTTGGTGTGAGCAAAGTCTTTTGACACCAGATCAAAATACCTGGGTTTCACTTATGGTTCCAGCTAAATAAATAAGCCAGCCTTTGAGAATGCTGGTGCCACTGTGGGAGAAAGTGAGTTAATGCTGGTGCTTGGGCTTTGCCTTCCAGCCCTGTGCATCAGCAAGGACCAGTGAGCAGCAGAGGAGAAGCTGGGTGGTAGAGCATCCTGCGTGCATGATCTACACGGCTACAGCTCAGAAAGGACACGACGATGGGAGGAAAAGGAACGAAATCTCAGGACTAGAAAAATGCTCAATCTCGGCAGAAAGCACCTGGAAGTCAAATTAACTTTCTGGAGGGCAGAGAAAAGGGCGAGGTGTGTTATTGTTAATAACAACTGTTGATCAATGATGAAATTCTTTTTCATCTGCTGTTGGAGAACTCATTCTTGGATTTTTACTGATTTTTTTTTTTTCCTTTTATCATGGTCTTAGGCTCTCTCTTTGGAGATTTTAGTTATCTAACAGTATGCTCTTTCGGTATGAATAAATTATTATTTTATATAAAACCATCATTATAAGAGATACTTTGAAATCCGAATTATCAGAAACTTAACAGCTCTAAGCTTCATTGCAGCCAGTAACACTTGAATGTGTCCTCATTGTCGTCCTTTCCTCCTCCTAACACACAGACCCTCATATAACCAGACTGCAGGCGTAATAGCAAGGCAGGGCTGATCCAGACATATTTGTCTCTGAAGAAGTCATCACACCATGTCACAAAGCTTTGGCTTTTTAAACACATCTGTGTAAAAGGGGGCGTCCCCCTCCCCCAGGGTAATCTTGTAATTATCCACAGCTCCACTACTGCAAAGTGGAGCACAGCTTGAGCTCACTTACCAACCTTTTCCTCACACAGGATGTTTATTTTAGCTACAGTAAAGTCTCTAATAATAAAAAAAAAAGGAAGCCATTTAATCCAACCCTGTGACTGCATCAAGCAGCAGCACCCTTATCTGCACAGGCCCTTCTGCTCCAGCCATCAGCAAAGTCACGGAGCACCTTCTGGTCAAGCACAAAGCGATGTGACCAGCATCTGTCATGTTTCTTCCTCCTCTTGTACCCAGGGGAGAAGCATCTGTGTGACTTTGTGCCACCAGCACCTTATTCAGCCATCTAGCAGTTTCTCAGCCTGATGCCATCTCATGTTTTCATTTGTAAAACACAATTGCTAACTGCCTCGGAGTGTGGCTGACTTTAAAATACCTGCCATGCAAACCTAACATCTACTATCATTGCCATCATCATAGCAGCTTACCTTTCCATGGCATCTGTCAAACCAAAGTACGCCAGTGAAAGAGCGCTGAAATATCACCTCCTTGGACTGATGCTACACCACATGCTATGCGACCTAGGAGAGAAATGACATTTGGACAAGGAATATGATCCAATTCCCATAAGAAAAGCTTCTAGCATGTACACTGGGAAGATCACAGAGAGTGGAAAGTTTTTTTTTCCCAAAGATGCTATCAGAGTGTGCAGCGTGCAGCTTACTTACTTCAGGAGACGGTGTTCTGTGGTGCTGCTGGAGAGAAGTCTTGCTCCCCGGACTTTTCTATAAAGGCACAGCCCCTCCATCTGTGGCTTTTTGCCCTCTTCCCAGCTGCCAACTCTACCATTGGTGACCAGGAAAGGCACAGTGAGCAGGCATGGGGTGGCTGTTGCCCAGGGGTGGTGGTGTGCCTGTGTGTGCATGTGTACAAGGACGTGCTTGGGGCACTCAGAAGTTGCAGGGGACCTCCAGTCACTTTTAGCAGATACATCTGCAGCCATGCCTCAGTACTTGGTAACCTGTGAAACCACTCTTTACGCTCACTCTCTGTACCAAAATACTCCCTCTTTCCTGTCTTACGAGATTTACCATGCTAAATGTACCCTGTGACTAAAGTGATGACAGTATTTTCCCTGTACGCCCACCATGCCTTAAGTAGGTAGCCGAGAAGCAGCTGAGAGAGGTATAGTGAGGATGAAGGTGCAGCCATGGGAAAGCTTGTACAACAGTTGCCTTGAGCTGTGAACTGCAGGTTTGTAGTTGTTTTCCTTGGCTGTGACAAGAAATGGTGCAACTGATTTGGCTTTATAAAAGACAGCAGAAGCAGAAGTGGGAAGGATCTCTCTGTGGGAGACCTTGACCGCAATCCATGCGATTGTTGAGGCCAGTAGGTCAGTCAGGGCCTGGATTCACTCACTTTGCAAGCACAATCTAAGGCTCAGAGTAACTTGAGACACACAGACCACAAAGAAATGGCTAGCTTTGGCCCACAACATAGCTGCAAAAGATGGCACATTCCCTTCCAATTTCACTCCCTCCCCTGCCAGGAAAATAGAATCATAGAATCATAGAATCATACAATCATAGAGTAGTTTGGCTCAGAAGGGACCTTAAAGATCAACCAATTCCAACCCCCCTGCCATCGGCAGGGACACCTTCCACTGGATCAGGCTGCCCAAGGCCCCATCCAACCTGGCCTTGAACACCTCCACGGATGGGGCATCCCCAGCTTCCCTGGGCAGCCTGTGCCAGTGCCTCACCGCTCTCATAGTGAAGAAATTCTTCCCTATGTCTGGTCTAAATCTGCCCCTCTCCAGTTTATACCCATTGCCCCTGGTCCTATCACTACAAGACTTTGTAAACGGTCCCTCTCCAGCTTTCCTGTAGCCCCTTCAGGTACTGGAAGGTCACTATAAGATCTCCTCAGAGCCTTCTCTTCTCCAGGCTGAACAACCCCAACTCTCTCAGCCTGTCCTCACAGGGAAGGTGCTCCAGCCCTCTGAGCATCTTTGTAGCCCTCCTCTGGACCCATTCCAAGAGCTCCATATCCTTCTTATATACCTACTGATGCATCACCCTCACCTCTGTGCCTGGGAAGTTCATGGAACAGATCCTCTTGGAAGCTATATCGAAGCACATGGAGGACAGGGATGTGATTCAAAACAGCCATCATGGGCTCACTAAGAGCAAGTCCTGTCTCACCAACCAAGTGGCCTTTGGTGACAGAGTAATTATCCATCACAGGACAAGGGAAGAGCTACGGATGTAATTTATCTGGACTTCTGTAACGCCTTTGACATAGTACCCCCTAACATCCTTCTTCCTAAATTGGAGAAAGGTAGAGTTGATGGATGGACTGTTTGGTGGATAAGGAGCTGGTTGGATGTTCACATCCAGCTGGTAGTGGTCAGTGGCTCAAGGTCTCGATGGAGACCAGTGACAAGTGGTACCCCCCAGAGGTCGATATTGGGACCAGTACTGTTTAATACCTTCATCAATTATATCAACAGTGGGATCAAGTGCGCTCTCAACAAGTTTGCAGATGACAACAAGCTGCGCAATGCAGTTGACATGACTGAGGGATGGGGTGCAATCTGGAGGGACCTGAACAAGCTTGAAAAGTGGAGTCAAGCGAAACTCAGATTGTTCAACAAGGCCAAGCACAGGGTCCTGCACCTGGGTCAGGGCAATCCATGGTATTAAAACAGGTTGGGGAGGTGAAGGGACTGATAATAGCCCTGCCAAAGAGGTCTTGGAGTTACTGGTGGATGAAAAGCTGGATGTGAACAAGCAATGTGCACATGCAGCCCAAAAAACCAACTATATCCCAGGCTGCACCAAAAGAAGCGTAGCTAGTAGATCAAGGGAGAGTATTCTGCTCATCTGCTTCTCTCTGGTGGTGTCTCACCTGGAGTAGTGTGTCCAGCTCACACACATGAAGAAAACAGTAAGGCTAATATTTGTATATTTCAGTGTCATTGACTTAAAATAAAAAAGCAGAACCATGAAATCCATACACTTCAAAGCGAGGTTGGGCCATGTGTGGATATTAGACTCCCCAGGATGGCCACAACCACTAACGGCAAGTATTCTTTTAAAGCATGCTAAACTGTTCTTTCCACGCCTGACTGCTAGCGAGCAGGATCTCTCACCTCACATACATATCTCATAGGTAAAAGATTGCCAGTGCCTCTCCTGAAAACCTCCTGTCAGCCATAAATAAAGATGAAGTAGCAGCCTGGATGGACCTTGATTCTGATTGAGCATGTCAGTTCCATGCATCCAGCAATGCCAGATCTGCTGGGTCTATGGAGGTAGAGCAGATGAAGTAGAAAAAAGTAGATGAAAATATCAGAGTAGCCTTTAGGCAGAGAGGTAGAAATATCAGTAACTAATGAAAATATCAAAGCAGCCTTTAGGCAGTGAGATGAGGATAGACAGTAGTAACTACAAATGGTAGCCAAAAGTGTCCTGACTGCAGTGAGAACATGCACAACCACCAGCTGAGGGTTTCCAGCCTCCAGGCAACCACCAGGTACTCCACAATCCTGCACCACAGGAAATAACCACCCCGATGCACAGAAGGTCCCCACAGCTGCCACATTGGTGGATGGGAGCTTTCAATTGTACACGACTTTGACGCTGGAGATGTTTTGCTGCAAAGCAGGGCAGCTTTTAGGAGATTTACACTCCACTTGGCCTAAATAGGAATGGTCGCCTTTGCACCTGCATGGTTTGATGGCCTGAACCGAGCAGGAGATCCACAGTATGACTGGAAAGCCAGCTTTTGCAGATGCCCATTGCTCTCACTCCCACCCTGTGGGAGCTAGGTGTTTCTTTTGTGCAGCACAGTACTACCAAATGTGGAGGGATCAAATTCATTGTAAATCTGTTCTGTCATTCAGGGATCGTGTTTTCAGCCCTTTTTTTTGTAACAGACCCATGAGGTAATCCAATTAGCTGTGAACAGATTTGTACTACCCAGAGGTATTTCAATACTGATGCGCCTCTTTTCCTTTCTGCAAAATATGTCCAAGCAATTTATCTACGCATTTGAATAAGTCATCTATGCAATCACTCTCCTTCAGGGAGAATTTAATTTTTTTCCACAGAAGGTTTTCTGTGGCTATACAGACATGCATAAGTCACAGCTAACTGCGTAGGCATCCATGAACTTTTCTGTTTAAAGCTGGAGAAGTCATCAGAAAATATCTGTTGATTCCCTAACTGGAACCAAGATTTAGTAAACTTGGATATTACAAACGAAACATTAAAGAAGACTTCTTCAATGAGTTCATATATTTAAAGAGGGATGTTTCTTCTACAAGTTGTCACTTCCCTGCTGTTGCACGCCCAAAGGACTGTCATTAGGACTACCTTTATGAAAGTCACATTAAGCAGAGTTCCTACGCTTCACTTTTGTCAGCTCAAAGCTTTGCTCAGAGGAGCAAACAGAGAAAGAACATTGCTCTGCAGGGAGATTATATAAATGTTGAGGCCAGCTCAGCTCAGAAACAGGAGTTAAAACAATAGTTTCACACAGAATGCACTGCCTCCATTGAAGGGAAGGAAGGGTGCTGGGTTCCTGACCTCACTGAGCAAGTTCACAGTTACAGCTCCACTGTAGGATGACAGCAGGTAATGTGATGCCAGCAGGTCTTTAGAAGATGAACTGGAGGAGCTTAATGGTATGTGGACAAGGGCAAGGGGCTATGAGAAACTACTTTCCCCACTGCTCCCCACAGAATGATGCCTCCCAAGGGCAGTCTGGAAAGAGGAGTGTCTCATGGACAGCAAGGTCAGACCAGTGAAAAAACACAGTCCCTAAAGCAAAAGGGGGAATTAATGATTGTAGTTCCTGTGCAGTTAAGTTTGATTATTAACTGAAATTATTACTGCCTACACCTATTTTTTTCCAGTCTGGTCATGGCCTCACTTTCCTAATTGAAGGGCTGATACTACAATTTTTGCTCTGGCTCATGTTCTACTCCCATAACCCCACATTCTTCCTAGCTACTCAGTTGTCCCCAACTGCAGTTTTCTGCCAGGTGTCACATCTGGCTTGAGCAGGCAATATCTCTGATAACAAACATCAGCATACCTATAGGGTTGCTGAGGGATGGGTTGCAACAGAACAGGGCTGGATCAGGAAAACTTGGCAGTATCAGTTTGTCCTAAACAGAAACAACAAGACAGGCTCCTCTGGGGTATAAGTTACTCAGATGTAACAAGTTACTCAGATGGGACAAGACCAGGCTAGTCGGGAGTGAGCCTGGAAGCGAGACCCCAGTAACTGAGAGATGGTGTGCTGGAGAGGACTGCCAGTACATCACCACAGAGCTAGTGGGGGCTATTATACGTGGGGACACTAAGGACGAAACTGGCACTGTGGAGTTAGTTATTCCAAGGACCAGTCAATTGGGAATGAACTCTATTCCCTTTATAAGGGCTGAAGGTTTGCCAGAGCAGCTGAAGTATGTTTACACCAATGCACGCAGCATGGGCAATAAGAAGGAGGAGTTGGAAGCTGTTGTAGCGCAAGGGAACTACCGGCCTGTCAGTCTGACCTCAGTGCCAGGGAAAGTCATGGAACAGGTGGTCTTGAGTGCTATCATGAAGCACATGCAAGAGAACTGGGTGATCAGGCCCAGTCAACATTGGTTTACAAAAGGCAGATCTTGCCAAACTAACCTGATCGCCTTCTATGACAAAGTGACTCAACTACTGGATGGGGGAAAGGCTGTGGATCTAGTCTTCTTGGACTTCAGTAAAGCCTTTGACACAGTTTCTCACAGCATTCTGCTTCAGAAACTGTCAGCCTCTGGACTGGACAGGCGCACACTCTCCTGGGTTGAAAACTGGTTGGATGGCCCAGAGAGTGGTGGTAAATGGAGTTAACTCCAGCTGGAGGCCAGTTACAAGTGGGGCTCCTCAGGGCTCAGTACTGGGTCCAGCCCTGTTCGATGGCTTTATCAATGACCTGGATGAAGGCATTGAGTGCACCCTCAGCAAGTTTGCAGATGACACCAAGCTGGGTGGAAGCGTGGATGTGATGGAGGCTGGGGAGGCTCTGCAAAGGGATCTGAAGAGGCTGGACTACTGGGCTGAGACCAATGGCATGAGGTTCAACAAGGCCAAATGCCGGGTCCTGCACTTGGGGCACAACAACCCTATGCAGTGCTACAGACTGGGGGAAGAATGGCTGGAGAGCTGCACAGAAGAGAAGGACCTGGGGGTGCTGGTTGACAGCCGACTGAACATGAGCCAGCAGTGTGCCCAGGTGGCCAAGAAGGTCAATGGCATCTTGGCTTCTATCAGAAACAGCGTGACCAGCAGGTCCAGGGAAGTTATTCTCCCTCTGTACTCAGCACTGGTGAGACCGTACCTTGAGTACTGTGTTCAGTTCTGGGCCCCTCCCCACAAGAAGGATGTTGAGGCTCTGGAACGTGTCCAGAGAAGAGCAACGAAGCTGGTGAGGGGGCTGGAGAACAAGTCTTATGAGGAGCAGCTGAGAGAGCTGGGGGTTGTTTAGCCTGGAGAAGAGGAGGCTGAGGGGAGACCTTATTGCTCTCTACAACTACCTGAAAGGAGGTTGTGGAGAGGAGGGAGCTGGCCTCTTCTCCCAAGTGACTGAGGACAGGACAAGGGGGAATGGCCTCAAGCTCCGACAGGGGAGGTTCAGGCTAGACATCAGGAAAAATTTTTTACAGGAAGGGTCATTGGGCACTGGCAGAGGTTGCCCAGGGAGGTGATGGAGTCACTTTCCCTGGAGGTGTTTAAGGGATGGGTGGATGAGGTGCTTAGGGACATGGTTTAGGGATTGTTAGGAATGGTTGGACTCGATGACCCAGTGGGTCCCTTCCAACCTGGTGATTCTATGATTCTATGTACTCCTGTCACCAAGATAGGAGTGCACAAGCAGCCCATCTCATTTCCTTCTTTATTTGGAATGGGTTTTAAATTCTTTTCTTGTTATATCACAAGGGAGACAGGTGTAGGGGTAATATGCAATATCCACTACCCTGGCTCCCCCTCACAAATGCGCCCTCCTGTTACACTTGAGAGTAGCCTTTGGGTTTAGGATTTCCTGGGCTGCACCATAAACTGCCTGCCCTGTACTTTAGAATCTGGGTCATAGGTAATTTCAGCTGGTACCCAATGTTCTGTTACATTCATTTCACATAGGGAATATCCCAAAGTAAACATACCTGTGTATCCCTGTGGCTTCAGTCCTTTTGGTGAATTGACAATAATCAGTTTCCTGAAGTTGCACGGACAGTCTGATAAGCATCTGCTCCATGCAGAGACTGAAAGCTTGTTTCATACCCAGGTTACTCTTCACTACCCTTTCTAGCAGTTTTGGGTGCCTCACTACAAGAAAGATATTGAGGCTCTGGAGCGTGTCTAGAGAAGGGCAACGAAGCTGGTGAAGGGGCTGGAGAACAAGTCTTATGAGAAGCGGCTGGGGGAACTGGGGTTGTTTAGCCTGGAGAAGAGGAGGCTGAGGGGAGACCATATCACTGTCTACAGCTACCTGAAAGGAGGTTGTAGCGAAGTGGATGTTGGTCTCTTCTCCCAAGTGACCAGAGACAGGATGAGAGGAAATGGCCTCAAGCTGCACCAAGGGAGGTTTATTATACATCAGGAAATAATTCTTCACTGTGAGGGTTATCAAGCACTGGAACGGTCTGCCCAGGGAGGTTGTTGAGTCACCATCCCTGGAGGTAATTAAAAGATGGTTAGATAAAATGCTCATGGATATGGTTTAGTAATGGACAGGTATGGTTGGTTTTGATGATCTCAGAGGTCTTTTCTGACCAAGAGATCCTAAGATTCTGTGATATCTTATCATAAAAAAATGCCTTGTTTAAGCCAGCATAGTCTGCAATGAGTGGAGTGTGAGCGAGCGCTCTGTGAAGTACATCAGAGTGAGGTTTGGAGTGACTCTCCAGACAGAGGAGCAAGAAGACAGGGCCCTGCACCTTAGCTGTGGCATTGCAGCAGTGGGAAAAGTCAAGGTACAAACTCACATGCTTTCATTTCCAAGTACAAGTATTTTCTCAGAGCCACACTGGCAGGTTACACACCTTGTAAATGCAGGAAGTGCCAAAAGTACTCCATGTTGTCATTGTATAAAAGGCTGAACTAACTGGTGCTACAGAAAAGAGTCAATCTCAACTCGATTCTTACTATGGGGTTTAGGGTAAGGAGACCCTGCCACCAGTAAAAAAATTTTGATTTCATTTATACATTATTTCAAGCAATATCCTCTAATGAATTAACAGGAGTAAGCCCCGTCCAACCGGCACTCTGAAGAGGTAGTGCATTACAACCATGAAAATCACCCCAGCTTTCCTCAGACATGTGACAGAACTAGATTCCTGCAAGCTCCTCATTTCATTGGTCTCCATCTCCAAAATTAGACCAAAATGAGGGACTGACATCTGCAAAGCACATTCCTCTTCCTGCATTCCTGCCTTCCTTCGCGCTGTATTGGTGCTACTCCAGAGTATAGCCCTGTATCTCTTGCAGTTCAGGACACTGTAAGGGCATGAACACAACCAAAGGAGGGCAACAAAGCTGGTGAAAGGGCTGGAAGGCATGTCACATGAGGAGGTGCTGAGGACTCTGGGATTGTCTAGTCTGGAGAAATGGAGGCTGAGGGACAAACATTTTGCTCTCTGCAGGTTCCTGAGGAGGGGAAGTGGAGAGGGCAGTGCTGGTCTCTTCTCCCTAATACCCAGTGACAGGACATGCGAATGGTTCAAAGCTGCACCAGGAAGGTTTAGACCAGATATTAGGAAGCATTAATTTAGTGAGAGGGTGGTTAAACCTTGGGATGGGCTTCCTAGAGAGGTGGTCAATGGTCCAAGCTTGCCAGTGTTTAAGAGACTTTTGGACAATGTTGCCCTTAACAACATGCTTTGGCTTTTGGTCAACCCTGAAGTGGTCAAGTGGTTAAACTAGAAAATCATTGAAGGTTCCTTTCAACTGAAATATTCTGTTCTGTTCTATGATATAGAAGCACTGAAAAAAACTGACCCCAAAAATGTTCTGTTGAAAATGCATGGAGTTCCAATTTAGGGCTCCAATACATCTAGAAACTGAAAAGCTATCTACTCTAAACAAGAGCCATTTATTCACAGTTAGAAATGATCCAAAATCAGAAAGAATTATACAGATTCTGCCAAACCTGGTGTGTACAAAATTAGATCACTTATCTGTTCTTTAGTTTGCATAATCAGACCCAATTGAGAGAGTCTATTTTAACCTGATTCTCCTCACTCATGCCCTAGAAGAAAATCAAGGCTTTTCTGCTCAGTGATCCTAAAACTTTAGCACATCTAACCCACCTGACAAATTCCAGTTTTCTTTTTTAAGTCAAAATCCAAATGACTATGACAAAAATTAAAATGTTAGTTCCGCTGGCCCATTTTGACACAAAACCTTTGTACTCATACAAAAAGCCAATGCAAAATTTGCACCTCAGTGTTTTTTATGACTATGTATTTCCTTCTGCACCTGCTGTTTTTTCTCATTAACAACAGAAGAACATGCTTTTTCATGCAGAATCACAAGACGCATTTTCAGCAAACAGTTCCTGTGTTATTATAGCCCACAATAACAGAGATCTTTATGAATTACAGCAACTAACTGAGATCAAACTGCTGGTTTGGGATTTTTTTTAAACCATCTACTGATTTTTTGGATGACTGTGCTCTGAAATAATCATTTAATCATATGGAATACCAGCAAAGCTCCAGAAAATAAATAATGTACAAGGGATACTAAGTTAAATAATCTAGGCAGTCAAGCTAATTATTTGCTTGGACAAAAATAGATATTAACCACCAGAGAACAACAAATGTTACTACTTAAATGTCAAGGGCTGCTGCAAATGCAGTTTTGGGCATTTTGTTGCTTTTATAAACTGATGAACAGTATTTACAGGATTAATACTCCCAAAATTCCACTACTACTGCCTACTACTGCTTGGAGTTGTAACAATGGAAAAAAAATCTAGAAACAATTTACATCTGAGCCTCGAAATAATTGAAACACATAGAAATTATGATGCTCCTGAAATTATTCTCTCTAACCAATGGCTGGTACCTTGTTAATAAAACCGAAGCATATAATTGCCTTTTTTTGAATCCCATACCTTGAAGACTACAGAACCGCCAAGGGACCACTGAAAATGGTGTTGCTGCAGCAAAGTGGTTATAAACTAATGATTAAAATGATCTGAAATATAAGAGACTATCCATTTAGGGCAACTCCAATATATTTTTTCACCCCCCTTATTCTCAGTCCTGCTGTGGCCCCAAATCTAAACAGCGTCAGGGATTTTGATGAGGACCCTAACTTCACAGATAGGCTCATGGTTTGGATAATAGCTATGCTAACAGCCACAGTGACTTTGCACTAAAACGTATGCAGAGCAAAACCTTGGTTGCAGAGGCAGATCTTGGATCACAGGAGGAAGAACTTTAGTTTGCTCTCAGCAAAACATTTCAAAGTTGGCATTTCTTTAAAGAGCCTTGAAGATGATCTCCCTTTATACTCCCCTCTTTTGGAGCAGAGAGACCAAGGTGCTGGGGGCCTAGAGAAACCTTCACTCTGCTATGCACATAAACACACATTACATACAGTGATTAGTTTAAGTCTGATTATTGTATAAAGAACATTTTCACAGTCACTTCAGGCCCTCAGGCCAAACTGTGCCTTGTCAAGGGACATAGAACCTGTCCTATGCAGGGAAGTGCACGTGAAAGTCATAAACCAGCAAAGTCTGAACTACCTCCATAAACAATATAATCTATCACCATGGCATGGCACAGCCAATTAGTAAATTAGCACATCAATGCCACTGCACTTCTTCTAGAAACCTCTCTACTATCTTCATTGATCATGGTCCTGTACTGTGTAATTTAGTATGGGACACTATGGATTTCTGTTCTGTGTGATAGGAGGTGGCATTCCGGTGTATTCGTTTCAGGCTCTGTTGTGGTGTGGTTGTGCACCCCAGGTATGACAATTTCTAACACACTAATTTCCAAATTAAAAAACACAGAATTTTACTGGTGCTGTGAAACTAGTAAACTAAGAACCAGAGACTGAACCAAATTCCAATAAATAACATAGCATAAATAAATTAATAAATAATTAACTTCTGTAAATCCCATCTTGCAAGATAGCACTTATATCATCTTAAACGACAGCTAACAGATAAATATCACTGTGACAATCTCTCTCACACCATGGTGGATGCAGTTATTAGAGCTTCCTTTTAATCAGCACTCCCAAAGGCACCAGGCAAAAAGAGTTTTTATAGGTATTTGGGCCATATTCAGAGCCACCGAACAGTGGTGTAGCATCTGCACTGCTGTACCACTGAGGACAGGCTCTGAGTCTTGTCATAGCTGTCAATGGAGAGTGGTAGACCTACCCAGGTGCCACGGCTGAGAAGAAGAAGAGCTGCAGACCTGACTTGACAGGATGTCAGGAATCTTGGCAAATTGTGGACAGTGTTGGGAATGTCAGAGGCTCTCTAGGGAGACAGTGAAAGGTCCAGTTGTGTTTACTCATCCCACAGAGAGGCTAGAATGAGTTAAAAACATATGAGGGGGTGGAGGGATAGTTGAGGGTAAAAAGGGTAGAAAGAACTTTCTACATAAATTACTGGTCTGGGTTGAAATATAACCCATTGCTTTTTATCTCTTTACTCTTTCTCTTGCCAAGAGTTAGAATAGCAAGAGGTTGTACAGGAGATGATAAACCCCTTTTTGGAGACTTCCATGACGCATAGGATACATAAGACTGCCTTTAAAATCATAAAGTGAGTTCCTAAAAAAACCCACACTTTTGTGATGTAGGGGTAAGGTAATCAACAGGAATTGTTTGCTGCACAAGAAATCTCCTCTTTCTCCCTTGCATAGTCCTCCTGCATCTCTAACCTCCTGTCCTACACATCTCTTGGTTTAGTTTATTAACTGGCTTTTAGGATGACTGAACTTAATTGTCTTTCACCAAAATACATCTGGAAACATTCAGGATAACCTGATAAATTACAAATAAAGGAAAACCCATACTGCTTGAGCAAATAACAAAACCTTTACATTGGGCGCTTAGGCGAGTTGATAGCACATTGCTTACTATAGTTCTTGCCCAGCTTCATACCAATAAAATGTTACATGATTGTAACAGCCTTTTCTTCTATCCCGGTAATTCCAGTGATCTCTTCCTGGAATATAAACATAATTACCATAACATAATATATCGATAAATACATACAAAGCAGTGTCCAGCATATTCACCACTTCACTTTCACCCTATACCTGCAGCTCACTAGAATTCAAACCCAGTGGTCAAACATTATCATTCAGTTAATGTAACTTGCTATTTTGTTGTTCAAATTGAGTTTCTTCTGTGTTGAGTCTATTAGTAAACAGCTGAAGTTAAAATGTAAAATCAGTTGTTCCTGTGCATCGTATCTCAGATCAGAACCTGTCGTGTAAATCAAACTCCCTGAATAGTTCAGAAGATCAATTCATTTGCAGATTCCCTTGGTTCATAAAAGTTTCAATACTCTGCCAATCTACAAAATACCTATGTTTTATGTAAATCAGGAAATGGTATTTCAGTCTGGAGAAAACAAGCATATCAGACCATCATAACATGTTGCCTGCTTGATTGAAGGGCATTTACGTTTGAGCAAAGCTCAGAGCATTTTGAAAATGTAAACACATGAATCACTCCATAAAAATTACATGTGTACTCTAAATTAATATATAGCTTTGTGTTGCATGCTATGCAGTAAGGCATTTGAAGAGGCTATCATGATGATACATGAATGGCACCATGGCCAAAACTAAAGGGCAAGATATTTCATTAGGTTTTTTTCTTATTACATAAAAAATTTACTTCCCACTCAGAAAATGCTTCAAAATCTAATTATTTTGTATAATATACCTCTTCTCCATTTCCTCCAGGCTATATCAAATACTGGAAGAGGATTCTCTACTTACATAGATTTTATCTTAATGAATTGTCTAATCTTTTCAAGAAAATATGTTTTTATATATAACTTTTGAGCACACCACATTAAGTAACAGCAATAATGTTTATGGACTGAAAACAAAGCCAGTTAGTGAGTCTTAAAATTATATTCTGAGGCAATTTTATTGGCATTAGCATTCTTCAACTGAAGTCAGTATCTAGTTCCTGAATTACGTGCAGTGCCATATGTATCAGGAAATCAAACATGGGATAAAAATCCTTGGGGTATTGCATTATCCAGGGGCACACTCTGCACAAGGCAGGGTGAGCTTCACCTCTGTGGCATGGAACCTCTCCTTCCTCTCTTTCTACTCCCACAGGGCCAGGACCAGGGAAGGGGGAGAGGGTGGCCTGAGGATGAGGACACATATATTTTCATAACTTTGTGAATGTCCTTTCAAGGATCAGTGGTGGCGGAAACAGTAAACCTTCAAATGATCCCTCCAAAATATCTATAAGTCTTTAAAAAAAAAAAAAAAAGATTTCAAGTGGCTCATTTCAGTTTCTGCATTTTTAGGGTCACTTACCTCTCTGTTGAAGATCAAGTATCAAATTTGCTTCTTTCATAAACATTTTATAAATCTACAGTGAACTTTTCACCTGCTGTTAAGAGGCATAGTTTTAGGAAACATTTCAGGCCTCCCATGACAGGGATAAACTTCAGAGCAGTTGACATCCCTGCTATCACTGGCACTACTTCCAAGACCAGCTCTACCAGCCCATCCTTGGTCCAGGAGCCAGGTCAGGGCAAGAAGCCACATTGCCACAGACTGCACACAGCATGTCACCTTCAGATCTTCCAGGAGAATCTCATTTACTGTGATCTTCCCACTGGAGACACAGAGGGCTTGCTGACGCTCTCCTTATAGTCCAAAATAAACTGGCCTAAGAAACTGAAGGTTGTGTCCTTCATTAGGTCAGTAGATTTTGCCTTTGGAAGGTGTGATCTCCACCATCAAATGCAATTGAAATGATCAATTTGTTTCTGTTAAAAGGATTATTTCTTTTTTTCTTTATGCGTACATATAGAGAGACCAACAGTGGCAATGGATCCATGCTTCAGAGTTTCTGTTCTGAATGAAGATATGATGTTACAACAAGAGGGCTCAAAGTACCCTGAAAAAAAAACAGAATACAGTGTAAAAAGAAAGAGAAATCAAGTTCATCCTTAAAGACGCTACTCTTTATATGAGTAAATTTTTGGCTGGAGGCAGTAAGGTTTCTCACAAGGTGACAGTGGGGACTCCTTGCCCAGGAAGGGATCACCTGGCACCTCCTGGGTTAATCATCTTTGTCTGGGAGAAGACAAGTGGCCAGATGCCTCCTTACTTGTCTTCCACTGCTCCATTATCTATTCCATCCTTTCAGGACTAATAAGCACTTCTAACTCTGAACGCCTCCTCCAGGTCATTGGTAGATCTACGCTACACGTATTCTCTTTTTAAAGAGCAAGTTTATCTTCAGAAATGGGCAAAGATTATTCTTTGTTCTAGAAACAATTATGTGTTTGTTTCTCTCGACTGGTTATTGAAACCTGAGATTGTATTCACAACATTTCTTTAACAGGATTTAGCACGCAGCCCCTCCTGGGGAGGATAAAGTCAGCTTTGGCTGCTTTTATGAGCTACTCTTCCAGAGGAATTCTGGCCAACTCATTTTGGATAGTGGCATTTCCTCTTTCTCTTGTCCTCTGTGTTCCACCTCCAGGTTTCTAAGTCTTAACCTTTACATTTTCCCATTTTCTTCAAAAGGGCAAGATACAAAATTCACTGCTGACGTAAGTAGATGAAGCTCTAATTAAATCAATGGGATTACACCTACCTATGTCAGCAGTGAATTTGGCTCAACATCCCTAATGAGCAAAATGTCACATTACCTTTGCTGAGCAGGACATTTCAAATAAAACATACTCAAAAACAATTATCACAAAGACATTAATCCTACTGAAGCTATTTTCAACCTCCTAAGGATTGAAGTCAATTCCCAGTAAATGACTTCGGCTTAATAGATTGTGATGCTTTGATATGAAATATATTATTGGATGACATTGAATTAAGCAGTATCATTTTGTATTTCTATACATAAATTATACATTAACATACATCTGACAACTTTTAACTATAATACTTAAGAAACTATCAGCTATGGAGGAGATCATAAAGAAAAGGGCATTATATAATACCTAAAAATTTTACAAATGCATTACGTATAGCTCTAACACTACTCTAAGATATAACATACTTTTGTATCTCATTAGCATTCCATTTTGCATCAACAAAGATGGAAGATTTATAAATAACATGGTTCTCTAATTCATCCCCTTTGGCACAAAACAGATAGTAAAATATCTGGATGAGTGAGAGATAAAAATGTGGTCTTGTTCTCAACAACTTTTCTACAGCTACAGAAGGAGTCAACATAATATCTAAATAATCTGAAAAATCATCTACTCGCTAGACTTCCCTGAACAGTGCACAGCATCACCCAATCAGGTGTTTGTGGACCAGCAATTCCAAGGGCCCTCTCACATGGGTGCCCCTTTGCTTTGCATTGGTCATAAAACCCAAGGTGTATACACGGGCTCTTGTTTCAGAAAAACAGTAAAATTACTGATCTTTGTAGATCCAATCCCACTGCAGGCAGCCAGGAGGAAAGGGTGGAGATAGACAGTGGTTAGAAAACTGTCCTTCTCTAGGGCTGTCATATCCTCTGCCTTACATGGAGTGATTCCTTCCATTCAGGACTTGCAAACCTAATTCTGCTCTTGAAGTTAAGTACCTTAGCCCATTCTTCTAAAGTCCTGGGAAGTGGCAATCATAGTATCTACCAGAAAGCCAGAAGAGAAGGAGAGGAGGCACAAACACTGTCTTCCTGTTCATCTCTGGAAGCTCCACAGTGAAGAGAACAGAAGTTGCGTTACTACATAGATCCAGATGGACACATTCTCTCCCACCCTTCTCACAGGTGCAAGGGCTAAATGCTACATTTTAGAATTATCTCTCCCTTTCCTACTGAGTATTTACTTAGAACATGCAAACTGTAGCAGCCTCAACAGGACATGCGAGGAGAAAAACCTTTCCTTTACTCTAGACTCCTTCCGAGTGCGCTGGTCAATTCTTTTTTTAGAAGCAGAAGAGAAAGCCCAGCCCACAGAGGAAAGAAGTGAATGAAAGTCACTTATCGCTTAGGTGACTGCAACTAAGAATCTCAGTATTTTAACTGAGATTCTCTCAAAGGTAAGCACAGCTCATAGCTCCATGTATGTATCCTCACCAGCCAATATAAACATTTGCACATTATCCAATGTGGATAAAGCTGAATTAAGGAGAATAAAGTTCTGCAGGAGCAGAATATTAACAAAAGACTTCCAAAAAATATGAAGTACCAGTTATATTTGGCCTCCAGGTGAAAAAATACTGACCCAAACTTGGACAATATGATCAATGACCTTAAATTTCTTCCTCATCCATTTCTAAACAGCATTTTCCCAAAGACAGAAGGTCCTGGATGCCTTGGGGTCCTCTCCCATGTATTCAAAGAGACCTAGGGAGAAAGAAAATTTGTATGCACTAGGTAGCAGGCCAGGCAAGAGAACTCCCTCGCTAACTTCTGCACCCAGAATAGAAATATTTTTGCCACTTGAAGAGATATCTAAATACAATGAATTCCAACACTTGATATTGGCCCAAATTTTACTATCCCTTATCCATGCCTTGATTTTTGCTCTATGTAAAATTAATTGAAGCCATTGGCAGGAATATCATCAAAACTTAACTCCTGTAGCATTATATTATAAACTATATTTTGCAGCAATTATTCTGACTTGAGGAGCAATTGCAGTCTCTGGTACTTGCAGTGACACACTGGAATGAACTAAGTATAAATACAGGCAGGTGATTTAATCTCACTGTACTTGAAATGAAGCAACGTGCTACGCTGCTCTCCTGTAAAAACCGAGGATTGCTACAGTTTTCAATAGATGTATATATTCCGCTGAGACGTACCCAAATGATTTTGGTTTTGTTTTAACCATTATTTATTATGTGTTACTTATCAGATTTCATGCTTGCTCAGAGAACTGACTAAATAATAACTTACCATTTGAAATACTGCTAGGAAATGCAAAACACTAAGACCTGAGCACTGTTCTGGTCTGCACCCTAAAGGTTTCACACAGCCAAAAACTCTTGATGAATTCAAAGAAGCCTTTGCCTGTATGAAGGATTTGGGGCCAGACACAGAACCTGCCTCATAAGTTCAGGGCCACCGTGGTCCACGTCAGCTCCTGAGTCCCTGAGACGGCTGGGGAAGACTCCCAGGACATCACACAGTAGCATCACTGCCCAGCACTCAGTTGAAATGAGGTACAGAAGAAGGAGAGAAGTATGTGGTCTCAGTCCCATCCCAGGACACACTTACGATTGGGGGCCATGGCCTGACAAATACTCCTAGAGGCCACAGTTTCCATCACACCTGACAGCATAGTTAGTTAAATCAATGAACATTTTGCAATTGATTTCTGGAATAGCTGCAACAGGCTGTAGGGTTTCATCCATCAATGGCTTTCATACTCACCTCCTTTTAAGTATATTAGGAACTTGCTTGAAGTCAGTGGTACAGATCATATATTTACAATCAGTTATGTTCTTGTTAGTTCAGTAACTTGATGAATTGAAGCCTTAACGGACATTGTTAATGAAGGTCTGAACCTCTGAGATTAGAAACAACATCAAGTCTCACAATTCATTACACAGTCACTTGAACCATGCAGAAGTCCTTGTTGCCTTCAGAAAGGGAAGTCAACTCCCCCTTTCCCAGAAGCTAATCCTCACTGTGAATCTGGTGTTGGGACTTGGAATCACATGACTGTGTGGTGTGTCTATCCAAAATTCCTAGTTTGAACCAGTTCCCACCACAGCAGGAGGCAAGCAGGAGGCAGAAATAAAATGCCAGGAGTGGAGATAGAGGCGCTAGGTGATACCACCTCTTCTGACAGCAGTGCAGCCATGTGCCAAACTAAGAGGACCGAATAACCATAGCACAGCCAAGTCCAGGGAAAAGTAGTTTGTTAAAACATTGGCATGATTATCTGATGACAGGGTATCCAAAGTGTATTAAGATTTTTACCAGGGAAAACTTTGAGACTTCAGCATTCCCATAAACAATCGTGAGTGCATTCTGATCAACATTATCTGCAAATGAGAGCATATACAATTAACAAACGTAATGTTTTATGTGGATACCACCTAACGGTAAAGGTCTGGGATTTCCATATTTTGTTTTTGATGGAAATAATATACGCGTTCTGGAAAGAAGATCCTGTTAACTAGGTACCCAAATATTGTGTATTTCTCTGAACTTTGTGTTTGAATCCATTAGTCAGTTTCAAGCTGCATGTCTAAAATACAGACTCAAGTTGGAAAGAGTTTCCAAAAAACACTTTAGTGTTTCTGGATACTCTGGGTATGACCCTGAGTAAAGGTTTATGCAGTGATGAAGGAAATTAGATAGCAAATGTGGCACAGACAGAAAGGGATACACACATAAGGCAATGCAATGAGGCAGGGACAACAAGCCCAATGGCGTCAAGGTCAGTGGCACTGTACACCTGCAATTCATCAGAGGCAGAGTTCTGGATACCCAGCAAGTCAGATGTGATGTATGAAAGTAAGCGAGAAACAAAAACTGTGCTTTTCAGTTGGACCAGGAAAGCCAACAGTATAACAAAAGCAATCCTGTTTTCTGTGTGGTAGCCCTATAACTGGTTGGTTTATCTGATGTCCTTCAAACTGTAATGTGAATGCCATGTTCTTTGGTGGCCTTTGCAATAAAATGCAAAGAGACTTTCAAGTGGAAAGCATGCAAAGGAAAAACCCAAAGTGCCTTTGGACATGGTAAGATGTTACTTAGCCAAGTAAATGCTCAATGAGATCATAACTCAAGAGAAAACTAAGGCTATCATGTAACAGGCATTTTAACTGAAAATGCCCCTCTTGAAAATTGTTAGACATTATTTCTTATGAGCAGCTTAACCATCACAACCAGTCAGTCACTATATTCCGAGCAGGTAGCCCTTCGCCCACACTTTGGCATGCTTGCAGCAGTATCAGCTGACCAGGAGAGAGTCAAAGACTAGATAAAGCAAGGTAGCAACAAACTGTTACCTACACTTGGAAATGGGCAGGAGCACAGCGGTTGTCCCTAGCTGGGCTGAGGAAACCTACAGGCAAACCAGGCGGTGGGGATTCCATGGCTCTGTTCAGCATCAGTTTCTTGTGTCATCTAGATGAGTAAATAGTTCCTTCTAAAACCAGACATGAAGTCCTGACAATGGTGAAATCAATACAAAATCCTCTGTTAAATGCATTTGTGTGGCTATTTTACCTACCTGCTACCCACAGCGATTTATGCTTCTCCAGAACAGGGTGGATATGTTTATTAATCTCACAAAGCAAATTACAAAGAGAGGCTTCTTAAAAGGAGTTTAGTGTGCTTTGTGTCAGGATTGTTTTGTGACTTCAAAACTATTGTTGATTATCACATGACTATTACATAAGCTTAATCTTTGGAAAGCTCCTTATAACTGTGATTCATGAAGCTGTCAACTAATACCATACCACTTTTTACAGACCTACACATACGTAGATTGGAAATATGCTGGAAAGCAAGGAAAAGGAGGCGAGCAAGGCAAGAAAATAAAGAGCTATGCATCAGCCCTCCGCCATGGGGAGGGCTAGCAGCAATAAAGGCAGCCTTTCTGCAGGGGTGGAAAGGCACTTGGATGGCTATAGGTAATGGTGTAGCACCATGGGCCAGAAGATCAACACAAACAATTTTTACACCAAAGAAAGAAAAAAGGTAAGACATTTGCCTCCAGATATAGGGAAGAGCCACAGAGTTTCACCTTAGATTAAGAAGACTAAAGCTCTCAATTTCTTAGCAAGAAGTCTGAAAATGAGTGAAAGTGATTTGTCATTTAATTACTTTCCTAAGAGTAGCAGGTCCATCAGTGACATAAACTGTGCAGAACAAGAATACAGTGCATTTTCTTCTATGACACTGAATTTCAGGTCTACCTAAGTGTTAGACAGTAAATAATAGCTTCTCCAAATGCTTCACCCAGTGAAGCAGGTGAGAGAAGTCCAACCATCAGCTCTCCCACAAGCATCTGCAGCCTATCCTGTGGAATCCCACACGATCTCTCTGTAAATGAAGCACTCAGACAGAAAGAAAACAGGGTGGAAAACCAAAGGCACCCATAAGAAACATTACGAAAATTTTTTGTTGTGAGGATATAGACCGTTGATAAAAAAAGCCAATCTCATTGTTGTTTCTGAAGAACAGAATTTCCTCCACTCAATTACATATGTACATTTATCTTGCTTATAACGGAAAGCTTGCTAATACTCATGTATTTCTTGAAGAGTGATCCAGCTGGTTAGATTTTCACCCGTATATGTGAATTGAAACCTCAGGCAAAACAAGAACTGTCTCTCATACCTTTTATAGTCTAACAAATAGTACTTGCCCTGCTAATACCATTCTTAATTGGACCACACTGTGTGGAGCAATTAAGACTAAACGGCCACTTGCTGAGAGCTGGTGAAAGAGAAACTGCAGCTTGAGGCATCTGCATTCTCCAAATAAAGTGCAGTTGCCTTACTTTGGTGTTAAAGAAAAAAACTTAATTTTTTAATGGCTTAGTATGTTAAAAAGTAATTCTTCAATTCACAGCAGGGAAATCAGTTTTGGGAGGGATTATATTTTAATATTTTTTCAACACCACTTTGTAGATTTAAAGACCCTTGACTGACAGCACTGGAGGTGGCACTCTCTTGTCTTAGACAGAAGTAGAGGCAACTGCAGCTGTACTATGTTTGTCTCACCTGTAGCTTGCAAAAGATGTTCTGGGGCTAGAAAGTTTTCCCGTCTCTTTCATGCGTTGCTAGTCCGTCAGTTAAATACTGGGTGCATGATGTAGCAGCACAAAATGCTGATGTATTGCAAACTAATGTAATAATGTAGCAGCACAAGGTGACTTTTCATATACCTTCTTAAATAATTCTGAAAGGCCTATAAGTCCATGAAACATCCTCCCTTTTCAGGTATACCCCAGTGTGAGCCACACCTGCTACTACTCTTCTACAGTGATTAAAATAAATACCACCTGCAGTGAACAGAAATCATCTTGAGGAGGTTCACAGGTCTTTATTTGAGAGGAAATGTCACTGACTGACAACAGAGGAAGGAATCTGCTTCAATTATGGCAAATTAGGTATTGCAGAATGGTTAAACCTGAGGAAGATCACTGTCCCTCACAGCTGACAGCCTACTGCCTTTCACTCATGCTAAAGTTGGGATCCTGACAGAGTTTCCCAAACAGTTTCACCTTCTAACCTCACCACCACTGTGCCAGCAGGCATCCTTCCAATGCTAATGCTAAACCAGCTGCGTTTCACCCAGCTGCCTGCATCCCCGGCACACTGCTGAGAAGCCAGTGCCTGCTCATTTTATCTGAGGTTTAGTCACCGCAGGCCACAACTGGGCCATTGTCTGCCAATGTCTCGGCCATGCCTGAAAGGGTGTTCAAACAAGAAGGCTCCTGCAGTCCTCTTTGACTTGGAACAAATCCTCATGTGGGAGCCAGGCTCAGTGCAGACTGGCTGGACTAAGTTACAGAAGAGTGAGAAAGGCTGCTGCAGTCTCAGCCTCTTGGTCTGGCCCCAGCCAGAATATAAGCTTAATAAGGATATCAAGTTTCCTGGGAGGGAAATCTATATTTAGAAAGGTAGATGAAGAGAGATTCATACTAGCCTCAGCTTCTACCTACAAGGCTCCCACAATGGCTCTGGCAAAAGCTATACTAGGTTTCAGGAAAGCTAATTGTTCTTCCAATGCATCCTTACCGAAATGAGGTCCTCGCAACTCACAGTGCTCAGGTCACTACTATACAGATTTCAAAAGCCTGAGTACCTAAGGATTTGTCTAAACTAGTTTTATATCACACACCAGGAATTTTTAGTGTGGCATTTTCTTCATCTGAAACATTTGGAAATAGGTAACAGATCAGTTCACACTGTTATATGTATGCACATTTACATCTTACTTGCTTTCTGGATCTGTTCTCTCCCTCCACAGAGACCAAAATCTGAAAGCCCTTTACCTACCAGTGCAGGTAGCCTCGGTATCATGAGCATCATTTCATCCCATGTATCATCTACCTAGTGACCTAAATGATGAGAAAACACTGCCAGCATTAGTATTTCATTTTTCCGTTCCCCTCAAAAATATTTATTTTCAATTTAGCTGCTATCTGACAAAAAGATTGCTGAACATCTGCCAGAGAAAAAGTAACCTTAATGCAATTTCTTTCTGCAGATGATAAGGGCCATGTTCTTCTGCCACTTGTGCAGCTAATAGGTCAGACTTCTGCACAATTTAAATGAGAGACAAGTTGTTTGAATGTTTGTGGAAGTGGTATAAACAGAGATCCGCCCTTCACTGACATTGCATGCCTTGGAGCGTTCAGTGCTTACCTGAGGGAGGAGGGAGCACCAGTGTCTCAAAGAAATCAGGTGTAAATCAGTAGCAATGGAGAAAGGAGCTGCTTGGCTATGCGTTCCTCTGAAATACTTGTGCATCTGAGGCAAGTCAAGGCAAAATAGAGTGAAACAAAAAGAAAGCCAGTTTTGATAGTACATGATCAACACTGGAGCTAGACTCCAAAACAAACCGTATAATCTGCTGCTCTGACTCACAGACTAGATGGAGCTAATTGGCATAGCTCTTCAATTAGCACAGAGTTGCCATCTCCACAGGCAGCGGGTGAGTACATGCAACGTGCTGGTGTGGAGCACAGCATGTGACAGTGGGGAGCCCTCTTCTCCTATATCAATGTCCCAGCTGAGAAGGTTGCTCTTGGCTAAAAAGCAGCATTGGAGGTCACAGAGGGGAAACTATAAAGGGGGTCTTTCTTAATATCTAGAGAGTTGAGCAGCTGAGCAGACAGCTTGCTTCTTCCCAGGCTGTACCCCAAGAAAGCTTCCCCTGGAGGGCTGAGAACAGCAAAGCCAGCGTACAAGTGGTGGCCTAAACTTACAACCCCCTTATTAGAAAGAAAAGGCTGTTGCTTCACTTAACATATTTCACATATATTATCCATTTGCATTCAGCAGTGTAAACCTTGCATGTTGTGGGTTGGGTTGGTATTTCCACCTCTGACCCACAGAGTTTCTTGTCATTTCAGTATTGCCGTATGCAAACAGTTGCTCTATCCATGTGAAACAAATAAGGCAGCAATTGTTTCCAGGGGATCAGCAAAGCCCTAAGCATGCAAATCAGCAATTTTTCCTTTTCGAGTTCTTAGGCTGAGCAGAAATTTCCTGAAAATAATCTTTCCTTTGTTTGAAGAATAATTCTGAGGCTACATTTGCAGATGCAGTTATGTATCTCAATGTGTTCTGTTGTCCAAAGGGATCTATTCGAAGTGTCTTCTGCCACTTTTCCTTTTCATGCTCACTAATCAGCCTGCAGCTACTGGACTAAAAAGATCTCCTGACATGGTGTTGGGTAAGGATGCAAAACAGCAATCCTCCCAGTTTGACAGGGCCACAGTTAGAGCCCAGTTACATCACAGGAAAGCCAATGAGGTAACACTAGTCTAGTTAGGGTATCTCAGGTGTCTCTTCCTTTTAAGAACAAGACACAGATACACAAGTACATGCATAAGACATATTTCATAGGCCAAATTCTGATCACTGTTAGCAGTATCAAACTGCAATAACTCCAGTTAAGCCAGCCTTCAACATTTAATTACATCACTCTGCTGGGTTATTCTGAGTGGATGTTTTGCTTGAGAATAGAGCTTGGCCCTTTATGTATGTAATACTTTTATACAGAGGATGACAGATGTAAAAAAAGTAAATTTGTTTGCTGTAAAGAGAGAGTATTCTCCTTGATGATGATAGGGAGATCCTAGGAAACCTTCAGGTTAAGATAAAGTTTAAATTATATAAGACCTCTCTCCTTCCGGTAAGAGTCACTTCATATAATTACAATCCTGTGATTGAATTAGGCCTGTGTATTTTCCAGTATTTGTAAGTCTGTATGGTATAGATGTGAGGACACTTTTATATATCAAATGCCAGTCTTTGTATCTTGTCCTGTTGTTTCTGAGACACGGAGTTATGCTTCACCAGCTTTTATCCAGAAGAGATAATGTTGATAAGTTAACAATACAGCTTTAAGTTTTTCATTAATTTTCCAATGCACCTTACCTCAGCAGGCAATGTAGGTATGAAGTTCAAAATTTGCATGGAAAGGAGAAGCCTGTTAGGAAGTTAGCAATTAATGACATAGAGCAACACAGCTATCATCACGTTTTTAGGCCTGTAACATAATTACTGTAATTAGGTGAGCTGTCTGCAAATACATGTATGCACAGACAGACCCCAGTGGGCTGAGGGTTCTTTTCTTTTATAAAGAAGATTCTAAAGAAGGTGGAAGATTCTTGGCTGAAAAAACTCCTCTGTCTCTTTCTTCCTATAGTCCTATACATCTGTCTACACCCAGTCCTCACATGTGTGTGCAAAGATCTGTGCAAATGTGACCCAAACAAGAGGGATTAATTTTGTTTCTAAGTCTTCTGCCCGTAGCCTGGAAGGACTGATGCTGATAAAACGACTTGCAGCTGCACAAAGCAATGTATGAGAAAATTTGTCAGGAGTTTTACATAATTTGAACAGCTTGGGATCCTCTCCCTTATCCTGAGGGGTTCAAATGACTCTGGTCAGACTCTTGGAAGAGAAAACAAAGCTCAGGGCATAGGAAGGCACTGGCTAGTGATGAGTTCCTTCAGATCCAGTACCAGGTCAGACCATTTCAGCATTTTTACCAGTACCCACTTCCCCATAAGGAACCGACATTCAGATGTTTCTTCATAGTCTCTTTAAATGTCTGCAGTGCTCCCAAGTCCTAGACCATATGGTACTTATTCAGTTGTTTTTGTAATATATATAGGAAGTCTGAATTATGTCAGCCAAAGAGCAATGTGTCTCAATTTTGACATCAGCTGACTTACCAAGCATAAAACCAGCATGATGCAAGGGCGATTGATATCTTTTTCACTTATTTAAGTGATATTATTTAAGATTGTGAGGATTGTTTCAGCCTGATGATAATAAGATGGCAAAACTGCAGTCATGATACCTTGCTGATGTGAGAATGTTAAAAAAAGTCTAGGGAAAAGATGAGCTATTTCACATAGATTTAAATATACAAATCTCTTTAGGGTCCATTAAAACTTTCTTGTTAATGTTCTGTATTTTTCACTCTGCATTTCAGAAAATGGTACATCCCGAGGTGGGCTAACTCTACCAATGTCACCTCCTGGATGGGCTTGTCCTCATGCAACTAGAAATATAGCATAAAACATCCAGAACAGATGGGACTGCTGTATGAAACAAGGCCTTTTTTACTCTTATTTTTTCCTACCCAAATTCTGTTCTGCACAGAAGATATTTAAACTATGGAATAAAATTAAAATTAATCAACTGGAGTCTTTGGTAATTAATAAGAAAATCACATCCCACGTGGAATGGCAGAATTTTACAATCCATCTCCAAGCCTGTGGCTTGTTCACCAGTTTATCTGGGTCAATCTCTGTTTTCTACTGGAGCAGAGAAAGTGAGAAAAAAACATTCAAATGCACAGAGTTACTCCATCTTCATGTGCTACAGAAACAGCTATGGAGCCTTTTTTTTTTTTTTTTTTTGAGTAGCAGATGCAGAGTCAAGATAAGTTTAACTCTGTGGCAGCTCACTGCAAGACACCATGGAGGGGGCTGACCTTGCTGCTTGGACTGAGTCCCCTTTGGATGTTCCTGCTTGTGTCACTGAGTCATCACAGTATCATTACTCCTGCTGGCTGCCTGCTTTGCTGCAGCAGCAGGAGGTTAGAATGTGTCAACTCCCTTTGCTAAAACAAATTCACTCTAAATTCCTAGGAAGAAGCAAGAAGAAAAGAGGAGTTTCCCTTGCTTTGCATTTCGCTGCAAGTGGTATTGAGGGTCTCAATTCCCTCCCAGCATCTGCAGAGAATTATAGCTCTTCTCCCTCTCTAAGATGTTCCTCCTACAACTCTGTTTTCTCTTCTTTTTAGCTCTCCTGAGCAGATATGAAGAGTGGTATGTCTCCTGGTGGTGACGAAAGGCAACATCACTGCTGACTTTGCTGAAGTGGAACCCTGCCAATGTTGATCACTGTCACAAAGACAAACCTATCTCAGCTGTCCACAGAAATCTGAGGTCTCCCTTGGGGTTTAGCTCTACTACAGACAATCAGTTCAAAGATGCTGAGCCCTTGAAGTTTCCTCAGACACAATTCTCGACCTGACAGCAACTCCGGGATTTAACCGCAGTCTTGGAGGGCCAAATGGTGTGTACTCCCTCCCAAATACTGCTAAGGAACTTGAAGAGGCAGTAATCACATGTCATGGCTTTTGTGAGGGAACAATGAAAAAATTCAGATAATGGAAGTGAAAAACATTTGAAAAAGGATTCAAAACAATTTGAGAAATATGAAGGCAGAACTAATTGGTCCGTTTCCAGACCAATGAGTATTAAATTGGCGTTCACTTTGCTTATTTATCCTTTTTCTTTGTGTTATCCAAACCACCTATCTGGATGCACTCAGAGGAAAACCACCCCACCACTCTGCAGCAATTTTCTTTTGGTGGTTTGTTGTGTTTTGACTAGTTTCTAAGAAGAAGCAGATCAGTGGAGATATTTTGCAATGTTTATCTTAAAAGATTATTTACTTTTTTGCAAATAGTTGTGAATTATGTTAAATGCTGTTACTTAGATGCTGTCTTCACACTTCTCCCAAGGCTGGTAAATCTAAACTATTCTACCTGATCTGTTTCATGGTATGGCTGTGGTGATTGCTTGTGCACGACCCTATACTTTTTTTTTGGTCCAGGGATGACGCTGTAAGTGGTTCTTTAGCTTATCAGGAAGCAAAAAAGTAAAAATGTTTGGTAAATAGCTCTTTTTATACTTGTATTTCAGGTAAATAAACTGAAAAATAAAGTGATTCACAAATGAGATCAGTGATGGTGTGAATGATTCAGAAGCTGTGCATGGCTTTGACCCTCACTTACTTCAAAGTAATTTGCTTATTCAGAGAGTGATTTTCTATAGAAGACCCACTGATCTCTGTTAACAAACCAGCACTTCTTTTATTAGTTCAAAACACACAACAATGAAAAAAGCCCTACCACATAAGTTTATATTTTAAATGCAACATGCTATTCATAAATATGTACAGACCCAGTAAAGCAGCTGCATTTTATGTAAGAGAGATAAAGGAAGATTAGAGAACTGCTGTTCTGAAGTATTAGAATTCTTAGTGTCAGATTCCAGAAAAATTACATAAATCAGAGTATTTTTCCAAGCAGTGCTTCCTAAAAAAGTGAAGTAATTACAGAAACATGTAAGCTACATTCCTTCTCTACAAAACTTGAAAACTTGTATAGGACATTGGTCATCTGCACTGGGCAGAGAATTAAAGAGGCTGAAGTGAAGGAAGCTCCTGGATAAGTTAGGAGAACACAGAGAGGGATATGGGGAGGAGAGACAGAGATAGGGGGGGAGGGGGGAACACAGAATGATAGGAAAGACCAAAAGAGGGAAGAGGTGGGAGAAGCAAGAGGTAAGACATGTCTTCCTCCATCTTTAAAAATGCTAGAGAAGATACTTCCTTGAGGAGGGTATGGGCTTAACCTGGGAGACCTAATATTGTGTTGAATCAGGATGGTTTTAGGTTTGTAGGAAGAACTTAATACCTGGTGCTTTCTTCCCCTGAAATCTCTCCACCTCCACCATAAATTCAAGCTGGTTTAGATTGGCCATGCTTGCAGTGCCTGCAGAGGATAAACAAGCTCTTTCTGAGTAGACTACCTGTCTTGTGTCTTAAATTAAATTTATCCCTGTTTATGAAGTGTCCATGCTCATCAAGTAATAGGCCAATGTTATTTCTGGCCTGCCTTTTGTTATTAACATATTCTAAAAAGCCATTCTTATTGTCCTTCACAGTGCTGGTCATCTTCAACTCTAACTGAGCTTTGGCCACACGAATTTCTGCCCTACAGTGTCAAACAGCACCTCTGTAGTCCTCCCATGTCACCCATCCTTGTTTCCACTCGCAGAAGTAGAAGAGGTCAGCACTGGTGAGACCGCACCTTGAATACTGTGTTCAGTTCTGGACCCCTCCCCACAAGAAGGATGTTGAGGCTCTGGAGTGTGTCCAGAGAAGAGCAACGAAGCTGGTGAGGGGGCTGGAGAACAAGTCTTATGAGGAGCGGCTGAGAGAGCTGGGGTTGTTTAGCCTGGAGAAGAGGAGGCTGAGGGGAGACCTTATTACTCTCTACAACTACCTGAAAGGAGGTTGTGGAGAGGAGGGAGCTGGCCTCTTCTCCCAAGTGACAGGGGACAGGACAAGGGGGAATAGCCTGAAGCTCCGTCAGGGGAGGTTCAAGTTGGATATCAGAAAAAAATTCTTCACAGTAAGAGTCATTGGGTACTGGAACAGGCTGCCCAGGGAGGTGGTCGAGTCACCTTCCCTGGAGGTGTTTAAGGAACGGGTGGATGAAGTGCTTAGGGACATGGTTTAGGGAGTGTTAGGAATGGTTGGACTCGATGATCCAATGGGTCCTTTCCAACCTTGTGATTCTGTGATTCTGTGATTCTGAGGTGCAAAGGAAAATGCACAGGCACTGCTCTTGACTTCCAGTTAACAGGATTAATGCTACAGAATTCTTTATTTAGATCTTTATTAGTATAATTAAGGCAGCACATGACCTCAGACCGCACTCACCTTCTCACGTGCTCTTTTGCAGTTGTAACTTTTGTAATCTTAAATTCTATCAGAAGTGACGTGGCAACTATTTTCTGGTTCAAAAGGGTTGTTTGCCAGAAAAGCAAACTGGAAAGTGAAACAGAGTATGGGGAGGGGCAGACTTGTGTTGGAGGTAGGAGAGGACTGAGCCATCAACCATGCAGTTGATGAGGGGCAGCTGAGTTCTACTAAGCTTTTGGAGCTGGCTTAGAAATTCATAGGGAACCTGGAAGTAGAAAGGAAAAAACACACTTGCCATTTCAGAGAGAGAAATATTATTCCTGCGTCATGCTAACTGGGTCAGGAATCTAGCTGTACCTGGTGGAGGTCAAGGACAACATAGCCATGATACTGTTCCTTGCTTCCAAGTCTGAAATGATGCCATTTATATACATTGCAACAGTCAACAGTGAAATTACTTTCAGCTGAGATGCTGCTATTTTCGCTAATAGCAGCTAGAGTTTAGCTGGCTGTTTTCTCCTGAAGAATCAATCTAAAGACAGGAAAGGTAGTGCACCGGTAAAAATTACTGTTTCTGTTCAACATCCTATAATCAATAGGTTTTGATAGGTTCCTTTGTAAATATGCATGCTTGGTGGTGGATATTGTGTGTTCTCTTCAGATTCATAACACCATGTAGAATTGGTGACTTTGCTAGATGCCTTGCTGCAAATCCCTTCCACAGCCTTCCTCATCCTCAGTAAATCGGTCTCTTCTTCTTTAATTAGTGAAACAAAAGTGCAACAGGGAATTAATTTCCACTGGCTATGTTCTTCTCTTTTATTCATGCTATTTTTCAGTTTCAAACACACAGTAAATAGGACTCAGACTGACTTGAGTAATTAAAGTGACTGAAGATCTGAGATTTTTTTTTCTGATGAACACAATTTCCTCCAGAAACACCAGTTCTCTGAACCTAAGTAGCTTTCTCCAGAGCATCCTGGGTTGGTCCTTTTGTTAGCCCCAGAGCCAGACTCAGTGTTCCTACCAGCCCTTGTCAAGATACCTGAGGTGGTGCATGTATTCCCATGAGGTGCAGGGCTGGTCTGGGAGCCAGGCTGTCAGCTCAGCAGCAAGTACTCCTGGTCTGTTCCTGGCAAGGGGTGTTGGAGGTGCCAACTACTTCTCAGTAGCACATCCCAGCTCTGCCCCAAAGCCACAGCCAATTTCCAGACCCTCTGTCCACAGTGAGCTGACAACAACATTAATTTCAATGGCAGGCTGCTGGATTTAAGGTTCCTCTGATTTACCTGCAATTTAGGTCAGAGAAAGGTTTCCACCCAAAGTGAGGAAAACTACTGCAAATTCATAAAGCTGCACACCTGGTTTCAGAATAGTTCTTGTATCTTTCTAGGCTACAGAAATCATACTGCCTGCCCTGGCCAAAAGCTTTAAGAGACTAAGGGGAATCTTATATCCACATACAAATACTTATGGCCCCAATCCTGGAATTTATAATGCAGTGGTCAGGCAGACCACTGTGCTCAAGCAGAGCACCATTAACTTTAATGTGAATTCCAGCCATGCATTTTAATTTGCCAGATTAGAGGCTGAAATATGCATCTGGAGACAGGTGTTGTCTCCTACGTCTTCTATACTGCTGAGAAGACTGTGAGCGTTTAGCAAAGGTTAATAAAAACATTCAAATATCATAATAATGGCAACAGCAATAACAATGATGATGAAAAAAGAACAGATAATAAAACTGTCTACAATACTTAGTTTCAGTTTTCTTCAAGAACAAAAAATTGTATCAGCTTGGATTGAAGTAAATGAAGTTTTGGGAGGCATGATGCAGCAAGTTGAGCCCAGTTTGAGAAAATTCTTTCTGGAAAAATGGATTATTTAGTTGAGTATGAAACAATTTTGCACAGACCTGTTTAAATAAGAAACAAATTTCATCCCTTATGAAGCATTCATGTTGCAATTCATAGTAAGCAATGGCCTTTTTCGAGGCTGGAGGGACTCAGCTCAGAGTTTCTAGATTCACAGCTCTCTTCTTAGCACCATTCACCATCCCCAGGGGCACATCAGCTGTACCCGAACTCCAGGTGCATGTGTGCAGTCCTGGGTCAAATCCCTCTTCTAATCAATTGAGAAAAAAGAATTTGGAGACATACTTACAAAGGGGGGAAGGAAGGGCAGGTAGCCTGGGAGAATTACAGGGAAATTGTCCAAGCAGCCAGGGGTCAGGCAAAAAAAGCTAAGGCCCTGATAGAATTAAATCTAGACAAGGATGTTAAGGATAACAGGAAAAGCTTCTATCATTATTGATGATTAAAGAAAGAGTAGGGAGAATGTGGACTCTCTCCAGAAGGCAATGGGAGACCTGGCTACCCAGGATATGGAGAAGGCTGAGATACTCGATAGGTTTTTTGCTTCAGCCTTCACTGGCAAGGGCTAAAGCCACATCACCCAAGGTGCAGAAAGCACAGGAAGGAACTGGGAGAATGAAGAACTGCCCACTGTAAGAGAGGATCAGGTGCAAGACCATCTAAGGAACGTGAAGGTGCATAAGTCCATGGGACCTGATGAGATGCATCCGCTGGTCCTGAGGAAACTGGCAGATGAAGTTTCTATGACAGTGTCCATCATATCTGAGAAGTCATTGCAGTCAGATGAAGTCTCCACTCACTGGAAAAGTGGAAATATAACTTCCATTTTTAAAAAGTTAAAAAAGAAAACCCAGGGAACTATAGGCCAGTCAGTTCAAACTCTATGCCCAGCAAGATCATGGAGAGAACTTCCTGGAAACTCTGCTGAGGCACATGAAAAATAAAGAGGTGATTGGTGACAGCCAGCATGGCTTCACTAAGGGCAAATCATGCCTGGCCAATTTGGTGACTTTCTACAATGGGGCTGCAACATTGATGGATGAGTGAAAAGTAACTGAATCGCCATCATCTACATGGACTTGAACCAAGCATTTGACTCTGTCCTGCAGACACTCTTGTCTAAATTGGAGAGACATGGGTTTCATGGATGCACCACTCAGTGGATAAGAATTTGACTGAACAGTCACACTCAGAGAGTTGTGGTCAATCACTCAATATCCAAGTGGAGACCACTGATGAATGTCATTCCTCCTCATGTCATTGGGACTGGAGCAGTTTAACATCTTTGTCACAGACCTGGACAGTGGGATTGAGGGCACCTTCAACAAGTTTGCTGATGACACAAAACTGTGTGGCACAGTCAACCTGTTAGAGGGAAGGGATGCCACCCAGAGGGACCTTGACAGGCTTGAGAGGTAGGCCTGTGCTAACCTCATGAAGATCTACAAGGCCAAGTGTAAGGTCCTGTATTGTATTGGGGCAATCCCAAGCACAAATAGAGGCTATAATGAGAATACCCCCGAAGAAAAGGACTTGGGGTGCTAGTGGATGAGATGCCTCACATAAGCCGGCAATGTGGGCTTGCATCCCAGACAGTCAGCCATATCCTGGGCTGTATAAAAAGAAGCGTGACCATCAGGTCAAGGGATGTAACTCTCCCCCTCTGCTCTCAGGAGAGCTCACCTGGAGTACTGCATTCAGTTCTGGAGTCAACAGCGCAGTAAGGACGTGAATCTGTTAGAGTGACTCCAGAGCAGGGACATAAAGATGATCAACGGGATGGGGCACCTCCCATACAAGGACAGGCTGAGAGAGTTGGACTTGTTTGGACCGGAGAAGAGAAGGTTCTGGGAGACCTTAGAGCAGCCTTCCAGTACTTAAAAGTGGCCTACATGGAAGGTGAGAAGAGGGGTTTTATGAGGGAATGTAGAGATAGGATGAGGGGCAATGTTTTTAAATTGAAAAAAGATAGATTTAGGTTAGATATTAGGAGGAATATTCTTCCAGTGAGGATGGTGAGGCACTGGAACATGTTGCCCAGAGAAGCTGTGGTTGCCCTGTCCCTGGAGATGTTCAAGGCCAGGTTGGATCAGGTTTTGAGTGACCTGATCTAGCAGCAGGTGTCCCTGCCCCTGATAACAGAGGTTGAAATTGGATGATCTTTTAGGTCTCTTCCAAACCAAACTGTTGTGGGATTCTCTGATTCTCTTATTCCATGAAATAGCACAAGCTCTTGAAGTTTCTCAATATACTACATTTCCTCAGTATTTTCTGGATCTACTTCTATGTCCAGTTGGGCAATGCTCTATTCAGATGGATGCAATCAGACCCCCATGCAGATCCAGCATGCCACATTCCCAGGTAGGGTTATCTTCTTGTTCCTATCTGATCTTCCTATACTTACCTATAAGGAACAGGTCAGGTTAAGAGACCACTTTTTGTGATTGTTCTGGCCACAGATTTATTTATCGCTGAT
This sequence comes from Cuculus canorus, assembly GCF_017976375.1. NCBI lineage: Eukaryota > Metazoa > Chordata > Aves > Cuculiformes > Cuculidae > Cuculus > Cuculus canorus. The sequence goes on from NC_071441.1 coordinate 10,953,619, forward strand.
TATTTTGCTTTCCACAAAACAGTGTAATGCTGCTCTTACCTCCAATTCACTGAGGTAAGTTCACTGAGGTAATTCTATGAGGTAAATATTTAATACATTAGAAATAATACTGATTCCCACACAGTTACTCTAGAAACTTCCATGAAGGAAAGATCCAGATACTTATAGAGTTCTGCTTCTTTCTGAATTAGCCATGACCTTAAAAGAAGAAATGATGTTATTTGAAGCTGGTCTTAAACTAATACGTTTTTTTTCTGATAAAGATCTTAGAAAAGATTCAAAATTTTGGTGACCTTGAGTCCAGATGAAGTTTTGGGCTTCAGGAGAATAATGCTTAGAAATGTAAACTAAGACAAAATGGAGAAATCCTCTTTGGCCTGATCTGGAGTTTAAATCCAAAGAAATCTTCCTTCTTTATCAATATATTTTAGCTTATACATTTACTGGAACTGCTAATAGGGATTATGTCAAGTCTTTCAGATGAATTAAGATTTGAAATCCTGGGAGATCACTTTTCTTACTATGCCTTATCACATCAGACTATAATACGTTACAAATGACTCTAGGTATGATTGTATTAGATCTTTCTCAAGTGTGGTAAATAAAAGGTGTCATAAGCCATTATGAAATACTAGAAATTACTTAAATCCCTTAATATTTGACCTGGAACTTCTATTCCCCACTTGAGATCTGGAGGTGGTCATGAGGAATTCAATGGAGAGGAATAAGCCAAAGTGGGAGAGGGTTGTATATTCTTTCAAAAAAATTCAGGAAATGGTGTTAAGACTTCGTATTCCTGGTAAAGACTATGACTGAAAAAGCCATCTCAGTGCTGCCAGTGCCCTCCAGTTTATGTTTTTGTGGCTTTCGGGAAATGAATCTGCCAATTGCTGGCCAGTTAACATTAATGTGTTTACTACATGCCAGCTGTTTTAAAAGTGAGAAAGAACAACTTTTCTCTAAATTATCTATAAAGAGGGATAGATTAGGAGTCATAGATTATCTATGGGAGTAAATTCCTTGAGGACTATAATTTTTAAAAAATAAATGGTATTTCCATAAGAACATGTTGTCCATTACAATTCTTTCTTTAAAAGCTATATTGTAGCTGCTTCAAAAACTAGCCTAACTCCAGCATACATTCTAACCTTTGAAGAGGGCAGCATGACCTTAAAGGATTGAAATTGTGTCTGCCTGCCATTAAACAGCCTTCCAAAAAAAACCCTGGTTTGATAAGGGCAAGCTCCGAGGAAGCGTACATTTCTATGAGCACAATACGTAGAAAGAAATTTCAAAAACAGTCAGGCAGTTGAAGGAGAAGAGAGAGCCCCCTTTCACTTAGCAACTTAGTCCATCTGTTAAGAGCTACAGATTTACCTACATCCTAATTTTTATTGCATACGTTCACTGTGAGAATAGTTAGCTAGAACTTCTCCTCTTTACTTAATGACAGCACTAATTTACTGAGCACAGATCTGTTTTTGGATTACTCCGTTCTAATCACTCAATCAATTACTCTTTGAAATACAGACTCTCCCCTTCCTCTTTACAGACTAAATGTTCTAGATTATTAATATGGAAGGAAACCAACATACTCTCATACTGCTGTAACAGTTGTTTACTAGTAGTATCCAGCCACATATTATTTTCTTAACATTTAAAAACTTATTACACTTTCTGTCCAAAAGAATCATTTACTGAGGTACGTAGCTGTATTCCCTTGTAATGCTTCACCTAACTCGGTGAAGTAATATATGCTAAGTATCAGGCAAGATATATCGATTGTTTCTCCTTAAATAGCTTGCAAGTAACTAGTGAAGGATTCTGCTCTGTTCAGATTTTTATCCTCAATATGGCACCAACACACCATCTAGGGACTGATGATACTAACTGCCTTTTTCTGAGGCTCCTTTTCCATCCTTGACTGGAAACAAATTAGTTAGCCAAACTATGACTTGTTTGATATATTATTGTGGTTGCTTTGATTAACTTTTATATTCGGGCTCCCTGCCTAGAATATTCCATTCCTTCCTTCCTTCCTTCATTCATTCATTTACTTAAACAAATTCCAGTCATGCCCTTTTTAAGCCATTAACACCACTACAAGCATCACAATATTGGGTGGGGAGAAAGCATTCAAGTTACAAAGACCATCTACTTCATTCCAGGAAATCTGTTTAGATTTTGCTAATATTCATACTGCCAGAAGTTACCATATTAATTTTCTGCCTCGTTTGGTTTGGGAAAATTCTGACAGCCTGCTGAAATGATACGGGAGCAGGAACACAGTAAAAGATTATAACGGAGAGGGAAATGAGACTGGGTTACCATGACCACTTGTTGGTCTAAGCACGTGTCCCCTGCAGCCAGCCACCACCTTAGAATAATAACCATCAGCTGGGAACAGCAAATCTGGTTGCTTTTGTAGAGTTCAAGAGCTCTTTAAAAGCTCTTTAAGTTTTATGGAGTGTCAGGAGCAATTTGCTCAATGCTTGCGACTCATGCCACACTGAGGAAAAGTGGCAGCAGTCTTGTGCTTCACAAAATTTGTTTCCAGCCTCTTAAAATAAAAAAAAAAAACTACAGACCCAAATGGCTATGATTTGTGAATTCAAGTGGCTGAATCTCGCTAAACATCTGGCTTAAGGTAGTCATGCAGCTGTATCCTTTGACATAGGTCTCACAGAGAGGGGAGATAGTCAATGTGTGGCTCCAGAGCAGGTGGCATGCACAGCGCTGGTGCTTTGTTAGGAGTGCACAGTGTTGCAGTGTGTGGTGTGCGCATCCTGGTAGTGGAGGAAAAATCTCGGAGTGTGCATGGTGCTGGTGGGGTACTCTTCATCTGTCTCTACTCTCTCCTGTCCTGCAGTGTGGAGTAGGAGACTTTGCTCCCCTCCTCTGGGGCCATGCAATGTAGGTACAATGGGGCTGTGAAGGTTTTGAAGGATGACCTGCAAGATTAAAATACAGGTGTTATACATAGTCAAGTGATTCAGGCAACTAGGTCCTTTTGACTGTTTTTATCATCACTTTAAATTGTATGTCCGAGTATAACCTTTCTGTCAGCTTTTGTTCCATTCAGTGTATAGGAGGGACATAAAGCCAAGGATTTACAGATCTCAGTGTTCTGAATGTTGATATTTTGATTTCTTGTTCAACGTTGGAAGCAAAGCAAAGGGCACAGAAGTGCAGAATATGTGTAGCGATCATTTTGCTAGTAACCACAGGCTGCACTTTGCTTCAGGTTCCCTTGCATTAAAGACCGTGCAGCCTCTACTTATGAGGAACCATTACATATGACAATATCAAAGGGAGGAGGATGTGTAAACAGGCATGCTAAGGAGCAAGAGACAGGAAAGAGACTGAAGTAATTATAAATAATGCAGTGTTTTACCCAAATCCATGGTATTCTTCCTTCAAATCTTTTCCTATGATTCACACAACATGATGACCTTTAAACATTGCTTTCTTATTCTGAGTTGTGTAGTGATAAATTGAAATACCTGTGCTTGAACTGTAGTAGAGACCCCTTTGTCTCTACTAACAACATGATAAAAGCCCTTTATCTGATGTACATCACCAGCCTTCCAGAACTATGTCTGTGACTACTGCAGACATCTAGCGACGCACTACCTCCTGAGCTTCCTTTAGTTTGTTTCAGCTACTACATCTTGCCTTAAGTTAAGGTTAAAACCCTTTGGAGAAGGGGTTGTCTTTCCTCTCATGTCTGCATATTGTTTCATTTTACAAGAAAATTCAAGGGACTGTATTAATGCAAATGAGAATGCTTATTTATTTGAATGTTTATTCAAAAAACACTCACCATCAAGCTGTAACATCCTTTATATACTTTTAAATGTAAATGAACGAGAAGGATACAAAACAAAAGTTAACTAAAGCAATTACGTTCTATCCTCAACCCCACTGCTTGATTATTATCAGTTTTAAAGGTCAGCCACAAATAGTTTTAATTGTAACATAACAAAGCACTTTCAAGAATGTTAGCTTTATCAATAGATAGTCACACAGCTGGGTGTTGCAAAATGTTTGGAAGTTAGACAAGTTGTGGCACATCAGACAGTGGGAGAAGGCACAGCTGTTTAAAGGACAGTAATAAAATTTGGTCTGCAACTGCATCATTCTGAGTAATTTGGAGACTCTAATGTAAATAAACCTTATATCCTACTCCTACTGCTTCCCACACAGCCATTGCAGGTGGCATTGTTGTTCTGTTGCCTTTTTCTGTTCTCGTTTTATCTGATTGAACTAGATCTTGATCCATATATAAGCCGTGCTTTACTCTTTGAGGCAGCAGTTTGATTGCAAGAAACAGTAGGGGAGAAGAAAGTAAAGGTGCTTGTGAATTACAGGGAAATTCAAACTTTCAAAGCAGTCATCGCTGACACAGTGAATATAGCCGAGATACAAAACATGAACTTCAAAGTAATGGTGAATTGGAAGGCAAGGAAAAGATTCATGTTAGGTGAGGAAAATGAGTTTGTCTGTTCTTTGAATGCTGAAGGATGATGCCATAGGTTTGGGAAACACCAGGAGGATGGTGTTGTATCTAAGAGGCATGCAGGTGATGATCTGGCTGGAATTGTTAAATAGGGAGAGCAGATAGGAAGGACTATAATCTAAAAAGTACTAGGAAGGAAAACATAGCAAAAGGTAGACATACAGAGCAAGGGAAAAAGAAGTATTAAAACTTGCAGTCAGAATGTGAATTAGAGTGACAGAAAATAAAGTCTTCTTGTGATCAATGACCAGAAAGGAATGGAATTTGGCGAGAGACTGAAAGGATCTCAGTTTTGGCCAAGTTAAATTTAAGCTGATGATCAGATATCTGAAGAAAAGAAGGAAGAAACTAAGTATTTGATCAAAGGAGACTACTCATGGGTAATAGAATAGGTTAAAAGAATTGCAGGTATCCTTAAGATTAAAGATAGTAGCTAAAGGATATTATGCAGATGATATCATCCAAAGAAAGGTCATAGGGTAAGAGTGGTCAGGGATGAAGGACCATTCCCCAGAGAGGAAAAGCAGGGATACCTAAAAGAAATCTTGAAGTGGTGCTCAGGAGGAGGAATAGACATGAAAGAAGACAGCATCAGAGAAAGGAGGGTCAGTAAGAACTTCAGATATGGAGCATATTCCACAGCAGCAGAACAGAGAGATACAGGTAGGGGATGAGGTGTTTATCTTCATGAGGTGGTTGTTACAGACCTTGGTGAGAGTCAGAAAGGGCAGAACAAGAGCTCAAGGAAAATCTGAGGCATTTGGAGGAGAAAACTTCACAAACCCCAGCGAAGCATGCTTAGCAGTGTAGAAGCCAGTGGCAGGGAGACTGTGAAGCTCTAAACAAGTAGTTTCTAGAGCTAGTCTTGTGCAGACATCCTGTACTTAATGCTTTTTCATTTTTAAGCATGAAGTAATACACACGGATTCTGTACTCACACTTTCAAAGCGCTTTTATAAATGTATTTCCAGATGTGACAAGTGGCGTCCCTCAGGGGTCCATAATGGGACAAGTGCTACTTAATATATTCATTGATGATAAAGACAGTGGGATCGAGTGCATCCATAACAAGTTTGCAGACGACACTAAGCTGAGTGCTGCAGTTGCCACACCGGAAGGACAGGATGTCATCCAGAGGGACCTGGACAATGCAGAAGTGGGCCTATGTGAATTTCATGAGGTTCAACAAGACAAAGTGCAAGGTCCTACAACTGAGTTGAGGCAATCTGCTGCTTCAGTACAGGATGGGGGATGATGTCATTGAGAGCTGCCCTGTGGAGAAAGACTTGGAGGTGCTGACTGACGAGAAGCTCAACATGAGCCGGCAGTGTGCCCTCACAGCCCAGAAGGCCAAGCGTGTCCTGGGCTGCATCAAAAGAAGCGTGGCCAGCAGTTTGAGGAAGGTGATTCTGTCCCTCTATTCCATTCTCATAAGACCCCAGTTGGAGTATCGTGTCCAGTTCTGGAATTCCCAACATAAGAAGTATATGGAGCTGTTGGAACCAGTCCAGAGGAGGGCTACAAGGATGATCAGAGGGCTGGAGCACCTTCCATATGAAGACAGGCTGAGAGAGTTGGGGTTGTTCAGCCTGGAGAAGAGAAGGCTCTGAGGAGATCTTATAGTGACCTTCTAGTACCTGAAGGGGGCCTACAAGAAAGCTGGAGAGGGGCTATTTGTAAAGGCTTGTGGGGACAGGATGAGAGGCAATGGCTATAAATTGGAGAGGGAAAGATTTTTTAAAATATTTTTGCTACTCACTTACTCTGATTCACTTGAAGACTAACGTGTTTAACTGGCTTCTTGATCATGTTTTGAAACATACTGGAATGCTCACTCAGATCATTTAATTAACTGTACACTATTTGACAAATTGAATAAGAAATATTGTATCCTTAATTATTTGGATTTACTGTTTGATGGGAAGTGTTCTTATTCTTTAGCTATTGTAATATATTTTTAATGTCATGAAATTATTTCAAGTACCATAGTTATACATAAAGGAGTATTGGTTGTAACTCCTAAGGGAGACTTTGGAAACCATGGTTTCAGAAAGACAAGAGTTAAGTCAAGTGTCTGTTTCTGAACATCTTGATCTTATTTCAGTACCACTGTAGTTTAGGAGTACTTTTGTCCATGGCTGTTACCCTGTTACGAGACTGTGCTTTTGACCTCTGCTAAAGTTGATTAATATTACTTCCAGCTGTCACAGAAAAAGAAGAAACCAACCTTCCTTTCTCATTTTCATATTCCCTGATTTCTTTAACCTGTGGAAAAGAAACATAGGGAATTAAATTCTTATTGGAAAAATTTTTGCATTCCCACAGTATTGGTTCTAGTTGCTAGATTAGTCAGAGACAGCTATGTGAGCTGCCTGTGTCCTATATCTGGAAATCAGCAACATTTCATTCACTGCAACCACCTCCTTTCCACTGTCTGCCTGAAGGTCACTGCAGATGCCTTAAAAATGAAGTTTATCATTACTATTCAACGCAAAATACTTATAGCAAGAAATACCGTGACTAAAGGCATTTCATTTAGAAGAGGGCATTTCAATTTTGTTCAAACACCAGCTTGCGAATTTACATTGAGAGCCTCAAAGCTTTTTGTCTTTTACATTCATTTCTTATTATCCATTTTTTACTGTCGGGCACATATTCTGAAAAATATTCTGTTAATAGAAACTTGCACTAGGACCCACAAAGGTAAAAATGTTCTTCGTCTGTCACCTATGGTCTTTATTATTTAATCCTACAGGCATAGTGTTTTTACAGCTTATCTCTTTGCCAAAGAAGTCAATGAAAAAATTACCCTAAACTCAGAATACCTGGAAATGCCACTGGAAACATTTCATTTCCACAGTATTTCATTTCTAGTAAAATTGGTTTCATTGTACAATTCGGCAGCCGTGATTTTTGAATTAAATGGCAAGGCTAAATGTGCTGAAAATCTGACATGCTCCCTGAGCAACAAAGGGACTGAAGGCAAATGTTACAGTATTACTGACAACACCAGTAGCGCTTGTTTAAGCATTTGCTTCACAAACAATAAGAACAGCATTTAAAACCAAACCAAAAAAAAACAAAACAAAAAAAAAATCAACCAAGCCCTCCTGCTTTTTCTTTCTCCTTTGATTATCATCCTTTTGCTGTTTCTCCTTTTAATTAAAAGCTTTTCTGCAGTAGCAGCTTATGAAGCTTGATATTCTCTTCAGTGGCACTTCCTCCCAGATACCCTTACCCTTGAATATTTTCTTCTTGATGTAAGAGAGACTTTTATTTATTACTCACCTTGTAATACCACCTCCTGCTCTCAGTGACTGCACAATGAACAAACCACAGGGAAGTTTCTGTCCTTAACACCATACAATCTGTCCTGTAGCACCATGGAAGAGACACATTATTGGCAGGAGAGGATGTTGAGTTTATTCTTTTATGGGGTTTTGTATTTTTTCCTTTTCATGGGTGAACCTCAGACTAAGTAGACTGCAAGACATGAAGTCTCATGGAAAGTAACCTGCTGTACAGCCCATCTGGTGTCAGAAAGTCTTTCTTCTCCCGTATTTTTTATAAGGAGGTGCTCTCCACTTCCATGTAAAATTGTTACCTGTAATCAGTCCCACAGGTCCTGTCCTCTGAATTCCCACAGAGAAAGCATCAGGCACCACTCAGCCAAATCTTCTTGCTTATCCTTTGTTTTTAAGTTATATTTCCTTTACTTCTTCCTATCCTTCGTCTGTTGTCTTTCCTGCAATCCATAATGGCAGCTAAATCAGGAGAAGCTGTAACTGTAACTCAAATCCAGAACAGAAATCTATCTTCCCTTTTCTCTCCTTTTCTGGTGACCCCTGCTTGCGGAGGCCAGGTGAGATCCTCAGATTTCACAGCATGACTCTGGAGGAGCTATATCTGGAGGATCTATAAATCAACACCAGTGAATTTACAGGTTTGTGTTACAAAATTACAGTGAAGTGGAGATTGATCTGTTAGGTTTTACCCTGCTCCCATTTCCCATTGCTTCTGTCAATATTCTGTCTTCATTACCCTCAAGGATTTTGTCTCTCTGGGAGTCATGCAAGAGAACATGGGGGAAAGGCTTCTCTCTCCTAAAGAGATGTAAGCCTGGTAAAATCTAGGCAGCTTTCCAAAAATAACTGACAACAGAGTTTTGACCATTATTTGAAAGGCAGAAGGTAGACTTAGTCATTACAAAGCAGCTGCAGTGGCTAAACCTCAGACTGTCAACACTTCATAAAGAAAGTATGACTATGTTTTCCCACATGAGTTTTTAGATCTCATAATCAAGAAAAAGCAGTGGCAGCCAAGTGTACATTGGTGACAACTATGTACCTGCCTATTTGTACCCATGGGAATAATTAGAGTAAGCTGGAACAGTAAACGTCAAGACTGGGGAGAGATATACGGAATTTTGGTTGGAAACCTTAAGAAAAAATATCTGCTTGTTACCATGAAGTAGATTTTTAATGCCCTGAAGGCTTCATAACTGCAATGCCCATCTGTAGCAGCTGAAATACAAAAGAAATAAAAGCTTATGTTTTAAAGTGCAAGAAAATAACATAAAGGATAAAATATATAAACCCTGAGATATACTAATGTATCAGACTGAAAAGCTGCATTAAGAGGTAGCAACTCTGCTTAAGCTTGGAGCCATGGTCCTGCTGAGGAGCCATCCTGGAGACACCTGGCAACAAGCAGCATGGCTCACCCTCTGCAACACTCTGTATTGGAGGCACCCGCAACATCTCAGAGCTGGCAGGAAAGTGATGTTCTATTCTTTTTATATTTTTTCTAGAATAAAAATGAGGGTTTCTTTTCTTTTCTAGACATCAAGTGGATATTTGAGCAAAAGTTTTGAAGGGTGGTGTTAAAAAGAGAAAGGAGGAAGCAGAAACAAAACAGAGTCTTCTGTCACTCTGGAGTATTCTTTCATAGCATCTTTGTTGTAGTTCGCTATCAATGGAGAAGCAGCTACAGAACTAATGCAAACAGTAACGGGAGTGGTAAGTAGAGCGCAAACCTGACCAAATTAGGCATTATCCCCAAAATGTTAAACCCTAGAATATCAGTTATCCCATAGGTACAAAAGGTCTAGACCTCCACAGCAAACCACGGGATTAGCAATTGGCAAAGGAAAGAAGGATTCCCAAAACCCCCAGTTGCAGAACTCAAGAGAAAAATCTGGAACAAGGAGAAGAAACGTTCTTAGAAAGGCACTAGCTGTTTTTTACCTTTGAACTTGCACTACAAGTTCCTGCTGGTACATCTCAGTTATTTGACTCAATACTTTTTAGAGTCCAGAGACACAAAAAGGATATTCTGGTTTTGACATAGGCAGTAGTCTCTTCATCTCCAAAGATGTGGCTGGTATCGTGTTCGTTCAGGATAACGTACTGACAACTCAGCAAGCCCAAGACAAACCCCAATGTGTGAGAGGAATTGTCTAATACTGACAACATAAAATGTTCCCTCAGCTCATACACCCTACAGATACAGTTCAGCTTCTGACTGGAGACATTTGTGTGCATGGCCCAACAATTGGCTGTAGTTCTTCCTCCAAAAAGGAAGCCTTGAATTCTTACTCAGCAATGTTAAACTAGAAATCCCAGAAATTATAGGAAAGAAGAAGAGACTAAAGTAGACAAAGTAGACATCCAAGCAGTAAGACAAAGCAAAAGGAGTCCTTTGTGAAATTCTCTAAATGTAGCATTTTATTTCTTGTATGCTTAGAGAAAGTCAGATATGATAATCTCAGTATGAAGCAATCTCCACGTAAGAGATGTGTATTAATTTGGACTAATGAGTGGAAAATCTACCGGGAATTACAGAATTTGTAAATAACATGACAATGAAAGGAACAAACAGATTTGGGTTGGGTTTTTTTTTTCACAGAATCTGAAAAGTTAGAGAAAGACAAGACCTACAAGCAGTAACCATCCTCACTAACAGTGAAGATAGAGTTGATCCTTACTGAAGTGTGACAATAACAGACTGGTTAACACTGGTCTTCCAGTACATCCTGATAGAGACTATGTAGTAATACACCATGTTCATGAGGGAAGGGGCCTTTCTAATATTAGCCACCATCACTCTCTCTTTATGTATATGTCATATGCAAAATTATTTTCACTATTCCCAATGACTATACTTTTCACAGATTTTTGTTTGTAATGAACTCCTAAGCAAACCAAACATGTTTAGCTCTACTAATCTTACCCAAAAGTCTTCACCCACTTTGCCTTCATTTCTTTGCTTCTCAAGTTAGCCCTAATGATTTCAACTGTTTAAAAGCACAGTAATATTCTACATCACATTTCTGACTGTAGGAGTCCTAAGTAATATAAAATCTCTCTATTTTCTCTGTTTTCTCACTGGTTTTGCAGACTAAGAGATTTTTCCTTCAATGTATTTCTTCATGTGTGCCATGCAAGAGTGGAGGCTATAGTCCAGCTGAGGCCTTGCCTGAAGGGAAGGATAGCTTTATGTGCCTGATATAGTCGTGTTTTATATATCCCTCTGTGAGGTCTGCTTTTTTATAGCATCATGACACTATTATTTTGTGTTCGGTTTGTGTCTTGCCAAAAGGTGCAGATCTTTATTTGTGGTAACATTGTCTGTCTCATTGCTCTCCTTCTCACAGCTCTGAAATTCACGTCTTCAGTCAATGGGTAGAGAGTTCCAGTTACCGGCATTGAATGGCAGCCTATTTATTTCAGTCCATTTATCTCCATTCATTAAGATCTGAAATATTAGCAGTCTTTCTCAGCTTAGACTTACAGGAAAATACAGCAGGTAGCCTCTCTCACTTATCAATCAAGTCTTTGTTCAATAGCAGCCAACACAAGACTGATGCCTGTACAATCCCACTTGATATGTGTGACCAAGCTAATGGTGAACCAATGTTTGCTAAGGATGATTTTCTGAAGAAAGGTTTCCTGGCTTTCAGCAATTTCCCCATGAACAATGTTGCACCACTTTGCCTATGAACATGCCATGTGAGACACTGCAAAAAGACACACATGTCAAAATACATCACATCTCTGGTTCCTCCCTTTACCAAGCCATCTCTACTGCCGTTGAAGGAAATTAGACTGATTTGACATGATCCATTCCTGACAAATCCACGTTGGCAATTACTAACCACTTTGTAAACTTCTAGGCACTTTCCTAGAATGTGTACATTAGCAAAATGCAGACAGCAATTTGGCTGCTTATCAGTGCTACTGAGTCAAGGGAGGACTTCTGGCATCCTTCCATTTTCCTGCATTTATCTTCTCTATCAATATCACCACTTGAAAAATCCTTTTCTGCATCTCTCCTCTCATCCTCTTTGAAGAGGAACAGACTAAGTGATGTAGCTGGAAATTGTAGTGTAAATTCTTGGTTCTTTCAGCTAAACGTGCTCACCCTCACCCACATGAGGTGCACTAAAGACATAGCTACTCTGTGTGGAAAGAATTTTAAGTCTCACTGCTTCAGAAAAATTGCAGCTCACACTCTCATCCCTTACAATATTAATGATTTGACTGATAACTTTATTTCCTCTCATGTAGGTTGGGATTGAACCAGCTGGACAAACTCTTTTCTGATGGCGCAAGGGTACAGATGGGAATGAGGGAACATGAGGAGAAAGGATAGGGTAATAAAATGTTTAGGCACATCAGTATGACAGCAAAACACATAAGTGATATTGTGTGTCATTAGCAAAGGTATCACGAGTGAATATGGAGGTCATGTGAGAAGATAAAAGTGGCCAGATCTGCATAAGAAATACACAAATGCAGTGAATCCGTACATTCCTAACTCATATTCATATACCTCACTTTCACTTCTCTGCCTGTTCAAACAGATTTGTCCCCAAAACTCTGGCTTTTACTTTTCTGAAGAGAAGAGAAACAACTCCATCTGAACCCTCATGCTCTTGTGTTTTAACTGTAATGGGAGACAAACCAAAGTGAGTATGCAGATGTTTGATCTGCCTTCTTCGTTAAACAGAGTTAGGATCCCAACTCAGCGTAAGTCTGAACGTGTCATTGGTAAGTTATATTTACACTGCAGCTACTCAGTGAAAGATCATGGGCTTAGTTTGCAGGATTATGAGCTTTTCAGGCATGACTTATGTCCTCTTCCAGGTATCTGCAGCCCCAGAGCCACTGTGGGTACCAACACATCAACAACAATACAACACTGCACACTCCTTGCTGTCATTCCCCTCTCTAAAACTTACTGTTGAAAGAAGTTGCTTAAATGTGATGCTACTCCCCTAAATGAACATTCTGCCTCTTTTTCATAATACAGTGCTTTCAACTTCTTCCATCATTAAGTCATTTGCATGAAATACTGAACCGATTAATGTGGCATTTTCCACTAAACTGTCTCAGGAAACGCTGCTCCTTACCAGTGTGATGCTTTTGAATAATGTAATCTCCTTAGTACAATTAAAACTAAGTTCTGAAGTTAGTACCTTTCTTCCCTGGAGACGCTCATCAAAATGTCAAGTGTTCCTTCTGGTGGAACTGTAATCCGGCAGTAAAAACAAATTTATTTATCCACCGTTCCTTGCAAGCAGGAGACCTTTGTCTCTGTTCTTTGTCATTTCATACTTTAAAATGAGTAAATGGTGCATGAAATAATAAACATTTTCTAATCACATAGTGACAGAGTATTTGAAAAATCTTGAAGAAAAAAGGTACCATAGGTAATAATAGTAAGAAGTCCTTGCTTTGTTTTGTTAATGACTCCTTTCAAGTGTAACTCTTAAAATAAAGTTTAAATGCTTATTTTCAAATGGAACAAATTATATAAACGAAAACATTTGCTTTCCCTAGATTTCTCACTGCACTTCTGTTGCCTTAGAGAAAAACAGGGTTGGGGTGCCACCACCTGGAGAGCTGCAGCAATATTGTTTGCCGATTTAAAGTTTCTGAGAGCTACAGTGACTCCGCAGATTTACAGATGAGTCTTGGGAAAAACTCCAGTTAAAAGAGTAGGAAATCAGTTCAAATTATGTTTGAGAAAGTCCACAGATAGGTAAACACATCTTAGAAATTGATCGCATATATTATTACATTTACCTCAAAAAAATCCTGACTATGTACATCGTATACAAACCAGGTCAATGTATTCACTTGCTCTCTTATCTCTCATCACTGAGATCCTCTGAAAGGGAAGACTGGCCTGTTGTTGTTACACACAGCTCTGAGCCACATGACCACAATTACCTGCCCTGGAGTAAGAAAGTACCAGGCACAACATAAGTTTACAGCCACGTCACTTAATAGAGTCTGTCAGATTTCACAGAACCTATTCGAAATTGTCTGCACTTTTTAAAATTTACCTGTCTAATGTAAATGAATACCCATGTGTATGATACACATTTAGGGAACCACAAATTCCAGTTAAAGACCACATTGCATAATATATGAAGTCCAACAAAAAAAAAGGAGATCAGCCCTATAGCTTGGCAACCAAGATTGGGAGGGGAGAGGCAGAGGTGGTTATAAAATATGTTCTAACCTTGCACAGTGAGATGAGGCTCAACTCAATTGCTTCATTCAGTATGAGTAGATGTGTTCAAATAGAGGCATTTTCCTACCCTCTATTGGAAAATGTCAGTGTGTGCCAGCCCACGACACTTTGTCTTTGAAGCCGGTTTTAGCTAATAACAACATCCCTGTGCTTGAGCATGCACCCTATTCAGTAGACTTGGCTCCCTGCTGTTTCGACCTCTTTCCAAAGACCAAGTCAGTGCTCAAAGGACTGATTTTGTTTTTTGGTAGAGGATGTGAAAGCAAATACAGCAGAGGTCCTCAAATGACTTTCAGGAAATTATCTGTGGAATTCTTTTGAATGTTGGCAGCATCATATGCAGCTGTGTGTCAGCTCAGAAGGGAGCTATTTTGAAGGTGATCATAGCTTCTTAGTTTATTAAATAAAAAGAGTCACAGACACAGTCTCAGGGGATTTTTTCTGTCAGATTTTGTTTGTAGGAATGACTTCTTTCCAGCATTTTATTATTATTTATAATTACTCTTCTTACTGAGGTTGGATATAGATTACAGCACATTGTTGGCTAGAGATAAAGACAGGACAGTCAAATATCTGTTGTTAATTATCTTCCTCCTCCGAAGCTGTCATATACAAGTCATTGAAGTTATTACAGGAAACATGGTATGTTTGTGCAATGAGTACAACAAGATCAAAGCTTAATATCCTCCTATCTAACTTAAGGCATCTGGTAGGCAGGCCTCTAGTCTAAGCTAGTCAGGCAAGATCCTTCCATGACCACTGAGGGCACAGAGACACTGATGGGGTCCTTTCCCTGCAGCTATTTCCTAAATCAGATGCAAGACACTACCTTCTGGAAAAGCCCATTTGTACCCTCCAACCCTAGAGAGAGCCTGGAAGTTGTATCTCACTGTTTCTAACATCGTCGTAGGACTCGCATGAGTTTAGTGGAAATAATGACTGGCTTACATGCTGCTTAACAGAAACTAAATGATTAACATATATGGTTGGAGGAAAAGAGTTTTGCAACCAAATTCCTAAACATGTTGCCTTTATCACCAGTGATGGTATTTATATACGTATGTACTAGCCACAACTATTCCATAGTTCCTACAGCTAATCTTCCTGCTTATCGTTGCAATGCTACTGTTATAAGATCACCAGATACTGACAACTACTGACAATAGTTATTAAAAGTTATAGTTAAAAGCTATACTGACAATAGCTTAAAGCATAACATAATTTCCTTAGTGTCTTATAAGGACTCTTAAACAGTCCCATTTCCTAGTTTACAAACATTTCAAACCTAGTACATCAATGCCATAGAAGGTTAATTGCTCTTACTAATCCACTAATGGAAACCTAATGCTCTTGCATATAACAGAAAACCATAATAAAATTATTTCTTTAGTTTATTGAACCATTATATTAAGTGTGCATTGTCTTGAATCTGTTAAGAAAATTTTAAACTGAGTCTCCTTAAACCCTAAATGTCTTTACTTTGTATATATCCATTATCTACTAAGACTAAAAGCCACAGCACGCAGCAGTTGCATATGCACAGACAGACAGCAATGCAGCCACCCAAGCATCCCAAGGCTGCCTTTGGTAAACTATGCCACCAAAATGCAGGACTTTCTGTCTTCTGGGAAAGACAAAATTGTCAAAGATCAGCTTGCTGGTGCTTTTTTTGCCCTTTCCTTAGCTACAAAATAAATTTCTATATTTTTAATTGTTTAGGTTATCTTGAGGGTGTCATCACTGTGTCACGAACCATTATAGTGTCCAAATGCCTACAGATTGGATGGTTCTGAGGGGTGAGTTACATGGTTGCATCTGAATTCAGAACTACAGTGAAACATCCTCAGAAGTGGAATACAGTCATCTGCAGTGATGAGCTGTTTCTAGAGCCCTTGGCGAGCTTCTGTGGTCTGGATTAGCCAACACCCTTCTGAAGGGCTCCTGGGCTGCTCCATAGGAGCTCCTGCAGCCACCTGTTGAGCCCCTTGACCACTCCTGCCCCCTGTACCTGAGCCAGGTGAGGGAGCCGGCTCTGACTTGAGCAGTCTCAAGTGTGTCTTCGCACCCAGGGTGTAGGGGTATCTGGTCTGGCGTGGTCCTTCAGGACCAGCGAAGCCAACCTGCCACCACATGCGTATCATGAGAGAACAGTGGGGCAGTCCACTAAAATCAAGGCAAATGCAGAAGGAGAGGCTCTTAATAGGGATTAGTTTCATTACTCAACTTCATCAGATGAGTAAATTAATGATTTAATATAATTTTCTTTAACTGTAAAGTGAGGATTACGGTATGTCACACTTACACAGCTTGTGTGGAGACCTAAGATGATTAAATAGTGAACAATTTCAAAAGCATGATATGGAATTGATAAATCTGAATTCTAGAGCAGAGAAGTAGTCACTGAGTGGAAATTTTTCATATTTTTGTCTTTTTTGGCAATATCTGTCAGGAGCCCTACTCTGTAGCAGAGAAATTCCAAATTTGTATTTGTATTCCAAATGTATTCCCCATCCAGAGGGCACTAACTCAGACGGGTCAATCCCTCTGCCCATTACGGCACCCACAATTTGCTCAGTCTGCTCAGAACTCCTCACATCCTGCTACCTGCCCTCAGCTGCACCCACTCACTCTGAGTCACGCACACAACTGGACTTTCACCTGTACTTAATCATTGCTCAAAGTTATTTAATTTGAATTGGCTGTCTTTCTATAGCCAGGCACAGATTTACCTGGGTATCCGGGCAACTGCACTGGGTGCTTCCCTGCCTCTGTTTAAACCAGTATTTGCCTTCACACACAGTCTTCCTCTACTGCCTTGCCCTCCTCAGTGAAGCCTGCAGCCTTCCCATGATTTTAGGGTCTGCCTAACAGTAGTGGTACAGGTTTGGTTTATCACAGAAAAATTTTTCTTATTACGTCGCATATGGTATAAATCAGTGCTGAGATATTGTGGAGATGAAAGTCATGAAAAAATCCCCAAATTAACATTGAATTTGACTCATTATATTTTACATCTGACCTGTTGGAGCTTAATTAAACTCCAAGATTAATTCTATCCCTTCACTAAAGCAAATGTCTGAAGCACGTAAGGGTGTTGGTTTATTATAGCACTGATCATGAGTGTTGAGATCACTGACATTTTAAAATCTTTTTTTATTTATTTTAGGAAAAGTAACTCTGAGTTTGAGAAATGAACCCCTGAAAACAAAACTAATTTTGCATGGATGTATTCACATAAATAATGCCTTCGGCTTCAACAAAATTAGTTTAATAAGGACACGTATGATTAGGTCATATATTGAGAAAAAAAGCTGATTTATGTAATTGACCTCTAAAATTCAACAAATCATAAGTATAATGTTGAAATACTTAAGTTCTCAGTGTGTTGCTTTTTTGAGATACAGCTAAATAAAGGCTATTGACTGTCTATAAACCTAAATGTTGAATTTCACTGTGAAAAATGGCTTTTCCTAAAAGTAACATGGAAGAGTTTCTGAAACCTGAAGTGGGAACCTCTCTGCATCAAGTATAGAATATCACAAGCAAGTACGTGTTTGCTCAAATGCTTAAAGACAGCCTTCTTGTTTCAAAAAACAAGGCTGAAGGGAGAGAGGTCTGACACCTGCTTTAACATCAGGTCTGTACAAAGCAATTCAAACCACTCTGAAACACACTCATTTCCTCTCGCAGATGTTTTCACTGGTTTGCCATGGCTGTGCACCAGCAAAACCAAAAATAGATCTTAGCCTCATAAAGTCTATTTTGATTGCAAGTACCACCCTGTAAGAAGAAACAACTTGAAATGCCTTTTGAAACAAATCTTTTGCTCTGTTTATGAAAAGGCTGTCAGATCTTGCATTTAATATGTATCATTTGATCTCTTGATGGCCCTATAACTCACTGGACATATTAACTAGATAAAAAGATGACCAAAAGGTCTTACACAACCAGTTCCTAGAAAATTCGTTTAAAGAAACACAGGAGAAAAACTGCTTAACTCGCCAAGCTTGGACTTATAGGATTGGTTTGAATAAGGAAGTGACACAGGACTACAGAAATCAAAAAGAATTATCTTGGTACATTCTCTTTTTAACCATAAACTGGGGTTACACTAATAAAGACTAGTCATTTTCAGAAGAAAATACTATTAATACAGTCGAAAACAAGACACACAGGTGAATTCTGGCTTAAGGGTTATTTTAAGCCTGGGCCAGATAATGCCATCTCCTTTTTCAGAAAGAAGAGCCTACGTGGTGGGTGACACTACAAGTCAAGCACCACACTGGTTGTGTGCTCCTACTCACCTGACACCAGCCCTCATTTGGTGCTAACCGAACCCCCGCAGGTTACAGACGGAGAGCTAGAGACTGACTGAGTGCGGGTGTCTCTAGTGCTGTGTACACCATCACAATCGTCACACACTCCATAATTTCTCTATTGCTGCTGAGAAATCTAATCACCAAGACAGAATGCTCAGGACCTTGAAACCACCACTGCAGATGACAGGGCTTCTGTGAAAAAGGCTGTGCTTGGGATAGGCTGCATTTCCACTATCCATCATCAAAGTGTGTGATTTCTGAGCCTACAGGACACAAGTGTTGATCCTCTGGATGGGTTTGCTCAAGCTCCCACATGCTTCCCTCTCCCACAGCCTGTCCTTTTCTCCAGCCTACTTTCAAAAGTTAAAAATCCTCTGCCAGTGTCTCTTCTTCTCTATGCCTCTACGTGTTTTTCTACTGCATATCCTGCCTCTTTTGTCCTTCTTCCGTAGGGTGGTAAGACTGATGTTGGGGAAGGTTAATGCCAAGGCTCCAGTAAAGTCTTGAGGGGCAAGAAGTCACAGAAAATTCTGACAGGACAAATACATTCATTACCTCAGAAACATTACAAAACTGACCATTTTAGGCCTACAACAAGAGACAAGCAACAGAAAAACCTTGAGGTAACATGCACATTACAAGCCATCACGGCAAAGCAGCAGCCACTAGATAAGGTCAAAAGAGGCCAGTGCCATCCCCTTAGGAATCTAAGAAATAGGTATTTTCTAGGTCAATAAACACCACCACCTTTCCCTGAGGAGTCCAGGTTATAAAATGAAATGTTCTCAGGGCTAGGAGAGGCTGCCTATTGTCTACCAGAGCAGAACAAGTCAATTAAAATGAGCTTATATGTGTAGTGTGAATATGTCTTTAATAGGTTAGATAAAATCAAACAGAGGCTCCTCAACTTTACCTGAAACCCAACAAATCAAACAGAGGGCTCTTAGCCCTTGCTTAATCCGAAGAAATTAAAACAGAACAGATTTCCAGCCTCTTTCAGTTTGTAGATTGCTCTACAAATTTCCCATGCCTCAGTATGTCATTGTGAAACATCTGGCAACAGCACTTGTTTCTCTCAGTTACATGTCAAAGACACACAAAAGTTATCCTGGGACCAGCGACCCTCATCGTTGAGAGGTCTAGTCCCTATCCAAGTCCAGAGAAATCAGAGGAGTTTCTAGTCCTGGATTCTCCTCCAACTTTTTCTATCAGATGTAGCTGGCATAAGATTTCCGTTTTCTGGAGTCCTAGGCAGGCTTGGAGCAAAGATTGCTGGGCTGATATGATCTCAGGCAAAGTTCATCCTCTTTTGTGGTGTGCTGTCAGCCTGTTCCCTCTGTACTGGATGTTAGAGATGTCTACACCCTGTCAGCAGAAGGCCTGTGGCCAGGGAGGGCTTGCAGAATGATTGAGGTTGGAAGGGACCTTGAAGGTCATCTAGCCCAACCCCCTGCAGTGAGCAGGTACATCCTCAACCAGGTCAAGTTTCTCTGAGCAACATCCAACCTGACCTTGAATGTTTCCAGGGATGGAGCATCTACCACCCTTCTGAGCAAGCTATTCCAGTGTTTTACTACCCTCAGAGTAAAAAATTTCTAATACCTACACTACACCTCTCCTCTTTTAGTTTAAAACCATCAGCCCTTGTCCTATTGCTACAGGGCCCACTAAAAAGTTTTTCCCCATCTTTGTTATATTCCTCTTTTAAGTCTGGAAAGGACACAATAAGGTATCCCCAAGGCTTTTCTTCTTCAAGCTGAGCAACTCCAGTTCTCTCAGCCTCTCTTCACACGGGAGGTGTTCCAGGCCTTTGATCATTTTTGTGGCCCTCCTCCGGACTTGTTCCAACAGCTGCATATCTTTCCTGTGCTGAGGGCTCCAGTATTCTAGTTGTGATCTCAGCAGAGCAGAGTAGAGGGGCAGGGTCACACTTCTTTTGGTGCAGCCCAGGATACGGTTGGCCTTCTGGTCTGCAAGCACAAAAGGCTGTTTCATGTAGAGTTTCTCATCCATCAGGACTCCCAGGTCCTTCTCCTTAGGGTTGCTCTCAACCCACCTTTATCCTGCAGCCTGTATCAGTACTGAGGGTTGCCCTGACCCAGATGCAGGACCTTGCACTTTGCCTTGTTGAACCTTACGAGGTTTTCACAAGCCCATTTCTCCAGCTTGACAAGGTCCCTCTGGATAGCATCCTGTCCCAGGATAGTCGATCTCACCACTCAGCCTGGTGTCATCCCCAGACTTGTTGAGGGTGCGCTCAATTCCATCATCTATGCCATTGCTTCTCTTCAAAGCAAAGGAATGCATTTAGATCTTGTAATAAATGTCACTAAAAATAAATCAAAGTAGAACAGTATATTTTAATTTAAAGTGTATGACTTGTAGAAATCTTATTCTAGGATGTTATTTTCTTTTACTTTTTGTCCCATACAGGATGAATATATTTAGAGATGTCTGCAATTCCCACAAAACACAGACATTCCGGGGCAGGTGTGCCTGGCCCCAGAGCTGCTGTGGTCTCTGCCCACCATGAGATGGGAGTAGAGAGTCCCTGACACAGCATCAATCTGGGAGGCTTAATGTACTGAATGCTTAACGCAAGCATCAATTTTTCTAAATCCCTTTCTAATCTCTCTCTGATGAATATGAACAATGAAAAGTCTAGCTCTCCCTATCCAGACTTGCAGATATTTTCTTCATATGGAACAAGGAACACCACCTAGGAAGGAGCCTGTTCCTGTGCACTGTTAAGCAATTTCCTATTAAACCAGCTCAGCTGACAACCGCAGTGTGATGCCTGGTATTAAGTGACACTCAAATCAAATTCTTTTGTTGTAATCATCTGGTCTTTTGAATTATTACTTTGTCAGTATTTTTATGTTGGAAAGCTCTTCCCTTTTTTGTTTTAAAATCTTTGCTTGAAACAAGAAACAATCCAGAAATTTTAGTCAGTCGTGGTCACCACTGCTTAACACCTTATCATAACTCCTTAAAAAGCAACAGAGAACAACAGGGATGATAGCTTTTTTAATAACTCAATCAAATTATCAATGTTTCTGTGGAAAGCCTTGTCCGGAAGAACAACACGTCCTCATAGAGGTAATCAGGAACTCCATTTATTGCCCACATACAATGCCTTTTATAATACGATACAGGGTTCACGCACTTACTTTGTCTAATCCTATAGGTTACAGTTACATGTTCATGCCCCTCTACTTGCTTTATAATTGGTTCTAAGCTACTGTTCAGGCATAGTGAAGATCATAAATCCATCCTCTTGTTTTTCCCGCTTGGGCATGTTGACAAGTCTCTCCTTCTGCTCTTCACTTTCTCTCAACATTGTACTCCCTTATTCCACGGCCTCTGTTGTTCTGTCAAGGTCAATGCAGTCTGGATTGTGCACGTAGGCCTCATAAATACGTCCTTGCTAATTGAGCCATTCTTCTACATGTTTCCTTGAGAGAAGGAATACAAATCTAGTAATAGAGTCAGTTATTTCTTGGACGTAAGATTGTCCAAAAAAACACATGAGCCTAATGTATCACTGAAAACAGAAACTGCTGCAGGAGTGATGATATCCTTCACAAGCTAATTTTACTGTAGGGGCTAAAGGTTTGAACTAACCAAGATACACACCTGAATGCAAGAAAAGCTGAAGGTTTTAAATCCTTTAGATTAGCTATGTACAATCTCTCTCAAGCTATAGAGCCAACACTCAACAGTCAACATTTCTGAGGCAGCTTCATGATATGGAGAGAAGCCTGCTAAACCTGAAAACTGAACATCACTTGTAGATGATTTTCTATGGCCTTCTGCCTGTCACCCTGTAACCACCACTATGAGCTCTTGGTGTCTGTTACAAAAGTGGCAAGAGCGGAGAACTATTGGTTTTCAGTCAAGCTAGACAAGATGACGTCTGTCTCTATAAGGATTCAGAAATGAGCAAAGCATGAAGCTAAACAATAAAAAGGCATTCTAACAGATGTATGAAACGAAAATGCATCTAGCTGAGAATGAAGTCCTGATGAACTGAAGTAACATTGGTTGAAAGAAGCCTTGCTATCATTAATTCACACATTTCTGGGACTGATCTCTGTGAGAGTAGCAAAACATTTCATTTATATTGAAAAAAAATACTTTAATTACAAATATATGAACATGGGTCTATATTTGCCCCAGAAAGCGTGTGAGAAAATGTTGGGCATTTTTCAAAGCAATGAAGAGGAAACTGGGCTTGCAGGATTTTTCTGTTAGTTACATATCTGTTTTTACCAATCTCATTATGTTTCCAGGTGCTTAGCTGAGTTGTTTGTTTAGCCATACGGCTGTCTAACATATGTCAAGCAACCTGATTATGCTTCTTTAAGGAATCCTGCCTGCAGAGCCGCGGCTGCAGCTCTTCATGCCCCGCTGCTGCTGCTGTGGGGGATTACAGACAGCTCTTTATCATCTATGACTCACGTCATGATGGGCTAATTGCACAGGCTCAGCCAGTGTATTGTGCAGGGCATGTGGATCCAGCTCAACACTCCTTTGTTCTGTGCGCACTGCCAGGGCTGTTGTCCCATATATGGGGTGGTCAGTGTTGCATACAAATACCTTGCTTTTTGCAACAAGCTCTGCAGCAGAACTGCTAAATATGAGTGCTGAAATCCCAGTTCCCTGCAAACGAATCGGGGTTTTGCTGTGACTTTCAATGCAGTCAGGTGCTTGTGCGCTGCTGGGTGCTTCTTCCTTATGAAGCAATAGCAGATTTGTAAATGTTGCCATTTGTCAGCTGCCATTTTCTGGAATGATGAATGTCTGTGTTTTTATTAACTGTTACGATCACCTTAAGCATCATTTCTGTATTCCAGAAACTTGCAGGTTGGTCACAGATATTTCAGGACATTTGAGAGAACAGGAATGGATTTTTACAAGCAGCAGAGCACCTGAGGGGCTTGGGAAGGGAAACATGGCTGGAGGGAACAGGATTAGACTTTATTTATTGATGGGTAATGTGCTTTGTCCCTGGTCTGGTGGCTTTTAACATAGAGTCCCTGGAGCCACAGACAGTCCTTGAAGTAAGCTTTTTCAAAGAAATACACTATTTATTTTACATAAAACTACAAAAATTTGCTGTAGAGCCTCTTTCCCAGTGACAGTAGTGATGTCGTCCAATAAATTGGGCAAGTAGAGCACATATGAGAGAAGATATGTCCTTTTTTAATGAATTATTATATTCCCATATTAAAGCTGGGTCTTGTTACCTTCAAAACACGTACATGTTTTATACATATAAAACTGCAGCATCCTGCTGTGTGTATCAGCCTGTCCCTGTCCCCAAGAAGAAGACCAATGCCCGGGGAAGGGGCTGCCTCACCATCCCCCCATACTGGCCGGCTCCTTGGCTGTGGGGTGGGACAGCTGCTGTTGTGAGGTCTCTGTCCTGCTGGGCTGGGAGTTAACGGTGGTCCTGGCCCCCAGGGAGCCGGTGGCCCCTGCAGTGCCCTGCCATAGGCAGAGCACAGGAAAAAAAACCCTCTCAATAACCAGCAGTCTATCATTGACCCGTGTCCAGTATCTCCAAACAAGCTTTCCAATAGCTGAAGTACCATGAGGCTCACATGCAGCTCTGCGAGGCCAAGCAAAATACGCTGAAAGGAGAGAAGGACCCACTACTCTGCAATGGATGACATACTGTATAAAACATCACATTCCCAGCACTGCTGCTCACTCCTGAAGGGTGACTAGATCCTCAGTAGATCAAAGCTGGAAACAGGCATGGGGAATATGTCACTCGGGAAACAGCAAAAACAGTAGGAGATACCTCTCATCTGAGGCAGGAGGTGGCATATGCCCTTCCATCAGTAGCATCCAAGACCATCCATGCACAGCTACCTCACTTCCCTTCATTACCTCATTACTGAGGTTCCTGTGTCTGGATCAGTGGGATCCCAGAGACAGGCTAGTGTTACACATATAAATACAGGTAAGAACAGCCTTCCTAAACTGGCAGAGCCACCCGGAGAAGTGCCACGGAGCCAGAGGATGGGGGAAACCACACTGCCCTTTACATATCCTCACCCAGTCCCTTCTCAAACGAGATTCCACAGCATCCACAGCAACCCATGTTGATGTTTCACTGCCTTGACTGATGTTCAGCAATGTGTTCTCTAGTGCCAGATGGTATTTACAGATGAATGAAGAAAAGCATAGGTTAATTAAACCACCTTACTCATCTCTACTATAACTTGAACAAAGATTGAATAAAAACTAATTACTCTCGATCCTTTCTTATCAGTTGTGGTGAGCAGATCCTTTTGCGAAGGAGTCAGAAGACTCTCACATACTTTTCAGATGTAGGACTATTGAAGAGTATTGCCTAGTTTAGCCTTACAAGTTTTCACACTTATTTTAAATGGTGGTAGCACTCTGACAAAGCTTCTGTGAATGCTATAAAATATGAATTTATTAGACATGGAAATGAAATATTTAGTATTTCCTTCTATTTACCAACAAATCACAGCAAGAAGGAAAAAGCAAGCATTTTGCAGACTTATATTCCCAAAACTCAGACAGAAAATAATCCTCTGTGGAAAATATCAGAAAACTTAAAGAAGATTCCTCTTGGGACATTTAAAAAATCCAGTAACTTATTGGGACTTGCAGTACACATTTTTTTTTCATGCTTCTGAAGAGTACCTGTTGTTTAAGTTTTTATCAAGAGACCCTTCTCAAAGTAATGGGCCGGCTCTGAATTAGCGTCACCGCAGCACACCAGAAAGACCAGGCTTTACACAGGCTTTACACAGAGTAAAAGGGAACTGATTCCAGCTATTGGCTCCTCAAGTCTTATTACTTCCAGTATAACAATTTACCCCTTGCAAAACAAAAGAGGACCGCAGAAAGGCTTTTCATACAGGTTCGACACTGGGGAGGGACGAAGGGGAACAGCCTTCTGGCTCAGCTGCTAATGGCAGTTCAAGGAAGGTGCATGTCATCATCTTAGGACTCCTGAACTCTAGTGGTGACCAGTAGTGATCTAGTAGAGCCATGCCCTCATCCCTTTCTTCGTTAGGAAGTAGATAGGAGAGCTAACGGACAGTGCTGTACCGTTGTTTTGTTTCGCGGAATCAAAACCTATAACCCAAAATGAGTTATAAAGCAGGTATGTTTATTTCCAGCACTGGGGTGCAAGGGGGTTCTCCTCCTAGCTTGCACACCGCATAGCTTAACAAGCAGCTACTTATAGTGTAAAGACATGCATAGGTATAAGCCCCTACTACACATTCGTACCCTATCCCCGCTTTGTATTATAATTAGATCTGGAAAGTTCGCTCCAATCTTGCGCCTGCGTAGTGCCTCCTGATGGTCGTGGGCCAGGGTCGTAGGGATGAAGTAGGAAGTCTTTCTCAGGATGAATATATTTCTTTTTGAACTTTGCGCAGACTCAGTCTCCTCTGGCTGTTTTCAAACTCCTGAACCAAACACAGCCAACTTTCTGCATTCCAATGCCTACTTATCAGTAAACTGCTGCTAGCTGGCTCCTTCATTATCAACTTCCAAGGTCTTCAAGGTGAACAACGCCAAGCTCTAACGAACGCTCCCAGCCCCCCTTGTCTGCTTTCACACATCAGTTTCACGTACCCGCTTTGGACATTTGCAAGAAAGCATAATTCAACAGGCAGAGCTTTCCTCATCAGAGCCCTCAACCCCAAAACTTAGTCAGCTGGGAGAAAACTTCAGCTGACTACAGTGAGCACTGAATTACACAGATCGGCATGTTCAGGCACTGGGACTTCACCTTATCTGGCTAGGGTTGGAACCAGGAAAGCTAATTTGGATGTCAGCTTTTCTTAGTGACTGATTCTCTCCCAAAAAAATGTACAGAACAACCCAGAAGACTTACACTGTTACTATTGACAGAGGGAATACAGCAATGAATTGGGAAGGAATTAGTTTAATCTGTTTTTGACTAAAACATCAGGCAATAAACTCATAGCTTAATCCTCTCTCTACCACAAAATCAATCTGTCAGCTGCAGTTTATGAGTATTTTTACCTTTGTGATAGCAAGTTGGGGTTTTGTTATTTGCCAAAAAGCTATCGCTAGCCTTTTACCCCCTCTCCGTGTCTCCTTCTAACAGATTGCCTCAGCTGCGAGGTAACAACTCCAGCCAGGACAGGCAACAGTAGTACTCACACAGATTAGGCATCTGAGACGTTTTCTTTGTTCTATTGTAATTACACATGATTGTGGAGTTTTTCTATATTAATCCCAAATCTGTACATGTTTTACTTTGACTTTGTCCATAAAAAAGGCAGCACATCAGAAAAAGAGAGTAAAAGTCATAAGCAAATAATCAGCTTCATTAAAAAAAATTTTAAAAAAAACCAACTGAGCAAGCTGGAAGTAAATATGTGCTGGACCATGTTATTTAAAAAGTCCTAAGAGAGCAAAAACTGTTAATTTGGCAGCAATTTTCAGTGAATCTGAATAGTAAATAAGCTTTAGCTAACACTAATTATGAAGCAGCTTTGAAAACTACTGCTGCAGCTGCCAAAACACCTTATATAGCTCTATTCTGTGACATTTTTATCAAGCATTTGAAATGACAAGCTTCATTTCAACAGGCTGACTTCAATGTTCTTGTGGTTGTATTTAAGCAGATTTTGTCAAGCTTCATTCCTATAAAAAGTCGAGAATGCTACAGACTTCTGAGTGAAAAAATGGAACAAACAACAAAAAACAGAATCATGGTGGAAAAGAAAGACCTTTTTAATAAAGGATACTTTGTCAACAAAGATCCTCTGAGATATGAGCACACAGGCATATTTTAGTAATTCTTGGCTTAAGCAACATCTGCCATGGACTCCTGCCATGGACTAAGAAGAGTACTCCTACAGTAAAAGGCACCAGAATAATGTTAGCAAGAACCCACAAGAACTTCTCTTTGTACAGGTACTCATCCCTGGATCTTTCAAAATCCGTGAACTGACATGGTGCAACTCTTTAATAGCTCTGAGAAGCATAAAGGTTCATCTTTTTTTCATATCCTACAAAAAGATTGGGTTTTGACTAATACTAGACCTGTTGTAACATAGGAAAACCAATCAACCACAGTGACGTTTTTATTAGACTGATACTTTGTTCGGGTATTTTTTTCACTTGCTATGAAATTGCTGTACACACTGACATCTACGGAGCTTTAGAAAAGAAGGGATGGGGAAGCAATCGAAGAGGTTTTCTTCCTCTGCTTGAGGAAGATCCTTGTTTATTTTTCCTTCATTACTCTAAGCAAAGACAGTAATAAATTCGATCTTCTCAAAAAATTCTTTGTTATACTCCAATAAAACATAATTTCTGGAATGTAAATTCATGGTATATTGCGGAGTGACTTATTTAGCCTCAAATTTTATTAACTATCATGAGAGAGCTATCCAAGGGCAGAAATGGAACTTTCCAGGCTTCACTTTGAAGATTTTTCTCCTAATGTTGTTAAATATTGTAAATTAGCTTCATTTTAACAGAAACAAAAATAGACTCGACAATACCAACCTCATTGTGTTGTGCTTTCAGGGAAGCCTGTCAGTCGCTGTCTGATCAACTTTGATCCTGCTTCCCACTGTAAACATCAAAGATGCTTTTTGTGGCTTACCATAAAAATGAGCATCAGACTCCAGCATGGGCTCTTTTTGGTTGTTATTCTCTGGAGACAACGAACTGCAGAAATACTGTCTGCAGAAGTGCTAGAAAAGATACAGCTTCTGCAGTTGCTGCATACCCTGTTCCAACAACCCTTCTTTGCTCCTTTTATTTCTCTTAACAACATTGCACCATTTAGTCTTTCCACATTCAAATTTATGTCAAAACTTGCAGAGTGGCTTCAGTGCCAGACTTGAAAAGTTTGACGTTAAACACATCAATATCAGTACACCTTTGTTTTACAAACAGTAGACCAGAACTCCAACAGCCCCCAAAAATGCAGTGGCTCTATGAGTTTTGTGTGAAATTCATAGAATCATACAATCATAAAATAGTTTGGGTTGGAAGGGACCTTAAAGATCATCCAGTTCCACCCCCTGCCATGGGCAGGGACATCTCACTAGACCAGGCTGCCCAAGCCCCATCCCACCTGGCCTTGAACACCTCCAGGGATGGGGCAGCCACAGCTTCCCTGGGCAACCTGTGCCAGTGTCTCACCACTCTCATTGTGAAGAAATACCTCCTCACGTCTAGTCTAAATCTGCCCCTCTTCAATTTACAGTCATTGCCCCTCACCCTGTCACCACAGGCCTTTGTAAAACGTCCTTCTCCAGCTTTCTTGTAGCCCCTTCAGTTACTGGGAGGTCGCTACAAGGTCTCCTCAGAGCGTTATCTTCTCCAGGCTGAACAACCCCAACTCTCTAATCCTACCTTGTAGGGAAGGTGCTCCAGCCCTCTGATCACCTTTGTAGCCCTTCTCTGGACCCGTTCCTGTAGTTCCATATCCTTCTTTGTGCTGAGGTTTCCAGAACTGAACACAATACTCTACATGGGGTCTCACAGGAGAGGAACAGAGGGGCAGAATCACATCAAAACAGAAAAAAAGCATCAAAACATCAAAAAATTTTGAAAAATTTTAATGGCATGTGCACTTCAAGGACATGCTTTAAACATGTTAAAGGACAGTAAAAAGGTATTTAAGAAGTGATTATGTTTTTTTTTCTTAATGTGTACTTATATTTAATCAGTTTATAATTGTGATATAATTGTTCCTTGAATTAAAGAATCACATTCTGTGTTAAAAAAATATTATCTATTATATAGTTTTATGCAAATTTGTTGAAAAAGCAATGACTGTCACTTGACTGGTATTTGGTGAGTTGTGACAGTGACATAAAAATACATCTGCATTTTACACAGTGAGTTTTCTAAGTTCATTCTTATTCTTATAAAACAATTTCAAAACAGGGTCCATAAATAAATGCCGTAGATTTTAGGTACTAGTGAGCATAGAGATCTTTAAAAGACAATTCACACATAAAGTGGACAGACTAGTCCTTACTGATTTCAGTGGTTTAAAAATCAATACGCCTTTTTGGTTCAATGACGGATAACCCAAAAATATAGATGCTCTGATTGTATGATTATCTGTCTCCATGACGAAGCTTGCATTGAGATCAGTCTTGCACTGTAGAGACGGAGCAGTTTAAGAATACTCCCTCTGTCCCAGAAAGGATGGCTGTGAGCTTGTCTCACTGCTGAACTCCAGAGTA
The DNA here is from genome assembly GCF_017976375.1 of Cuculus canorus. Classification (NCBI taxonomy): domain Eukaryota; kingdom Metazoa; phylum Chordata; class Aves; order Cuculiformes; family Cuculidae; genus Cuculus; species Cuculus canorus. The sequence goes on from NC_071441.1 coordinate 10,983,240, forward strand.
AGAGGATACTCTTTGGTGTGCCTGTTAGACACAATGCTGGCATGAACACATAGCCCAGGAGGCTCCCCACTCAGCATGCTGTCCTGAGCTGGAAAGCTTGTGATGACTTTCTGAGCTGGGCAGGAATAACAGGTGGCTAGTACAGGATTCTAGCTCTCACTGTTGGGCATCAGTGATTGATATGCCAACAACTAATTTCCAGCCACAAGTAATTATGCCTTGTACATGCATATCATGCTCGTAGGGAAGTAAACAAAACAAAGCCTTTACCGCCCAGCATCAGGGAAAATAATATGGCCAAATGCAAAGGGAAGAAAGGAATTGTCTTCTGTACCCTTTGTGGTACTTTTTTTCCTATGTTTTTTAGTAGATTTTAATGTTTGGAGTTCCAAAGTACTGCAGAAACTAAAAATCACACTGTACGAAGCTACTCTTTCATTATTTCTGATCATCAAAAATAACAACTTGAACCTCAAAACATGCACTGAGTGCTGAGAAAAAAATCTAGGGCACAAGAATATTCAGAATGAGTTTAAGCTACAAGGAAATGACAGTTTCTTCTTATCTATGAAAGAGGATTTCTTTTCATGTATCCCAGATGATACCAGACTGTTCAGCTTTAAAATTCAACAGCTTTTTCTTCCCCCAAAAAAGAATAAAACTCTCAAACCCTTCCCTTAAATATTAGCTAGTAAGTGGACTGTGTGAAGGTTCTCTGAATCACCTCTTGGGAGATGCAATGTCTTCGCGAGCTACACTGCTTCTAAATATATTTGCCAAGTGAAAGAAGAACTGGCATCCACACTCCATTGTGACAATTTATCAAAATTTATCACAGCAATGGTAAATTGTTATGTCTTTGATCAAGTCAGTATATTGCAAATTAAACTTTCCCAACTTTTAAATTACTAAAAAAATAAAGGTATTTTTTCAAGATGCTGAGTTTTTATTTCTTTAAACTGCTGAGAAAGACATTCTATAAACTTTTCTTCTGCATCTGTTGTCTATTTACTCCTCTTCTATTGAAGTCATCACTACATCACCTCTCTACTAAGCAAAATTATCTGCCATAAGCTGCATGAACAAGGACCCTAATTATTCTATGCTCCCCACAAGTTATTTTTCTTCCAGCTACTGCCATCTTCTTTTCATACTTCCCTGCTAATGACACAGAACTGGTATGTAACACAGAGATAAATTGTCCTCAATGACTGCAATTGCAGGTTTTGTACAATTCAGAACTCAAATCTAAACATTTCTCTTCAATGTAAAAAAAAAATATGCTTAAGAGTATGTGCTGATTATGAATATGTTACTGCTTTAAATTGGGCATGTGGAGAACTGCATCAATTTATCCTTCATCTATCCCTATGTATGGAAATCTCTGATGATTTTAAACATGAAACTATTGCTATGGCTTGAGTTTAACTTTATACTAGAGTAAAGAGATGCTATTCAGCTTGCCAAAATTCCTTTTCCTTTTATATTAAGAGATATGTTTGGGGATTTATTCAACTCAGATAGCTTTTTGCTTTAATAGTGCTTACACTTTACCTTGCAAGTACTACCAAATTCTTTAAAAGACAGAATTAGCACACTTCAAGGATTAAGTTTGAATTTAAACATTTCGCACTTCTCATAAAGTGACCCAGTTTCAGAAGTATTATCAGTAAATTTCCACATATGGCTACAAAGCTGGCATCACTTTCTACACATTACTGCTTACATCATGAACATTTTTGGATCTAATTCGAGAGAATCCGCTGGAAAAACCTAGAAATATGTTTCTTATATACAATTTTTAGAAGTCAGTTTAGGGAATTTCAGACATATGTAATCATACAGGAAACCTGTCATTAAAAAGCTTGTAAATTCTGATTGATCCTGGGAACTAGCAATCTCTGTCCAACTTTAAACTCTGTTTTGTTTGTGGTTTGTGATCCTTTCAAGAACTTAAATTTCAGAGGATAGTGACACATGCTGATGTATCACTGTCACCACTAGGTATCACTAACCTGGTTAGTGGCTAACAATGAAGACTCCTATTCAAAAAAATACCTTTGATGATGCCCTGCCTGAAGCTACCAAAAAAAAAATAATTCACTTGGAGTAGCTAGATTTGAAACTGAAAAAAATCAAATGGCAGGAAATAGAAATTATTGCTCTGATCTTTAAAGATGAAAACATATCACAAAACTGGAGTTTTAGGGAAATATACATCACATTTACAATGGACAAGCATTTGACAAGCATTACTGACAGGGTCTTCAGAGGGGCTTGTCTAGGCAACACCTGGAGCTACATCACAGAAGACAGGCTGGGATACCACCCAGAGGGACCTGGACAAGCTTAAGCATCGAGCCTATGTGAACCTCAGGAGGTTCAACAAGGCCAAGTGTGAGGTCTTGCATGTGGATGGGTCAAACCCTGGTTTCAATGCATTCACAGCCCAGAAAGCCAATCATACCGCAGACTGCATCAAACGAACCATAGCCAGCAAGTCAGGGGAGGTGATTCTGCCCCTCTATTTTACTCTGGTGTGACCCTTCCCGGAGTACCGTGTTCAGCTCTAGAATCCTCAGTAGAGGAAAGACTTGGGTCTGTTAGAGCAGATCCAAAGGAGGGCCACAAAAAATGATCCAAGGGATGGAACACCTTTCCTGTGAGGAAAGGCTGAGAGAGTTGTGGTTGTTCAGCCTGCAGAAGGCTCTGGGTAGACCTTCAGTACGTAGAGGAGGCTTACAGGAAAGACAGTGAGAGACTTTTTACAAGGTCCTGTAGTGACAGGACAAGGGGCAGTGGTTTTAAACTGAGAGAGGGTATGTTTAAGCTGGATATAAGGAAGAAATTGTTTGCATTGTGGATGGTGAAACACTGGAACGAATTTCCCATAGAGGTGGTAGAAACCGCTACCCTGGAAATATTCAGTCAGCTTGGATGGGGTTCTGAGCAACCTGATCCCCTTCATGTCCCTCCTTACTGCTGAAGGATTGGACTAGATGACCCTCAAAGATCCCTTCAACCCAAGCTGCTCTGTGATACTTTGAAGAGGCAGGAACAGACAATGCTACAGGCCTCCCACAGCAAGCTTTGCTGTGCACAGTCCAGCAAACGAGATCCAAAACCACCAGTCTCATAAGTGCCGGAAAGGGCAACTCACCTGTTGAGGTGGAAACCTATGAGCTGGCCTACAGCCAGTATGCACAGTATGCACACTAATCACCAGCAAGGTACCTAGAAAACATATGTTTGGGCATCTGGCAAATCACTGTTTCCTTCTTTAATGCAGAACTGCTTGGAGAGAACAATGATAAGGTGATATGGTATGTTGCTGAAAGGACAGGTCGCTTGATCTCAGTCACACATTTTCAGGGAGGGAAAAGGCTTTAAATACACATGAAATAATGACGGAGTGTAAGGAGAGTAAAACGAATGTTCAAAGAGTTGCTCCTTGTGGGCATAACAGAAAACGATTGGTGTGATTTCTTGACAGGGCATTTCAGGACACTTCAGGATGAAGATGAGCCTGCCACATTTCACACTGCAGAAGTCATATGTACTGAATCTCTGATCATTTACTTTCCTCTGTTAGAAACATATAATTAATCTCTATTTTTTCCAAGCAATATTTTATTGCTTGTATTCCATGGGTGATTTGTTCTTCTATCCAATATTAGTGTCTTTGGAAGGATTGACTAATGTTTGTACTGTCCTTTGGATACCTATGATCTTATAAAAATACCAATCTCTTGTACAAATGAAAAAGCAGGGGAGCAACTTGTTATTTTAAAATTATTTTTCCTTTAAACACAAATCTCCAGGAAATGAGTTTATGAGGAAAATACCATATATGATAGCAGTCACAATTAAAAAGAAAATCAAAATTTGACAGCCTTGACTTCACTAACTTACATTTGTGTCTTTCTCAACAGAAAAAAGAAAGAAAGATGTGAGAAGAAAAACAGAGCTCCTTTAAGACGGTTTCAGAACATTTTCTAGAAAAGATTGTGTTTCCTTTTGAAGTTAAACCAAGTATATAGAAAGACTGAGTAGTGACAAAGATATTACGATTCTAGTAAGACTCTTCTTTTTCTTCGGGAAAAAAAAATCAAGCTTGTGTTCCTTTATTTTTCAGATAGCAATAACTCCTTCTGTTATCTTCCCTGCAGTGCTTATTGGAACTTCTATGCAATTCTCTCAGTGATTTTTACAAATTGTTACTAAGCTAGTTGTGCATGTAAGTTCCTGTCTTCTTCATGCACCCTGTGGGGTTAGTAACTGAGCTGTGGGTTAAAGGAAACACTTGTAGAGGAAGACCAGAGAGCTTCTTTCGAAGAGGAGTCACATTTCTTTTTTCTATCTGACAGATGTCTACATTTTCTGCAGAAAAGTGCCATAATTTAGAAATGCATTCTTGATGACATACTCTAGTAGCAGTGAGAGAAACGAAAGCCACAAAGAAAAAGTTCAAATGAGGATCAAACTGAAGGTTTATATGCAGAAAGAAACTGAGAAGGAATGTCAGAAAATGCAATTGGTCTGACAGGAATGTATTTTTCAGAGAGATCTTTGAAACGTTGATAGAATTTCAATTACAAGGAAGGACCCTATCTTACCTAAATGGTATAATATGGCAATACTCAGTATAAATTATTGAGCTTTGTAAGTGCTATTTCTTCATAAGAAGGAGATAGAAGGTGTGAGAAAGCCGTCAGGTAATAAAGCATAGGGTTAAACCAACAGAGGTACTATTTTCATCAACTGTGACTAATGAGATTCCTCAGTAAAACACAAGACTATGCTATGTCAGCACTTACCTCAGAAAACAGTAGAGCACTATAGCATTTCTATTACTGATTGTGCAATAATATTAAGTTATATTGTCACTAGGACAATCACAGTCTTTAAGATACAACTTTATATGCAAAAACAATTCTGCACCAAAAGACATATCCACTGGTAGATGAAATCCCATGGTTGGGACAAACCCATGTAAGCATAAGTAGTAGGTTAAATGTTGTCTTTCTGCATGTACTTGTATTTTCTTCTTACTTGGTGTATTTAGACTGCAAGACTCTTCATGCCTCAGGTTCCCTAGGACACAAGAAATAAATTGATGCCACAGAAACAAATTTAATAATTAGCTTAAGTCTTCCAATGCCAGTTTAGATTAGAAAGGGAATTTTTCCCTAGTCTAAAAAGGACAGCAGAGATTACACTAGCATTAATGGTGCTATGCTGTCTAACTCCATTGAGGTATTTCTAAAAGCTGATGTTCTAGTTGGGAGGGCATAACTCTGCACAGTCCCAGTGTCCCAGCACCAGTTAGGATCACTAGTTCAAGTGTTACTGGTCTAAGTAAAAACCAACTTGTAGAGGATGTCTTCATTTCATATTTTATCTAGTTCCAGTCTCTCGCCAGACAGCATCAATACTCAATAAGGCATACCTATCTGTATCTGGTGATGCTGAGCCATGCCCTTGTTAAAACTTGCTTCAAGCTTCCATTTTGTTGCTTATTCAACTTTTTACATAGTCCTACACTGTTATTATCATAATCTTCCAATACGGCAGATATTTTACAGTGCCTCAGATTTTCTTAACAAATTATTATCAGTGCTTTATGGCTGTGTGTGCAGCAACAGTCCATTATAAAAGATTGTTACAAATAAAACATATTTGGGTGTACGCATTGAAACGTCATGCAAAAGAAGCTGCATTTTGATGACCATGGGTCTGCTAACTGCCATCATCATCCAGAGTCATTCTGAAATGATTTTTTAACTCTGGGACATGAAAAATTACATAGCTAACTACAATCTCCTATTCTCAGAGTGTTCAATGCCTTCAGTTGCCTTCATTAGATCTATAATTAAATATTTCAAAGATACTTCTTCTTTTCCAAAGCAAAAAAAAAAAAGTAATCACAGCTGAGAATAAAAAATTAGTTCCCAGAAGCTAGCACGTGGGATTTAAACACTGTTCTCCAAAGTGCGTGGCAGCTTCGTGTGTTGCAACCCCCAGAATGGAAGCCTGTATGTCCAGATTCATAATTTTTCAGTATGTTGGGACTGTTTTCACTAATTCTTTTTTCTGAGGATAAATGATTTGTGAAAACCTTCACCTCTTTGTGTAAAACTCTTTTAGAAGGACATTAATATGAAAACATTTTTAGTTATGAAGGGAAGAGAACTATGGGATAGAGATTTTATTGTTGTCATAACTGGGTCCTGTTGTTTTCCTGTTTGCTTTGTATTGATGGCTGTTGTTCTGTGAGCAACAGAAACCAACTTGTCAGGAAAGTTTTTTATATAGGTGCACATGTACTGCCTATCCTGGAATTGTCTGGGTTTGCTTGGTATTATTTTTTTGTTTCTCATTTTGTTGATTGAGGTTATAAACTCAGAATTGGAAATGAAAAATCATAGCAACTGTAACAATCTCAGTAATTACTGAGTAAGTTCACTTTAATATCCCTGAAGGGCACTTTAACTGTTTTGTATATAATTATTCCGGAAAAAAAAAAAAGTCTCCACCCCTTCTACCAACGTATTAAAAGGTAAGTAGTGTTTCTTCAGATGCCTTAGTATAGACATGCCCAAGTTATCAGGTAAATCATATGGGTGGTGGCTGAATACACAGTATTAAACTCATAGCTAAAATTAGAACAGCCATGAAGTTAAAATTAAATCTGTTAATCCAGGTAGGGGAGAGGATTTAAGGAGGAGGAAAAGGATTTGTCATAAATACAATAGAAATATAAAGCTGTGGGGATCTGAAAGAGGTCACCTAGCCCATCTACTTGCTCAGGGTCAGGTTATGCACCACCTTTAAGAGACAGTTAATCTCTTCTTGAACTACCTTCATCAAAGAATTATGACAAATGCCTTGTGCAATATGATCCAGTGCTTAGCTTGAACTATGCTTAAACAGGAAGTTTTTTTCCTATAAGGTAGCCCACAAGTATCCTTCCTGCACTAGCTGCTGCTTTTGCAAGAGCATAGTACCAGGCTGTATTCATCATGGTTACCATATAAACCAGGAGAATTTTCAAAATACTATTATTGCATCCTAGAGTAGTACATTTGAATATTTGAATTTTCATTTGTAAGTCTAACATTGTCATTATAGAGTTTCATCTTGTTGATACTAATTCTTGGGAACTGTAACTTCCCTCCATGTGCCCAGAATATCAACAGATTGCCTGTGCTAGACCAGCCTGTCTTCCAGGCCAGCTGACTGCATTCACGTACTTTCTTTCCAGCTCCTGTAAAAAGCAGTATAGGACAAAGTTCGTCAAGTTTGGACAACGTTGCTCTTTGAGGTAATCACAATATTATATACAATTGTGTGTCTCTTTGCACCCCTCCCTCTTATCTAACAACATGTTAAGAAGAGGAAAGAATGTACCATTCGAACAGAAACCTGGAAAAAAAAATGTCTTGTGGATGGGCTTTTCAAAGCATTCTGCAGAGTATCATTATGAGCAAGTGCAAAGGGGATAAAATGAAACTTGTTTATCTTCCCCAAGCCTTCCTACCATTTGCCTAATTATCAACACTGCTGCACTGAAAAAGGGAAATCTCATTATACCTATGCCAGAAAGGAAATTCTCTTCTCTGGGAAAACTCGAGCACTGAGATCATGCTCTACAGTACTCCTCAATCACAGACCTAGAAGTTCAGCAACCAGAAATTAATATGAATACATTTCTTTAAACTGGAAGAAGAAAACAGCCTCAAAACACTAACCACTTTCAGAGTAAACATAAAAACAAGTTGTCTCCCCAATATACTATCACTACGTGTGTACTTCTTAGTACAAGAGTAAAGAGATTAAACATTTTTAAATATATTCCACCCATTGGATCCAAAATATTCTGGTCTCATTTCTCCCTCATGCACTTGATCCAGTGAGCTCAGAAACACTTGAATTTAATTATGAACAGTCAGGTGAAAGAACGGTGTACTAGATTCACAGTGTATCAAGGCATACTGATCCAAATAATTGGATCCTTTGACTCCAGCAGCAGTCTCTGATCGTAGCCATGCCATGCCTTTCAGCCAGATGCTGTGTCTTTTTCGAAGGCCTCTGTCCCCATGACATACAAAAGTATGACAGCTTTTGTGCCACCAGTTTCAGAGAGACACAGAACTCCTTCCTGTCACCTCCTCTGTGCAGAAAAGGACTCGTTTAAAGCGCTGATTCCTGTCCGCACCAAAGTGCAATCTCACCCCATTTGTGTGCCACAGAATTTATTCCAATTAAACTTTTTTTCTCAGAAATAGGTAGGATTTCAGTGTTTATCCAGGTCACCTGCCATAAAAAGCCTGGGTTCTTTCAGTGCATTTCCCTCCTACTCTTCGAATGGAAAGGAATTCTTGATTTCAAATAAACTTAAACAGCTGTTCAGCTGTAAGTGTACTGCAGTTAACATCTACTTTGACAGGGAAGTTACTGAAGTCATTTCTTCCAATCATAATATTTCTTTCTCAAAACTTTGGCAATGTAAGAAGTGGTAAGACATTTGCCTAGGAAATGGAAGACAATGGCATTATCCAGTTTGATAAGATTCACCATTTCTGAAACTCAGGGGAAAGGAATACAGTTTGACTAAACGACCCCCTCTTTTTTTTTCAGAGAAGAATAACATGTGGGCTGGCTTACAATAGAAGACAGGGCATTAATAACTTCTAGCTTTTCTGGTTATTACAATAAGTAATTACAATGTCTGAGATTTATTTTACTTTAAGGACAAAACATTAAGTTTGCTGTACTCAAAATTCATAAGAGCTCCCAAACATAAACAGCCTTTATTATGACAGTTTAAAAAATCTTTATTATGATAAATGCAAGCAACTTGATTTGTCAAATGCATAACTCTTTAGAATAGCATGCATGTACAGTTTCTGAATAGTTTCCAATATGGATGGATAAGAAATGCATTCAAATTTGCAAGGGTATAAAATATGATAAATCTACAGAACTTTTGAACTTTCTTTTTTGTTCTCTGACATTAATAAATATAAAACATGCATTAGTCCATTTGCAAGCAAATTTCTTAGTTTGTCTGAGGAATCTGTCAAGCCAGAGTAAGCATTTATTTTAATCGAATTACTAGGCAACAACTGCATTTTAAGGCAATAATTCTATTTAGTAGTGACTTTTCTATAAAGCAACCTTTACTGTCTCTTTGTTTCCGAAGATTTGATTGTTATATGGAAAAATATAGGTAGCAAAAATGCATCTGACTGCCCAAATTCTCTCTTGCAGGAGGGAAGAGATGAACAACACAGCTTTAACGACTGGTTAAAAAACAGTTGTCTTGCTATTTTTACTTAATTAAAGTATGCATCCTTATAGTTAGAAATGTGCTCTAGTTGCACAGTCATGGTACTAGCAGAAGGTTGTCTACTCTCAGAAGTCTGTGTTAGTACTTAGAAGGAAGCTTGGGATTGCTGTATCATCATATGCTTTTCAAATGTTTTCTGTCTTTCAGGATATGTGGAATTGAATCCACTGAGAGCCTTCTTTTAGAATACCCTCTTAGCTTGAATTTAGCCCCTGATTGCATCATGACCAAGAAACTGCAAACTGCTTTATTTGTATTTTGTCACCTCTCTGTCTTCTGTTGAGGAACAGGCATATTTAGGACTGAGTTCCACGGCCTCTGGGTGCACTACCAAGCCCTGTGCCCGTTTGGGTATTATGCAATGTGGTTCTAGCTAATTACACAGAGGTTACATTGGATTTATGAAGGAGTATTAAAAAGGAGTAAAATCATAAACAAGCACATGCACAATCTACACGAACTCAAATTTTAACATAAAGTTGTTCTAAAACAATGTCTGTTAAGACAGAAATACCTCAGGTATGATTATCTTGTTTTGCTAATACTGTGTGCTAATGATGCAGAAATATATAGACAGCTACAAAAGTACTAAGAACAAGTAAAGAAACCATTCACCTTTTACATGGCAGACTAGATCTACATGATTTGTTGCACCAGAGGGACACAGATAGGATGTAATTTTTAGATTCCACTACAAGGCAGGTGCATTCAGCCTAAAATTATTTTCATAGGTAATATGATACAGGGTATTTCCTCCTGACAGAAAAGTTACATTCAATAACAGAAGGATGTAGGAAATGTGTATTTATCACTGAGCTCAATTGCCCAACTAGAGCACTGTTTTACCACAAACCCTCTGAGACTTCTCTTGAAGATTTGGAGAAGGGAGAGAAGGAAGAAAAGGAGGAAGAGGAGGATGAAGACTAAATATAAATATCCACAGTACAGTTAGTTTGGGCATACCTGTAGGCAGCAAGTGCCTTGATCAGAGATCAAGGTTCATGTGCTTTTTCTGAAGCAGTTTGCTATCTAGCAGGAGTTCTGCCTGTGTTTCATATGTGTGTTTCATCACAAGAAAAGCATGATGAAATGTGACTTCAGATATATAGCGGCCTTGGGCCAGGCACACAACATCAGCATATGGAAGAGAACAAGTAATATAAGTGACAGAGACATAATGACCACACTGTTGTCTACTGCAATAAGCACGTCCAGCTTTGTTATTCTTCAGCACTTCTATCACTTTGTGGCTTTTGAACTAGTGTAGTTTTTCTGGGCTGTCATTTTAACCATAGCTATATGTTATGACTACCCTGGTCAATGTGCACAATTAGCTACAGGATACAGGGAAGAGCAAATGTGTTGTCACACGTAGAACTGCACTGCAGGTCCTGGTAAGTAAGGGAGCTGTGCTTTTCCCTTATATACTTTGTTTCCTTCCTGTCTTCTGCTTTGAAGAGATCAGAATACATTCACACTTTTCTTCACTTTTTGATTCTTTAACTATTATCTACCAATACTTTTTACAATACACATTTCGTACTAGTTGTATCCAGGTAACTACAGAAGTATTTTTGAAGCTGAGCTCTGATAACAAAATATTTCATATTGGTACGATCACAAATGTGTATCCTGATTAATCACATTTGTTCACTAGTCCTGTGAAGGAGTTAAAATACTTAATAATAAATTACTTTTAAGCAAGGAAGTAGACTGATATTCATAACTCAGTTTTTAAATGAAAATACAGGGAATTAAGAATTTTAATTAATGTGATTGTCTGTGTGAAATGCAAGCAGATGCTAGTGTTTGTTGAAAAACAAAGAATTCCTGCTAAAAATTCCTGTTGAAACACAACTGGTTCATAACCATTTTCCACTATTTGAGATATTTTATTAATCCAAAAGCAGCCAAAGTTTTAACTGAGTGGCAAAGCTTCAGTGTATTATTTCTCTGTTTTGTCAAAGCACTATGTAGTGATGCATAAAAAGTAGGCATGTACCACTCTGGGAACTTTACAAACATTATTCTGGAAGCCACAAACATACTTTCTAAAATAATGGTCAGAGCACGTCTATGTTACTGTGCAAATGAAATGGAATACTGTCATTTGAGTAGAGTAGGTTTTGTGACTAACTCAGTTACTGGAAGTAACTTCATTCTCTGAAAACTAACTGCATGTTTTGGAGACAGTGTTCTTCTCTGAAGTGATAACACAGGGCATTGGTATGCAGAAAGGCCAATGCTTATAGTCAACCAAGGCTATTCTCAAACTGGTGGAAATAGAGCCACACCTGCGAGGAGGGGCAAATAGGACAGGTGACCTTAACTTGACCAACAGAGTATTCCATCCCATATATGTCATACTTGGTATAAATTGAGAGATCACGTTTCTGCGGAGAAATGTTTTGTTTCTTTGGTCATAATCATAAATATAAGTTAAACAAAGACCAAGCAAAGTCTATCCATGTCTGTCATAGGTAATCCTCCAAATCAAAGATGAACTATAAAAGGTATGCAGTAGAATTTGTGTAAAAAGAACATTATAAATCAGTTCAAGTCATTGAAATGCCATGGTATTACAGTGGGTAGAAGAAACTTTTTTCTAATTCAAAGTCAGTTCCTGCCTAATTCATACGTAAATCTAAAACATTTGTTGTAGTTTTGCTTTACATAAAAAAACATCAATAGGTTAAAAAGACCATGTCTTTAATTCTGTTATAATAAGAAGAGGCCTTCTTAAGGGCACTGGACTCCTAGTGGTATTAATTATATCAGATCTTTTTCAAAGAGATGTTCCTTCCTAATGTTTGTCAGCAGTATAAATCAAATGGACATGGCTGAAACTAAAAAAGCCAAAGTAGTTTCACTGGACATATCTTGATAACTTTAATATTATAATTCCACATTAACCATGGTGAGCAATGCCTTCCTTGAATAATATGATTCAGACCTAAATTTCTCATGTGAAAAATGAAGGTGGGCAAGGATAAGAGAGTAAGACCCCATTTTTAAAAAGTGTTAAACTTCTGATTTTTAAATTTTTCCTTAACACATTGATTTATGCCAGTAACAGCTAATACAAACAGCGAAGAAGTTGTGGAAGACGGTTGTTACTGTTTGGTTTAACCTTCTGTCAGTTCCGCTGCTGGCTCTACTATGTGTTTGGATACAGAATCACAGAATGGTTTGGATTGGAAGGCACCTGCAAAGACCATTCAGTTCCACCTCCCTGCAATGAGCAGGGACACTAGATGAGGTTGCTCAAAGTCTCAACCAACCTGGCTTCGAATACGTCCAGAGATGGGGCACCTACAATTTATCTGGGCAATCTGTTCCAGTGTTTCATCATTGCTACAGTAAAAAAATTCTTCCTAACATCTAACATAAATTTACCAGTATTCAGTTTAAAACAATTGCCCCTTCTCATACAACTACATGGCCTTGTAAAAAGCCTTTCCTGTAAGCTACTTAAAGGTATTGAAAGGCTGCAAAAAGGCTTACCCAGAGCCTTCTCTCCTCCAGGCTGGACAACCTCAACTCTCTCAGCCTTTCCTGATAGGTGTTCCATCCCTCTGGATGTGGCACTCCTCTGGACCTGCTCGAGCAGGTCTTTCCTGTGCTGAGGACTCCAGAGGTGGATGCTGAACTCCAGGTAGGATCTCACCAGAGTGGAGTAGAGGAGCAGAATCACCTCACTGAACTTGCTGGCCATGCTTTTTTGATGAGGCCCAGGATACAGCTGGCTTTCTGGGCTTCAAGCGCACATTGATGGCTCATGTCCAACTTTGCATCCAACAGTACACCCAAGTCCTTGTTGGCAGGGCCACTCTCTCTCTGTACACAGACACAGAAACACATATATGTGTATATATAAAGCCTGTAGGAACTGGGAGTCATAATTTCCTGATTTTGACCTCTCGGGTATTACCACTGGTTTCAGTATGAAACTGACACCGAAGGAAAGGAGGAGGTGAGGCAGGGAGGGTGACAGGCTGGGTGGGAGGGCGCAGATCCCAGGGGGTGGCACTGTGTCAGCTGTCATTATGTATTACCCGTTTAAGCATGGATTGGGGGATTATTTTTAGCAGACTGTCTTTACTGGGAAAGAAGAGGCTGTGCAGTTAACGGTATTTAATGTGATGCTGCTCAAGGTGACCAGGAAGCTGTGCAGGAAGGACAATTTTCAACCTGTTGTGGCTTGATCATGTCAGGGACTGCCCTCGGAGGAGAAATACAAAGGACAGCGTTTAACAGAGTGGTTTGCCTGAAGTACAGGCACCACTATAGGGAAATGAGGAACATGAGATGTATTTTGGTTTTTATTTAAGTTTAAAGGCATGGGGCAGTCATGAGGCGAAGATGGATGGATGCTGTTGGCCTTCCTTGGGCTCAAGAGCTGGTGGCAGGTTGGGGAGCACAAAGACTGTTTCTAAACTGCTCTACTTTGCACACTGGAGCCATGCGAGCAGACAGCAGGTAGATAAAGCTATTACATTAAAACTTCAGAGCAGCTCACTCACCATCTGGTGCCACACAGGCGTGTGTGCATTCCCAGGCTGGGGTCAGGTCCAAGAGGCAGAAGCTGGCACAGGCAGCTCGGATGAGCTCTTCCCCAAGCAGAGCCATGCCCTCCCACGGGCAGCGCAGCGCAGGTGCCCTGTGAGAACCTCATGAGGTTCAACAAGGCAAAGTGCAAGTCCTGCACCTGGAGTGGGGCAATCCACAGTTTCAATACAGGATGGAGGATGATGTGATTGAGAGCAGCCCTGCAGAGAAGGAGTTCTGATAAATGAGAAGCTCGACATGAGCCGGCAATGTGCTCTCGCAGCCCAGAAGGCCAACCGTGTCCTGGGCTGCATCAAAAGAAGCGTGGCCAGCAGGGCGAGGGAGGGGATTTTGCCCTTCTGCTCTGCTCTTGTGAGACCTCATTCGGAGCATTGTGTGCAGTTCCAGAATCCTCAACATATGAAGCACATGGAGCTGTTGGAACGGGTCCAGAGGAGGGCTACAAAGATGTTCAGAGGGCTGGAGCACCTTCCCTACGAGGACAGGCTGTGAGAGTTGGGGTTGTTCAGCCTGGAGAAGGTTCAGAGGAGATCTTACAGTGACCTTCCAGTACCTGAAACAGCTACAGGAAACCTGGGGAGGGACTGTTCACAAAGGCTTGTAGTGATAGGATGAGGAGGAATTGGTGTAAACTGCAGAGGGGCAGATTTAGACTGCACATTAGGAGGAATTTCTTCACCATGAGAGTGGTGATGCACTGGCACAGGTTGCCCACGGAGGTTGTAGCTGCCCCATCCCCGGAGGTGTTCAAGGCCAGGTTGGGTGGGCCTCGGGCAGCCTGGTCTAGTGGTGTCCCCGCCCACGGCAGCGGCACTGGAGCTCGATGATCTTTAAGTCCCTTCCCACCCAAATCGCTCAATGATTCCGGCGGGGCGGGGACACCGCGCCAAGGAGGGAGGGGGAGCGACGGGCGGCAGTGCGTGAGCGCGCGCGCGCCCGCCCCCCCCCCCCCGCCGCGCCGCTCCCGCCGTGACACCGCCCCGGGCGCGCATGCGCAGCCGCCGCCAGCGCCCGTTGTATCCGGCCGGCGCCTTTTCTCTCTTACCCCTCCTCCCTCTCTCCGCCCGTCCCTCCCTCCCTTTCCCCTCAGCCCCCCCGCATCCTCCGAGCGCCGAGACGGCAGCGCTTCGGAGCTCCCCGGCTGCCCCATGAAGCGATGGCGGCGGCCAACTTCGGCAAGATCCAGATAGGGATCTACGTGGAGATCAAGCGCAGCGATGGTGAGTGTGAGGCGGCGGGGAGGGGGGGCTGCGCGCGGGGCCCATTGTGTGCGCGGGGCCTGGGAGGGGCCGGGCCTGGCGCGCGCTGCGGTTGTCAGGGGAGCGGGGGGGCGGGGTGGGGTGAGATGGGGTGGAATGGGGTGAGATGGAGTGGGGGGTGTTTGCCGGTGGCATCTGCTGGGAAAGGAGAGAGGGGCGTGGGTGGGGAGGAGAGCAGAGCCCGGGGAGGTTTGAGCAGGGAGGTGGGAGGGCCTTCGGGGAAGGGATGAGATGGTGATGGAGGGAGGGCCTTTAATGTAGAGAAATAACTTCTCGGCTGATCTGCCGTACGAGCCGCGTTCTGAAAAAAACCACAAACACCCAACACGATGGTGTGCTTTGACAGAAACGCCTTTGGACGTTTCCATCACTTGACGAAGGGCTTGATGTTGTTATTTCAGGTGTTCTTTATGATTAAAATATAAGGAGAGCGCTTGCGAGTCATGCCTATGAGTTGTTATTTCTCTGTGGGGGATCCAGTGTTTCTCCTCTAGCTCGGCGTCTCCTGGCAGGAGGATGTATGGTGCTGTCTAGAAATCCACGTGAATAAGGGAGGCGTGTGTGTCAGATTTAGGCTGCTAACTCTTAATATTTATCTGGAAGGAGAGAACTGAAATGGGAAGTTCACTGGCTGAATCAATGGCAGGCCACTCGTGACTTCAGCTCTTTAATTTGGGTGGGAATATGTCATCTGTTCTTAGCCTCTGTGAGATCTGTGGAGCTTTCTAAACAGGGGTGGGGTTCTGCTGGGATTTTCTGGAAAGTCTTTTTTTTCACAGGGGTTCATGAGCTTGCTCAAGAATAAGCAGATGTTTCTAAGGGAATAAAGCTCTGGAGGTCAAAGGCACTGAAGCTGGTGTGGTTTTGTCATGAGGCAGGAAGCAAGTAGCTGACAAGCTTTTTGCAGCTTGTCTTTTTTGTGTCCCATACTGCAGTTCAACCCTGCAGTAAAATAATGGTTGATGTTGGCTGGACGCTGTATTAAACCTAACCCCTCAATTTGTGCTTAATGTCTTGTGTGTCACATGAGAATCTGATAGGTCTGGCAGTTATTTGTGTGACTCCTGTGGATCTCTATCTGAGTTTTCATTAAACCTCACTGTACTAATGTGTAAAACTGTTTTTCTTAGGTCTGTGTGGATTTCTAATAAATGTTACTGTTTGGCTTGTATTCCTTTGGAAAATAAGGCGTGGGAGTGCTTTGCTGCTTCTTCCCCGCTCTCTCTGCAGGATTCTGCACACTTCTAGTGTCAGAAGTGAGGACAGTAACTCTTGAACATAACAATGCTTATTTTCATTACTGTTAATGGCTTGCACTAACACGTGTGATGCAGCACATTGAATGTATTGCACATAAGTAATATACTAGGGTCTTTACATGCCTTTACAGCAATTGCTCAAACTGTAGGATTTAGAGCATTTGTGTTATCCGTGTGTGAGCAACCAGACTGCAGTGTCATACCAGAGTTAGCAGGCTCTGGGTATTTTGAGGTTTCCTTGATTTTTCTGTTGGGACTAGAGAAGGAGGTACCCTGTCTTGGCTCAGGCTGCTGTGGTTTTGTGTCATTTTCTTCCGATTAAAGTGCAGGAGAAACTGTCATAGGTATGTGGAAGGGAGCATTTTGAGAAAGATCCTGAAGAAGAACCAGGTCTAGATTGCATTGCCTTTCGGAAGGTAAGTTTACAACCTGAGCTGTGGTTGCACAGGCAATCAAAGTTAACCTAGCTGCTTCCAGCAAGAGGAGGGTTTTAGTATCTATTCCTCTGTCAGCTGTCTGATTCCTATAAGCTCTCTCTCCTATCCGATGTGGCTGGTGATTTTTTTTCTTCTGATGATTTAATACAGCAATTGATGATCTGATACAGCAAACACAGTTGAAAACTTCCAGATGTGCTAGTTTTGTATATGGTTAGTGAGTTTCCATAGCTCGCAGAGGGGTCTGTCACCCCAAGAGTATTGGTGTGTAGGAAACACATAGCCAGGGTGAAGCGGAAGTCTTCACATATGATCTTCAGGCTTGATAGCAGAGATCTACCTGGGTCTGCTCTACCCACAATGGTATTCTAGGTACAATCAGAACAATGTATCATACCAGCTACCCTTGGCATACAGCACTATTAAAACATACAGCATTTTGGAGAGCAATGTGTTGGTCTGAGCCTTTTTTACGTGTTATCTTGTCTGTAGAGTCTTTTTTCTAAAGCTAAATGTTATCTTGAGAGGTAGATTTAGTAATTCTTTAAAGTTTCCTTATTCATCTGGTTTTTTGCTGAATCCAGAGAAGAGCAAGGTTTTAGTTTGTTTATGGGATCATTTGAAAAAGCATGTTTTTTTTCCCATCTGTCCACCAGTTATGCTAAATACTTCTCTTAAGGAAGACTTTTATTAATTCCAGATAACTCTTTTTCTTTAAATAAAAAGAAAAACTAACAGAATAGCATTTTTTTGGTCAAACATCAATGTTATAAGTCATACGTGTTTGCTACAATAAAATTGCAAAGACATGCAAAACACAATAAATGTGAGAATTAGACCAGAACATTCTGGAAAAGTTACATATTTTGTCATTTTGACAAGTTCTAATTAGGCTGAAGTGTTTCTTGAGAGATTTCTTATAGGACTGAATAGAAAATAGTTGTTGTGCAAATGAAAGGCATTGTTAGGAACCATGGCCAAAACCACACGAAAACCAGTGCTTGGATAAAACCCAACATTTTCAAGGACTGACGCTGCAGGGCTGCTTGCTGTGTATCTGTTTTTTCTCAGTGGGTAAACATGGGTACAAATGTCTTGTTATGTTCATGTGATGTAAGAGCATTCTAAGTGGTAAAATAACCTGGCTTTTTTAATCATTTCTGCTACAGAAATTCACTACTTATTTCAGTATAATTCCTCCTGGAAACTCTGCTAAGGCACATGGAAGATAAGGAGGGGATTAGTGACAACCAGCGTGGCTTTATTCAGGGCAAATCATCCCTCAGAAGTTTGCTGGCCTTCTGCGATGGGGCTACAGCATTGGTGGATAAGGGAAGAGTAACTGATACTATCTACCTGGACTTGTGCAAAACGTTTACACTGTCCCACATGACATTCTGGTCTGTAAACTGGAGAGATCTGAATTTGATGGATGGACCACTTGGTGGTAAGGAATTGGCTGGATAGTTACCCTCAAGAGTTGTGGTGAATAGCTCAATCAATATCTGAGTGGAGACTAGTCACGAGTGGCATTCTTTAGGAGTTGGTATTGGGAGTAGTGTTAGTTAACATCTTTGTAACAGACTTGGGCAGCAGGATTGAGGGCACCCTCAGTAAGTTTGCTAATGACACCAAGCTGTGTGGCGCGGTTGAGATGCTGGAGGGAAGGGATGCCATCCAGAGGGACCTGGACAGACTTGAAAGGTGGGCCTGCGCTAGCCTCTTGAGTTTCTTCAAGACCAAGTTAAAAGTCCTGCACCTGCGTTGGGGCAGTCCCAAGCACAAATATGGGCTGGGCAGAGAATGGATTGAGAGCAGCCCTGAACAAAAGGACTTCGGGGTGCTGGTGGATGAGAAGCTGGACATGAGCCAGCAGTGTGTGCTTGCAGCCCAGAAAGCCAACCATACCCTGGGCTGTGTCAAAAGAAGTGTAACCAGCTGGTTGAACAAGAGGCGATTTGGTGGCTCTCCTTCGGCTCTGCTGTCATGAGACCTCCCCTGGAATGCTGCATTCAGTTCTGGAGCCCTCAGCACGGGAAGAACATTGACCTGTTAAAGTGGGTCCAGAGGAAGGCCATGAAGATGATGTGAGGGCTGGAGTGCCTCCCATATGAGGACAGGCTGAGAGAATTGGAGGTGTTTAGCCTGGAGAAGAGATGGCTCTGGGGAGACATGGAGCCTTCCAGTACTTAAAGAGGGGCCTACAGGAAAGCTGTGGAGGGGCTCTTCATCGGGAAGTGCAGTGATAAGATGAGGGGTAATGGTTTTAAGCTGAAAGAGGGGAGCGTTAGATTAGATATTAGGAAGAAATTATTCACTGTGAGGGTGGTGAGGCATTGAAACAGGCTGCCCAGGAAAGTCGTGGATGCCCTCTCCCTGGAAGTGTTCAAGGCCAGGCTGGATGAGGCTTTGAGCAACCCTATCTAGTGGAAGGTGTTCCTGCCCACGGCATGGGGTTTGGAACTGAATGATATTTAAGGTCCTTTCCAATCCAAACCATTCCATGGTTCTGTGATTCTGTGATAATTTATCTATGTTGCTTGAAATATGCGTTGGTAATCTATCTTGGAAGTGGGAAAGAACTCCCTTTGTTTCAGGTTGTGAATTTCTAATAATGGAATGTATTTCCAAGCCTGAAAAACATGCCTTATCGCATGGGAGAGATCCAGAAGGTAGCTGTATAGATGCTGTGATGGTCCTGTCCAGAAGGTGCTCCTTGTTGAGGTCTAAACGCAGGTATTTTTTGACTTCACTCACATGATAATAGCCCACCACCTTATGTGTGAGCTTAGCCCTTTATCTGCACTTCTTGTGCGTTGTCCTATTAATGATGATGAAGACCTTTATAACTACTTGGTGAAAGAATATCTCTCCTTTTTTACCCCATAAATTCAGTCTTTTGCTGAAGTAGGACAATTCTGTTATGTCCTGCAGCCCTATAGTAGGCTGATTGGTATTTTTCCTTCACTTCTTCAGTCAAATTGTGTTGTGTTCGTTTCCTCCTCAGGCTGTTCCTATTCTCTCTCTTTTGGCAGATGTAAAATGCTGCCTAGAAAGACAGAGGAATTAAATATATGTTTGCTCATTTTGAAAGCGAGGAGGGAAGTAAAATTCCGATCTCACTGTGTCAGAAGTAATGTATCAGGCATGAGGAGAAGGGACGTTCTTGTAATTGGAAGAAGAGTGACTGAAGATTTGACGGAACTTTCAGCAGTGGAAAAATGCTCAGTTTTTAGGGGTTAACCATAAAATGGTGCAAAAAAGAAAGAGCGTGAGTTTGTGCCCACTTTTTTTTTTTCATAATACAAAACCAGGAGAGCTGTCAATGTTTGAAAGAGAAAAACTGATAAAGGAGAACAGGCTGGGTACAGTTATCATGTGAATCTTGTTACTGGAGGAGATGGAGGCTAGAAGCATAGCAGAGTTTTAGGATGGCAGGAATATCAAGTTTTACACTTAAAATTTAAAAAGTACACCACCATAGAAGGTATTTTCTGTTCTTCCTTTGTCTGTTGTTTAAATAATCTCCAACTAACATGATATGGGAAGAAATCTTGCCTGTGGCTGTGCTATTTTGTAATCGCCTACTTAAGAATTCTCTTCACTTGTCTCTAAAGCAGCTGGAACTGGTCACAGTCAAAGATAATCCATCTACTTCAAAAACCTACTGGTAGCTCCTCTCTTCTTAGACTTGCTGAAACATCATGATAACTGTTTTACCTTCAAACACAAATTAAACTAATTTCTGTATGCAGTTAGGATTGTAATTTTGTTTCTTTAAAGCTCATCTTCTGTGAAATTTGTTTCACAGAGTTGAGAGGTCTGTAGTGTCCTCTGTCTTCTGGGTGGTCCAGTATAATGATTTTGATCTCTACGTACAACTCCCAAAAGCAACAATGATTTTATAGCAGGATAGAAGGTACAATGCTGCTGTGGAAATTCTGCTTGGTTTTGGGTACTCACCGTGTTTTACAAGCGCTTGAGTATAGATTTAAGTGGTAATGTGCTTTTACTTTTTCCTTTGGTGCCATACATCTGTTCCCTGTAATGAAGACCTTTTTGTTATCATATTTAAATATTTGACTCAATTACCTAATCCCTGTGTAAGCTATATGGACACAATGTGTCTTTGTCTTTCCATAGTGGTTAGACCACAGGCAGGTTTTCAAGTCCAGTATTGCTGGTCAAGCTAATGGGTCTAACATTTAGGCTTAATATATCCAGTGTAGGTTCTCATAGTGTTTACCCAGAGTTTCTGGGATTGTTCCTACAGACGTGTTAGCGGGGAGGATGTGTTGAATTTTCTGTGTCCTTTTCAAAATCACTTCTAAGTGTTCAGCTTTTGTTATGCACTAAGTGGATTTTCACTGTAACCTGTAGATTCTCAGATATTTATGTAGACCTTCTGTATTTTGTATAAATAGCTTTTGAATGACAAGAGTAGAGTTCTAATCTTCTCATCTTTGTTCCATAAGTGTGTTTAATACAGCATAACATACTAGCTCTAATGTCGTCAAAGCTGGATGTGGCTACCAGGATTACACAGCTTGTATTGTATCTTCTTTCCCCTCTAATCATGTTGTGAGGGAACCCGTCCTTTGTTTCTGTTCGTTTGGCAAAGTTCTTGCTCTTTAAACCCACACTCTGTGGTGGTGTGTTGCTTGGGCCCAGTTTTACTTGCCTTTTCTTCTTACATCTTTATGAATTGAAAACTTTGCTGTGGCACCAAACACAGGTTACCACCTTGTTGAGGTGGAAAGAAGCGTGCCTGACTGAAGAGTAATTTCATTGCAAAAGTATTCTATAGCATATTTTTTGGTTTGACACATGTGGAATGTGCCACTGTGATTTTTTTTATTTCTTAAGAAATAACTAAGAGAATGGAATAAATTCACTTAATTGCTTTGTTCTTGTTTTAGTTCTTCCTTTATAAACATTTACTGCTTAGATCATAAAGTGTGGAGGTTTTATTTTTTTATTTGTTTTTAAATACACCTTTTTTTCTCATCTCATTGTTTGGATTATGTTCTCTTCTGCACTCTATGGTATGACTGGAGTTGGGACCAGGAAGAGAATGCTGTGGTCAGCCCCTGGTAAACACTAAAATGTGTTCTTCTTTGTAATTGTTGACAGTATGTTTAGTCTGTAGAGGGAGAGAATTGCATGACTTTTGGTAAAGGTTTATGTTAACTTTTCACAGTTAAGTTAAATTTCTTATGTAATGCAAAAATTAAGATATGGAAGTTCAGAGGAAGGACTACTGAGCAGTCTGGACTTTGTCCTGTTGTGAGAATGTGTAGTAAACAAAATACATGATCAGGCATGAAGGTGTTTGTAATGTTAAACTGAAGAGCTTTGAAGACTATGTTGGCTTTTAGCAGTCAATTTCTCATTATGCCTCTGTAGCATAGTTAAAATTATTTGGAAGCATAGATGGTTTCAGTATGTATGTCCAGATGTAGAGCAAAAGGTTTTTATGGAACTGCAATACATTTTTGTAATATCAGTTCATCTACTTTAGAAACACTAACATGCTTTCAGCTATATGAACGGTTCTTTTTGCTAGCTTGAAAGCCCTATGTATGTTCTTGCATTTTACCACTTGCATCTTTTCTCAAGTATTTGTGTGGGTTTGGTTTTTTTTTTTTTTTTTGAGGGAATAATTACAGATCTTTGTAATTTTTAAAAATTTCCTTGTATTTGTGTATTCCAAACCTCTGTTTGTTTTTTTTTTTTCTTTTGACTTGGGATTTGAGGTTTTATTTAATTCGTTCTCAGTACTGAACAGAACATAAACACTAAACCAAATGTTCCTAGCTATGTTGTTTGGATCTTTTTTTTTTTCCTGGATTTTGAAAGAGAATTTTAAATTTACTTGATGCTGTTGGACACTTACTGTAACTAAGTGTGCTGCAGTTAATTTTTATGGATGTGTGACTCTGCAGCTGTTTAAGATGTTTGACTCTGGGTTACTTTTGTCTATCCACTGCATTTGTGTTATTTTTATAGTTAGATGTGTTGTAGGGAAGTGAGAGAAATCAGGGAACTAAAACTACAGTCATCCAGATTTAGGTTATTTTAAACTGCTCTTAGCTCTGACCTCAAATCTCTTCATCCTGTGTATGTACAGGCACATGTGCTGTTTCTTCATCTGTCTTTGTTCCTTTCCTTAAAATGTTCACAGTTTTGTATTGCTGCTTGAGTACTATTTATTTTAATTTTCATTCAAACAATTAATAAGCTTATAGCTTGCTACAGTGTTCCCAATATAGAGATAGACAGGTGATTGACATGATTTTCCTACACCTTTGACCTCTGTAAAGGGATGCTTTGACTTAAGTTGTGAGTGTTTAGTCATGACACAGTGCTGACATCGTTTGATACCCTGAAAATGCGATTTATTTATGTCTCCAGAAGGTAACATGATAAACAGGTCTTTTGTGGCTTAGAATATCTGTAAACCACTGATTTACTACAAGTCATTGAAGTACACTGGACATGTTGAAAGCTTTTCTCAAGTGGAGCCACCGTTGAAGGCAGAATAAGGGGCTAGACCTTATTCTCTTGTGCCACTCTTGTCCACACCTGGTAATTGCTCCTGGGAAGCAGAGCACCCGCAGGAAGTACAGAGCTAGCGTTGCCATTTCCCTGTTGAAGAGTTTTCCATGGAGTTAATTTTGCTGTCTTTGAATTTAGCTGTTGCTAGCTTTTGGATTTTGCTGGATTTTATATCTGTTAGAGAAAAGGTAATCAAGCTGTGTGAAAAATTACATTAGAATGACCTTTCCTGGGAAAGAAAATGAACTTGATGTATCAAGTATGTTTTTTTAATTAATTTGTGTACTACACTGCATCATGCACATGAGAAGAACACCTAGAAGATTTTTGATGACTCTATTACAGTCTAGATTCAGTTGTAAAACTAACCGTCCAATCCCAAACAGTAACAAAGTGGCTTCAGGCAACTTGCAGATAACAAAAATCTTTTACTTTGATTTCATGTTTATCAGTGGGTGGTCATACTTTTCCCAGAGGGGAGTGTTACTTGCTTTCAGGTTATCGTTGAAGATTTGTCAAGTGCAAGTTTGAGTGTCTCACGGCTCCCGTCAGGCACTGATGGTCTGTGTAATCCCAGGTATCAAAAGCGTGAGTATTTTCAGTGTCTTCTGTTATTTAAAGGATAGTATGTTAAGAGTTGTCTTTAGTAGATGAACACACTGAATGCATGAGCTGTCATTGAAGAGTAGCCACAAACAGGTTGGAAGCTTGTGGGTAAAAATTAAAGATGGAAGAACCAATGGGAACCTTATGGTTGGTGTATACTACAGGCCACCCGATCAAGGAGAGACAACTGATGAAGCCTTCTTCCTCCAATGACAGGAGGCTTCGTGCTCACAAGCTCTCATCCTACTCGGAAACTTCAACCACCCAAACATATGCTGGAGAAGTAGCACAGCAAGCTGTAGGCAATCCAGGAGACTCCTGGAGTACATCGAAGATAGTCCAGCTGATAGAGACCCCTACCTGAGGAGAAGCAATACTAGGCCTTACGGTCACCAGTGCAATTGAATTCATCAGTGACGTTAGGATCGGTGGCAGCCTGGGCTGCAGTGATCATGCACTGGTGGAGTTCAAGGTCCAGAGGGATATGGGACAGGTGAGGACTATAGTCAGGACAATAAATTTCAGGAAAGCAGACTTCCAGGTTTTCAAGGAATTGTTAGGTAGCACCCCCTGGGACATGGTCCTCTGAGACAAGGGAGTGGAACAGAGATGGAATATATTTAAGGAAGCTTTCCACAAGGCGCAAGAGCGCTCAGTCCCCATATATAGAAAATCAAGCAGGAAAGGGAAGAGACTGGCATGGCTGAGTCGAGACCTGCTGGTTAAACTGAAAAAGAAGAAGGAACTGCACAGGCAGTGCAAGCAGGGACAGGGTACCTGGGACATGTATAGAGGCGCTGCCCGGTTGTGTAGGGATGAAGTCAGGAAGGCCAAGGTGCAGCTGGAGCTGAACTTGGCAAGGGAAGTAAAGACCAACAAGAAGGACTTCTACAGGTACATCAGTCAAAATAGGAAGATCAAAGAGAACGTACCCGCACTGATGACTGGAAAGGGGGATCACGTATCAACAGATGAGGAGAAGGCTGAGGTACTTAACTTT
Source organism: Cuculus canorus (assembly GCF_017976375.1). NCBI lineage: Eukaryota > Metazoa > Chordata > Aves > Cuculiformes > Cuculidae > Cuculus > Cuculus canorus. Next base: position 11,008,280 of record NC_071441.1, read on the forward strand.
TTTGCCTTAGTCTTCACCGATAACTGCTCTCCTCGCCCCTCTTGGGTCATGGGACAGCAAGATGGTGACGGGGGGGGGGGTAGACCGCCTTCCACAGTAGAGGAGGATCAGGTTTGTGACCACCTGAAGAACCTGAACATCCGTAAGTCTGTGGGACCTGATGAGATGCATCCTAAAGTCCTGAGGGAATTGGCAGATGTGGTTGCCAAGTCACTCTCCATGATATTAGAAAAGTCATGGCAGTCAGGAGAAGTCCCTGGTGACTGGAAGAAGGGTAACATTGTGCCCATTTTTAAAAAGGGTAGAAAAGACGACCCTGGGAACTACCGACCTGTCAGCCTCACCTCTGTGCCTGGGAAGATCATGGAACAGATCCTCCTAGAAGCTATGCTAAAGCACATGGAGGACAGGGAGGTGATTAATGGCAGCCAGCATGGCTTCACCAGGGGCAAGTCCTGTCTGATCAATTGGTAGCTTTCTATGATGGGATAACTGCAGCAGTGAACACTTTACATTAGTAAACCGACAGATGTCATCTGTCTAGACTTCTGTAAAGCCTTTGACACTGTCCCCCACAACATCCTTCTTTCTAAATTGGAGAGAGATGGATTTGATGGGTGGACAGTATTGTGGATAAGAAACTGGTTGGATGGTCATATTTAGAGAGTAGTGGTCAATGGTTCAAAGTCCTGATGGAGATGCATGACAAGTGGTGTCCATCAGGGGTCCGTATTGGGACCAGTGCTGTTCAATATCTTTATCAATTATGTTAACAGTGCACCCTCAGCAAGTTTGCAGATGACACCAAGCTGAATGGTGTGGTTACCACACTGGAAGGATGGGATGTCATCCAAAGAGACCTGGACAGGCTGCAGAAGTGGGCCTCTGAGAACCTCATGAGGTTCAACAAGGCCAAGTGTAAGGTCCAGCACCTGGGTCGAGGCAATCCCTGTTTTCAGTGCTTGAGAGCAGCCCTGCAGAGAAGGACTTGGGTGTGCTGGTGGATGGGAAGCTCGACATGAGCCGGCAGTGTGCACTTGCAGCCCAGAAGGCCAACCGTATCCTAGACTGCATCAAAAGAAGCATGGCCAGCAGGTCAAAGGAAGTGATTCTGCCCCTCTATTCCTCTCTTGTGAGACCTCGTCTGGGGTATTGTGTCCAGTTCTGCAATCCTCAGCGTAAGAAGGACATGGAACTGTTGGAACGGGTACAGAGGAGGGCTACAAAGATAACTGAAGGGCTGGAGGGCCTTCCCTACGAGGACAGGCTGTGAGAGTTGGGGTTGTTCAGCCTGAAGAAGTCTCAGAGGAGATCTTATAGCAACCTTCCAGTACCTGAAGGGGGCCTACAGGAAAGCTGGAGAGGGGCTACTCATAAACGCTTGTGGAGATAGGACCGGGGAAATGGATATAAACTGGAGATGGGCAGATTTAGACCAGACATTAGGAAGGATTTCTTCACTATGAGAGTGGTGAGGCCCTGGCACAGGTTGCCCAGGGAGGTTGTGGTTGCCCCATCCCTGGAGGTGTTCAAGGCCAGGTTGGATGGGGCCTTGGGCAGCCTGATCTAGTGGGAGGTCCTTGCCCATGGCAGGAGAGTTGGAACTAGATGGTCTTTAAGTCTCTTCCAACCCTAACTATCATTCTATGATTCTGTGAGTGGAGGGAGGTAAAACATGACCTTTACTTAAATTTTCCCTTTAGAAATAAGGTGCATAGTGTATTTGTGCCCTTGTGTAGTTTGGCTTTGGAATTTTTATTGCACAGTGCTACACATCTTGTAGTCACTGATGTCTACTGCTTTTCCCTTGTGGCTGAACTATCTATGGGGTTTGAGGTCTATTTCTGACCAATCTGTAAGAGTTTGCTGTAGGCACAGGCATGCATAATGATGCAGTGGTGAGGATCTCTGGCTCTAGGAAGAGACAATGGAAATGAATTTGTTTGAAAGACACTTGCACACTTAGATTTTGGACTGTTCCGAGTTTCTGATTCAATTTGGGAATATATTCTTCTGCACTTATATGAATTGAACTTCCCAGTTCATTTTGACTTCTAATAGGATAGGAATTCAGGTGTTGATGAATGAGGTGAATATAAATCACAGCCTGACGACTTTTAAGTTACAATTAGCTTTCGTCAGACACGGAGAAGAATTAAAGCATTGCTTAGAGTTTTCTTGTTGTTTTGGACTTTTGGAACCTTGTTAAGCGGAAAATACAGGCTTTAAACTTGTATAAATAGAAATTTCTGACTTTTAACCAGAAGCAATAGTTGGCAGCTAAGTAATAAATTAAATAATGGTAAATATTCTTACTAAGTATAGTTTTGTAAAGTAAGGGAAATGAAAAGGCTTCCAATCAATGAAACACTGTTTGACAGAGTGGGTCATGGAATGCAAATGGTATCAGTTCAAAACATCTGTAAAAGGTGATACAGAAATTTTCTGTGTGATGCAAGAAGCTGTTGTTTCTAGGCAGTTTCTGTCAGCTTCAGAGAAATCAGAAAAAATCATGAAAAGCGGGTCTCTGCCATTTATTCAAGCGAGATACAAAATGAGAAAGAAGGAAGGGAGAGAGCAGACTGGCCAAGTCATTCCAGTCTTTTGGCAGACACAGTTCACAACATCATTTGAGTCCACCAAAATCTTAATTCCTGTTGGAAAAAAGTGTCAACAACCTCTGTTATTTGCTATGTTATATTTTTGAATGAAAACCTTCACTTATGCAGTCACAGTGAAAGAAAAATGTAATAGAGAACAGAAAATATTGCAGTGGCATGCATTACTATCTTGTTCGCATTTGAATAAAATTTGCAGCTCTGATTGTTTAATCTTCCTTAATTCTGAGAACTGGAAGGGTTTCATATGGGCCATGAGAGAGACCAGCGCACAGTGGACAGTCTCAACGGAATGTTGGAAATGGATGGGTTATTGTTGTTTCGGATTGGGCTTTTTGCACTTTGGAAGGGAAAATGCTACATGAATATATGACAAAATGAAGATTACTTTATGAAAAGTGAACAAAAAACTTTTTTCCGCTGTCTTCATTAGACTTCTACAGAAATTTGAGAAAGTGAATTTTTTTTTTAAAAGCTTATGAAGTGGTCTGTCTTTTTGGACATTCCTCCATCTCCTTAAAATACTCTCACCACTATCATAAGAAGTGGATCAGACTTATGGTTCATCTAGCCCACTCAGCAGTAGGGGAGGCTATTTAGGGAAAGCAGGTAAGTCTTGCCTCTGTCCATGCTCTTTGTCTTCCCCCAGTGTCCAGAATTATATCTAGAATGTTTGAAGTACAACTCTGCCTGGTCCTATTAAATAACCATTTATAGACTATTGTCTGTGAATTAACTGAATATCTTTCTGACCCAACTTACACTGTCTGCCTCCACAACCTCTTGTGGAAGCAAGATTGGGAAATACCCTGGTTTCTGCATAGAAAAGTACATTACTTCTTTTATCTGCCTGAAACCAGTGTGCCTTGAGAGACTGCTGCTGGCTTTCGTATTGCAGAATTAGATGGATAACAGTTTTTACTCATTTTGTCCTTTATGGCTGTAAAGCACAACCAAATCCACCCACAGTCTGTTCCTCTAAAGTAAGCAGTCTCACCCACCTTAATATCTTCATTTTCTTCATCTTCTTTATTGTTCTTTTTTTATGTGCTCTAGTTCTGTTACTTTTGAGGTGTGAAGACTAGTGGCATGGTACTTGAGATGTGGGTTCACTGAAGTACTTATATTTTTTTCATGGGTTTGGCTGGGATAGAGTTGATTTTTCACAAGAAGCTGGAAGAGGACACAGCAGTGACAGCTGATCTGGACTGGCCGAAAGGAATATTCAGTACCATGATGTTCTGCTCAGTATATAAGAGGGATATTTGGCTTGGGCCATCGTTCATGGCTTCACAGGTTGGTAATTGTGTCTCAGTAATCATAGCTCAGGATTGTGGCTTGGCTGTGCAGCTCAGGATTCCAGATCAGGAGCGCACAGAGCCTTGGTTTTTTGAGCAATGAGTGTTTTGCACTGTGTATCATTTGCTTTGTATATTCTTTCTTTGTTGCTGTTGCTTTTCTCTTCTTTGTCTTTTCTGTTGAACTGTTTTTATCACAACCCACGAATGGGAGAGAGGAATGAGCGAGTGACTGCATAGTTCTTTGTTCCTGGCTGGGGCTAAGCCATGACAAGTTCGGAAATGACACTTGGTTTTACATTTTACTCTCTTTTTTGTTGTAGGTGCATATTGGGTCAATGTTTTTAGAGAACTGTGTTCTCTAAAGGAAGAAGGATCTCATGTTGTAACTTCTAGTTCCAGTTCTATCACTGAGTCCCAATAATTTCAACTATTTTCTTCTGAGTGCATTGTCTTTCTTTTGTCTATGTTGAAGCTCATCTTCCACCTTTTTTGTGTACTCTGCTATTTTTGAGAGGCCCTTCTGACTACCTGAAAAATTCCTGCCGAAGGATCAGACCCCAAATTTAGCATAAATCAGAGTGTAACTGAACATCAGGCAGGAAGATGATATGTAAGTTTCTAGCTAATGTTTTTAAAGGCCTGTATCACAAAAAAACCCCAGTGCTTACTTAGCTTTCTCAGTCCCCTCCTTCATTAGCACTTGTTTGCATGTAGTTTTCTTATACAGAGTATTAAAATATCTCATGGTATGGACTGTTCTGATCATAAATTTACCTAGCACCTGATTTTAGCCTAGCATCTGGTACCAAGATAATTCTCATTGCAGATGTGCTAGCTCACTTTCAGACTCCCATCTGGAGTGAACTAGATGACCCGCTCCCTACAGGAAACCTTAACTTCCTTGACTGGTTCTTAAGAAGATACCTGAACTGCATTGTTTTGGCTGCCACTACTTTGACAATCCTTCAGTGTTTAGTAAGCACCACACTTTCATATTCTCATGCATGTCCCTGGGTGTGCAACACATGTTCCTGCTCATGCTCTAGAATCATCATAATGAGAGGCTGCAGTGCAGTTTTCACTTTTGTTTAGCTCAAGGTGCATAACCATAAAAAAAATTAAGAGGTCTCGGGGCTCTAGGCATGCCACTTGGGACCGCAGGGGCACACTTACACAAGCGTTTCACTTCAAATGAAAAATGGAAGTTGAACATGTATCTCTGTTCATCCATTATATCCTTGTACTGTGCTTTAGTTCACTTCAAAAGTGGCCTTGGAGCACAGGAAATTCCTTCTGGATGAAATTTACCTGGAGGGTACACTCCAGATATGTACGTGATGCACTTCAGCAAGGGGTATTCAGTCTGTAGCACGAGACCCCTGCCAGTTCCCTTCAAAACAAACAGTATGAATGTCTGATCCCTGGCACCACCTGCACATCTATTCCTATTGCAGTATGCTACTTACTACTGTAGACACAGCTGAGTGACCTGGGTTGAGCACTAAGCACTGTGGATGTGAGCAACGTGCCACGAAAAGTGCTGTCCCACGGCTTTTGTGGACATTAACTGCTATATACCGGTTGCCTTAGGGTTTCTGTCCATGGTGTTGTCTGGAAAAAAAGGCAGAGGTGATCTCCGAGACTTGAGGTGTTTCTTTTACAACCTAGTATTGCCCGCTGCTTGAGAGTGAGAAGATTGTTCATGAGTTACGTCTTTTTTTACTAAGAACATGACAGAATCTAACTTGAAAGCGACTAATAGATCCTAATAGGGGTTGCCTTCCCTCCCCATGAAAAAGAGAATAACCCCTGTGGTACTGCAGTGACAAAACCAACATAACTGAATAAAAGGATTTTAGATCATGGAGCACTTTGCCATCCCATTAACACAATTTTGGAAGTGATTACTGCTCATCCTGCTTGATACTACACTAAAACAAGGGGGAAAACTACAAATCTAATTGAAGCATTCCAGGATTGTATAACGCCTTGACTAAAAGTAGTAGTAAACAGTGGAGGATAGGTGATGAAGTGCTTCTAATCTGTGTATCCGAAACTACTTTCCTAGAGGTGGAGCAGGTAAAGATGGTTCTGAATCTTGGAGCTGTATGCTATGTGACCTGACCTGAGCTTGGTCCTGCTGTGGTGTCATTATGGGAGAGGCTTTGCACAGCATTGCCAGTATTGACCCATTAAGAAGGTCAGCCATAAGTTTCTCTGAATGTCAGTGTAATGTTTCATAGGGTATGAAAAATTATTCATATGAAGTTTAATACGAGAACAGGAATGTATTTAAGACAGGTGATGATATCATACCTAATCATTTCTACCTAATAGTATGCCTTCTGGCATCAGTTTTGGGTCTGGCTGGCTGCCTTTTTGCTTTCATTACATTTATTAATTTCTGGTCATAACACAGAAATTAACATTGTTCTTGAGAAACTTCTATTACTATCATCAAGTGGGAGTATCATCTCAGTGGAGATCTATTATCATGCAAGATGATTAGGAAGTATGGAATGAAAAAACTGGTAAAACGTGGCACAAAGTAAATGTACTTTTGCTATAGATGGGGAAATCACAGACTGTAAATGACAGGAGAAAAATCTTGATATTCTAGTTAATCACAAAGTAGGTATGGACTACTATGGTCAAGTCACAAGGGAAGAAGCGAGTACAGTTTCAGAATTGCTGTTATTTGGCAATAATAACTGCTTCTATGGAAAACAGTCTGTATCTGTAAAACAGTTTGTTTATGTTGACAGCGAGGTGCTAGTCAGCTTTCTAGGGTGAACAGCAGAGGCAGACCCCTTAATGCGTTCAGTTTATTGAAGGATTTCTAAGGAACTTATGGTAGTATATATTAGATATGATTAGACAGGTACTTCCTTCCAAATATCTTTTTCTGTGGCTAAATTATATGTGGAGACTTATCTGCTCATAAAAGTGATAGGATGACTGGCACTCTACAGCTGAGATAACTTGATAAATATCTAAATATGTGTATCTGTGGGACATGGTGGTGTGGTACTTCTTTATGAATTGAGAGGCTTTAGAAAAAAGTCTTCTCTCCTGCTCTGACACTGGCACTTGCAGAGGAAGCATGTAGCTCTAGCTGCTGAATATAAGGTGGTGGAATACTCTTGAAAATCTTTACTGAAGCCAGTGGGATGTCTGCCGTTGGTTTCACTGGCAATTGAAGCTTCTGAAAGCAAATAAAAGATGTTTTAGGAGGTTCTCAGTAATGTAAAGTAATGCCCTTTGAAATCTACTTAAAAGGGTATTAGCTCCCTACCTTGAAAAGAAACTGGATCTGCCTTGAGAGGAGGTAAAAAGAACATTTGTGTAACTGGTGAAAACACAAGAGACTTGTTTTGAATGTAGATGGAAATTTTAGAGATTGGCTTGCAAAAGGAAAGGTCAGCAGAAAAACCTAGTGAATCAGAATGTGAAAAGATTTGAGATATGACAATTGTTAGAGAAGTAAAAGCCATGACAACAGCACTAGGATGCAGCTTTAGATAACTGCTTTAAAGAACATGCATTACTATGAACAGCTGACAAATTCAGGTAGACTGGACATGGCAAATTATAATTTAGTGGTTTGGGGTGGAGGGGATTCTTGGCGTTGAATACAAGGGTAGTTGAAATGATACTTGTGTCCTGTTTGCTGTATGACGGACATTAAATGTGCTGGTTGTATTTTGAAGCTAAATATTACACACAGTTCTGTATGTCTGTGTGTTGTTCCCCCTCCCCCCCATTTGTTAGTAGACTGTCAGTAAGATCTGTGAACTTTCTTTTTTCTAAAGCACTATATTTGGTGTGGGTTTTGCACAGAGAATAGATACATACCTTAGGTGGGGATTTTTCTGACTTTGGTAGCTTTCTGGATGGGGGCAAAAGTAAGTTGGGTTTCGATTGAAAGCTGAAGTATAAAGGCAGACACGGTAAAAACTTGATTTAGGTATTGTTAGTTTCTATTCTCAAATTTCCCATCTGTTATGTTGTAGACATGTACAGACATCATAAAATGTGGTTGTAACATGTTTGTCATTTGAAGGACTTTGATTTTGTTGTGATAATTCAGAAAATAAAACCAAATTAATTGGTAGCTAGGAATCATTCACAAAAATAAATACTAAAATATGTCTTTTATCTGTGTGAGCCGAACACTGGCAGAGTACGGGAACAACCACAAAGCCACAGATAAAATTAAAAGAATAAATTTATTTCCATTACCTCCTGATCCAGGGAAATTCTGTAACAGCACTTGGGAAGAGGAAACACAAGCAGGAACACAGGGACTTCAGAGCTCATTCCTAGGTAGAAAATGTGAATCCCAAAACTATTGCTTTGCTTATATTTTATCACTGAAAGGTGGAGTAGTTTTCCACTGTGCTTTTGTCTTTCTCAGAGCAGTGCAGAGATCTCAAGCATGTTTTCTATCTAGGATGGTCCTGGGTTTAGTACAAGCAAGCCTTCAGCTTACCTGAACACAAAAGGTTCTACTTGTCAAGCACCCAAGTCTAGGCAATTATTAGCATGATTTATGTGTTTTTCTACATCCCATCTGCAAGGTCACTTGAGCGTGTTTTACAGTTCCTCCTCACCAATCTTCCATTACATTCCTCCAAATTATTTTATCTAATATATAAAAACTTGCTTTAGAAACATTGCAGATACTCTGTGTGTTTAATGGCCATTTGACAGTGTGATAACACTATAACTAAGGTAACAGACAAGAAAATAAGGAAGACTGGCAAAACCAAAACAAATCTGTATGGCTGCATAAAAGAAAACTGAAGTGTAACTGTGATTGATATAGTGAAAATAAAAGGGTACTTTTTTGTGGAAAATTAAACTTTGAAACAAAAGAAAATCAAACATGTTTAGTGTTGTGTGGAAAAAAACATCTGTCACTAGTAACTAGCGTTTTTTTCTTGGGGCTTAGCAGCAGGGCTGTCTGTATAAGGCAGGGGGACCATGACAAGTGCTGATTGCCTGAATAGGGGCATCGCCACAGTTGAGATATCAAACCTGGCATTATTTTTTACCATGGGATTTTTTCCTTGAAGTTTGGTATAGGCATTGTTTGGCGAGTAGAGGATTATTTTTCACCTCCCTGAGCTCTGTGAAAGCAGAAAAGCCCTTCCACCAGAATTGCCAGGGTTGGAGCCAGCACAGGAGACAGTTTTCCAGACCATGGTAATTCTGGTAAATGCTGCTTTTGGATTTGCACCTTCGTGTTTCTCCTAAACATGTTTTTATGTATGTAACTTGAGGTTTGTATGATTTTTAAAAGCAAGTGAAGAAAATTCTGCTTTTTGCGACTGTAGTTTTTGGATATAAAGTGGCAGACAGTGAAGTTCAATCATGCGCAGGTGTCTCTAGATGAGATAACATTTGAATAACATTGAATAAGATTAGGAAATCCATGGCTTTTTCACAAATGCCTGCTGCAGTCTTTCAAGGAATGGGCAAGTTCTGTTGCAGAGGTCATCAGCATGGCTCTGTAGCAGATGTTAATTTGTATATTTTTGCATTCATATATGAAACATCTACAGTTGGAAAAGCTAAGCGCTCAGCTGACAGCCACTACCTGAGCTAATGTAACACATTTATGAGCCTGTGGCAAGTTCAGAGGGTGTAACATAAGTTGGGAATTTCCTTTACTGAGTGTTGGGTCTGTTAACATTGCCATATCCTGGTCCTGCTAAAAATAATTGCCTGGGTTTGAGCTGACAGAGGTTAAACAACTGCATGATGATCACATGATAGCATGACACAAATGGGCGAGGTTCTGCTGCTGGTTTCTAGGGAGGAATTTGAGCCTTATAGTGGAAATTATGAACCTTTCTTCTCCATAGCCTTCACCAGAGCCTGTGTGTAAATGTTAATTATTACATCTCGAAGTTATTTGCAAGACTTCACAAAAATTTTGCATGTGAAGTGCAAGTATACTGTTTTGAGTGGGTGCACTTTAATTATGTGGAAAGGTGGGGAAAGCTGTGGTCTTTTTCCAGCTTTATTTCTGGAGTCACTTGGAAGAGTGCAAAGAGGTTTGAGTCACATGTCAGCCAACACTTTAACCCAGACTGTAATTTAGAGAACATCAATCCATAATTAGCACTGATAACTTTCATTTCTGCGAAGTATTAGGAAGATGAAAAGGCCATGGTTTTCATTGATTTCTGCTTCAAAATTGTTGGTATTTTTGAGAAGTTTTGCAGGTAGAATGTGTTCAGTTTGCTTAGAGGTAAGGATCTAAGTACAGCTTGTTATTTGTGATCAGTTGGCACTGCTGCCCAGGTTGAGGGCTAGTTAAAATGTTTTATTTAGCCCTCATCACTTCCTTTTGCTGCTGCTTCCTAAATCTTTTTCTGCACCAACAGCTACTCTAAGGACTCTTACAACGGAGGGGATATATCTGATATTTCTGCGAATGTGTGTGCTTGCTTTCTTGTGTTTGTTATCGTCAGATTACTAGGAAGAGAGGGAATAGAGAGTTGATGTTCTTCACTTGTATTGATTAGGGTAAGAATATTGTAACGTATTTAAAGTAATTGTGTAGTGTTGGCTTAACGTATGTTCATGTTGTACTGCTGTATTTACAGCAATATTTTTTGCTTGCTCTAATCAGTAGACGATAAGCCAGATGCCACACACTGTATGACAGAACATTTTTATACAAAAACTAGCCTTTTCACATAACTTCTCCATTAATTTTGAGCCCTGTGGCAATGGAACAACTTCCTTGAAAAAGTTTTGCTTGTGATGTGAATTCTAGTCATGTAAGGAGAGACACTAGAAAAAGCTGAGTGAAGAGCTGGTGTATCAGTGCTAAGGCTCTACTTTTCCTCATTTGTTTTTGAGGTGTGTGTGAAGATAGTCTTTCTTGAATCACTTGTTCATTTTTCAGTTTGTCATAAAATTAATGTTTACATAAACAAGTTTACATTTCAGATTTTGATACCAACTCTAGAAAATGCACCACAGGTCAGGGACTTTGACTTGAACTGCTCTTTGCAGATTGTTTTGGCTCTTACGCTTTAGCATTTGTAGCTTGGTCTTGCTTTATATGCTAGACGAGGTTTATGCCAGCGTAATTGGTTGCTGGCATTCCTGAATTTCACAGCTGCTGTATTCAGCTGTGTACTACAAAAATATAATGGAATACTGTTTGTGGAGAGCAAGAGACAATTGTAAAGATGTAAATGTGCTTTTTGGCACTTCAGTAACATGTAAACTTTTAGTAACACAAAGAATTTTTAGAAATAAATTCTATGGATACATTGCCAGTTTAAACATTATAGTGTACTTTTTCTATTTAAGCTGAGAATGTTTAGAAGATGGACATAAATTTTATTTTTGTTAGTGTTTTAGGATTTTTTTTAATTCAGTCCTGGCTTTCTTGGCTGGGGAAATGGATGTAAACTGGCACAGAAATGGAAGATTTTATTGTAATTCTTTTGTTACAGCTACTGGCTTACTGTGTTTGTGAGAGTATTTAGTATTTTCTATTCGTTTATCAGGCTGCTTTGATCTCCTTTCACTTGTTGTGGCAAAGATGAAACCTTGTTTTATTGTTATTTGTTCTCTGTCAAAAGCAAGAAAGCACGGGATCAGGTAATAGGACCTTTGTGATGGCTCTGCAACTGATACATTGTCATAGGTTTCAGCTGTGCATTGTGCTTTTCTTCTTCAGTAATGGTTATTACAATATTGTATAGAATATGTTTTGCTAAACTTTCAGTTTTCATATATAAGTTTTCTTTTGATTCTGGATTGACAGCTGGGCTGAGCCTTAAAACAGTAGCAGGAGATAATAGCAATGTAAGCTTGAAGAGTCTTCTAGTTCCCACCGATTTTGTGACCTTGCATCCAAACATCCCACGTGGAAGTGGGAGGAGTGGCACTGTTACAGGAAGGCAGTGGCTTCTGTTACTAGTTTTCTGATGAACCAGATAGCTAATTGAAAAAGTTCAGCAGTTGGGTGTTCTTGCACAAAATTAGGTCTCTCAGCTGTTATTAAAAGCAGAAAAATTAATGAAGTGGTTTATTAAGGATCTTGCTCAAAGAAAACACACAGAAGTGCTTGTCCAAGGAAATGAGATGCAAGAGTGTTGTGCTTGGCAAGTCTGCTTCAGCCCAGCCACCAGCAGAATTTGGGCAGGCTCCTGGGGGTGGTGAGTGTGCACAGTGGTGTTTGAATGAGGGGAGAGGGAAGACTGCCCGTCCATGGAGGGGCGGGCACGGGAAAGCATGGCTGCAGTCTCTGCCAATGCAGCTCCTGGCAGCACCTTTGTGGGGAATGTAGGCTAGACCATCCCTGCAGAGCACACAGCTGGGGCGCGCGAGTGGTGCTTGGGAAGCACAGAGGGAAGGATTTATTCATACAAAACCTGGCTCAGGGAAATAAAAACTAACGAATGCTAGAGGTAAGGAACCAAGTGAAGCAGAGAGGGAGGGTTTTCTTTTTAAAGTAACAAAAAAAAAAAAAAAATTACTTATACTGCTTTAGTTGTGAAGTGAATCCTATGCTTTGGGCAAGGACAGGCACAGAGGCTGTAAATGCGTATGTAACATGTGTTACCAGTGAAGTGAGCACTGCAGATGTGAAAGCAGTGCTGCCCAGGAGTGCCAGCTGCTCTATGGGTCTCCCAAGCGCTATACTTTTCCTGAATTTCAATTCCTCTCTTTTTCTGCACATTATATATTAAGAGTACACTGATTTGCTGTTACCTTCCATGATGCTTCCCCATAGACTCTCTTCTTGCTTAATTTTAAGTAGGTGTGAGTTTTGGTAGTCTTTTCAAAGAAATATTAACAGTGTAAATTTGTTACTTGCACTGTTAGGTGAGATAATTTGGGATAGCAGTCAAGGGTTTTCTTCCTTTCTGTCCCTCAGCAGGCCCTAAGAGGCTTAGGCTGTATGAAAACATTAACTTCGGGAAACTGTCAAATTATGACTGAAATGACTAGAACGGAAATTTGAAACATCAGCCAAGGAGAAAGCTGGAGTTGATTTCAGGACCTGAGAGCTTTAGGAAAGAAGAAGAGTAAGTGCAAGGTAGAGGACACCCAGACCAGAGCAGACTTACAAGCTCTGCACTGTGCTTCGCCCCTAAGTGGGGGCTGAGCAGCAGCAGTAGATGCACAGGCTGCTCTAGGATGGTTGTTCCTGGTGTGGGAGCTGCATGTGGCCGGTGGGCATCCAGAGGGAGACTCAGGGCAGGTCGAGTGAGGGATTGTTTGTTTGTTCTATGTCTCGTTGAACGGGGGATGTTAGAGGATGTTACAGGAGCAGTTGCATTGGACTCCTATTCTTTAGAAACACCAGTTCTTTTTGCTCCTAGGGCAGAGCACTGATGTGAAATCAATGTGACACCTGGGTCTTGATACTTTTGTGTCAGTGCATGGCTGCTCTGCTCTTCCAATTGCTTCTCGCTAACGTGTAAGAAGAAAGACATAAAAAAATTGCTGTACACTACATGTTTAAGAAGAAATGTCCTTACTCCTACTGAAAGTTTACAGATTTTATTGTACTTTATGGGGGCCTGCTGGCTTTGGGTCTTTTGCTGGAGAAGTCAAGACAATTTTACCTTAACTCAATTCCCCAGTTCTTTTTAAAACAGTAATTGGCATGATTGTTTCAGGCAGTTTAATTTGAATTGAATTACTAACTGATTGGATGCCCATAAGAAATGGATATCAGAATACAATTTCGGGGGGCTTTGCTTCTGCATTGGGGCGTGTAATGTCAAATCAGCCTAGAAGAGGTACAAACAGGCCTTTGTGGAGCACACCTCAGGAGACTCTACATCAGTGGGAGTAAATAGTCTTGGTACTGGAGTTTCTTCTCTCAGAAGAGAGGGCCTAAGTGATGTGGCTTTCACGTGGTGATTTGTTTACTTATCACTCAGTTTTCTATTAATTGAGTTTTTAACTTGAATTGCGGATCTGGTATGAGCCACTTCACAGTGTGTGGCCAGGAATCATCTCCTTTTTATCACATTACTTTTTTTAATCCTCTTTTTCCTACTTCTCACTGTGTGTCTCAGTGCAGGGACGAAAATTACTTATTGAATTTTTTTTACCAGTTCATAAGTGATCATTTGTGTTTGCGTTCTAGGCCGAATTCACCAAGCTATGGTAACGTCCCTAAATGAAGATAATGAAAGTGTAACTGTTGAATGGATTGAAAATGGGGATACTAAAGGCAAAGAGGTAAACTCAATTATTTTACAACTTTTCTCTTTTAAAAATGTGTGATCCATATGACTATTACTTTGGTATTTATGCTGGAAACAAGGAGAAAGTATTAGTCCTAAATTACTTGATAAATTTTTTGTTACAGTTTTGCATGGTACCTGTTGGGCAAATGCTGGTTTCTGTTGTATTAAATTTGGCTTCCTGAGCTCTGTGTCATGGCTTTTATATAGTTCTTTTAATCTTTTCATTGATTTTTGAACCATATTACAAAGGCTGACGTTGTTATCCTCTTTTTAAAGGTAGTAAAGTAAAATTTTTGAGGGGGACAATTACCTGCACTTTAGACAGGAAACTAGCGGAAGACCTAGATTAGAAAACTGTATTTGTATTACTGAGGAGTTGATGAGAAATATTGAACTGTTTGTTTGTTTGCTTTTTTTATTTATTTTTTTTTTTGGCAATAGTTTTCCGGCCTTGCTTTTCTTGAGGAACCGTGTCTTTGTTTGCAGTGCTTTCTGTCCCCTGTTCTTTTACATTTTTGACTGCGTTGCCAGTTTCAGCTGCAGTTTGGAGAAGCGTCTGAGAAATAATTACTTGCTGGTTTTATGAAAACACAGGAAGAAGGAAAAAAAAAGTGAGAATGTCCTGGTGATCTCATCAGCTAAGCTCATCCCTCTGGACACATAGAATCCATACAGTGGTGAGGTCTTTCAAAGGTCTGGCCGTGGGAATGGCAGTCCATAGAGACCACAGCTATTTAAGATTTTTAGGAAACCAAGTTTCAGTAGGTCTGAAACCGGCTATTTTCCTGCCCCTCCCCCCATTACACTTTATGACGTTTTGAATGAGTAACACAAGAAATATAATAGTAGGATAAATTTAATGTGGTTTCAACTGCACTTTTGTTTTCGGGGTCATTGTAATTCATCTGTTTCTCTTGCACTGTCTTGGAAATTTCAAATAATTGAGATCTTTTTATGTTACAGGATGTCTTTCTTATTCTGGAGTTATTGTCAAATTACCACAGTAGTGGTACTGACTACTTCTGTTTTAATTTAATCACGTTGCAAAATTATTATCTATTGGTCATTCTTAATTCATCTCTTTTTTGAAGCGTGTGTTTTCAAATACTATGAAGACTAAAACCTACACTGCTTTTAGTGGACATAAAATAGTTCAGGTTATAGAATTAATAAATTCTGAGGTAAAACCACTAAATATATTTAATGTTTATTCTCAAACGTATCAAGAGATGTGGAGAGGGTGAATATTGTTCTGAGACTCATAAATGCCTTTTATATTCTTTTACACAGATTGACTTGGAGAGCATATTTTCACTTAATCCAGATCTTGCTCCTGACGAAGATATTGAACCTAGTCCAGAGACACCACCACCACCTACTCCATCAGCCAAAGTAAACAAAATCGTGAAGGTTGGTAATTCCTGTGCTACATATTCATGCTAAACTTACAGTACTACTGTATATGTTGTTATGCTTGAACTTTTAACTTCAGCTTTTGTGTTTGTGATGCTACTTGTTAACTATATTCCTTTCATTTTCCTGTGATGAAAAGGAGTTTCTGAAAATTTCCTAAGAACAGGTTTGGTAGAGACAGAGTTGAGGACTACTATTTATATATCTTAAATATATCTCAAGGAAAAATACAGAAAAGATTTTGAAGGTTGTTTTGAAACAGTATGTATGGTGTAAGCAATGCTCACTCAAGTGTCTTTAGGGAGGGATTTGGAAGCAATCACCTCTCTATTGCTGACATGTTGTTTTCATTCACTGGAAAGAAGCAGAGGTGGGGTTGCAATTTATGTTATCCATAATAAGGTGGTTGAGTAACAGAGATTTCTTCCTTTCTAGAGTCGACGAACTGTGGTACCTGTTAAGAATGACACTCCTTCCCGAGATAACAGAGGTAAATGTTATCTCTTTCCATTTCAAGGAAGTTAAAAATATGGGAACATTTTAACCTCCTGCTCACTTAACATTCTTTAATAGTTCTGCGTTTCTAGTTCATTATGTATGCATGTGACATGTAAAAGACATGCCATTTGCCTCTGGGGTTGTTAAGCAAACTGGAAATCTCATTCAGTGGGAATAAGTTTTTTCGAACTAATATGGTTTAAATTTGAGACCTCTTATTGATTGGCTCTCCTGATGTCCATACATGTTGTTGTTTGTAGTAAATAATCTGTTTAGTATGAAATAACCCTGTAACCTGTATTTTAATAGGTCCTATGCATCTTATTATTCATAGCTGGCTAAAGTATTTGTTCTTTGCTGGCCTTGTAATTAAGTTTTTCTCAGCACACCATCATTTTTTTTTTTTTTTTTTAGTGTAGTCAATTTGTACTGTAGACTAGGTCTTCTGTCATATTTGGAATGATCTGGACATTTGTCTTAGATTGTCCTGTTCAATAACTGTTTCCGTATTTGTCTCTGTTGCACAGTGAGCTGGCCTCTGTTTGACATGTCATCTTGAGGCTGCTAATCAAAGCTGATGCCTTCACTTTTGTACTCTTCTGGCAGACTCCAGTTGGAACATGTGCAGGAAATGGGCCAGCTGAATCAGAGTTGCTTGGAGCAACTCTTTAAAAAACATTTTAAAACATTCAGCTCTGCTAGAGAGGGCTGCATGCTCACCACTTTTACTGCATTCACTGGGAGCAGACATGACTGCATCTTCAGGAACTGGAATCCTTAGCATGTATAGAATAAATGCATAAGTTTAAACATATTAATTGTATCTCTTCTCCTGTCAGAATAGTGTCAAAAAAGTTTGTTTCTTTCATTCACAGATGGAATTGCACTTTCTTTTGTATCCCTCTGCTCCTGCAGAGATTGTACATTTCATGGGGTGGGACCCTTTTGTAACATCTAGAGAATATGAAACAGCAGGGCTGCTTTTCTTCCTCAGTTTTTGGGTTTAATCACAATATAGACAGAATTCCAGCACTTCTAAGCTTCAGGACTGTGTATCTCTAAGTACATTCTTACATAATAAGTATTCAAAAATATACACCTGCAGCACTGGTACTGAATATGTTTTGTTGGTGTATAGCGCTAGAATAAAAAAGACTGTGTACCAAATGTCTTCATTAATACAGTTTGTACAGTTATGACTCCCCCTCACCCACAGTGAATTATTGTGTCTGGAAAGGGGTCTCATTTTATCTCATAATGAAGCATTTTTGAGTCAGGTAGAAACATTAGTCTTCCATGTTCAGATGAGCTTTCTTCTTTTCCTTTGCAGTGGTTGGTTCTGCACGTGCGCGACCTACTCAGCTTCCCGAGCAGTCTTCCTCCTCTCAACAGAATGGTAGTGTTTCAGATATATCTCCAGTTCAAGCTGCAAAAAAGGAATTTGGACCCCCTTGTATGTAAACCATGTATCAAGGATTCATTCATTCTGGGCATTACGTATACATTCTCTTGGATTATGTTGTTGTCCATAAATGACAAATGATCTACATGCGCAGTTGTCTATAGGCTTCCTTGAGAAGCTTCTTTGGAGAGCTGTGGCTAGAGAAATGTTCAATTCTGTCATAGTTGGGCCAGTATTTTGAGTTTGTTTTTCCTTTATCTTTTTTTTAACCGTGGTGGTGGTGTGTTTGATTTTTATGTTTCTTTAATTTGCCTGAGCTTTCTTTTAATTCAAAACAAGAAGTCACATGCATCTGTCCAAATAATTTTTGAGCATAGCTGTACTTATATTTTTGTTTGTGTAATTATTGTCCTGTGATTTTTTTTCTAATTTATTTGTTTTAAAAAATTTAGAAATTAAATTGCTGTAATTATTCTGTACTGATACTGATTTTCTGAAAAGATAGTTGTTAAAAACAAATGCATTGTAATTATTTATAAATTAGTACACTTGAAATGTTACAATGTAAATACTGAATTCATACACCACTGAAAATATTTTAAAATTGTATCGTTTTCTTTAAGCACGTAGAAAATCTAATTGTGTAAAAGAGGTTGAAAAATTGCAAGAGAAGCGTGAAAAAAGAAGGTTACAGCAGCAGGAACTTAGAGAAAAGAGAGCTCAGGTTAGTATTTGTAGCTCGGGTGGAAAAATTATGTCAACAAGAGAAATTTGCAAAATCGTTGTGGTTTTTTTCAGTCTTTAATAATTCTTTGTGAACTCCTAAGAACCTGGAAATTAAGTGTTTTTAAGTAGTTCAGTGCTTGGTTGCATTGCTGTTGTAAGTATTACTTTAGACAGTTGTCCCCCTCTTTTTTCCCTGCAAAATAATTGCTTTCAATTGCTTACCGTGCCATGTGTTCTTCAAAGATCGAGTACTGATGATAGCTTCTTAGGCTAAATATATTGTTGAAAATCACAAAGCCTGTGGCTTTTAGATAGTGCTGTTATTCTAGAATAGGCATTACAATATCATGATAAATTGTTCTTTATGGGCTTTGATGCTTTGTAGAATATCTGTTTGAAACTCAAGTGTGAACCATGACTTTTTAGATTTTTTTTTCTTTAAACCTGTCCTTGCATTTATAGTCTAGCTTTAAATCATGGAAGCTGTTTGGCAGCAATTTTTTAGAAACTCATGTGAAAGAAATGAAGTTGCTTCTCCCGTGAGAAAAATCTCTTAATATTAAATGACTCTCTGTCACAGTGGCATAAAAGCTTTTGCAAAACCAGTAGTGTAATTTTGTTGGCAGCCCCATGCATACGCGTTAGTCTCTCTAAAGAGATACTAGCAATCCACTACTGACATGAGAAGTACCACCACCACATAAATAAATCAGGCAATTTAATCCGTGGCGTAATGATGTTCGTAAGTTGACCAAAAATCACGTGTGTTGAATTTATATTCTCTAATTTCCATCCATTTACACAAATGTGAAACATTACTATGTCTTTATGTGTGAGGAACAAACATTTTGCTTTATACATTACAATTCTTTGATGTGGTACTACACTTAATTTTTTTTTTTTTATCACTTTTGTGAAGACTCCATTTGCATCTGAGTCTTAAACTTCTGTATCATAGAATAGAGAAATACTAGAATCATAGAACAGGATGGGTTGGAAGGGACCTTGCTGCACGGAGGAGAAGGACCTGGGGGTGCTGGTTGACAGCCAACTGAACATGAGCCAGCAGTGTGCCCAGGTGGCCAAGAAGGCCAACGGCATCTTGGCTTGTATCAGAAATGGGGTCACCAGCAGGTCCAGGGAGGTTATTCTCCCTCTGTACTCGGCACTGGTGAGACCGCACCTCGAATACTGTGTTCAGTTCTGGTGAGGCTCTGGAGCATGTTTAGAGAAGAGCAACAAAGCTGGTGAGGGGGCTGGAGAACAAGTCTTATGAGGAGCGGCTGAGAGAGCTGGGGTTGTTTAGCCTGGAGAAGAGGAGGCTGAGGGGAGACCTTATTACTCCCTACAACTACCTGAAAGGAGGTTGTGGAGAGGAGGGAGCTGGCCTCTTCTCTCAAGTGACAGGGGACAGGACAAGAGGGAATGGCCTGAAGCTCCGTCAGGGGAGGTTCAGGTTGGATATCAGAAAAAAATTCTTCACAGTAAGAGTCATTGGGTACTGGAACAGGCTGCCCAGGGAGGTGTTGGAGTCGCCTTCCCTGGAGGTGTTTAAGGAACAGGTGGATGAAGTGCTGAGGGACATGGTTTAGGGAGTGTTAGGAATGGTTGGACTCGATGATCCATTGGGTCCTTTCCAACCTTGTGATTCTGTGATTCTGTGACCTTTAAAGGTCATCCAGTGCAACCCACCTGCAATGAGCAGGGACACCTTCCACTACTGGATCAGGTTACTCAGCCACATCCAACCTGACCTTCCAGGGATGGGGCATCAGCCACCTCTCTGGGCAACCTGTTTACTGGTGGTGAGGCACTCTTGCAGTAAAAAAAGTCTTTCTTCTGTATGAGGAAGCTCTGTTTATCTTAGTGACTTGTATGTATCTGTGGTTTGTGTTGCTTTGTATGTTCTGTTGTAGTTGTAGTTGTGAAATGCAGCAATGACTAGCCAAGCACTGTCTTATAGTAGGGAAGGCCTTTAAAAAGGTTTTTAAGAAAATTAAGGCAAACCCTTTTTCTGTAGCAAGCAGTACTCCTTTCTGGATGTCAAAATGAAATATTTCAGCAGTAATACATTTTATATGGACTTACTATCAGCAGTTTTTAATTCACTGTAGACAGAGTGAACAACATCAAAGTATGGTCAACTTCTGATTACCAGGGCATGGATTTACCTGAGGTGAGGTTCAGCTGTGTCACAGATCTAGCGACATGAGCTGGCTCCATTTCAGCTTGTTAACCCCAATTCAGTGCCTTCTGAGAGTGCCTGTGCCGTTTCCACAACCAGCTGTGATCTAGAACGAGTTTTATATCATTTGTAGGGAGCTATGCAAGGCTTAATGAGTTCTGAGCACTGGAGCTGGTGATGTATGGCATCAGCAGCATGTCCTGAAGTGCTGTCAAAACTGACAGTGCAGGGAGAGATTACAGGAAGGACATTTGAACAGTTCTGCAGAGAGCCAGCTTAGCTCACAGTAAGGTCAGGCTTCGCAGGTCTTGGTTTGGGGGACTCCATACGTGGCCGCTTACATGTCCATTTGCTCTGGTACTGAGGGCTCCAGGCTTAGGGATGTGATAACTTCTAAGCCCATAGTACTATGTGTCCTTGGGATTACTTCTGCTTTTTTGGATGGTTTTAGGACTATTAGTAGATTTTCCAGTGCATCCAAGTTTACTGTAGGAGTTAACACAGGACCACTGGCAGGATCAGTTTCCTTTAACCAGCTTGGATCCATCAGGGTTGTGTTTAGAGCAGCTGGGGCGCCTGCACTGTCCTGTGCATTGTGTGCTGTACCTACGTAATACAGCGTATCCATCTGTCCACTGGACTACCTTCTCTCAGGTTAAGAAGCATTTACTACATGTGCTGTCTGGTGTCATGCAATTGTTTGGAGCTGTTTCTTTAGTGATTCTGGCAAAGGTGGGAGTAATTTCTCTTTCTTGAGTAGACAGTTAATGAGTCCTCAGTTAATAAGTATTTTTTATTACTGTCAACCAAAATCATGAAATAGAAGGTGTGTAATTGTTTTGCTTTATGGCCAGTAAATTAGCTGTCTCAGAATGAAAAAAAGCGTTAAACTTGTGTTTGAGGCATTTCTGGCAGTTCGGAGAAAAAAATAAGGGGTCAGTTAATGTGTATTTTTCCTATAAATAAATATAGAAGATGCTGAAATTAGTCCATTTCAGGGAAAAGAAGTGTGTTAGAAACTCTCTTGCTTGCTTTCATAGGACGTTGATGCTACAAACCCAAATTATGAAATTATGTGTATGATAAGAGATTTCAGGGGAAGTTTGGATTATAGACCACTAACAACCGCAGATCCTGTGAGTACCCCAGTAATGTGGATTTTTTTTATCCTTTTGTATTTTTTGCTTTGTGTTTTAAATTTTTTAATGTATATTTCTGCCTGCAAACAAAAAATAAGTAGTTTAAAATATATTAGTATTCTTTATAACACGAGAGTTTTTTTCAGTAATTTGATATTGAAATTAGTAGGTATTGAAAGTCCTAGTTTATTAAATTATTGATCATTATTTTATAGACAAAATACATAACATAATACTCCAATATACTAAGTAGTCACTGAGCCTGTGTATTATAAACTTTTCTGTGGTGCTAGGGGAAGGGCATGCAAAACCATTAAGCTTCTCTGAAAAACCCTGTTGAGTGTAAAGATTGCTATTTGATCTTTGAAGATTATGAAGGCAGAGAAGTTAGTGGATTATTTGCAGAAAAGTTAATGGAGAAGAATCCTTAAATGATGGTGAGTATCAGATCTTTGTGGAAATCAGAGATTGTCACAAATTCTGTCTACAGCTCTACCCTGTTGGACCTGGATTTGCTTGTAGTGTTCTGAAATGTACCTGTTACTTTCCAGGATTAGACCATTGTCTGCAGGGAGTTTTGTTAATGTATGGTTTTCCTTTTTTGGGTTCTTGGCTATTGTGCAGGCACAAGGGTCTTTTATGTGTTCATATGAGTCACTGTCTTGAAAATTCATCTTTGTTTAAATGATTGGTAATTAATTTAAGAATAGAAGCAAAATAAAGTATAATATTTTATAACTGGTGTTGAGGTATAGTTCACTGAAAGATTGTTTCCTTTACAGATTGATGAGCACAGGATATGTGTTTGTGTACGAAAAAGACCACTCAATAAAAAAGGTATGGCCATTTAATATTTTGCTGATTTTTTTTTTTTTCTGAAAAGCTTCTTCTGATAGTAATTCTATTTTTATTAGAGATCTAGAAGTATCAATTGAAGGCGAAACTTTGTTACACTAAGCAACATGTGTGACAGGTCCAGAAAATTCATAGACTTGTCATAACCTGGATAAAGATGGGGAGAAAAAGAGTTTGACTGTCACCAGTTTATGGACTGGGAGCTGACATGCAGAGAGACTGCAGTTTTTTTTTCCGAAGTCATATAGGTTATATTTAGTTGATTTGAGGATTCGTGCTACTGTAATTTCTTAATTATTCTTACACTGCGTTAGGATCACCAGTCTTTTAAACTATCCTTTAAGCGATTTCCTGAGCAGAGAGCTATCCAGTGAAACCTTTCCAACAGACTTTTTGTACGTGTATTTTTATACTTTCAAGTGATCTTGAATCAGACATCAATGAGCAATTCAAGTGCTTAAACACTGGTGTCTTATGACATGTTAGGTGCCCAGACATGTGTGAGACATCCTCGCTGGACTGTTGGGTTACAGGCAAACTTGAGATTTGTATCCCCTCGTGTTGCTGCTCAGAACTGGGCAAGATACCCTAGCGCATATGAAATGCCGCTAAAAAACTATTAGGTTCTGGACTTTTAAAAATATCTGTTTAGTATTATAACCTTTCTTTGGGTTTTATTTTTGTTTTTTTTTTTAACTGCCCGCTCCTTAGAATGGCGTGTGGCTTGCAAACAAACAAACAAAAAAAGCATTCCGGTTTTCCATTCCAGTTAAATCCCAATCTTCCCATGAAATTTTTTACTTTGTGGGAGTAGAAGTGGGAAATTTAAGAACGCAAATGCTCCTGGATTGCACCCTATCTGAATCCAGCCCTTAAGTAAACTGTCATTCATTTTGAAAGAATTTTCCTTCCTTCTCTCTGTTATATTTTGTTTAGATAAAGGATTCAAAGAGCATCACTCTGAAACAGTGTGGGATGCATTTGTTTTTGTACACATTGAGGATTATCTGGAGCATATGCAGAGGAAAAATGGGAGAATTGTGTAGGAAGGGGAAAGCATATGTTGATACTGGTATATAGTTAGCTTTTGTCTTTTTTTTTTTCCCCTCCACATTGCTGTTTTCCCTACTTTATTTTTTTCTTCAAATTTACTTTTACTCTTTTTTTTACTACCTGTATTTTTTTCTTTTATTGATCTGAAAGGAGTACATGATCTCAAAAATGGGTTAATTGAAACTGTTTTGCATAAACAGTCTAATAAAGACATTCAGTGGACAAGTTTGATAGCCATTGAATTTCTGCTTCAGAACTGGAGGTTATCTTTAATAAAATCTGACTTAGAAAGCTGATACATTTGGGGGAAATGGCACCTTCTACCTGTGCTGAAGGTGGACAAAGTGAAATTACAATAAATGAGAGCAAGTTGTCATTGGGCATGAGTTGGCGTTGTGAAATAGAATTTGATTTTGTAAAAGCTGCATATCTTGGGTATTATTAGTGGTTTTGAGCTATTAAAAAAATAGTTCAGAGGTGCTTGTAGGAAGATGAGTGCCTGAGTAAAAATGAGGTTGGCACTAAAGTTATTTTGAATTTTAGGAATAGTCTGTGCAGGGAATGGACCATAGAGGTAATCTAGTATCCACGTGATACAGTCTTCTGAACACACACTTCATAAGAAACACCATTTTTCATGTCATGTTTTAAAATTGAACAGTATAAAAGAATTAAAAATACTAGTGTGTATTTTTATATTTTTTCTCTGAAGAGAAAGTATAGAAATAGATTGGGTTTGTCACAAACTCAGAATTATCACCAAGATCTTTAAGTGTTCTCAGCGCCAGTTATTTTGTGGATTACATTAGCTCGAAGTAAGTATTCAGATTGACATTTTAAGATTTTATTTCAGTGACATATATTTATAATTGAGAAATGCGTGATGGGTTTTAGAGACACTGTATCAAATAATCAGCAAGGAATATAACTTGTCGTAACAGATAGCTGGGAGCAGGTAACGTCTGCCACAAACAATTGGTTAAGAAAAAACAACTTTGCTTAAACTAAAAATGTTTTGCTGCAAAGAGTTGACCTGCATATATCTTTTTTCACCATTGTTTCTTATTTCTTCTCTGTGATGACTGCAGAACAGTTGCACTTCGTTTTATTGAAGTTCAGTTGAAAAATTAATTATATAATGACTTGAAAGCATATTTTTGTTGGTATGTAATGTCATGCAGTGGTAACCATTATACTGTTTGATCATTATGTTAGCTGATGAAAAGATTTCAATCTGGTTTTATAAAGCTACATCAAATTCTTGAACTGCACGCCTTAAGAAATTTTACATAGAAATGCAAGTAGGACACATTAGTGATCCTGGCTGTACACACAAAGGTTCTTTTTTTTTTGTGCATATCATGGATCACTGGTTCTCTGTTTGCTGACTCATATCTCATATAACAATTAGCAATAAATTGTAGTGCTGTGTAGTAATTATAGCCTGGGAACTCACTACTGAAATTGTGTCTAAATGGCTTTTGTTCATGCCTGGTGACAGGAAGGATCATTAGCATCTGCACCTTCTCAGCTTAAAGGATAATTTTTAGAAAGGATTTTACTGTAGAGAAATTCTATATTAAAGATGTATACTTTAGGTTCCTGGAGGAATACACAAGTGAAAAGATCTGTGTAGAATTAAAGCAAAATTTTTCTTTTCATAAGGTGTGAACATATGAATATAACATTAAGGATTTAGGGAAAATAAAAAGACAAAATTCTAAAACAAAGCGAATCATTATAAAGCTATTAATTTCTTTGTGTCTTAAACTTAGACTGTTCAAGCAGTATAGGATTTCAGCATCCATTTTTTCCCAGTAGAGAAGTTACATATAAAAACTCAAGGGTATGTCAGTAACCTGTAAAATATCATAGATGCCCTGAGGAAAAAGAACTCAAATCCATGGAAAGTTTTATTACAGAATACAGAACAAGGTACAAGCATTATGCTATAATTAATTATCTTAGTTTTTCTAATCAACTTTTTACAACCTTTCTTTGATTTTTAGCAACTGGAAGGATAGGATGAGTAGACTTTCAAAATTAAACCTCCTACTTAGCAGATTATTATCTAGATATCAGAAGCCCAAATCCATTGCAATGTTGTTATTTGGAGGAGCTGTGTTATCTGAGATGTTACAAGAGTGTAAACAGTGAAAAAATGTAAAAAAAAAAGTGTGTTGCTAGTTAAATATATATATTTCACTTATTTTGTAGAAACTTTAATGAAAGACCTTGATGTAATAACAATTCCTAGTAAAGATGTTGTGATGGTACATGAACCAAAACAAAAGGTGGATTTAACAAGGTACCTAGAAAACCAAACTTTTCGTTTTGATTATGCCTTTGATGACACGGCTCCTAATGAAATGGTTTACAGGTATGTGTATATGCTTTTTTTTTGTGAATCTTTTTAGCTTTTTTCTCTCATATCTTCCATGTCAATAACTGTGGGATTACTCTGGTCGCGGACTTCACTCCTATTTTCTATGCTACCAGATATGTGTATTGCTACCTGCATTATTCTGCCTGTTTCCTTTTGGTTTAACTCTTTATCCTGGATACTTCACCTGCAATATCATCTCCACCTCCATTGACCTCCATCCTGCTCTCAGTCTTCCTCCAAGCCCTGCTGGTTTCCAGGCTCTAGCGTGTATTACCTGCCTTTTCAGCTACTGAATACTTGAACAGCTTCACAAGCTCTTAATTTGCCTCAGGGTTATTGTCTTAGTAATTAGCGTGTATGCAGCACCTGAGGAACTTGAGTCCTGGCTTTTGGTCCTCAGGAAACTTGGAAGAAAAGGGCAACCCCGACCCCAAAGAACTTGCCATTTACCTACAAGATAATTAGTAGAAGGAAACAAATCAGGAGAGGGTGGGGAAAGAGTATGAAGAAAGAGAGAAGTTGCATTGTTGTATCACTGAGATACCTGAGCTGGCTTGGCTGTTGGAAGCAGTCTGGCTGATGTAACACAGAGCTGTGTGGAGTTAGTTATCATGCTCAAAATGCTGAATCTTTCTGATTTATAAAACAACAGCAACAAAAGCACACATCCACTTTCAGCCCAAGGTATTTGGATCTCCATTTTCTCCTTTATTCTTCTGTTTCACTTCCACAGTTGGCACAGAATAATGCATGCAGCTCTTTAAAAAGCCTGTTTAGAAGTAACTGTTTACCTTGTGCAAGTCACTAAATGGGGTAGATACTGTAGCAGGCAAAGTTAGACACCACAACAAGTCATAATCCAAGTACGCCGTCTAAATACTGAGAAGGTTTTTGCAAGGAATATTGATATTTGTAAAGAATTTGATGAAGATAATTTTCCTTATGCTTGTAAAGTCTTTGCCACAGCTTTTAGGAGTAATACCTTAATTCTTGCTTTCAATCCAACAACTAGGTAGTGAAAGTTAGGATTGTATCCTGATTGATGTTGGATGCTAACATCCTGTTCATTCTTAAGAGAAAATTCATAGTAAAAGTATTATTAAAAGGCCTTAAAAATCAAAATTTCTGTCTTATACTTGCTATAATTGGGAGAAGGATGGTGAAGGGAAAATCTGTATAATCTGTTGGTTTACACTGACGAAAGACTTCTAAACAGCAAAGCTGTGCCTCTGGAGATTTCTGTCTCTCATGGTTGTTTGTTGGTAGCATCTTTCTTTTCCCAATACTGAAGAGCTGTGGGAGAGGAATCTAGCTAGTGATGTGTGCCTTTTGCAATAGTTCTCCTCCTGCTTAATAACCAGTTCGTTTATTCTCCCTCCTTCCTGTTATTTGTCTTTGTCAGCATAGTGTTTAAATGTGAGGAGTGTTTTTGGCATACAATGTTACATTTTTGTATGCTGTTTCCACTACACTACTTCTGTTAGTTATGTAATACAGGAAAAAATTGAAAGACGGTTGTATTCCTACAGAAACAGTAAAGCTCTGTGTAGCAGTAAAGGCTTTTCCCTTCTACTTCATATGGCACAATAATGATTACTGCTTGAAGGGAAATCTGCTTCAAGGTCTCCTTTAGTAACAGAACTAATAAGAGGATAGGTATCATCATCTGCCTTCACCAAAACTTCAGGGTTACACTGGGGAAAAAACACAGGTCTTTCTGGGCAAGTTACTCCAATTTTCTCCAGTATGCTAAAATTACTTGCTGCATTTCTGTACTGAAAAATATTATTCAGTTTGAGGGCAAAAAGTACCACTCTGTTGTTATTATTTTACCTAGACTGTATTTTAAGTGCTTTTGAACTCATGAGTTGCAAGTTTTTGTTAATATTAAAAAACACGCACTAGTTTGAATGGGCATGCCTTTTGAATTTTTAAAGAAAAATCAGAGCCTACATTTCTGAAAGATCAAGATTTCAAATAATGGTTGTAGTAAAAGTAAAGTTGGACTGTTTTGACATCTTGCCATTTGCAGCTGTATAACGCTTTATGAAAACTTTTACAGATATGCATATATTGTGCCTTACTTTAAAATAGATATAACTAAGTCCCTTTTTTTCTAAGTCAGCAGAATAAATAATTTCAAACTCAATTAAACAGAGTTAACATCCAGAGGGACCTGGACAGACTGGAGAAGTGGGCCTGTCAGAACCTCATGAGGTTCAACAAGGCCAAGTGTAAGGTCCTACACCTGGGTGAGGGCAGTCCCCATTTTCAGTACACAATGGGGGTTGATGTGATTGAGAGGAGCCCTGCAGAGAAGGACCTGGGGGTGCTGGTTAATGAGAAGCTCGACATGAGCCGGCAGTGTGCGCTCGCAGCCCAGAAGGCCAACTGTACCCTGGGCTGCATCAAAAGAAGTGTGTCCAGCAGGTCGAGGGAAGTGATTCTGCCCCTCTGTTCCTCTCTTGTGAGACCTCATCTGAAGTACTGTGTCGAGTTCTGGAATCCTCTACGTAAGAAGGACTTGGAGCTGTTGGAACCAGTCCAGAGGAGGGCTACAAGGATGATCGGAGGGCTGGAGCACTGCTGTTATGAGGACAGGCTGTGAGAGTTGGGCTTGTTCAGCCTGGAGAAGAGAAGGCTCAGAGTTCTCATAGCAACCTTCCAGTAACTGAAAGGGGCTACATGAAAGCTGTGGAGGGACTATTCATAAAGGCTTGTGGTGATAGGATGAGAGGGAATGAGTATACACTGGAGAGGGGCAGATTTAGACTAGACATTAGGAAGAATTTCTTCACCATGAGAGTGGTGAGACACTAGAAAGAGTTGGCAAGGGAATTTGTGGCTGCCCCATCCCTGGAGGTGTTCAAGGCCAGGCTGGATGAGGACTTGGGTAGCCTGATCTAGTGGGATGTCCCTGCCCATGACAGGAGGGTTGGAACTAGATGATCTTTAAGGTCCCTTCCAACTGTAACTATTCTATGATTCTGTGACGGAGTGTGCTTCTTAGGTGTAGGTAGGTAGGCTTTTTAAGATTTTTTAATTTACATATGAAGAGAACATGCCAAAATATGGGAATGTCCTCTTGAGGACAAAGAAAGTATATGTTTACCTGAAGCAAAAAAAAAGGCTGAGGCTGATCAAGAATCATCTGGTATTTTTTTTTGGTGAAAATTCATGAGTCAGTTAAACTTAAATTTTTGCTTAACTGTTAGTTGCTAAATGTTTTGGTCTTACTCAGGTTGTTTTTATAAGTCGTCTTCTATTTCTTCCAAAGCGGAATGAAAGGATGTTATAACACCTTCACATTTCTGTAGACGATTGTTCATCTTTCCATCACTTAAAGGTAGTTTAGTATAAACACCTGAAAAAATTTTTGAAAGAAAGACTTCTGCAGAGAGATTTTTGCTTCCATAGGTAACTGTTCATTCAGTTACCCTTTGCTTTTGGAGTTTTTAGTGAAACAATGGTGTTAAGCAGCTGAGGAAGGAGCAATAGCTATGTTTTGTAAAGTAAAAATTAATTATCTAAAATAGAAAAATGATACTTTGGAGATTTTTTGACACATCAAAGCATATCTCAGGGATTTTTGAGGAGCTGTTTTGAGGAGCTCGGGCATAAGTTTTCTTGAGCCTTTTCTAAGTATTTGTGTGTTCTCAAGCCGTTAAGATGTGCAGTGTCCTAAATTTGATGTTGGAAGCTGATTTGGGGAGAATTAAAAAAAAAGCAAACCCCAAATCATAGTAGAATTTCAGTACTGGAAATACCTAAATATTAATCTGCCCCTCTGCCCTACTTACATGTCTTCTAATGCTGTCATCTCTAGGGAGCTCCAAAATCCATGTAGTAAGCCATGCTGTGGTGCATTATTAAAACAACAAAATTCTTTTCTGTAGGGCTTAAAGGAGGATAATAGTGTTGTAAAATTAATGGGGCAGACCTTGTTGCTTTCAATTGATTATTTGGGCTATATTAATGCTGTAGAGCTGGTAGCCTCTTTAGTTCAGGAATTAACGTGGAGGTGTGCTTTGGTGTCTCAAAGTACAAGACCAGTTTTGTTACCTCTGGCCTTAAAATTCATAGCATCCTTGTCATAGTGACATCTTAAGGTAATTCACTTTCTTAAGCACTGTTGTTTTTTCATTTAAGATTTACAGCTCGACCATTAGTGGAGACCATTTTTGAAAGGGGGATGGCCACCTGCTTTGCATATGGGCAAACAGGCAGTGGAAAAACCCATGTAAGTATTTTTCTGCATGCTAGCAATGCACTTCATTTTAAGTATGATACACCTAGATAAATTCTAATAAGTAACAAATACATAAGTTACAGTTCTGTGATCTTTGTAGTGTATTTTTGAACTTTTCTTATTTTTTAATTTAGACTATGGGTGGTGACTTTTCGGGAAAGAACCAAGATTGTTCTAAAGGAATATATGCACTTGCAGGTGAGACTTATTGATGTATTAGCTTTTTGCAAAATAGTTAAGAGCAATAAATTTTCTGCTCTCTGTCGTACAAACATAAGGGTCTACATATTTTGGAGCTTTGGAAACCTTAGAAGTAGTTCCCAGATGTATAGTGTTTACACTGTAAGGTAAATTTATATATAGATTTCTTAAAAAAAAATTCTTCCAATGTGATGTAGCAGTTTAAACTGTGAAATTTTAGACTTGGTTGACCGATCTTATCTGTTATGCTTGCAAAATATGAGAGATGCTGTAAAATAGACTTATGCATTAATGAGTCTTCACTAAGTAAAAATACGTAATGAAATTTCTTTTTATTTTTGAAATGTATTCACAGCTCGAGATGTATTTTTGATGCTAAAGAAACCAAACTACAAGAAGTTAGAACTTCAAGTATATGCAACATTTTTTGAGATCTACAGTGGTAAAGTAAGTACCTGGTCTTTCTCTAAGGAAGGTGGAATTTTTCTTTCACAAGCAAGATTTTGAACTTGTAAAAAAAATCTTTTCCTTTTGTGCTGAAAGCTGTATTTCTAATAAGTCTTTACACTTCCTTTCCAACCATGTTTTTCCATGGAATGCTTTGCATATTTATATGTACATGTATATATAACTGTTGTGTTTCCTCCTCTGTCCGTAAGGTTTTTGACTTGTTGAACAGGAAGACAAAATTAAGAGTGTTAGAAGATGGTAAACAGCAAGTCCAAGTGGTGGGACTACAGGAACGAGAAGTCAAATGTGTTGAAGATGTTCTTAAACTTATTGAAATAGGAAACAGCTGCAGGTATCTCCCGTAGTTTCCATAAGTTTTCATTGTATATTAAAGAATCAGAACATGATTTTTTGGGGGTCTCTTCATAGGAATGTCTTTTAATATGCAGTGAGTTTTTTGATGGTGTTGGCTGCAAGTAAGGAATCTGCCTACCGCTTCAGTAGAGATTTTTAGAGTTTCTCTGTCTCCTAGAGAGAATGGGAACTGCATGCATTATATAACCAGTGTACTGACTTAGATTCAAATCATTTATAATCTGGAATACTGCCAGATTCTTCAGCTCTAAAAGGCCTTGATAGGTAGTGACAGAGGTTAAATGTAACAGTTTTATTTTTTTTAAGAATCTAGCTGCATTGTTTTTGAATTAGCCTTGTGAATAGACTGCTGCCTAATCAGATAAAAATGCCACGAGCATTTTACAGAGCATTTTACATGAGCTTTCTGGTAATCTGAAATCTTTGAAGAACTGATTATTGTTACTTTTAAAAGGGAGGTAGAATGTCACTAATCTTCCATTTCTTTTTGAAGACATGGAAAAAGAAGTATTTTGCACTGTGTACATCCAGTTATTAGGGTTGTATCTGTAGTCCCCACAAGAACTTTAGACGTGCTTTCAACACATGTATGAAAATGCAGGACTTAGCCCTGAAAAGTCTAACATTTTGAGGTTAGTGTGTTTAACATGTATGGTTGTTCACCTGTTCATATGTCCTTCCCTTCTCTCCTTTTGTTTAAAGAACATCTGGACAGACGTCTGCAAATGCACACTCATCTCGAAGCCATGCAGTGTTTCAGATTATTCTCAGAAGGAAAGGGAAATTGCATGGTAAATTTTCTCTGATTGATTTGGCTGGCAATGAAAGAGGAGCCGATACTTCCAGTGCAGATAGGCAGACACGACTGGAAGGTGCAGAAATTAACAAGAGCCTTTTAGCACTCAAGGTAACTGAAATGTTTCCATTTCCTTTGAGTAGGTGGAAGCTTTCTAAATGTAATAGCAATGACTATTGAAACAGAGTGGTTTTGCAGGCTTTGCTTGTCTACATTGTCTACTGAAGTGACAGGTAAAATAATGCATTGATTTTTCCTCTAAATGCCTGAAGGAACTCTTGGTAATTACCAAGTAGAAACATTGCAGAAGCATTGTGCCATGAACTTGCATGTAGTTTAAAAAAAAAAAAGAAAAAAAAAACTTGTCGCTTAACAAGAAATCCCCAGTAGTTGAATTTGAAGGCTTTTCTGAGAGAGAGATATATATGTCTCAGGTATAAGATGGGATGATGGATGGCTTACTTTGGTACTCAAGGTCTGAAATACTAACTGGAAATATCCTTATTTATCTCAGAATTTATTTATTCTTATTTTTTTTTAACGTTACCTTTAGACCTATTTATTTATTGCTGTTAATAAATTTGCCTAGGGACGCAAGAGCAACAGAACTAACAGGTAGATTAAAATAACCTTTGAAAGCTGGAATCCATTTTTGACTACTTTTCTTTACAGCATATTGTCTGATACAGTCACTTTAAAGATTTTCATACATTAATCCAGGACACATCAAGAGAGCTAAGAAATATTTAAATATTCATATGCCTTTTAAAATTTTTTTATAACATTCAAAAGAGGTTCAGTCTAAATAAGGAAAGTAGATTTTTTGTGACAGCTGGGGAAGCAGGAGTTTTGGATGTCTCTGAACTTTTCTGTTGTTGGTTAGTTTTGCTTAGGTTTACTCCTCTCAGCATCAGCGCTGTGGTTTTACATAAGCCAAAAATCACAGTGCTTATTTTTTATCCCTGTATAAACTTGGGAGAAGACTTGTCTCTCACTTTAAGTAGATCTCAGAAAACACCACAAAATTGTAATGTGTAATGAGTCATTACAGAATTCTATGGCACATTAAAAAATAGGAAGCAGCAGTTCCAAAACTGTGGCCTGTTTTGTTTTAGCATCAAAGTAAATAATGCAAACAACATTGTGTAGATGTTCCCATTTGTTTCCAAATGTAACTGAATAAAGCTGGTTTGATTTTATAGGTTTTTTTCTTGTTTAATGGTGATTTTGTATGGGCTGGTGCCTTCACTGCAATACCCATAAAACATACGTAATTCGTTTTCATACATCTTTGTCTTTTTAGTTGTAGTGAAAGGTTCTGCTGCTGCTGTACTAGTGCTTGTTATCTAAATTATATGGTGAAGGTGAAATAAAAATAAGTGGACGTCTTGCAATGGTCTAAACAGCCATGTAAGAAGATAAAAGTATCTCAATGATATTTCCGTATTTCATCTATCCCCCAGAACATTATACAGCTTTCTACATTTGTATTCAAGACCCTTGAATTTGTTGACAGGTTCAAATTAAATTACTGTGGTCCTTGGTGCCAGTCCAAGATTTGCTTATTTGCATTTGAATATCGGTCCTGCCTTAACCTGTTCAGATTTTTGGTACAGAAAGTTATTCCTGTAATGTCTCTACATAGAAGTAGTGTAGTCATTTTGTTATCTGGTTTTCTCAGCTGTGATAAAAACCAGAAGTATTTAAAAATTCCATTAATTTAGAAGCTGGCAGTGTCCTCCTACAATCTGTTTAATAATAAGGAGGTAATCCAATTCTGATTTTTCCAAGAGTAAGGAACTAAAAATCATTCTGGTAAATTTAAAATATCTTAATTAAACTTGTTGGTTGCCATATCAGTAATTCAACATATGCATTTGTTACTGGTTTTAGTTTGTAATGTCACTTGTTGAAAGTCTGTTGCCCCTCTTACTATCTAATCTGCTTTTCTCTTTATGTAAGTTTAGTATTAATATACAAATTCAAACAATTCAAGGAATGCACTGCCTTGCTCACCTTTTAAGATTTGCATGTGAAATTCATATTCAACAAGCTTCAGTCTTTCTGTTTATCTGAGCTGTGTCCATTCTATAAAGGTCTGCTGGTGAGTTTTTAAAATAGTCAATTTTGTTAAAGCCAACTTGCCCTTGTGTTTGTTCTCTTCTGTATCATAGAACCATAGAATCACCAGGTTGAAAAGGACCCCTGGATCATCGAGTCCAACCATTCCTAACACTCCCTTAAACCATGTCCCTAAGCACTTCATCAACCTGTTCCTTAAACACCTTCAGGGCAGGTGACTCCTCCACCTCCCTGGGCAGCCTCTGCCAGTGCCCAATGACCCTTCCTGTGAAGAATTTTTTTCTGATATCCAGCCTGAACCCCCCTGGCGGAGCTTGAAGCCATTCCCCCTTGTCCTGTTCTCAGTCACTTGGGAGAAGAGGCCAGCTCCCTCCTCTCCACAACCTCCTTTCAGGTAGTTGTAGAAAGCAGTGAGATCTCCCCTCATCCTCCTCTTCTCCAGGCTAAACAACCTCAGCTCTCTCAGCCGCTCCTCATAAGACTTGTTCTCCAGCCCCTTCACCAGCTTTGTTGCTCTTCTCTGGACACGCTCCAGAGCCTCAACAGCCTTCTTGTGGTGAGGGGCCCAGAACTGAACACAGTACTCAAGGTGCGGTCTCACCAGTGCCGAGTACAGAGGGAGAATCACCTCCCTGGACCTGCTGGTCACGTCGTTTCTGATACAAGCTAAGATGCCTTTGGCCTTCTTGGCCACCTGGGCACACTGCTGGTGCATGTTCAGTTGGCTGTCAACCATTACCCCCAGGTCCTTCTCCTCCAGGCAGCTCTCCAGCCACTCTTCCCCCAGTCTGTAGCACTGCATAGGCTTGCTGTGCCCCAACATAACAACAATCATGGCAGTTTTATACTGAGCCCATTTTTTAGTTCTGTTTTATTCTGTTTCACAGTTGCAGTGCTTTCTTGGATTATAAAATCCCATGGTTTCTATCCTGGGTTTTGGAAGAAGCTGTTTCTAGGAAATTTCAAAAGGCCACAAGGATGCAGCTGCAGCTGGAGGTTTAGCTGAACTACTGAAGAACTATTTATGTAACACAAGAGCCATTCCATCTGTTAGTACTGCTAAAAGCAAAACTCTGATTTGAAAAGCATTTGAAGTGTGGTTCTTTGAAATTCTGTGTGTAGATGTGTTAAATCCGTACTAAGGAAGTCATGCATCTGAAGAGATGCCTGTACACAAAGTATTAAGGCGAAGGCAGAAACTGGAATTAATGATCAAAATGCAATGACAACAGCACCACAGAAATTTAAATTTAAACTTTCTTTGTGTAGGAAGTAATTTATTGGCGGATATTAAAGCCTTGCTGTTTGGATTTGTGTGATCTTGGTTTGCACTCTTGTACTTAGGTGCTGCTATAACTTATATAGTAATTTCATAATATTTACATCTGCACAAGATTTCTCCCAGGAATCCTCCAACCAATTGCAAATACTAGCTTAGCCCCATACCCTTGTGAGTGAAAGAGGAGAGCTTATCCCTGCTTATTCATATGAAGAATATTTAAAATAGGGAATGACTTTGTTTTCAGGTGTCTTCCAGTACTGAGTACTTCGATAGAGAGCTGTGCTTGCTAGGTTTGTGACCTGTATAAGCTTTCAGAAAGTTTTTCTTCTGACCTGTAAAGAAAGTGGTAAAGCTAGAATCAAAGATTCTGCTTTTAATTGATAGAGTTAATATGTCCCTGTCCTTGCTGCTTCTGTTGGTGGAAGTAGATCATCGTAGATCATTCAGTGGCTTTTGCAGATGATAATCAGAAATAATTGTTAGACTAGACATCTAACATCAACGTGGTTCATTTAGTTTTTTTCAGTTGGTTGGGGTTTTTTTTGTTGTTTTTATTGTTGCATAAAATAGATATAATTTTTTAGATGAAATTCAGAAAGTTTTTAGGTTCCTAATTACTTTTTAAGTTCCTATCTCTCTACTGAAGTAAAAGCCTAACAATTCTTGAATCCAAGCTTTTATGGTTAATTTTTATCATATTTTAGGAGACAGCAACACAACTGAGGCATATATTTACTGCTTTTGAACTGCATTTGTATTATATTTATTCAACCCATGTTAAAGAAAAATGCATAAACCTGTTTGCTCTTTCAGGAGTGCATTAGAGCCTTAGGCCGAAATAAACCTCATACACCCTTCAGAGCAAGTAAACTTACTCAGGTGCTAAGAGATTCATTCATAGGAGAAAACTCCCGTACCTGCATGGTAAGTTGGTTTGGTTAACTGCCTGTTCTAACAACTACAAAGTGACAAAACACTGGGAATTTAGCTTTTTGTGTTTAAAATTGGTCAATTGCTACTGGCAATGTTTTGGATTTAAGTTTATCCACAAACTGCTCTATATCAGGAGCAAGACTTTCAGTAGAGATATTTTAGATAACTTGTTATTGGCCTTTCTTGTGTCTCGTTCTAGGCACATGGCTAGAAATACTTATAACCTAAGAAGGGTTTTTTGTTTGTTTATTTTTAAAAATGTCTTAATTACATGAGTATTATTTGTTGACTCAGACTTTTGGAAAAGGTGATGTAGACGAAGTACGCAGTGGTAGGGTATGATCTTTAAATGACGAAGACAAATCTGAAGTTGATATCAAAAGCATCAGAATATGCTCTAGGCTGTTGAGGAAGTAAGGAATTGGGATAGATAGGATGAATATTTGTGTGTTGTATAAATATGCATTTGCATCAGTCTATAAAACAATACTTCTGTTAGGTGGGGAAAAGGACAAGTAAAAGCGCTGATGTCCAGTTGTTTTACTTACACATCCTTAATGTCACTCCTTATGGAAATGCAAACTCTCTGCAGTGGACACTGATTGCTAGGCTTGTTTGTGTTGGTTACTTTTCACAGACCCCTTGGAATTAAGTCTAGAGGCCAAAGAAATCTGCAGACCACAATATGAAAACCATGGTGTCAGGGCAGCCTAGCCTTCACTTTAGCTGTTAGGTATGGTTCTAATTTGAAAATGGTGGTAAAATAGCATTTTTTATTAATCTTTTGTTCTCCTTCTGTTTTGTGATGAAGACAGGATTGTTTTCTTTTCACTGAGATGTAACTTCATAAATTCTGTGCATGATCAGAAAACTAAATTGTTCATCTCTAGCATCTCTAGCATCTCTGGCACTGCTGAAAAACATTTGGAACGTTATAGTGTTAGAAATTACTCTCTGTACATAGAATAATTAACATTTTTGAATATTTAATTAAGTTCTCACCATCACCCTTACCTCCTTATAAAGTGATTACAATCTGTTTTTGTTTTGGTGAAGCCTTTTTATTTAATAATTAGTCTTCTCATAGATTTATCGTAACATTTTCTACTTTTCAAATGTGTGAGAATGCCAGTGGGGATAATCCACGTTCTGTAGGTATTCACTTTCTGATAAAGCTTAAATTCCTTTATTTTATATTCAATATAGTTCCAAATTAGGGAAAGAAATCCCTTCTGAAAGTGAATGGAATGATTGAATTGGTTTTGTATTTTCATGTTCAGATAACTACAGTCACTTTCCAATTCAGGATAAAAAAGCCCTTTCATGATGAGATAATGCTTTCAAACTCATTCTTCTGTTACTTTTTCAGGCACTTTCTCAGTACTAGGACTACTTGTGAAATTCTGTCTTTAGTGTTTGCTTATGTGTAACTTTTGTCAATGATTTCATCAGCAAAGAAGATCAATTATGTCATTGTGGTTTACTCTGCATTATAGTTGGAAGGAAGTAGGGAGAGAAGTGAAGAGAAACCTACAGTGCGTCTTTACATGTGTTTGAATTGAGCTTTCACATTTGCAGCACTTATTCCTGTGATAATTAGATGGATGCAGAGTAAAGCTGATTCTAGAAATCTGAGAGGTTTCTGAGCAGCATGTAATTGAGGGAGGTGTGGGAGATACCTTAGCCTGGAATTACCTCCAGTTCCCAGTAAAGAGGAGAGGAGATTTGCACTCCACTGGTAAAAACAGTGAATGAAGATCAGCAGCTTCACCCTTCTTCTGCATCTTCCTTTTCCTCTTTTATCAAGAGAATTTATTCAGCCTTCTAATTTGGGATTTCCAGTTGGCTCCTTGACAGGTTGTGTTTGGTTTGTGAGCAAGTTTGTGTTTATGTTTGGTATCATACACTGGCAAAATCTTACTGATTATATTTACAGGGAAAGAAAAAGGTATATCATGATGGTTCGTGATAGCTAAAGTTGGACAATATTTTAGTAAATTAAGAGTACTTATCTTGCAGGTGTGTAGGCTGGTAATTTCCACCAGAGCCACGTAATTAACTGTGGTGCTTCAAACTTCTAAAAACTATTGCAAAAATAGTTTAATAATGAGTAGTTTCCTGTCACATTTCTCCAGCTGATTATATAAATCATTGCTGTGTTCTTCAGAAGTGTCTACCTTATGTAAAGTAAATAAGCATAGAAGAACTCTTTAGATATAACTGTCACAAGGTAACACATAGATGAGGATAGTATTCCCTCAAGAATATTTTATCCTGTTACAGGCAAAATAAATTAATGAGACATTTTGTGTAAAGGGATTCCTCGACAAGACAATGATTTCATCTAGTATTCTAATGTGGTGTTAAAGAGCAAAGCATTTTGCAAATATGTGGTACTTTCAATATGAAATGCATATAGAGTGATGTAGTTAAAACCTCATAGTTTTAAATTTCTAAGAGATTCTTGAAATGTCCTATTACATAGGTAGCTACATGTAATAGTCTCATATTTTAGCCAGTGCTGCATCCTTGACGTGCTGCATCTTTGACATGGTGCTGTTGTGGCTGAAGTGCCAGACCCCTCATTCCTCTGGGGTGGCAATAGGAACCTGCAGAATTCAGTGTCCCAAAAAGGCCATTGAGTCCGTCACGATGGTTTATCAGTAATGTAGACACATTGAAAATAGGAAGAATTGCAATTAATTATGCATCTGAAAGGCGTTCCTGGCTAAATATTACCGCTTTTTCCATCCTCATTTAGAATTATGAATGAGGAGGCGAGTGACAGGTCATAATCCTTCTGTCCTGCCTGGACTGGAATTGTTGGGGTGTGTGGACTTATAATGTGGTGGACCTCTGTGTTCAGTAGACTAAGTCTTTTTTATGGGTTCTTGTGACCTGAATGGGGTATCTGCATGGCCAACAGCACCTACAGTGGTATTTCCCTCTAGCAGCTGTACCTTATATGCTTCAGAATGCTGGAGCAGTCCCCTTGTTGTTTTCATTAGTAACTGATGTGTACTAGTATTAGAGGTTTAAACTTATCTGTACGGTAACAGGCTCTTTAGACTTTCTAATCCCTTTCCACCACATATTTTTCCTCTCTCCCCAACAGGAGAAATTCCTCTCAGGAATGTACTTTTCTATAGTAGTGCCAGCAGCAGGATGCAAGATAAGATCAGGATTAGCTAATATTCATCAGTTTTGATCTCCTGATGCTGTGCTGCCACAAAAAAATGTTAGTGTGTAGGTTTATAGAGGTGTTTGTCCTGGTGGTGCCTTTATGGCTCTGCTGAAAGGAGCGCAGATGAAGAAATTGGACTACTGAGAGAAGCCAAGACAAACAATGATCCCACTGTTGCCTGATCACAGTTATTATTTTTGATGAGTGCTGGAAAGAAGGTGAGATATTCAGGATATGTTATTCAACTGGAAGACCTGTAATCAGACATCTAATAGTAAATTAGCTATCAAGTTTTCCAACTTGACTTAGGAAAATGCTTGAAGCAGATGCTTATGTTTGATACTATTGAGTACAGTTTTGGACTGTGGCCAAAATAAGTCTCTCAAATCAGTATACAGTTTGCTTGAATGGAGAACAGCCAACAAAGATGTATATGAAAAAATAATCTGGCAGTTGTTTGCAGGATATATTAGACTTACTTTCTACTGAGTTGCATATTTCCCTTTTTGAGATATCTTTATTTTTTCAGTTAGAGTTATACATTCATATTTTATGTTACCAAGACAGTGAGATAGTAGAATTTAACTGAAATTTCTATGGATTCCTAATGTTCCAGGTGTGGTTAAAATAATTAAGTTGAAGCTTTGACTTGACGTCTGCCTCCTTGAGATGTCTTTATATAAGAACAGCTGTACATAGACAGTTTTCGTAGACGATCTCAAATGAAACTGGAGATTAAACAACGAAAAGTTATTTTTAATTCATCTACCCTCTCATCTCTACAAAGCAATTTATTGATCTATGGCTTGTCTTCTCCAGATTGCTACAATTTCTCCGGGGATGGCATCATGTGAAAACACTCTAAATACATTGAGATATGCAAATAGGTATGGAAAATGTTATTTCTTATAGCTGTAGATTGCTGACATTTAGAATACTGTTGTTCCGTGAGGTGTAATTATTTTAGCTACTTGAATAATTTTATCGTACTTACATTTCTTAATAAGATTAAAACCACATTACTAATCCAGGCTCATATTTAATTTGAGCTGTCACTTTTTACAACTGTTACAATAGAATCAATAGAAACTGCATTTAAGCCTTTATCCATAGGTGGATAATGTGGACTGCAAGGAATGTTGGAGGTGCCCCCATCAGTTTTGCCCCTGCTCTGGAGGCACCATCTCTTGCATTAGAGTAGTCAGTATTCATGATGATTCCCTAGAGTGTTAGCTGAAATACCTTTCTGCAGTGGGTTTTCTTTCCCATTCCTTTGATGGAATTGCGTCCAGTTGGCACTCTATTCCATACACATATATGAAATTTTGTACTTCAAACTTCAGGCAAATATTTGAGACCCCTGAGTAAAGAGTCAGTTAATTCAACAGTGACTTTATAATCACTGTAGAGAAATTAACATCTCCAGAGGCTGTTGCAGCCCCTCTGAGACCTGTACCACACTCTAGAAGTGTGAAAAGTGCCTTCCCCTGTTGCACTTCTTCATTTACTGTCTGTGGAGATGCAGTGGTCAGGTCCTGTGTGTCTCTGCAGTAAGACCTGCAGCTCAGAGATGTCCCACATGCTTTGCTGGAAACAACAACAAAGGAGGAAAACACCTCTGGGTTATCAGAAACCCTGATTTGGCCAGAAGAGGCTACCATCTAGTGGCCTACATGCTCCAGTGAAAGATAAAGCAGAACCACATCTGCTCCTGCTTGTCTGGGTACCCTGGCCAGTTGCTAATTGGGCACAAAGAGCTGCTAGGAAAGCTTACTGCCCGCTCCTCTCGATACCTGAATGTCTGTGTCAGAATCAACGGACAAAGTAGCAAATCTGCCTGGCTTGGACCAGTGTGTGTGATTTCCTCTCCTGGTGAGAAGGAGGCATCTACTCCCCTGCTTACAGTCACATAATGAAGGACCTGCACGATTATCAAGACTCATTGGATTTTTTTTAACCTCTCAGAGACTACTTGTCGCTGAAGTAACTCCAGAAGAAGACACTGCAAAACTAATTAAACACCTCTTTCTAGTATACCAAATAGTTGCGCTAACACTGTTTATTCCTTTTGGCCTTATATTTGTATGTTGTTACAGAGTAAATGCCTATCACTGTAAAGCTGCTTCATTTGTATTGTATAGTATTTTAATTTTTTCTAGCAGTATATAATTTTCATAGCACACTTATTTATTAGGTGCTGGACACCAGTGTGTTGTGTGCAGTGTAGGACAGGGCAGAATAGAATTTAAAATTTTGTAGCTGTAGTGGTCTGATATTTTAAAAGGAGCAATTGAATGGAGCATTGAACATAGAGCAAATTTTATTAACTGCGCAAACTGAAATCTGGAATTACTCTTCTGAAAGCACTGCTGTTAACAGTTCCCTGCAAATTAGTAGCACTGGTTTTGTTCAGTTTTGTTAGTCATCTGTAGCTCTGTTTGCGGAAGTTTTGAATATGTTGGCAAACTTATGTTTTAATATAAAAAATAATTTTATAGTTAATCTGTTAAAGAAGTATGATAAACAAAGAGTTGTCATTTTAACTGTGTTTATGAGAACATTTTCTTTTAATTTGCTGCTATATTTTGCTGCTGCAGAGTAAAGGAATTTGGAATTAGTCCTTCGGACATTCCCTTCTCACAGGGTAGTGGCAGTCGCTCTGATCTCTCTCCTTCCTATGAGTATGACGACTTTTCTCCTTCAATCACCAGGTCTACTTCATTCTATACATGGAATCTTTATTTTTAAGTGTTCTTTTTGGCTAATGTAATTTTACAGACCAACCTTTCATTAGTCCCCTTGCCTTGAGTCACACATACTTTGTTTTTATTTTGTTTGGCAGGTGATGGTTCTGCATGATCTGCAATCATCTTCCCAGTTTTTTGTTCACCCTCCTTAAACATCTACACTTTGTATCCAGGCTTGCTACTTTCCTTCATACATTTTTTAAAAAATGATGATATCACCTTTGTACATTTAGTGAACCAAATCTGAGAGTCTGTGTTTTGGGTAATTGGAGTATCTCAAATTAAAAAAGAAAGCCATTTTCATACATATATGTTTTTAAAACTTCATCTCTCTGAAGATGAATGAGAAACAGTTTTCATTGTAGTAAGTAGTACTACTTGAAAAAATGATTTTCCCTAAAATAAAAAAAATTATGTTCTAAACCAAGCATTGAGATACTTGCAGATACCTGTGTGGGGTAACTTGCTTTTAAATGGACTTTTTTTTCACAGAATGGTTATTAGTCTTTAAACAGTTTTCATACTGCAAGAGCCTAACTTTTTATTAAGGTATTTTCACTTTTGAAGTTATTTTAATTAAAGAATCTTTTCATTCTCTGAAATACGTGGTGGCAAATTATTATTTTGTTCAGAATTCTTGGTGGATTTGCCTGTAACAGCGAGTGGGATACTGATTGACTAACTGTACAAGCACAGTGTGTGCACAGAAAAAGAAAGACGGTCGTGTTTAGAATGCTGACTGATCTTTTCCTTCAAATACTACACATTGTTAAGGAGTTAATATTGAGGGTTTGGATGTTTTTGTCCTCTTAACTGTAATAAGTAGTGAGATTTCAATCAGAAAACACCTCTTGCTAGAAGATGAACTGTAATCTTTAAGCAAGTATTTGCAATTCAATGGTCTGTGCTTTATAGGAGGTGGACTAACAGCTTTTTGTCACTGAAAGTACATTAAATTTGTGAAGGTGACATCATCATCCTTATTAAATGAATTAATTGCATATAAACCCATAGAGCTTTTATTTTTAGTTGTGACTCTGGCACAGGAAGTTGCTAATTTACAAATGAAACATTTTCTGCTGGTAGGGTGAAGGAGCTGACAGTCGATCCAAGTGCCACAGGAGATATCCGTCCCATTATACATCATGCTCCCAATCAGATCGACGACTTGGAGACACAGTGGGGTGTGGGGAGCTCTCCACAGAGGGATGATCTCAAACTGCTTTGTGAACAAAATGTGAGTAGTTTGCAGTGTTGCACAGGAAGAGTTGATGATAAATACAGTGGCAGAAGAAATCCAGAGTGACGTGTATTTATAGCCTGTCAGCAAGAGCATTAAGCCAGTACAGAATGCCTCTTCACATTTTCACTTTGTAGTATTATGTTCATTCCCATCCTGAAAAATACCAAACCAAAAAACATTCCTGGAAGGGTGAGTGGAGAGTATTTTTTCTTTGTCTTCCCTGCTGATTAGGGTTTTTAATGTCTAGGCAGGGTCTGTTCCAGGCTCTTCTGTTCTTTAGTGTGATTTTTTTTTTTTTCCAGTATAGCTTTGTATTCTTTTAGGCAGTTAGAAGCATAATAAGACACTTATCTGTGTTTTTGAGAATTATTTTCCTTGCATGCAACACCCATTTCAAGTGAGTCTGCCTTTCCCTGCATTGAGAAATCTAGCTACTCACTATTCCTCTTACCGGCATCCTGATTTCCATGGGGTAAAATCCTAGTGCACTGTTTGGGAGAGAGCCACATCAAGTTCCCAGCATGTGTCCTTAGGCTGCAGGAGTTGGGAGCTGAGAAGCATCTTCTAAAGGGCATTTCCCCTCGTTGCTGATTATCAGTTGTAGTTGTGGTT
Organism: Cuculus canorus; assembly: GCF_017976375.1. Classification (NCBI taxonomy): domain Eukaryota; kingdom Metazoa; phylum Chordata; class Aves; order Cuculiformes; family Cuculidae; genus Cuculus; species Cuculus canorus. Next base: position 11,052,248 of record NC_071441.1, read on the forward strand.
CCTTAAATGCTCAACAGGCATGAAAACTCAATTTGTGGAAATACGATGAAAGCTTGAAAAGAAAAATCCCTACTATCGTATCTTATTTTTTGCAAGACTCTGCCTTCTCCCACACCTCATCATGGTGTCTGCTGTATTTCTTATTTCAGTAACTGGCTCTTCTTCCAAGACTCTATTTTATAAGAAAATGCTAGTGATTCCTTGAGCTTCCCACCTGGACAGTCCTTCCAGACAGATACCCTTTCATATTATACTTTTTCACTGTTCATGTGGAATTAAACTAAGCTTTACGATATGTTTTAAAGAGGATTTTAGAGGCATCGTATAAAGAACGCTACTGTTGCTAAAACATTAATTACAGCCTACTTAGCACTTTCTCGTTTGATTGTTCACTTTTCATTTCTAAAGAAGCCCTGTTTGCTCCAGTTTGTAAATCCATGCTGTGCATTCTTCTAATGTATTAATCACTATGTACATTTTAGTTTTTTCACTTTCAAAACTTTTCTCTAAAGGATTAATTTAATTTTTATTTCCTGAAATGTATTGAATGTAGTTGTTGTTTTTCTTTTTTGAAAATAATTGTCTGTCTATTGCAATATGCACAACAAAAGCCCTGACAGAAAGCCAGAGTTTTCTATAGGCATTAAAACCTAATAGAAATTAACATTATTCCCTTGTGAGTTCCTCTTCCCACTATTATAACTTTTGTTTTTAATGTGGAATATTCTGTTTTCCAGTATTCGGTAGGATTAGTACTGAAAATCTTTAGTGAGTATGACCTAAATCTAGCTCTCTGAACATTTTTAATTCATAACTCTCCGCTTATTTCTGGACATTTTCCTATTAGAAGTATTAAGTTCTATTTTTGACATGTTCTGCCTTCTGCATATTTCTTGTCATATTCTGTGGCGAGATGGATCATGTTCAACATATTTCCTGCAGCCACAGTTCTTTTCAGACTAACAAGCTTAACCATTGTTTTTAGGAGGAGGAAGTTTCTCCGCAGTTGTTTACTTTCCATGAAGCTGTGTCACAGATGGTAGAAATGGAAGAACAAGTAGTAGAAGACCACAGGGCTGTCTTCCAGGTACAAGATGGAGCTCTGCTTTGTTTTATCCTAACCCAGAAATCCAGGTTTTCCCAATGAAAATATATACTTTAGAAGATGTAGGATATAATCTGGTCATTCTGCTACAGTCAGGCATTTCCCAATTATTCTATTATGCTAAACTTATAGTAGCAAACAAACAGGGACATATATGTAAGCACTAATCTTTGTCCCCATGATAAAAAAGAAGCATATTTCTATATCATCCTAGAAATTAGTAAAATTTTCCTTTTATTCTAAGGATTCCTAAGCATTCCTAAGTAAGTGTTCAAAACAGTTGCTGTTTACTTTTTGCTATTTTTACTGTTTGCTACATTTTCTGTTGTAGTCCTTTCCCAGCATTAGTGACTGCTTTTTCTTTTTTCCTAGTTGCAGGGAATTTATTCAGATTGCTCTTGAAATGTGCAATTTCACTGTCTAATCCTATGCTAAGACTGACAATTAATAGTAATGTCTCTATAAGCACCATTTCCATCTCCCTCTTAAGATACTGCAGTACTCCCTCCAATCTGAATATCCTTTTGTGACACCTTCCTCTGAGGTATTGAGACCCAGAAGAGACCAAATTATTTCTAACTATGTGTTTGCTTCCTTTTTACAGATACATAAAGGTTTTCACTTGCTATTAGTCAGGGTCTTTGGAAGGAATACTGCCTATGCAGTGTAATGCTGGTCGGTGCCGTGGAGCCTTTTACATTCACAAAAGAAATCGTAGTAATAAATATGAGTTACTGTTTTTCAGAAGGAAATGTGAGTTGCTTCTGTTCGTAACCTTAGAGTCTTTAGGTAGGCTGTCTGCTGCAAGAGAAGAGTAGAGCTTTAAACATGTAGGCAATACACACATCTCCTTAATATAGGATGGGTATCTAACTTAGTGGAATGTTGATGTGTGTTCATAATGCAGTAGGATGCTAAATAACACATTTTACTGCAGATACAGAGATTTAGTTATTATGAAGCATTAGCCTTGAAGTAAAATACACAGAACTGTGAAAGTCATATGCCATATGCTGTGGCTGTGTCCTAATGCTTGCAGCTTCTGGAGAGACAAGTGGCATTAGCTTAAGATGTTACTGCTTCTGTGTGTCCATCTGGCCCTCTACTAGAGATTATTGTTCCTCCCAGCAGTCACTGGAGAGAAACGTGTCTGAGCCTCAGCTCCCTTCCTTCGTAGCATGGCTTGTTAATTTATGCTGTGGGTGGAGCTGAGCTGTGCCAATACAAAATCTACCAGCTGCACCAGGCAGAAGTTGTCTTCTGTCAGCTTTCTCTTGGAAGCTGCTGATAACAAAATATCCTTCCCTAACAAAAATGCCTAAAATAGATCAATGGAGTGAATCATCCTTTAGAGATGTTGGTCTTCCTTTGTGTTTTGAAGGTATAAGTTTACATTAGATGAGATGATTCCTATCCCAATGTGAGCTCTGTCTGAAAGCCAAAAAACATACATGGGGTTTGGCCTATGCATTCAGTATTGCTTGGGCCACTAAGCACAGAGGGAAAGACATAATTTTAGTATTTCAGGCCCAGCATTCACAGAACTGTCAGCTCCCTTTTTTTTTAAAAAAAAAAAAAAGACTATTTCCAATGCTACCAGTCTCCTGGCCACAGCTTTGCATGGTTCTGTAAGCTCTAAGTGTCTGGTTGCATTCTTCTTTGCTGCAAGATACTTTTTATTTTTTCCTCTCTTTTTTGTAATATCTGTTGTCCAAAGACGATGAAGAACTGCTTCAACCAACCTTTGCAGTACTTTTATCTGTTTGGGGAGTTAGCTCATGCAGCAGTGAGCTTAAAATAGCCCTACTCTTATACAGCTTCTCTCAAAACCGGTTTTGATTATGCACAGAACTATCTTGTCTTCTTGAATGTAGTAATGACATTATCATTACAGTGAGTGGCAACCAGCCCATACTTAAAATTGAAGCCTGACTTCAGAGTTTGATACCTGCCTAAGAAGACATACCATGACATAAAGTTCTGTTCTCCAAGTTTCTCGGCTTTACAAGCAGCTAATATTCTTAATTTGAGAATTGGAGTAGCTAGGTTTACCTCTTGCTGGTATGACCACTGGAATTAAGAAACAATGTAGAAAACATACAATTTTGCTGAATTAGGAATAAAGTTTCAGTTTAGTTCTGTAGTCTGTTAGGTGACTAGACCTGTCACCTAGTGAAAATGTGAACTAGACCATAGTGAAAATGTGGCCACCTTGAGAAAAGGCCTAATTGAGCTTTTTGTCTTGAAACTTGTCTTGAAACTTTGCTAATGTATCTAGTTGGTTTTTTTAACTTTTATCTAGGAATCTATTAGATGGCTGGAAGATGAAAAAGCTCTTCTTGAGATGACAGAAGAAGTAGACTATGATGTGGATTCTTATGCTACCCAACTTGAAGCAATTCTAGAGCAAAAAATTGATATCCTGACTGAACTTAGAGGTAAATGGCTCTTAATCATTTTTGTGTGCATTATTAGAAGTGTGTTTTCATATGCCACAGAGACTCACAGTAATAATGAGGAGAAAAAAATTGTGTGATTATGTTTTAGGGTTTTTTCTCCTCTTATGCTGTCCTGTGATGTCCTGTGGAAGGAACATTTATTCTACTGCTGAAGAACAAGTTCAGATCTGTGCTCAGTTCATCCTAGTTTAAAGGAAAAATCTCTGCTTTTACCTCTAATAATAATTCTTAGTGGCCAAAATTTACTCTTTGACTTGTCTTCTAAAATTGGCTTGCCAGGTTGGTACCTCATGGAGATGAATTTTTCATTTCACTAACTATTAGGGCTCAAGGAGGCATGCTATATTTCACTGGTAAAAATTCAAGAGTAGAGTTGGGGCCTGAGGGGTGCATTTTTATTATATTACAGGGGAATGGAGTGGGATAGGAATAGAAATGTAATAGGATGCCACATTTCCTTTCTTGGGTTTCTCCCATTTTTCTTGTAGTGATGACGGAAAAAATGAAAGACACATTTATCTATTTACAGGAAATACCTGAAAATTTAATCACAAATGCTTTTCATATTCATAGTAAAAAACGGGGGGGGGGGGGGTTGGGGGGGGTGTAAGTATTTGCTGGGTTTTAGATTGCTTAGATTTGACTGATCATACAATAAATACAATTCTGTATGCCCCTAAGGGTGGTTTGGGAGCTGCTGGGAAGGGAGAGTATGTATGTGGTGTGTATCTCCCTATACTCTTCAGTTAGAACCAGAATTTAAGTGTGAACAGGTTACATGCTGGGAATGCAATTGTGCAGTTTCCAAACTTATCCTGCCTAGAGACAGGGTAGAAGCTAAGAAGGGACTAAGTTGCTAAGCAACTTGTTTTTGTGGTGAGTATTGAATTTAAGCTTCTTTCTGTCCTCTTGTAGTTAGTAGCATCGGCTATGTTTGTGGAGGAATGGATCTGTGTTGAACACAGGCACATCAGTACTCATTCTCTCTTTTTATTAAAGATAAGGTGAAATCTTTCCGGGCAGCTCTGCAAGAGGAGGAACAGGCCAGTAAACAGATCAACCCGAAAAGACCACGTGCCCTTTGAAATGGGCCTTTGCTGCTAAATGAATCCACGAACCCATACTGCTGTAGCACACATTTGTTACAAAACCCAGTGGCCGTAAGAACTCAACTACTTGAAAGCGTAAAAACGTTAGAAATGTCTGTGGAAATGTCCTGTTTCTAATTCACCTGAATGACATTTTCAGTTTTGTGTGAAATGCTCCTATGATGTCTACAAAATGCTTCTAGACCAGACAGCACAACCATGCAGGGTTCAGATCTGTGAAGCACTTTGTTTTAAAATATTTCATTTATTCATATTGTGAATTTTATGTTTGGAAATATTTGCCATGTTTTTAATAACGGAGTAAAACTGTGGCCATTAAAATGTCACAGTATTTCCTTTTAACTATGTTCAGTTTTGTTACAAAGACCAGCTGTGCAGTTTTAAATTGTGTTTGTGTGCATGCACACCTCACTAGTGGTTGTACATAACTTCTCTTTCACAGACAGCTGTGCTTACCTCTTCCCATTCTGTGCCTTGATGAAGGCTACTTAACCCTAGATGTCCTGTTTCTGAAGCACAGCCTTAATAAACAACATTCCTTATTTGTCAATATGAATTACTTTTAGTGTGTGTACACTTCTAACGTGTTTTGAGAGTTTTTATTTTGGTGGCTAGTTTCATTTCACAGGATGTGCCATATCATTTGAATAGTAACTGCAAGAGCTGTTAAGCGTGGACAAACAGCTGGACATTCCATCTTCCTTGTAAAAATCTGGAATCTAGATTTATTTGAATACCATAAAGAATGGTGATATAATTCTAACATTTTCTCTGTAATAAAAAAAAAATTTAAAAAAAACCACACAAAAATATACATTAGTTGATGTATAATAAAAGGTAATGTTTTAAGTGCTGAGGAGAGTTGTATCTTAGGATAATGCAGATATACAGTATGTGGTATGGTGTGATAATGCTGTCAGAGTACAGGTACGATCTGACCTCTGCGTATTGACAAGATAACTGTCAAATATTGGGGATCTAGTTAAATACATGCATATTGGCCTTTTGTGTACTGTTAAAATTTGGCTTTTAATGCATGATAAACTTACATGTACATTAACTGTAGTTTGTAGGTAGTTTAAGTAGCTCTGTTGCTTTAAAAAAAAAGTAGCTAATACCTATTTTTCCCTTTTGTACAGTGCCAGTATCTGAAAAGTGGCGTAAAATTGCATCATTTGAGGATTTTGCACAATACCTCTACCTAGTGCTAACAGAAATCCCACAAGTACCTGAATTCTCACAAATGACGCCGTGTGTATCGGCACTTTTTAGATGGTGGCACTCAAGTTATTTTTGCAAGTCAAGTATCCAAAAAAGATTGACCTCTAATGTAGGAACTTCTTGTCAAATGAAGAATTGTAGACCTCTCTTAAGAGTTCTCCCTGTTTCCAGGAGTTTGTATCAGCAGACTTTCCCTTGGAACTGTTTAAAAACTACTTTTGGAATACAAGCCTGTTTGTTTGTGCCAGGCCTCCTCGAGGAAAATAAAGGGAAGGCAATGAAAAGAGAGTTAAATGAGCCATGAATTCTTGTAGTGTTTAATGTTTGTATCACCCCTAGGAAGGTAGGCTTTGGGAAGCTCTTGTTGCATCATGATTAAAATTAAAAACAAAACAACCCTTCTGTGTGTAAACATGAAAACTGAAACAATGTAGATTTTACATAATGTGTTTAATAAATTAAGCTATTAAATGAACTACAGATGAGATTTTACTTCTATTGAAGTTTCTGTTGTGGTTTGGGAAGGGTTTGTCATTGTAAACACCTGAGTTACACTTCTGAAAAGGCCCGATTTCAGAATGAATATCTACTTCTGGAGCTAGGTCTCCTATACAAATTTCTCCTAGAGGAAGAATCATTTAGGTTGGAAAAGACCTTCAAGATCATCGAGTTCAACCAGAAACCTAACACTGCCAAGACCAACAATAAACCATGTCCCTAAGCACCACTTCTAACACATCTTTTTAAAATACTTCTGGGGTGGTGACCCCACCACTTCCCCAGGCAGGCTGCTTGACAATCCTAGTGAATAGTTCCCACTATCCAGTCTAAACCTCACCCCTCTCGTCAGGCTCCCTAGGCTACTTCCTCTTGTCCTACTGCTTATTACTTGGCAGAAGAGACCAACACCTGTGTCGCTACAGCCTCCTTTCAGGGAGCTGTAGAGAGCATCAAGGTCTCCCCTCAGCCTCCTCCAGATTAAACAGCCTCAGTTCCCTCTGCCGCCTCCCACAAGACTTATTCTCCAGCCCCTTAACCAGCTCTATTGCTCTTCTCTGGACACACTCCAAGGACTTCAATTTCTTGTAGTGAGGGGCACAAAACTAAACACGGTATTCGAGATGCGGCCTCACCAGTGCTGAGTCCTGCTGGCATGCAATTTCTTATGCAAGGCAGGATCCTACCAGCACCTCCAGGTCCTTTTCTGCTGGGCAGCTTTCCAGGCAGAATTTCCCCAGCCACTGCTCTGACTTTATTTGTGCAGCAACTCTTAGAAGAATTATAACACATCTTTCTGAGCAGGCAAGAACGTTGTCCATCACAGTTCAAAGGAAAAAACACCACCTGGAAAGCAGCAGCTTTTGTTAGCAGGTGATAGTACAGGTTATTGTATAAAACCAGAGGGTTTCTTTCTAAAGAACCTCTGAAGACTGAACCATCCAACATGAGAAATACTATTCCTCCATGAAAGCCTAAAGTCACAGCCACGCTGTGGTTTAAATACAGCGGGTACCAAAGAGGAAACGAAGGACAGAGGCAGTTAGATTTCAGCAGATTTTTACTTGAAAATGACAGGTCCCATCAGGTAGCAGATGCAAGCTGAAATTTCATCTGCTGCAGGGATGAAAGACAGCCTTTGTGACAGGGCTGTAAAGGTCAGACCTGCACTGATGCTGAAGCAGTGAGAAGATAACTGACAGCTGGCTACGGCACTTGAATTCCCGTAGCTTCTTGCTGTGATGGATTGGAATTACAACAGGACTCAGATAAACTTGATTCTTGTCCTTGCATATTTAAGTATGTGCTTTTGAATCAATGACGTTTAAAGAATTGACATTGAACGTGTATAAAATGAAGTTGTATCTCAAGGTGAGTTTTTGCTAATTTGCCTCTTCTCCACTTATTGTGACCTTATGGAAAGAAGCTATACGTGGAAAGATGACTTACAGTAGATCACATACACCCATGCCTTCACCCCTGTGTGATGCTACAGACTTAGTAATAGTTACTGTTTTCCAGAATCATACGACAGACCAAAGTGGGTTTTTCTTCTGACAGCTGCTATGCAGATCTAATACAAACTTCTTGGGAAAATTCTGCCTTGCCCTTATTAACAAATAAATAACCTGAACTATATGAAGGCACTTTGGTACTCTTTCTGTCAGAACACAGGCATGCATTGCTCCAAGTCTCACTGACAGCTTTGATCTATGCTAGAACTCCTCCTCGTCTTGAAGGTTGAAGTAACTTTGGTAAAAAAATTGCTTAAACTTACAGTTGACAAAAAAAAAAAAAAAACAAACCCAGCCCTTCTATGTTTATGAGCGCTGGCCCTTTGGGTAGTTTTCTGCTGGCTGCTACAGTGGTTTGATGGCAATAAGGAGATGGTAAAGGAGATGACGATGTTAGTTTTGGCTACCTCAATAATCCTTTTGCAAACAATACCAAGCCTGCCCACAAGATAAATGCTCGCTTCTGAGAAAATACTGGGATTTTTCCCAGATAAGCAGATTACAAACAGTTTGGGAACATGGGTAGCTAGCAGAGGACAAGTGGAAGAGACAAGCATTTCAAATCAAAAGAAAGTGTTTAAATACGCTTTAAAACAAAGAAAGAAAGAAAATCCCCAACAAATGGAATGACTACCACTCTTGTTTCTGTTGCCTGTACTAGACTTATGGGTTATACTGTTTAGTACTATGCAAGAAAATACCGAGGTGAAGTGTGTGATCACATTTCAGTTATGACAGCATCAACCCATGTTATTAGGAATATTTAAAGACACAGTCATATGGACGTCCAGCACCTCACTTCAGTCATAAAATAATTCATCATTGTTAAAATACAGAGCAGCAGCTTCTAGCCATCTCTCTGTGATAAAACTGCATGTAAGGTTTTACTAAGAACCAGAGTGTGTATGCGGTATTCTGTTCTTTCCTTTGGTGAGAAAAGGTGATTGCAGTCACTCTGGTTTAGGTAAGACTTCTGTGACAAAATGCATCATCTTTCATTCTTCTAGTAGGATCTATGAGAAATGGATGCCTTCTGAATTGAAGCCATGCAGCAGTCTGAAAGAGTAAAATATGTGCATTATGATTTCTACCAATTTATACTTCAGCTCAAGGCATTTCTAAGATGTGCTGGCTGGCAAAGTACACACAAAAATAACATGAAAGAAGCCATCCCTGTTCGACTGCCATAAAGAATTGCTACAAATCTTAAACTACAAATTATTAGCAGATGTGCCATTTTAGAGAAGCAGGTGTATTTTCAGTAAAGGTAGCTAATACTGCATCCTACCAGGTTTACTATCTTTCTTTGAAGCTGTATCAATTGCCACACTGAGAAACAGCCACCACAATTTTTATCTTAAAGTAGGAGAGGATTAATGTTGCCACTTAAATTAAACTGTCCAGAAGTAAGAGCAGAATATATCAGTTAATTAGTCAAATTTCCAAATTATGCTATAGACTAAGGCCTAATCCTCAAGACAGAGAAGGGCTGTGTAAGTCTTCAGGGAAATTATAATAACCAATCCTATTATTAGAGCATTTTAACAAGCGACATAGACGAGTCTAGCACACAAACAGCAGAAATAGGGATCTTTAGCTAGTTGCTTCTCAGAACTGTAAGCAGCACTTAAAATAAATATAGGGTTTATTTAATTTTTTTTAGCGTTTGTTCGTGTTCAGGACTGGAAGCAAGAAGTGCCTGGTATTGAAAGGAAAGCAGAGTTAGTACTATTCCTCTGCAACCCAATACTAATTTGTTTTACATGGGTGCAGATGCAGATAGATTTTGAAGAAACTTAAAAAGGAAGTCATAAAGAAAAAAAATACCTAATGAAATCATCTATATCCATTGAACGTGCTCGTTTTTCAGAGTAACCTGTATTTTTTAGGACTGTCTGTATTTTCTCTGCGATTTTGAAGTTTTCGGGTATTTCCTGTTGATAGAACACAGGATACAAATTCATAGCATTGAAACAGGTTAACTTAAATCATCTATTCCTTTCTTGCTTTTAGTTCTTGTTTCAACTGACAAAGATAAGCTTTTTGTTCTTCTTGTATGGGCTGTTGTATTTTATTCTTGTATCTGATTTTTTTTATAGCTCAGCTCATTCACTGTAAATTAATTCTTATTAGATTAGTAAAAGTCCTTGAGACCTGTACAGAAAATATAACATACTCAGCTTTCAGCTTTTTCACTGTAATTTAGCAACCCTTTTAGATTTAGATAAAAGTTCTTCCCTCCCTCAAGTTCTCTCAAAAAAAACTTAACATCTTATACTTTTCCATGTTAATGTTTTACTCTTATAAAAATCAGTATCTATGTCACAGTACACGGAAGAATAATTCGGTATATTAAAAAGTAACTTACTGTATTATGTAAGGAACAATGAATTCTGTAATTATGATCCAGCAACTGCTCTACAGCACTTGATCTGAAAGAAATACAAGTATAGAATGAAAACTGAGTTTTAACTAATTTTTTTACTTGACTGGTTGTTAATCTTTAATATAAAAAACTGTAACGACTACACAGCACTGTTCTTTTTAAACAGCTGCCTAGTCTTTGTCTAAAAGAAAAGCTTGTGACTTCAGCATAAATCCTCCACCATGCTTTATGCCAGACTGTTCTGGCATGCATGTAACACTACTGTGCATCTGCACAAAAAAAGCTGGATAACTGGATGGACTCTCAAACTTTGAAAAAGATTTCCTTTAATATATGTTACTTACTTAAATGCTGCAGACAGGGTCTTGTTTTTCCGAACAAAGGCTATCCTTACTAGACCATCCCACTCCTGAAATTAAACATTTCCAAATTTACATAAGGGAACGTACAGCTACTACAAACAAAACCAGTCACTAGTGACATGACTAGTGAGTCACAACTGACTATTTCACAACGATATTGAACCCAAAGAAAAATATTACAGGAAAATATCTTTCTAAACAATACAAACCCAGTTCTGTCTTGGACAAAGCAATACAAATAGAGGAGAAAATATTTCACCCACAAAAACATTTGAATTGCTCTTTTTATGCCTAGGCACTACTGGCCAGACAATAAGTGATGAAAAAGCAGATACTTGAGGAAAACATGGCTAACCTTGGGCAAGGCTGAAATAGCCTTAATGATCAAAGCTTTTTAAAAATTAACTTTAAGAACAGTATCTTGTGACATCTGTCTTCTGAGATTCTACACATTCATCTGAATGCAAGACTTCTCACAGATCCTCCTTTGATCATAACCAACAAAGTCATCAGCCAGAAGGGTCTCTTGGAGATGCAAACCATGATGGAAGTGACACCATTACTGGCAACTCTCTAACTGACAGGGAGATGGTACCTCAGTCTTGTCAGAAATACTGTAAACAAAGCTGCACCTCAATTGATGGCAGCACATTCGGGCAACATCGTAACATATGCCTGATCAACAGAGCAATAAGCATTGAGGAATTATGTAAATATAAATGGATAGCTGGTACTTACCAGGGAAAACAGAACATGGAACTGAATAATATGCCACAAACAAAATTAAACTGTTATCACCAGTATGTTACATTGTTACTAGAATATACCATGCTCACCTTGAAGTTGATAGGTGGTGGTGGGTTCTTTGGCTCTATTCTGACAACGCTGGATTCAACTTTGGGAGGAGGCCTGAAGTTGTTCTTTCCAACCTGTTAGTCAGGAGAATTCAGGCAGCTGTATGAATAAACAGCAAATCCTCATACTCCTACGAACACTCTTCTAACTTTGATAGCTGTTAGCTAACATAGAACGACATACCTTCATCAGATGGTCCACTCGAGCTAACAACTGAGTATTAATAGAAAGTCTGCAGTACAGTTTAGTTCCTGGTTTTGCAACCAAACGAAGTGCAAATTCTCTTTGAAACATAAGTATTGCACACCTGAGCATAACAGAAATGTGAATATGAATTTAAGTAATCAACTTCTACATCAAAAGCCAACTAACACATGGAAAACATGGGATTTGCCTCAGCACACAGAAGCAATAAGTTTGTCATAGAAAAACACCCAAACCTCTGCCTTAACTAGCTCAGAATGTGTTAAACAAAAAAACCCCACAAAACTTGGCAAAATCATCTAAATGTCTTTAAAGCTACGACATAATTTGATTTTTCACACTGCTGGATCAAGTTCAAAGAGACAGAAGTTAGCATCAGGATTTTGTGTCTGACTGTTAACAAATCATTTTGAATAATTACATGATGAATCCTTCAAATACCAACTCTTTGCTCCAGAAATTGACCAGTAATGTTACTGATGTCAGTGCTTCAGTGACAGAAATCAAGACCTGCTGACATATTGAACAACACTCAGACGTATCTGAGCAGTTAGATTTTGGACCAGACAGTAGGAAGTGTCTTGGCTCTATTCTGACAATACTGGATTCAACTTTGGAAGGAGGCTGGAAGTTGTTCCTTCCAACCTGTTAGTTAGTTCTACCCTTTGCACCCTTCGTTTCTAAGGTAGGAAGGCATATGAAATGCTACGACACCCTACTTATCCCTAGAAAAGCAATTAGTTACACTACTAGTGTAAACAAGCACAACTCCTGTTTTCATCAGCTGGACACTCACTGATGCAAAGACTACATTGCTATGAACTTATTTCCATGAACTAGCAGTTTTTGTATTACAGAAAAATTCTGTTGCAGCTCTGATCCATCAAACTGGTATTTCAAAAATTTTTTTTTAAAAAAAAATTATTTGTGAATATTTTGAAAACTTTTTTTTTTTCCTATCAGGTAATACAGAGCTTTGTTCTTTCACATACCTGAAAAAAGGTCTATGAAGCAGTAGCTTGAAAACAAAAGGTGAAGAAATCTGAGGAAAAGAGCAATAATATTAGTATCCTTTCTGAGGATTATCAGCTAAAAAGTAAAAAGTTTTGCCATGTTGTTTAGCCCATACCTGGTAAGGCAAGTTGGCAACACATGCATCAAAGAACGGTAAGTCTGTTTTCAAGACATCTCCAACCTTGATTTCAAGTTTGTTTGCCAGACACCTGAGGGAATGTACACTGTGGTTATCCTGACGAAAACACATTCATAAAGTTTTTGGCAAGGCAGCTCCTCTGCTTTAAGTGCTCCCCGTTTCCACAGTTGATACTTACGTGCCCTGGACTCTCTTCTGAAGTTCACCAACAAGCCTAGGGTCAATTTCACAAGCAATAACCTGAAAACAAAGTATATATTTGCAACTTCATAAACTCCTAACCTACATAAAAATTTCAACTGTGAAAAATCATTGTATCTATTGCAGCAGCTTTAAACAATCCTTACAAATTCCCTACCAGGCTATGTACCTTCCTCCCTCCTCAAAAACACACGGGACTTAAAAATGCCTAACAGCAGTATAGTTTTAAAAAAAAAGTCCCAAGATTTACACAAACAATTTAAAACTCTTACACAGATGTTAAGAAAAATAGCCACAGAGCAATGCTACTGAATTCAATCAAATAGTTGAAGATCCTTCTGTTTGCCATAATGTAAGCCACAATATGGTTTTGAGCTTAGGAAGGTGTGCGGGAAGTTCATGCTTACTTTTTTTACTTTCTCTAACAACTTTACTGTCAGGTTGCCAGTTCCTGGACCTACTTCCAGAACGACATCTGTGCGCCGTAGGGCAGCCTAAAAAGAAACGGCATTTCAGTTAATTTTCCTACAACTGATTTCAAGCAAACATTCAATTTGAAAACAAGAGGTTTGTGCAGCTCAGTAAAAGCTTCTGAAAACTGCTGTCAGAGGAGCGCGAAAGGAACGAGATGAAACTTCTTGTTAAAACGTGTGCCTTAAAACTCACTTCTTGTGAGCCTTAAAGCTCACTTATGAAAGATCTTTGGCCCAGGGTAGAAAAATAAGCGAGTGACCACGTTTAGAGTGGAAATAAAGAAGCAGTGCGAGGGGAATAACTGCAGTGCAGGAGGGAGGCTCCTCCGCAGCCACAGAAAGCGCATGTTAGGGGAAGGGCCCGGCTAGACCCCCTCCTCAGCCCTGCACCTTCTCGATGATGCTGTTAACGATGAGCGGGTTCTTCAGGATGTGTTGGCCGGCGCTGGTGTTGAAGAGGACGCCTAGGGCAGAGACAGGCATTACCTTCCATTACTTCTGGAAAACGCCTCCAGAGGCTTCCCCCCTCTCCCGAGGCCTCCCCCGGCTCCCGCTCCCCGCACTCACCCGCAGCGCGGCCCTCCCGCCGCGGCGCCACGCGCGCCTTGGGCATAGCGGCCCCGCGCACGTGGCCGCCGTCCCTCCAGGGCCTCGGCGGAGCCCCCAGCGCCCCCAGCGGCCCGGCGGAGCAGCCGCACCCGCAGCGCCCCGGCGGAGCCCACAGCGCCCCAAGCGCCCCGGCGGAGCAGCCGCGCCCGCAGCGCCCCCAGCGCCTCGGCGGAGCCCACAGAGCCCCCAGCAGCCCCGGCAGCGCCGCAAACCACCGCCCCCAGCTCTGGCACGGGAGCGCTAGGAAATGATACATGGCAGCGGTCTAAGCCTGTATATCTGAGAGTGATACACGCTTTCATCATAGAATCATAAGGTTGGAAAAGACCTCTTGGGTCATCGAGTCCAACCATTCCTATCTGCCCATCTTTTAAACACCTCCAGGGATAGTGGCTCTATCACCTCCCTGGGCAGCCTCTGACAGCGCCCGATGACTCTTGCTGTGAAAATTTTTTTCCTGATATCCAGCCTGAACCTCCCCTGGCGGAGCTTGAGGCCATTCCCCCCTTGTCCTGTCCCCTGTCACTTGGGAGAAGAGGCCAGCTCCCTCCTCTCCACAACCTCCTTTCAGGTAGTTGTAGGGAGTAATAAGGTCTCCCCTCAGCCTCCTCTTCTCCAGGCTAAACAACCCCAGCTCTCTCAGCCGCTCCTCATAAGACTTGTTCTCCAGCCCCCTCACCAGCTTCGTTGCTCTTCTCTGGACACGCTCCAGAGCCTCAACATCCTTCTTGTGGTGAGGGGCCCAGAACTGAACACAGTACTCAAGGTGCGGTTTCACCAGTGATGAGTACAGGGGCAGAATCACCTCCCTGGACCTGCTGGTCACACCTTTTCTGATACAGGCAGAGGTGTCATTGGCCTTCTTGGCCACCTGGGCACACTGCTGGCTCATGTTCAGTCGGCTGTCAACCAACACCCCCAGGTCTTACTTCAGCTTTGAGCTAAAGTAAATGTGTATCTGAAAGAAGAGCAGGTTTACAGACATCCTGTAAGATAACCTAAGGAAGCCGTGAAGTCATATCGCTGCACTGCAGAAAAGCACCATTCATTTAAAAAAGGAGTGAGGGGAGACCTTTTCACTAGAGCGTGTCCAGAGAAGAGCAAGGAAGCTGGTGAAAAGGCTGGAGAACAAGTCTTGTGAGGAGCGGGCTGAGGTAACTGGGGTTGTTTAGCCTGGAGGAGAGGAGACATCACACTCTACAACTGCCTGAAAGGAGGTTGTAGAGAGACGGTGCTGGTCTCTTCCCCAAGTAACAGGTCATAGGACAAGGGGGAATGGCCTCAAGCTATACCAGGGCAGGTTCATATTAGACATTAGGATAAATTTCTTCACAGAAAGGGTTATTAAGCACTGGCACAGGCTGCCCCGGGATGTGGTTCAGTCACCACCCCTGGAGGTGTCTAAAGATGGATGAAGTGTTAGAGATCTGATTTAGTAGCAGACAATAATAGTTATGAACGATGATCTCAAAGGTCTTTTGCTACCTAGCAATTAATTGATTGATTGATTCATTGATTCCCCTGTCCCCTACAGTGTGCTTTAACCTCCAAAAAGTGATCTCAAAGCACAAATCTTGGCGATTTCTGCGTATGAGGCAACAAGATGCCCAGAGCCCTGTCTCAGTACAGCTGGCATGCTCTCACCACCAGTGCATGATATGATCATAGAATCATAGAGTGATTTGAATTGGAAGGGACCTTAAAGATCACCCAGTTCCAAGCCCCCTGCCAGGGGCAGGGGCAAGTCCCACCAGACCAGGCTGCCCAAGGCCCCATCCAACCTGGCCTTGAACACCGCCAGGGATGAGGCAGCCACAGCTTCCCTGGGCAACCTGTGCCACTGCCTCACCACCCTCACTGTGAAGAATTTCCTCATGTCTAGTCTAAATTTGCCCCTCTCCAGTTTATACCCATTGCCCCTAATCCTATCACTATAAGCCTTTGTGAACAGCCCCTCCCTACGAGACTCACAGAACGGTTTGGGTTGGAGAGGACCTTAACGACCACGCCACAACTCAGGCCCCCACCGCCCCCCGCACCCCCACCGCCCGGCCCCGCCCCACCCCTCCGGCCTCGCGCGCGTCGCGGGTGAGTGACGTCACGGCGCACGCCGCAGCGGCCGCGGCAGCGCTAGTCGCAGCTCGTGGCGCGAGCTTCGGAGGGGGCCGGGGTCCTGGCGGCCGCCGCCCCGCGGTGAGAGCGGGACCGGCCCCGGCGCCGGGGGAGACCCGGGCAGGGGAGAGGCGGCTTCCGCGCGGGGCCGGGCAGCGTTCGGGGCAGCAGCGCCGCCCTGCCGCGGGCCCGGGGCAGCGTGGCCGGCGCTCCCGTGCCGGCCTCTACGCACCGCCCGGAGAAGGGAGCTGCGCATCGCGTGGCCGTAGGTGCCTCAGCGCGCTTCTCCGAGTCAGAAGGCAAAAAACATGTTCCAGGGAGCTGCTTCCCGGGGTCTCGGTCCCGTGGAGCTGTTTCCTGGTGTCTCCTTGAAACAAGCGTTCAGTCTGAGTAGAGTTGATGGGAAGGCTTCAGGGGAATATGAGATGTTAAGTCGCCTGGTTTGCGGACAGAAGCGCTCTGTTATAGGAGAGAGCAAGTTTTGACCTTTGTTGAAGGTGGTTACTTTTTCCCTACAGGTTAAAAAAAAGTAGCCGAGGTTTTACTGTAATAACAGATACTTCGTGGAATCAAAGGCAGGGTCGAGTGCCGCAGCGGTGAGTTGTTTCTCCAAGTTGTTACCTTAGAAGCCAGCAGCATGTGGAGTGTAGTGATAGAGCGGGGGCTGGTGGTTTTAAACTTAAAGAGGGGATATTTAGTTTAGGTGTAAGGGGAAGCCTTTTTGCTCTGAGTGTGGTGAGGCACTGGCACAGGTTGTCCACGGAAGCCGTGGATGCCCCATCCCTGGAAGTATTCAGGGCCAGGTTGGATGGGGCCTTGAACAACCTCATCTACTGGGAGGCGTCCCTGCCTCTGGCAGGGGGCTTGGAACTGGGTGATCTTTAAGGTCTCTTCTAGCCCAAACCATTCTGTGAATGTGTGTAAAAGATTAGAACCTAGCACTAAATAGAATACTGATACTGTTTTCAGCTTCTGTTTCTATCTGCCTTGCTTCCCACGTCTCATAGATGGAGCAACCTCTGTAACGTATTTGCTGTGGCTTTCAAATCAGCATTCCTAGTATGTGAGAACTACCTTAGTCTTTATGAGTAGCATGCTTCCTGTGGGGTTCTTTTTCTTGAAACTTCATTGTGACATTAATTTTTTTCATTGCTCTCTGTTTTTATTCTGTAATTCTTTCATCATACCCTTCTGCTGAAAGGCGGTTAGTAGCATGCGTATAAATGATGTAATAGTGGTCTTTGTAACACAAGCTGTCATAGAAAACTTTAAAGCTGTGTCATTAGAAGAAGTTTTTATCTGTCCTTAGACTGAAATGACATAAATCCGTTTCACAGCTTGGGAGTATACTGAAACCTACATGTCTGTCTCAGCTGTTGCACACTAGTTTGTTATAAACTGTTCTGTTGTATCTTTTTGAACATGGGTTAAAATGAGGTGAAGTAGGAAGAAATTAAAGAAGTGACATTGGTATTGTGAGACTGGTCATCCTACAAGCTTATTATTAAATGTTAGAAAGATTCTTTTGTTGTACTTGTGTACCCTTTGGCTCTTTCTGTTGTTGATACTGAACCCCGTAACAGAACTTCTTATGGCTTATACCCAAGCAAATCTTTGGAGAAGTCCCACTGTCATGTTCTTACTGCCTGTTCTTTCTGTTAGGAGGTTTTGGTTAGTGTGGTGCTTTCCATTTAATCTGAAAAGCTATTCTTCTCAGTATTTTTAATTTAATCTGAATTGCTTCCCTTAATATAATTGTCAGTCTTGCTTACTGCTGTCCTTTGTTGCTGTGTTCCTCCTTGGCCTTTGTTCTTTTATCGCTTATGTCTTCTGTATGCTATTTTTTTCAGACCTATGTTTTAGTTTCAGTGTTGCATTTTTTGTAAAAATAAAGTTGTAGAAGTTCTATTCTTATGTTTCTGCCAGTAGCCATATGGGAAAACAAAAGTAACTCTTTCCTGCTTAGGGATTTTAATTGGTCTTCTTTATCGTGGCTTAAATTGGGGGAAGTACCGACAGCCTTTTTCCTTTGTGTAAAGGAAAATTAATCTTGTTTTTGAAAAATCTTGGTCATGCCTAACATTAGTCATTGTGGTGATTGCAGTCATTGGTGTAGTCGCTAGTGCTTCTTAGTTGTAACTTGAATAGCCATATACTGGGAATTCTTTTGATTTTTTTGTTCTGTAAAAATGCTAACATACAGCAGGATTGATTTAGATACTTTAATGTTAGAAAAGAGACTCATGGGAAAGTTTATAGGAGGCTGGAGAGAGACTGGTATAACTACCAACTGTACCTGAAAATGGCAGTATACTTAAAAGCATTTCTAATATCTCATAGCAATATCACTATGATGCTAGCGTTAGTGGTACTTGTTTCAGAACCTGACCTGTAAGTGATGCTTGTGGCTTTTCAGAATGGAAACTTTGTTTTTCCCGTTTCCTTTAAAACAAATGTGCTGTTAAAGAGCCTTAAGTTTCTACTTGAACATCCCAGGCTGCAGTCTGTAGCTTTGTAGTTGTTTATTAGTTATGTAATCTGTTAACAAGAATTGTTTGCCTCTGTCTGCTTTATAAGCACCCTTCAAGAAGTCAGATTTAAGTGTCTACAAAGTCTTCCCTTAGCTTCCACTCTGCTGAACAAGTCTCCGGCCTCTTCTCAGAGGTAATTTGCTGTAGACCCCAGACCATCTTAGTAGTTCTGGCCTCTCCCCAGTTTCTATACTTCTTTCTTGAACTGGAGAATGGGAGAAGTAGAATGGCAAAATTGAAGACCATATTCTAGAAGCAGTCTTGAATACTGCTGTGTAAAGAAGGATCATGACACTGCCGCCTTCCCCTTAAAGGTAGCCTAGTATATATTTGCATTATTGTCAGTGAGAACACATTGTATTTTGGGTTATATATGTACCACTTTGTATCCTTCTGATTTCATAGCATCTTAACTGAATCCATCATTTCACCTCATTACCGGGGAAAATAATTTATTGAATACTTAACAAAAGATAATGAAAAAATATACAGAACTAATTGTTTGGATATGAATCACAGAATCATACAATGTTTTGGGTTGGAAGGGACCTTAAAGATCACCCAGTTCCAACCCCCCTGCCATGGGCAGGGACACCTCCCATTAGATGAGGTAGTTCAAGGACCCATCCAGCCTGGCCTTGAATACTTCCAGGGATGGGGCATCCACGGCTTCCGTGGACAACCTGTGCCAGTGCCTTACCACCATCATTGTGAAGAATTTCTTCCTCATGTCTAGTCTAAATCTTCCCCACTCCAATTTATAGCCATTGCCCTTCATCCTATCACTACATGCCCTTGTAAACAGTCCCTCCCCATCTTTCCTGTAGCCCCCTTCAGGTACTGTAAAGTTGCTATAAGGTCTCCTCGGAGCCTTCTCTTTTCCAGGCTGAACAACCCCATCTCTCTTAGCCTGTCCTCGTAGCAGAGGTGCTCCAGCCTTCTGATCGTGTTTGTAGCCCTCCGGGTTCCAGAACTGGACACAATACTCCAGATGGGGTCTCATGAGAGCAGAGCAGAGGGGCAGAATCACCTCCCTTGACCTGCTGGCCACACTTCTTTTGATGCAGCCCAGGATACAGTTGTCCTGGGCTGTGAGCGCACATTGCTGGCTCATGTCGAGTTTCTTATCAGTCAGCACTCTCAAGTCCTTCTCCGCAGGGCAGCTCTCAATCACATCATCCACCGGCCTGCATTGGAACTGCCGACTGCTGTGACCCAGGTGTAGGACCTTGCACTTGGCCTTGTTGAACCTTAAGTGATTCATACAGGCCCACTTCCTTAGGTTGTCCTGGTCCCTCTAGATGACATCCCATCCTTCTGGTGTGGCCACTGCACCACATAGCTTGGTGTAATCTGCAGACTTGCTGAGGGTGCACTTGATCTCATTGTCTATATAATTGATGAGATAATAAACAGCACCGGTCCCAGTATCGACCCCTGAGGGACACTGGTTGTCACAGATCTCCATCTGGACATCGAGCCATTGACCACTACTCTGAATATGACCATCCAACCAGTTCCTTATGCACTGAACAGTCCACCCATCAAATCCATATCTCAAATTTAGAGAGAAGGGTATTGTTGGGGCCATGTCAAAGGCTTTATGGAAGTCCGGGTAGGTCACATCCATTGGTTTTTCCGTGTCCACTGCTGCGGTTACCCCATCGTAGAAAGCCACTGAGTTGGTCAGGCAGGACTTGCCCTTGGTGAATCCGTGCTGGCTGCCACTAATCACCTCCCTGACCTCCATGTGCTTTGACATAGCTTCTAGGAGGATCTGTTCCATGATCTTTCCAGGCACAGAGGTGAGGCTGACAGGTTGGTATTTCCCAGGGTCATCTTTTCTACCCTTTTTAAAAATGGGCACAATGTTACCCGTCTTCCAGTGCCCAGAGACTTCTCCTGATTGCCATGACTTCTCAAATATCCTGGAGAGTGGCTTGGCCACCACATCTGCCAATTCCCTCAGGACTCTGCGTTGCATCTTGTCAGGTCCCGTAGACTTATGTATGTTCAGGTTCCTGAGGTGTTTGCAAACCTGATCCTCCCCTACAGTGGGAGGGTCTTTACCCCTGGTCCCCTTCTTGTCCATTGACCAAGGAGGGGTGAGGAGAGGGTTATCTGAGCCAAAAAAGTTGTTGAGTACCTCAGCCTTCTCATTGGCTGTTGTTATGGGGTCACTATTTTCATCCATCGGTAGGGGTATGCTTTCTTTAACCTTAATTTTATGGGTAACGTATCCGTAGAAGTTTTTCTTGTTAGTCTTTATTTCCCTTGCCAAGTTGAGCTCCGGCTGTGCCTTGGCTTTCCTGAACGCATTCCTCCACAAGGGGGCAGCTTCTTTATACTCTTCCCACATTCCCTGTCCCTGCTTGCACTGCCTGCGCTGCTCCCCCTTAATCTTCAGGTTGACCAGTAGGTCTCGACTCTGCCACGATGGTCTCTTCCCTTCCCTGTCTGGTTTCCCACACCTGGGGACCGAGAGCTCTTGCACTTTATGGAAAGCAAGTTATTGAAAGTTGTTATACTACATGGTTTGAGGTCCAGAAAAGTGAGGTGTGGAGGTGTTTACTGATGAAATTCTTTGTTTTGTTCCCTTGCAGATGTGTAACAATTCTTGATTTGTTTTTGTAACTGACATGTGATTGTAAGATTTGGATGTATTTCAGTGTTATGGGAAGAATACCTGGATACTCTTTTGCCTGTACCAAAAGGTTTGACTACTCAGGAAAGCTGTTCAACTAGCATGATGGAATGTTTAAGAAACTTGGAATATTCACTGCAGTAAACTATGTATGCAGATACTTTCTTAGAAAGGGAATTAAAGAATGAAGAGTAGAAAAGAAATGAGAGTTTTGTCAGCAAAAGGGAATGAACGAGTTTGGGAGTGGGAATGGAAGTGCAGGATATTGGATGGTAATGATGAGGAGCTTGTACTGGTACTTGTGGTTTCTGAAGAGACCATCTCATTGTGCTAAGGGGTGGCATTTGACTTGTTGCTTATCTTCTAGGTGTAACCGATATTGGTGTTTTTTTTTTTGTCAGCTGAGACATGAGGCTATGCTATTGTCTCAGTTCTGTGCATAGTCGGTGAGATATTCAAGAGCAGCTTTTTGTTGTGTGTGATTAGGCTCATCCCTCACACAAAAATAAGTTCTGTCATGGCAATAGAGCCATGCTTTGATTTGCATCTGACAGTATTGGACATTTTCTAGTTGAAGGGATTTATTTTTCCTTGATGTACTTCCTAGTTATTATAGCAATGGGTATGAACCACAGCAAACCAGCAGAAAGCTAGCAACATTCCTGACGTTGCTCAGTGTTTTTTGTAAAGACATGGTCTAAGGTTAATTAGTAAAGGCAGGAAACTCTAGTCTTACCCAATGATCAAACTTGGAAATTCTGTCTATTGTGGCTTGAAGAGCAGATCTGCTAAGGTCTTCCTTCTAAGCAAATGTTGCTTATAAGGTTGATAGACTCTACGAATGTATCTATACGTGCTTCATAGCTGTGAAGGTACCCAAAACCAGCAGCTACTTAAGACTCCGCTCTTCTGTTTCTTCTCTAGGATAGTCTTGTAGAAGTTGTTCAAGAGTGAATTAAGCTCTAGAAGTACATAACAGACTGTAGAGAAAATCTGTGTTCCTGTCATGTAACCCATCTGTGGTGTAACCTGTGTCCCTCTCTGTCTTTGCAGTGCAACAGCAAAGCCTGACTTGTAAGAGGTGAAAATTGTCTATATCCCACAATATTAGAGGAAACATTCATGAGCCTTTGCTGTTCTGTGGGGTCTAACAGCATCTGTATATGCTTTGTGTAAATTATGATGTGAAGAAGCCCTGATGCATCAGTTAAAAAAAAAGATACAAAAAGGACAGTAATGGAGAGGTTGCAACAAATTAGGTTTGGACATGGAGACATCTGGGTTTAAACTCCTAAAATACAACTGTGTTCTCTCTGCAGGAGTTCATTTCACAAAGGCATCTGTACATGGCAGTAATTAAACTTGTGTTTTGGGAGGTTCCCGTTAACACGAAATATGAGC
Source organism: Cuculus canorus (assembly GCF_017976375.1). NCBI lineage: Eukaryota > Metazoa > Chordata > Aves > Cuculiformes > Cuculidae > Cuculus > Cuculus canorus. The sequence continues at coordinate 11,075,085 of NC_071441.1, forward strand.
TGATGCGCTCGTTGAGTCAATCATCTTTACAGAGTGCATACAGAGGATAAGTTCCCAGCAGAAAGCCTGTTGGTAAGAAGTGAGTGTGAGGAGAGACTTGATCAGAGTTGAAAGGACCTGTTAGGATCTGAGACTGTAATCAGTTGATGCTGTTGGAAGCCCGTATTCCTTCCTCTCCTGGCACTTTTGGCGTCTGTGGAACGGTATGCTCGGATGGCTTGACTTTTAGGCTTGACTTCCCTCTCCTTCCCTCTTTTGGGGGCAGTTCTTAAGTTGGCTGTGTCATAATATGTAAGTTTGCTTTAAGTTCATTTCACATTTTGACAAGACAGAGAATCAAAAGAAGAGCGATAGACAGGATTAGATCCCAGAAACTTGCAGTTTTGCTTCTAGCTATTAGTCTTACTTGCATGTTCTCTAGCTGACAGGAGTGCTGAAGCCCTCTTGATTGTGTGCTTTTGTTTTGTTTTTCTGTACCTGTATCTGGTAGTTGATTGCTTTTAATTTTTTAAAATGTAAGAAAATAATTGCTTTTTTTCTCTCTAGTGTTAGGATTGATTTTTTTGAAAAAAAAGGGAGTTGCTAGTACCACAGCACTACATTTTGCTGGGAAGGGAGTTACCTTGTGTTACCTAAATGTGGCTAACCTAGTGTTACCTAAATGTGGCTACTTATTCACTCTGACAGTTCTGGAAAACACCCTAATATAAAGTCATGGATCTCCCTACAGTTGTCATAGTGTTTATTAACCTTGCAGTTTGGCGAGCACCTTAAGCAGGCGTAATCCAGCAGCATTGCTGAAGAAGCAGTGCATGTATTGCACAGTGAAGAAACTGCTTGCATCTGTTCTGCCTGCTTTTTTATGCCTAACACATTTATCTGTCGGTCATTGTGATGTGGAAATGAATGCGGAGCTTGATCCAAACAAAAACCTCCTTCCAGCTTCAGGTATTTAAGATGTGCAGGGACAAGCAGTGAGTCGTACTGTTTATTTTGATGATAAGACTGTTTGAAAGTTAGTTTTACTTCTCAGTGGAAGGAAATAAATCACTTTGTGGCATGAAATGTAGTTTTGGTCTTGCAGGAGCTGGGCTATGATTTCCTCCTTAGTGCAACTTTGCACCTAATTCTGTTGTGTTTTTTTCTCATATCTTTCTTTTCCTCTCGCCTTTTTTAAGTGCTCTGAAATTGTTAGCTATACTAAGTACTTCAGTGCTACAGTTTTTGTACCAGAACAATCTGAATATGTCTTTTATTGCTGCTTTTCTTGTGTGTGCTTATTTTACTGAAGTTCTTTGCTCTGTCAATACAGAGTTCCTATTGTGTTCCTTAGAAGTTAGCCCAGTCTTTTCCAGCGTTGTTGTTACATTGCTGGTTCTTGGCTAGGCTAATTTTAGCTATGCAATGATGAAAGCTGCCCATGTCAAAATATCTGCAAAAAGAAGAAGGTTCTACCATTACTGCTGGGGTCAGCATTGCATAGCAGTGGGTCTGTCTTGGAGGCAGCTGGACCTGTCTCTGTCTAACATGAGGGAAGCTTGTAGCAGCTTGGCACAGAAGCCACCCCTGTAGCACCCCTGCTACCAAAACTTTGCTATGCAAACTCCATACAAAGGGTGGTTAAAGCAGAGAGATAAAAAGATGTGTCACATGAGAAGTATAAAGCAGAGGTCGAGTCACTTGTTTTGTTCAATAATTTCTGTAAAGAAGTATCTGATATGATGGTTCATTGTTTTAAATATACTTCCTTTGACCTTAGCACCTTCAGTTTTTAGTCTGTTTTTGTTAAAGATGATTGGAGGCTTAGAGATTGAGAGTTTGTAGATTTTTCTTTACTGGTGTAAAAGGTTTTTAATCTAGTTTTGCTGTTAACAAGGTTGGTTTTTAAAAAAGATGAAAATTTTAAACCTATGTCAGTATAAGATTTCATTTCTCTGGCTTTCTTACCATCATCATAACTTTACATCTCATTTTTTGTTTCCTCTGAAGTTTGAGAAAAATAGATTTCTTTTAGTGTTAAACGAGAGTAAATCCTCAAGCCTGTTTGTTGAAGGGAAACACTGCTTTTTTTTTTTATTTAGCAAATGTTAGTTTATAAATAATTAACATGTATGTGTATTACAAAAAGTTTGTGTAGGTTACAAACAGAGGCTTTTATAGACAAAGCCAGTTTTAATTGTCAGACGTCATAGTTGCTTTTATATATGTTTGTCTTTAATTTGTTGTAATAATGTTTCTGCAGTCATTAAACATGTACTCTATATTATCTGGAGAACAGTGGGGGTTTTGTCTTGTTAGAATGCAAGAATGTATTTACAGTGGAAATTAGTGAATTGGCATTCTTTATGCAGCTAATTAGCATTTTGTGTGCAAACTAGATAATGAAGGAATACAAATATATTGAGGAAAATTCAGTTTAATTTAGGGTTTTAATTGTAAGACTATAATTCATTCTCTTTAAATCAATATAAAATGTCTAGATCAATTGAAATTGTAGAATTTAATTATCTGAAATGGATTGTTTTCTCTTTTGGGGAAAAACTGTCCAGAAAATACAAAAATGTTAATACTCTGCATCTTTCTGTCTTTCAGACAACCCTATGATTTGCTCTGCCTGCAGCTGAAATCATTGCTAGTTGCAGTTTTGTTCATAGTTTGCTGTGCTTCGCAGTAGAGGTAACCAGTTTAAAATCAAAATATTTCCTGCAATTTGTCAAACATAGTAAATGTACTTGTAATGATAGACTTACTGCTTACTTTTTATGCTGAGAGATTTCTGAAAGCAAAATAATTTAATCATGATGCCTTGACACTCCCTGTGAGTGGGTGTAATGCTTTCTTACACAGTGCAGTCTAATGAAAAATTAGCGTGGGGTGCTTAGGTAATATGAATGGAAAATACCTGTCTATATTTGCATTTTTCTCCTAACTCTTTTTTCTCCTATTTAAATGTCTTCAGTTTTTCATGGATCTCAATAGTGCTAGCAGCGTCGTTTTGCAAGTCTTGACCCAAGCTACTAGTCAAGATACTGCAGTGTTGAAGCCAGCCGAGGAACAGTTGAAGCAGTGGGAGACCCAGCCTGGTTTTTATTCAGTTTTGTTGGTAAGATACAGTATGAAAGTGCTACTAGGTAAACTCTGAGTAATTTTGAATGTGGCTTTCTAGAGTACAGTTGACCTCTGGCTGATAAAGTCTTTGGGTCATGGTCCAGCTACTAATGTCCTTAGGCAGTGCGGTGGTTGACGTTACTATCACTGTGTCTGAAAGCAGGCTCAGTTCTCAGGCACTTGGGACAGAGGAAATCCAGCTTCAGTGGCGTGATGGAACGGGCTTTAGTGCTAACCCTGTTCTGGGGCTATTGTGAATTCTAGATAATAGAAGGCCAAGAGGAACTTTGTCAAAGGAATTACCTTTACTGTCCCACGAGGCAGGGATGTTATGGTATACCAAGGCACCGACTATCTTTTCTTTATTGTGGAGGTAATGCGTTATAACCCTTTTCCTAGAAGTTCACCCATGCTTTTCATTGCACTAAGTTTGATACCCAGCTAGGATTCTTTCTCTTCTTGTCAGTGGAGACTGACCCCCAGGTAGATGAGCTTTGTCAGGGAAGTAGTAAGGTTTGTGAAATGGTAAAAGAGAAATGCTTAAGTTGCCCTTAACAAAGGTCAGAATACTGTAAAGGTTCTACAGCCAGTGGTGAAGTACATTAGTCGTGTAAAGGTGAATAAGGTCTTGTCAGGGAAGGAGACTTGGCTGTTTCAGAGAAGACACTTAGAAGTTAACTGTTATTATTTTCAGATTCCTATTCGTATGTTTATAATAATCTTAAAAACACAAATAAGTTGCTTTTTCTACAAAAATCTGTCTTCAATGCATAGAATGAATGACTCAAATTGCAGAGTAACATGTTCTCTTCTCTGTAGGTCTTCTGTTTCATTTGTTTGGAAAGCTGAAGGGAGGTCAGGAGATTTAGGAAAAAGGGGAAAAAGAGATCTGACTTACGAGCTGTCAAATTGTTTTACCCACTGGCTTTGCCGTAGTGTTTCTGTGGTGATAAACAATCTTGATAGGAAGCAGTGGAAGTTCCCACCGACAGGACATTCATTATTTTCTGAATGTCTGCTGTGAGAGCTTGCAGCTCTGGTTGTAGACAAGTTGAACACTCACAGGTGTAACTGAAGTTGATGTGAGTTAGTTTTAAATGTGAGATTTAAAAAGATCAAATGCTGTTCATTCCATTAATGTGATTAGGTAACCCAGTTGGGGATACAATCAGCCTTTCTTCAGGTGTGTAATATAACCTGCAATCTTCCAAACCAAACAGAAGTAGGGAATCTTGCTTCTTTGTTTAACTTGGTTATGACAGGGAGACTGCCTGGGAGAGAATATAGTTGGCACCTTCTTGCTGGAGCAGAAAAGGGTGGGGGAAAGCAGATGATTTATTCACAGAAAGTTGGTAAGATAGGTTTTCTCTGTGGGATATGGGGAGTAATATAATTACTTACTGTCAGATACATTTGCCTCTGGGATGATCAGGATAGCAAAAATTATAGTGAACCATGAAATATGCATCTTTGAATCTACAAATTTTAGTACCTAGTGGAGTTATTACTGTTAGTTTCTGTGCTTCTGTTTTGAAGTTATATGCCTCTTTTGAAGAGTGGAGTGGCTGTTTTTGAAAAGCAACCTCCATCTTTTGTCAGTTGTATCAGTTTACATATCTTTTAGCTTAATTCCTGTTATTTCTACAACAGCCTTAGCGTGCCACATGAAATACTTTGTTTTGGGAAGTTGATATATAGATGTTTCCTTGGTTGTTGTGTAGATAGATAACTTGGATCATTTTTTGCACATCTTAATAAGGGCCATTCTAGTTTTGTGGTATTTCGATTGAAGAAGCTTTGCTTCTGATTAGTACTTTAGCAAGAAGGGGAATGGTAATCTAAATTACTAGTGGGAGTTTCAGAACAAGTAGTTTTCTTTTCCTTGTTTCAGTTATTTTGCCATGCTTTTCATGGATATGAGGCTAAAACGGTGTTTGTTCCATTTTTCTATTCAAAATGCTTAAGTTGCCCTTAACAAAGGTCAGATCTTTTAGAAACTTAACCCTTCTTCCTAAATGAGCTTTGTGAAAGAGAGACCTATTACATACAGATCCTTTTCATGTCAGGTAGTGTTTTATCAATGGGCTACTACCTTTTTGATGTTTTTCTGAAGGTTGTTAAAGGTTTCTAAAGGTTGTGGTGTTGACACCTTTATTTGCTCTAAGTCTGTTTGTTTTATAGTGATTGGAGTTTATGAGGGTGTGTTCCGCAAGGTGTTATATCTAGAAAGCTGTTACTATTATATAAATAGATTTCGACAGAAGATTAAATTTTGACTTTATAGTAAAAATGCTCGATGAAATCACTGATTTCCGTAGTGCTGAGTTCCTTGAGAGGTTTCTCTATAGTTCTTCAGACGTGCTGCCCAAAAGTAGCAGATGCTATTGACCTAATTGATCTGATCCCTGCATTTTTCATGTCCCTTCTTAGTGGTCTTCTAAAAGCGATTGGTACAAGTGGAACATCTCTTTTTCTACAGAGCTCCTTAAAGGAGATAGTAGTGTCTCACCGCCTCCAAAGGGATCTATCTGTTACAGAGGAATTGTACCTCTGTACCTGTGTATTAAGATTCAGTAGCCTACTTTTAGTTTTTTCTGGTCAGTTAATTTTTCAGTGTCACTATAGAAAATAATCCCTCTGTGGTTTTATGTACATTTAGATAGATAAATGTTTGTAGATAGATACAGATATATGTATGTGCATAGATGTGTAGTTTTTAGTAGTAGATACTCATTCCTTAGAGTAAGCATAGGCAAGTTTGAAAATTGCTGTCCTACCAGATCACTGTTTTGCTGTCAGCATTGGTAGTCAAGATAGTTCTTCGCACATGTCAAGATAATGAAGAAGTCTCCTGAAAGGTCTCAGTAGTCTGTGGTACTGCACAATACAGAATAATTACTTATTCTAGTCAGAATCCAGCTATGTCATTAAAGATGTAAAAACTGAGTGGAACTACTAATTATTATAATTTTATTCCCTGCTCAGCCAGATGCAGCTAGAAATATATTTGCACTGTATATTTGTTTATTTTTTTAGAAATCGAGTACGAGGGCTAGTCCTAAGCATTTTTATAATGCTTAAAAATTGTATTTAACACAGTGTTTCAGTTGTCTGCCAAATGCTGACTAATGCATTTTGTTTATCTGCACTTTTACATACGGAGGTGTGTAATTATACATATGCCAGTTCATGTGTTCATACAGTTTCTGTCCTTTCTGTGATGTGTTGAGTGGTTTTTAACTTAATCTTTTCTTAACATAGAACATCTTTACAAATCATGCCTTGGATGTGAATGTCAGATGGTTAGCTGTTCTGTACTTCAAAAATGGAATTGATCGCTACTGGAGACGGGTCGCACCACAGTAAGTTCTGATTTTATTCCGCTTAACCTTCTACAGTAGGATTTCATAGAATCACTAAATTGGAAAAAACCTTTGAGATCATGAAGTCAAATCATACCTGTCCACTAATAAATCACATCCCTGAGCACTTAATCTACCCATCTTTTAAATACCTCCAAGGATGGTGAGTCAACCACCTCCCTGGGCAGCCTCTGCCAGTGCCTGATAACCCTTTTCGGTGAAGAACATTTTCCTAATGACAGATCTCTACCTTTCCTAGTCAAGCTTGAGGTCATTCCTTCTCATCCTGTGTCGGCGAGGGAGAAGAGACCAACACCCACCTCTCTACAACCTCCTTTCAGGTAGTTGTAGACAGTGATAAGGTCCCCTTTCTCCAGGCTTAACAGCCTCAGTGCCCTCAGCTGCTCCTTGTAAGACTTGCTCTCCAGCCCTTTTACCAGCTTCCTTGCTCTTCTCTGGACACACTCCAGCACCTCAATGTCTTAATTGTAGTGAGGGGCTCAAAACTGAACACAGTATTTAAGGTGCAGCCTCACCAATGCCAAGTACAGAGTCACAATGACATCTCTGGTGCTGCTGGCCACGCTGTTTCTGATACAAGCCAAGATGCCATTGGCCATCTTGGCCACCTGAGCACACTGTTGACTCATGTTCAGTCAACCAACAACTCCAGGTCCTTCTCTGCCAGCAGCTTTCTAGCTACCTTCCCCAAGCCTGTACCAGTGCATGGGATTGTTTTGTCCCAAGTGCAGGACTCGGCAGCTGGCCTTGTTAAACCTCATCCCATTGGCCTCAGCCCATCAATCTAGGCTCCTCACATCCTTCTGTAGAGCCTCCCTACCCTCAAGCAGATGGACACTTCCTCCCGGCTTATTGTTACCCGTGAACTTGCTAAGGGTACATTCAATCCCCTCATCCAGATCATCAGTAAAGATTTTGAACAGAACTGGACCCACTACTGAGCCCTGGGGAATACCACTTATTACCAGCTAGCAGAATGCTGTGAGAACACTGTCAAAGGCTTTAGTGAAGTCCAAGTGCACTATATCCACAGCCTTTCCCTCATCCATTAAGCGGGTCAGCTTGTCGTAGAAGTAGATCAGGTTACACTTGCCAGACTATACCCCAGCAAATTCCTTGGATGACAACTTACTTTAGAATTCATGATGTAACTGATAAAGTGTTTAAACACAAGGAATCACTAGTGAACCCATCTGTTTTCATAGTACCTCTTTAGCAGCTCTGTTCATATTTTACTTGTAAAAGCTTAGTCAGAAGTCTGTTTCATAGAAACCAGATTTTGAAGTGATAAGCTGAACTTTCTGATAGTTACATGTGTGAAAGGTAGGAAGTCTTGGAAGGGTTATTAAAGAGACATTTCACTTATGCTTATTAATAGTCATGATAGCAAGTTCTAGTCTTCATTTTCTGTTATTCTGATATGAGTTCTGAGAATGTATGACAAGTTCTCCGAACAAGCTAGAAATTTAATCAGTTTTCTCGTGGACCAAATGATTTACTTAAAAGTTACAAACAATGCCATTATAATTTTTGATATCTGCAGAACAATATATTTCTCAGCATTCTGTGTGAAGTTTTTTCTTTTTTCTTTAAAAAGTAGATGTAACTTTAAAAAATTTCAATTTTCCTTCACTGTTTTGAGGAACTAAGAAAGACCTGGAAGTGTTCAGTCAGTGTCTTACCTGCTAGGAGTATGTGTAGGTGGGACATCACCATCAGGTTGTGTAGGGTGTAAATTGGAATTCTAGGTCAGTCTTTATGGATCATAAATCTAATTTAAGCTAGTTCAGAAAGTATGGCATGATTTTCATCATAATCTTTGAGATAGTTTGATTTATTTTTCCTTACGTTGTAAGCTTTTCTGAAGGTCCACTAAAAGAGAGAAAAGCGATGAAGTTCTGCATCTGTAGGATGTTTTAATGTAGTACTATTACGTGAAGCAGTAAAGTTTTTGCAGATGTGGATTAGTGGATAATTACAAAGTTCTCATTCTCTATTGCAAGAGGAAAATACCATTCTTTTGCATGAAAATTGGCATGTATGTTTAGCACTTTTTGTTTACATGATGAGGTAATGCTGCTTACATTTAGTGAAGTCCAAGTGCACTATATCCAGAGTCTTTCCCTCATCCATTAAGCTTTTCTGAAGCTGGTACTTATCAAGCATTATTAGAAGCAACTAAAATATATTGTCCCAATTTGTTAATATTTTAAAATAGATATTAGTGGCATTTCTAGTGAAAAAAGCATGGTTCATTTCCTGCAGAAGTAAGGACTACAATTGTACTATTTGAATCGGGGTAAAAATTGGGTAATGATATTTCAATGTACTTTTCCTGTTGCAAATGTCATGTGGTAAGAAAAAATTACTGTCTTTTATTAAAGATTTCATGGGGTAAACCTATATAAAATTTCCAGTATAAGTCCAGTTTTTCCCCATTTCTAATTTTTCTATTGCAAATTTAACACCATTAATGTATACAGTAAATTATAAAGTAAATTAAAAGAAAAATTGGCTGTTAAAGATTCCATGTGGTAACTATGTATGTGAAATTTCCATTTCATGTCTGATTTCTTATCTATTTATAATTTTCTTTTTAATTTCTCATATGTGATGTCTTGTCGGTATTTTGCATTCACCCAGATCTCTTTCCTCTTAGCAGAGTATGTTTAGGACATTTAGAGAATTGTGATTTTTAATATGTAATTGCTCAGTTTATTGTTCTGTGAACCAGTTGTGTTTTGGGTACCTTGATTTTTTGAAGGTTTCATTGTACAAGGTGCTTTTTTGTTGTCCTTGCAAAATTCTCATCTTTCACCTCATCCGTCACATCAGCAACTGTCACGTGTCCATCCATGGTGGTACAGCAAGGCTTGTTTTGATCTACCCAGCCTGTTTGGTATAGCAGATGTTGGATTTGGAGGTGACTGGTTTCTGCTCCCTCTCTAAGGAAAGGACTGATTTTTATGTCTGTGTTTTCCTCAGTGGGATGCTAGCTCAAGTCTACCTGCTTTACTCAGCTGTTGGTTTTTACAACATCTAAGGAAAAAAACATGACATTGACATTTCAGCTTTTGTGCAAAATGCTGAAATTAGCCAGGTAGTGTGAAGGATTATGAGAACTGAAGGAAGGTATTTATAGGCAGGCAATATATTCTTATTGCCTTAATTCTCTAGTAACCAGTGCTTAAGATGGTTTCTTTTAGAATAATCCGTCTTCATTATTTACATATTTATGGAGAACTTTAAGCCTCTGAGAACTTAGTAGTTGAACAACGCATATTCTTCTTGACTTCTAGCCTACCTATAGGGTTTGTTTTGAGTTGTGGGCCTTGCAGTATACTAGAGGAGGATAAAGATACTGCTGTCTGTGGTTATGCCGATGACTTCCGTGGGGAGGGAGTGTGTGTGTAGTGGAGCACCCAGTCTCCAGCAGGTGCCACTGTCGTGTTAGCTAAATGGAAGATTTCTCCATCCTCTGGTGAACAGTTACGAACGCATAATGCGGTGTACTACTTGCATCTGCATTGATTGCTTAGGGTTTTTTTCATTACACTTCAGCAGCTTTGCTTATCATGAGCTCCTATTTGAGGCGTTAATGCTCATGAGTTTTTCTTTTCCTTCCTTTGTGTTGTTTGTAATGGAAAAAGCTTAATTACAGCAGTTTTATTTGTAGTAAGTAACAGACTGAATGCTTGCTGCTCTTGGAATATGCGTATGATATGATTAATATAAATATGAAAATATAATTAAGGCTAGGTGCCTTGTGAGCTCACAAACAAGGTAAACAAAATAATATAAAGGAATAGCTTTTTTCTTTACAAACCAGTTTTTCTGTTATCCCTGAAGGTGAGTTTTATGTACAAGCTACATTTGGAGATTAGATTTCTTAATTGTATTAATAGTAGCTTGCAAGTTTTAGAAACCACTTACTGTATGCCAGTATGTGTGGGAATTAAATAATGCATTTTTGTATTTTAAAAAAAGGGACTGCAGAAATTTGTTTCCCTAAAATATCATCTAGTGGCTTAGGTTAATAAGTGAAATAGTTCTCTGCAGAAAAATCTTTTACTATCGTGATATTGCTTTGTAAACTTTACCTGAAATGTTTTCAAGCATAATTTTTATAGAAATATCTTAATAAAACCTTGATAAAAAGTCATTTAAAAGTAGTCCCTAAGTGTTACAAGTTACCTTTGAAACTAAGACTTAGGGTGCCATTCTGAGTCACCAGTGAAACAGTAAATTGCCCCCGCCTTGTGTACTGTACTTAGAGTGATAGCTCTCTGATTTAGGAAATAATGAGTACTGGTGTTATACAGGGAGGAAAATAAGTGAAAATTAGAATGTTGTTGCAAATGTTTAATGTTGCATTATATCCTACCATTTAATTATTTTGAGATGAACGTTTAGTAATGTGAAAGCTGTGTTTTAGGGAGCTTTAGAGATTGTTTTGAATCTCACTAGGTAAAACTGGTTGGTTAGTGTCTGTACCTGAGGTCAGACAACAGGAAGTCGTTGTGTTGGTGTTTAATCTTCATTTCCAGCTGCTATATTTCATTGAGATTTGATGATTGCGTACATGTTTGTACATTATTGCAATATTAGATGAAACAGTTTTCATCTACACAACCTTGAGTGATGTTAAGTCTTTTATGTACAAGAAACTGCTTTCTAGGTGCTGTCAGTAAATGAAAGGGTTGTTTGTTGTTCTTTTTTTCTGGTAGTATAATCTATAAATACCAACAATTTTAAAAGCAGCTTGTTATGTTCCATGCCTGAAACTTAAAAGAAAATTACATGGGTCATATAACGTGTAAAGAGGTACAGGGGTGATATTATTCTGTAACGTGTAGTCTTAAACTGATAGAGGTCACTTTAAAGGAAGTGTAAAGATAGCATAAAGCTTCACTTCAATGAAAATTAACCTTCAGGGCTTAGAATTTATCCTTCTTAATAGTTTTCCTTGCATTTTTGAAGACTATGTCTCAGAGATATAATTTTCAAGAGATCCATATTTTTAAGCGTGGCTATGTGACTTGCTGATTAGTCAGTAGAAAAGGATTACTGCTTTTGCCAAAAAAAAAAAAAAGTCATCTGTCACCATGATTACTTCTCCATGGGCATGATTTTGTCAGTATCCATTAGTATACATGAGCAAAGTCATTCTTGGGTAGTCAGTCACCGTGGTAAAATCTGTCTAATAACAATCACTTTATGGTTTGTAGAGTTTTCACTTATTTTCATAATATATCTGGGTTATATATTATATTATATATAATATATATATAATATATTATAATATATATATAATATATTATAATATAATATATTATATATATATAATAATATATATTATTTTCATAATATGCCTTACTTTGTCAGCTTTCACTTTTGCTGTTTGTGTTTACACAGGTCACATCAAAACCTGTGATTAAAATGCTTCATAAGTATTATCCTGTTTCACTTTTCTCTCTGGTTTTAAATATATTTGAGATAATGGAAAAGCAAGTGATACTCTCTTGGTAGTTTCACAGTTAAATACATTAGTTTCAAGAAAATGGTGTGTAGAACTGGTCTTTGTGCAGTCGAACACAGATGTGCAAATGCAAGTGGTTGTTTAACTTTTATGTGTAGTAATAGTGAGAAAATAATTCTAAATATCAATTAATACATGGGTTTTAGTGAAAATTAAATAATATTCTAATAAATATATCCTGACAGTGCTCTTTCTGAAGAAGAAAAAGTTACATTGCGTGCTGGACTTATCACCAACTTTAATGAGCCAGTGAATCAGGTTAGTGATGAATGATTAAATAATACTCTCCCAGCAAATGCTTCTTGTATTTGTATATAAATTGGTTTCTCTCTTTAATAATAATACTACTAAAGTTGACAAGTTATGATTTACGTGTTGCCTTTCAGTCAGTTATTTATGTTAAGTGAGCTTCTTTTTCCGTAGATCATAATTAAATGTCTTGCTCTTTGTTTTTTGTTGCCGTGGCAGCTTGTTGTCCCTCACTTTTTATGTAAGCATTTGGTGAAATGTTTCAGAGAATTGATGTAGCTCAAAACCAGCCTTTTCTCTCTGCATGATTGTTCTTTTTTCAGCTGTATTTCTTCTCTGATCCGACTCCCAGTATAGCCATACAAGGAAGTGTGGTGGTGTGGTAGGAATAAGCTATTGAGAATGCTGCTGCATAAACCCCCCTAAGCAGTATTACTGTCATGTCTAATCACTGCATTAATGAATTGAAATTGGCTTGATAAAGCTTGAATATGATATTGAATAAAGCTATATCTTGTCTTACCTAAAGTAATTGATCTGAAGCTACTGTTTTGATTAGAATAAAGATCTATTGCTAAACTGATTATAGACCTAATGTTAGGGGCTCAGAATGCGCGTATGCTGGATGAATCAATCTTCCTTCTGCTAACTTAGTCTTCCTGATGTAAGTATGAGATTCTGCGAGGAAGTATTTGCTATCTTTTAAGCTAGATCTTAAAGAATTTTTTCAAGAAAATACAGAGATGATTTGCGTAAGATAAAGCTTAAAAAGAAAAGGTACAGCCAACAAACTTCCATTCTGCAGACAGTTCAGTTTCAACTTTTCAAGATTCCGTGATGGGATTAATGTTATATATTGGATTAGAGTGATGTTTGAAAATTAGGATAATTTAATCTTTGTAGAAGACTTTTGTGCAATGACCATTTTGCCTAGAATTTAAAGCTTTTATTTGAAGTGCAGTTTTTTTAAATGTGGGTAGATACAGAAAATATTTTTAAATCTGTAGTGTAGTTATAGTTTCAATGTAAAAAATATGACCAGTATTACTTCTTCATTTCAACTAAAAAGAGCTAAGTTGTATGTCATGTTGTACCATAAAATGTCATGCTAGGTAGTATAAAATTTATCAAATAATCAGTTTTGAAGTGGTTGCATGATACTCACATTTTTAAAAATCTAATGTTAACTGTGTTGTATGCAAAACATTTCAAACTTTTGATCAGTAATTTTTCTATACCTCCGTTAGTATTTAATCTATTTTCTAGGACAATAGTATGGTATATTTTATAGTTTTAAATTCCACTGGTAGTGAGTTCTGCAGTTCCAAGACTAAAGTTGCAGGCTGAAATTGGAACCTTCTAAACTCACGTTTTAAGCAGCTTTGTATGTATTTTTGTGTGTTCTTATGATATTTTTGGATGTAGTTTAAGATGTGGAGAATTTTGTTTTATTTTATGCCAGCAGCTTGCTCCGAAATGATTGCCGAAACAATTGTGATAGTGAAGTATGTTACAGAGTCCATCTTCCCTCTTCTCCCCTGTTCCCCAATCTGTATTGTAGATATCTTTTTTCCTTTCAGAGGCATCTTTCAATTTAGTCTTCACTCTGCTTGATATGCCTGAATTTTGATATCTCTTTTTCCTGATGAGTGCTCTGTTCCAGTTGCAGGTACTTAATAACATAGTTCCTATCTCCTAGTGCATTCTGCATCATTGAAGGTAGAAAAATAATGACCCTTATATTTATTAAAAGAAAGAAACAACCAAAAATATAAGAATTTGAGATCGTATTGAGATGTGATGATAGAAGCTGACCTACAGGGGAGGGGGATAAGAAAAACAGAATGTAACATATGTTGGGAGCATAATTTCCATTCCCTCTGAAGATATTTACCATATGGAGGGAAAAGAGAAACAAATTTCGGCTTGAAATGTATGACAGACGAATGTATGACAACTTTTTTTTCATTTAAAAAGCCAGTTCTCAAGAAAGAAGTACTCCTGGAGAGGTTGCCTTTTGCATCACATACAGAAAAAGAGTTTATTTGCTCCCTTCTATTAATCAGTATCGCTTGATCTGAAAATAAATAAGGCTCTCTGTTCTTCCTTGCAAACCTTGATGTCAATTCTCTAAAGCAATTCTTCTCCCTCTGCAAGAGGGTAGAAGTCAATATTGTAGGAAGTTCTGTGGGGTAGTCAAGCATCAGATGAAACAGCTAAGGAAGCAGTAAAGGAGGGCATGGCTGTCCCTTCTTAAGTTACTTGGATTCCTTTTGATACCTTAAGAAAGTGGCTTCTTCCCTAAGCTGGAAGTGTGGTGGAATTTGCAAGGGTATGTTGAGTGTGAGAGTATCTGGTTCATTGGGGTTCATCTAGGACCATTTAAATGCAAACAGAATAAGAATAGGGAAACAAAAACATAGAGGTTTTGAATATTTAAGATTGGGTTATGTGGGTCTATACAAAATTTATTAAGGAATAGCAGAAGGGACTTGTGGAGCAGCAAAGCTGGCAATAGACAGAAAGGGTATAAAAAAAGGCCAGTTGTGTAAACTGTGGCTGGTCAGTACCTGTGTCTGAACACAGTTTGCACTTCAGCACTACAGTCTGTCCTGTCTTCTGATCGAATCACTTGTCTGTCCTTCTGTGTAGTCTCGCTCTGTTCGTTGTATGTATGTTCTGCAAGGAGGAGGTGCCAGCTACTGGCAAGACTGACACGAGTGGGATTTGACAACCAAAGTCATATGGTAGGGGTGGTGTAGGCACCTCTGGCTTGTGGTGTGAGGCTTTGGAGCAAATTGAAGTTTCAGCTTCAGCCAGTGGAATAAGGCCACAGCTTACAGGCACATGTGCCTGGAGGCAGGGAACATCTCTGTCTAAAAGCTAAAACTCAGGTATAGCAGAAATAAGGGTAATATGTGTTCAGCAGTCTGTGATTGTTACTCGAAAGCAATGGAAGAGACAACTAAGTAAAAAGTGGCTCAGAAATAATTTTCTCAGTTTATGTGATTTCTAGAACAAATGGATTTAGTGGTCTTTATGTAAAATTTAAACAAAGTAGCAAGCTTAGTGCTTTTTGTTTATAGTTGTGATAAACATAAGATGGAAGAGGTTTTTTTCCTCCACATTTTTATGCTTTCAGCAAACTTCAAAAGAGTTTGAAAAAACCCACAAAAATCTAGTAATACATACTAGAGTTTTCTTTAATTCAGGTTTTATTTGGCCGTTAATTTCTGCATTGTACATTTTCTAAATGATCTTTGATTTTGTGGTATCTGTGTTGTGTTTTGCTTTTTTGCAGATAGCGACTCAGATCTCTGTACTGATTGCTAAAGTTGCCAGGGTGGACTGCCCAAGGCAGTGGCCAGAACTCATACCCACTCTTCTAGAATCTGTCAAAGTCCAGGATGATCTTCGACAACACAGAGCATTACTTACCTTTTATCATGTTACAAAGACCCTGGCATCCAAACGGCTTGCCGCTGATAGGAAACTTTTTTATGATGTAAGTAAAGTGCTGCAGTGTTGTAGAGAATGCAAGCACATATTTACATAGTTGCTGCTTCCCATGGTTATCTGTCACTGCATTAATGGCAGACATGTTGATATTAAAATCAATTAAGTCTGGCATCGAAACAGAAGTGAAGTGCTCCTTTGCCTGTTTTACTGGTTAGATGGATTTAAGGCAGCCTAGCCCCAAGTCTAGGTCTTTAGGTCCTGCAGTAATACAAATTATTAAAACTGCAGAAGTAAAAATAGATAGTGTATGTGTTTGTAGTTCTGTCCCCCTCGATTTTAAGAAAGTAATTAATGATAAAAAAAATTTAAATAATAAGGTACAATGATCTGATGGCAAACGGGCTTATCCAGAGTATAGGATTTAAGGATTTTTTTTTTATTATTTTTTTTAACGCATCAGAGTTGTTACTGTTGCTGCTGTTGTGACTGTTATGGTTAGTATTAGTGTATTCTAGTTGATACACCTCCCAGTACCCAAAGTGAACCCCCAAAACCTGAATAGGTTGAAACTATTAATAATTACCCAATGATGTATTTTTACAACTTTACAAACATGTCACTGAATAATTATCAAGTTTCTACTGTCTCATCTATACTTAGTCAAAGGAGCCAAATATAAAGGTCATATGTGCTTTTGATTCCACGGATGTAACGTGTAGCAGACTAAGTGCAGTTTCTTAACTATGAAGTTGTCAAGTGCTACCATAGCTGAATGAGAAATTCTTTGTCTTCCATTTGTACCATTTAGATAGCTTTATCAGGTACGCACTCTTTGGAAACTGTCATGGGGATTTAATCTGAGATTTGTGCGATGCAAGCTAGTTAGAAACTGTCATTCTGTATTTCAAGTAACTAGAGCTGGAGTTTGAAACTATAAACAAAGTAAAGTTTCAGTGTAAGTGTTCTTAATATTGTTTTTACTAGCGATAGTCCTGTGACTGCTAACTGTGTCCCAGAGTAAGCTGGTTCAGGTAGTAACTGTGCCATAAGATAAATCAAATCTTGTGGGGAGAGGAGATGATGAGGAGAGATTTGTAGTTTTTTTGAAGCCTCATACTGTTTGAGAGACCTGTGGCTGTATTTAATTAAAATCAGATAAGAGAGGAGGCCTATCTACTTATCTTCAAAATCGGAGAGTTATAGACTAAGTAGTCAGGGGAGCAGATGAGTCTCTTGTAACTTCTTCAAGCTAAGACAAGATATTTTTCTGGAAAACATCTTTGTGTAACATCAGTACAACTCAGTATGACAAAGAAGCACATGAGACACATGTGGCCCACGGTATACGATAAAATGGATTAAATAACTGAACAGTGTAAACTGATCTTTAAGCTTTAAGCATTTGTTATGCTATAGCCAAATGAATGAAAACAAATATATTGTTGATCTATCTTCCTTTTTCAGCTTGCGTCAGGTATTTATAGCTTTGCATGTTCCTTGTGGAATCATCACACTGATACATTCCTACAACAAATTTGTGCAGGGGATGAAGCTGCAGCCACAAATTCACTGGAAAGAACCTTGTTGTCATTGAAAGGTAATAATATAGAATGATGTTAAATATAAGGAATCAATTAAGTTTCTTCACAGTGAATGGTTAAGACATCTTTGGTCAAGCGTTAGCGTTCTCTAAAAAAGGCATGCTCATTGGGAAAAGTGGTAAGCTTGGTTTATTTTATCTGTACCTTTAGCAAGGCAGGAGGATTGTTTATGCAGAAGGGGGAGAAGAAACACTCTGGTTTCTCAGTGTGTACCGTTCTGATATGCATGTTGAGAGAAGTTAAATTCAAGGAGGTGGGAAAGTGGAGGGCATAACAAAATGCTTTTTTGTTTGTCTTGCAGTGTAGACTTGCTTCTGTCTTTAGGCACGTAACTGAGGAAACTGAGATACAAATTTTGTTGTGTTAAGTTTGCCTTGTGTTCAGTGAAGAGGTAGCCATAGCAGTCAGTTTAAATTTCAAGATTGATGCTCAAGTATTAATCAGTGGGATTAATACAATCCTTACTGTACTTGGCTGCCTTAATGAATTGGTATGTTTGTGTACAGTGCTTGCAATGTAGATGATACCAGTCTTGAATTGTTTTAGAAGGTGCCTCATGAGGCTTCTTTGAGTTACTGGCAGTGATAAACCTGAGTGGATTATGGGCTCTAGTTGACTGTACTTGGTCCTTTTCCTGCTCAGAATCTTTCAGAGGTTGAATATATAACAGCTTTTGCAGAATTTTTCTCACGATTCAGTAATTATTGGAATTATCTTCATTATTTTACACATACTGTAAATTTTGAAGTAATTTTATCAAGATTAGGTTCACGTTAGGAATGACTGAGGCATCCAGAGGCCCAAAATTAAATTTGTTTTTGATGTGGAAAATTGAGAGAAAGGCATAGCAAATGTAACTCTAGTCATGATCAGAAATCTGTTGGAACAAGGGCTGGAACAAGTTACATAAGTAATTTTTTTTTTCTTAGTGCTTCGTAAACTGACAGTCCATGGATTTGTAGAACCTCATTGGAATGCAGAGGTGATGGTAAGTGACATATATCTGTTTCTAGATCTAGATTAGAAATCTTTGTGGTGATTTCAGGCATTAGAGCCATGTTTAAAAATCGTTGAACGAAACATAATAGTTGTTACGTGAAAGATCAAACAACGTGTTCGCAAAGTGGTCAAACTGTCAGAGCCTAGCTAGATTGTGAATGTTGTAACACCAATGGCCTGCTGTTTAAAAAAAGCCACAAACCCCTTTCCCTTGGGGTAAGGAGGAGGGGATTTGGGAGTCCAACTACATGGTTTTAGCTGCTGAAATTAGCCGGGCTGGGGTTAAACCAGTTTACATGTCGCATGATAGTGACACACCTGTTGCCAGATGGAAGGTGTCATATGTATTCTCTCCCATCATTTGAAGAGGATGTTTTCATTGGATGATTAATGTCATGTTTGTCCTCTCAAATTCTGTTAATGGAATTTTTCTGAGATGAAAGCCTGTGGTATGCAGGCGATCAAGGGACTGGAGTGATGATGGGGAGAGAAGACAGAAACCCTAAGCATCTTCCTTAACCCCCAGCACTACCTGCTCTGCTGAAGAAATTGTGTACCCATGACCTACGTCCTAAACTAGGAAGCTGAGAACAGGGAAGAACTGGATAAGCAGATTGTAAAGTATATGTCCATATTTACCTATACCTCCTTCTAGAGATGGTATCATGTTTGTGTGGTACTAATAAGGTCCGTTTGGATCACCTGTGCAGTCTGCTAGCTAATTATTGTTTCATAAGGAAATCAGTTGTCCAAGATAATCAGTTACTTCAATCAAAACTGATAACGTGATGTTTGAACTAGTAGCACACCTGAACTGACTTCAATTTGACTCAACTTTCTTGTCATAATAGAGTGCAAAATAAGCTTCATCTTTAAAAGACATATAATTTTATATTTTTCAGGGTTTTCTACATGCAGTGTTTGAACGGCTAAAACAGTTTTTGGAGTGCAGTAAGTATCTGAATATTCCTCCTTGGATTGGTCACTAAATACTGTAGGCCGGATGAAAACATAATACAATTTAGTGCATCATCATTAATCATTTAGGTGTGTTTTTTATACATGCAGAGCTATTTAAATGCTGCTGAAACAATCATAAAAGTCTTCTGTAAAAATGCCCTTTTATATCAACGGACTAAAATCTCCCCAAAATTCTAATTGAAGTGATGATGCCAATTAATAACAAATAATCTTAAGCCATGGATTGACAAAATATTCATTTTAAAGTATGTAGGAGCTACTACAACCCAGACTATCTTGAGTTTTCTTCTTTGAGAGGGTTTCCTGTTCTTATTGGAATTTTCTATGTGTTTTGGTAAGTGTCAAATGGAAATAAAGACCACATTCACCTTTGTGTACCTGATAACTGGAAGAGCAGTAGTCTAAGACAGATATCCACAGGTTAACGCAGTCAGCAGAAATATAAGCTAACTGGCATAGTTTGTACTTTTGCAGGGAAGTGACCTGAAGCAAGCAAAAAGGAGATAATCAGCAGAGTTGCATCTGAATTCACTCTCATTTTTGGTTTCTACTCTTGTAGTAGACCTCTGATACAAGTCATTCATTCACTTGGAGCCTGTCAGGTCATTCTTTTAGGATTCAACTACACTTTTTGTGAGCATAGATGTCTAAACTGAGTAGAAAGAGTTTTCTGATGTAAATGAGGTACTTGGTTCAGGAGCCCGTGCTTAGGTGAAAGGGGCTGACCTGGGCTCTGAGCCTTCTTTCTAGAAAAGGTGGAAGCTGTCTTCAATGCCAAGATAAAACACCTTTTTTGTGTGCTTATAAAAGGCAGGCTTTTGCATGCAGCTGTTTGCCCCTTTGACTATATCATGGTCATGCTCTTTCTGTCCCTTCTTTCATTTTTGGCAAGATGATTCCCTAGCTTTAATAAGCTGAATTGAAAGCCATCCCATCCTGAAACTTGGAGTTATTGTAATCCCCTGGAACATGTAGACTGTGGGGTTGAATGTGCTACGATAAGAACTAAGCTGAAGCTTCCCATTTCCACCTTCTAATCAGTTAGTTGTTTTGCAGAAGCAAATATGACTACGTTACAAGATAAGTATTTACGTGTGTGATATAATGGCTCTTCCCATCTTGCCTTCATTATGGCTCTTGTTTCTCTTTTTTATTTTTATAAAAGATTTATCTACTTTTTTTGTTAATTGTGAGTATTCTCCGGTGTCCATAATCAATTGTTTTTTAAGAGCGGGATTTCCAGAAAAGCACGAAACATAATGTGGTAAGGATACTACATAGTTTTAATAAAAGGGCATTTTCATCTCTTCAATGCTTTTTTATTTCTTGTCTGTGTTAGCATTTGCTTGCATTATTTTAATTCTTTTATGACTGAGTTTTCTGTAATGATGGCCTGATTGTTTTGTTCTGATCAGTTACAGTGAGTTTCACTGCAGCGGAGAGAAATGGTTAAAGATTTTCCGCTGCCCCCTCCCCCGCAGTATTCATTACCTTGTATTTGACTATGAATTTTTCTGCTATATGACTTTTTTCTGGCTGCCATAATCCCTGAACTACAGATAGAGCAAGTTGTTCTCAAGGGATGATTTTTTTTTAAAATTTAGCTATCCTGAAAGAAAAGGAAAGTCTGAAAAAATGATAGTTATTAAATATCTAATTTACCAGGTAGAAGTATAAGAGCCGAAAATGTATGCAGAGATCGTCTAGAAAAGACCATAATTCTGTTCACTAAAGTGGTAAGTAAATTCTCTATTCTGTTACTGGATAGTTCACCATTCTGAAGGGGCAATCCCCATTCAGAAATGTACATTTCTTAAAACCAATAGGTTTCAAATCTTTTAAAGAAACGGAAGGCATTGTATCTTATAACTACTTTGTTATGAAATATATTTTTTGAAATTTTTTTGAAGAAAAGGGTATCTGTTTACTGATGCTAACATAAATTGCAGGTGTGAAGAATACATTTCCTTAGCTCAACAAAAACCTAAATGCAATTTTTAACTATTTAGCCAGGATTTTGCTCAAAAAAGAATTCTGAGAGGTTTGTTACAGTATTGATATCAGCAGTGATGAGTAAAGAAGGTAAAAACTTTGCAGAAGTATTTAAATTGCTATCTGTAAGGCCCTGTTAGTTCTGTTGAATAACTGGCCACTTTTAGTTTATGGAAAGAAAATTAACAAAGAACTCTCCTACCCTCTGTGACATTTATGTTATATAATACATCTGGAGTTGTCAGCTAATTCTATGCAACCATTAATTGTATAAATTATCAGAAGGTAATTTTAGCATTGTCACTTGCTCAGTTTTAAAGAGCTGCAAAACCTACAAAATTCCCATTGTTTTCAGATTCTATTTTGAGGCCATGAATCTTATTTAAATATTCAGACTGATTATCAGAAGTGGGAGGCATGTACTGGCTTCATGAAAACTGAGCTGAAGGTGCTCTGACCCAGTATTCTTAGGTTTTGACATGGTACTTCTTACTTTGCACTAACAAACAGTATTTGATGCATGCATCTTATTTGTTAGACCTGAGGAGAAGAAAAAAACTTTAGTAATAGATAATCCACCACCTGTAGAAATTCAGATGCAACAATTTAGGTTTAGACATTTTTTGCAGCAGTAAAGGAGATTATTGGAATTAACCGGTGTGTTCTAGACCACTGGCTGGAAAAGCTCACCTGAAGAAGCAAGTGCTTGTACTGCAGTGGAAAGGGAGAAAATAGAATAAAAAGTTCTTTCCATCATGCTTCTAGTTTTCTAATATAGATAAATTATCTGCTAAAATGTTCAGAGTTTTAAGAATGGCTGACAGATTTTATTTACTATGTAGTTAGTAACCTGGTCTAGTTGAAAATGGGTATTGTTCCTTGAACTTACATTCAAAATTACCTTTTTTTAAATCAAGAATTTCAGGGCAAAATAATGCTTCATTAACCATTGTCACTGGTCTCTTCCTAAATTCCACTCTGGGTTCAGTTTTCTTTTCTGTAACTTTATGCAAATAGGCACTTGTTTTTGATAGTTATAAAAGCATTTAATAGAAGACTTGCACAAACCATCATTTGATTTCTTTTTTTTGGTCTTCTACTTCAATAACTTTTAGCTTTTGGACTTCTTGGATCAGCATCCTTTTTCATTCACGCCTTTGATTCAGAGGTCATTGGAGTTTGCTGTAAGCTATGTTTTCACAGAAGCTGGTGAAGGAATTGTATTTGAGCGGTTCATTGTACAGTGCATGAATCTCATGAAGATGATTGTAAAAAATTATGCTTACAAGCCATCCAAAAATATTGAAGGTACTGCTGCTATTTATTAAAACGTTTTTTATATTTTGAGAAACACTTTTCTAGTTGTTCCCTATACTAAACCTCCTGTGAGACATTCTTAATGCTTTATTAGTTAGTAAAGCGTGCTTTTGTCACTCTATTGATAATTGTTACAGTGATAACATTTTAATATATATAGACCTTGAGTTGCTGAAGTAATTTTAAATCCGTAAGAAGCATGAATGTATTTTCTTCGATTGCTTTAGTTTTCATTTTTAAGAAGTACTGAAGTATGGAATTTGGTTTACTTTCATTAAATGGTTTGATACATTTTTCTCTTCAAAAATGTTTGATAAAATGGGGTGTTTGCTGTAATGTAAGTAGTATTGATACACTGTGTGCTCTGTTTTTCTTTTTTTTATCTGAGGACAAGAATTTCTTATCTGTTGATTTATTTCTAATTTTACTAGACTACTGTTTGATCATTTAGCCACTTAAATGTAATTTGGAATTTTCTGTTTTATTTCAGATAGCAGTCCTGATACTCTTGAAGCACATAAGATAAAGACAGCGTTTTTCACTTATCCAACGCTAATGGAAATATGTAGGAGATTAGTCACTCACTATTTCCTACTGACGAAGGAAGAATTAATGATGTGGGAAGAGGACCCAGAAGGCTTCAGTAAGTAGTATGTCGTATAGTTGGTTGCAGTTTATTTAGGTATTTATATAAGAGTTTCATATCCGCATTGACTCCACAAATTGCTCACTGCATAATTGGCTATTTTGTTTTCTGCAGTCTTGTTACATGGACAGGTATTCCCTCTAAAGATTGTTGTCCTGATAAAGAGATTTCTCAATAGTCTTTGATATTCACATATCTGATTACTAAACCTTTTTTGAACCATGGTTGAAATAATAATTTTTCCTTCTTTTACTTGTGAAATAATAGCTGTAGAAGAGTCAGGAGGAGATTCTTGGAAATACAGTCTCAGAGTAAGTGCTTCAGTTTTATAGAAAACCATTCAACATTTCTGATACATTTCTTGATATTCGTGTAACCAAGACAAATGGTATTTAGTAGAAAGATATGCTTGCACTTTTAAAAAAAAAATCTGAAAAGGAATTCTATTATCATTAGTATAACTTAACTTTTTTCATTTACCAATGTTCAAACATGCTGAAATGCACTGGAAAATCTTCTCTTCATGTTCTAGGAGGGCAGTAAATGGAGTTTGCTTCGGCACTTGTGTAGTGTCTGATTATTAAATACAGCAGAATTTGTCTCTTTAAACTGGTAACTGACATTAACACATGACTTTGTTAGTAGATGTGGTGAATGAAGAAAGTTGGAGATGCATATGTATTTGCATTTTAGTTCGGATCAAAAATAATCTATTGTAGTGAATCTCTCAGCTATCGCTGCTGTGTTTGCTTTGCAGGGAGATCTCAAAAGTTTATTTACTGAGTTACTTTGGTTTTAAAACAAAAAAAAAACAACCCTGTGCTTCTAGTATGCTTCAAGTGCAAATGGCTGCTCAATCCAGATGACTCAACTAGAGCTAATCAAAAAAAAACCCTGTGACTGACCTATGGTACGGTCGCTGGCTCCTCAACAGCAGCTGTTTCACTCCACACATCCATTGTTCTCCTGCTTGACAAGCTGATACAGATATAGTCACCAAAATCTTGCTTTTGCAAAAATGCAGACTGTATAGTTGGAAGAGTGATATTTCATGTAACACTAATTTACAGTGGTATATTGCATTTCAAATGACATTTGGTGTTAGGTATTCAGCACCTAGGAATTTTAGCATAAAACGTGTTTTAATCGCCTTTCTTTTGACAGATTCTAAAAAAGATCTTTTAATTTTTCAGCCGTGCACAGAAGTTCTTTTTATTGATATTTTCCATGAATATAACCAGACACTTACACCTGTGCTTTTAGAAATGGTTCACAGTTTACAAGGTAAGTTCTTTAAAAAACAAAGGAACTGTAATATGTAGAAATCTTTATCTTTACTTCTGTTAACTATTCAACTATTTTACCTTATGATTTCTAGCTTTATATATGATATTCACTCCTTACTTTTAGAAGAACATGTTAATACTTTAGAATTATTTCTAAACCTACTGTAAGGAAAACGCAGTGGGTATACAGGAAGAGGAAATCCTAGGGATTCTTTTATTTTCATAATAGCTATTTTAGGTGATTGACAAAGATTGGGGCATTTCTACTTTCATGAAGTTTGAGGCTTTCTTGAGAATGATCAACAGTAAATTACGCTAATACATTCTCTAGGCTGTTTTTTACTGAAATCTTTGTTCAAATGTTGCAAGGCAGTTTATGGTAAATCTGCCGTGTCTCTGCCAAAATCTTGGGCAAAAACCTTTAAGAAAAGATCAAGTTACGTTGTCATTTTGAAGAGTTCAGAGGACTTTGCAAATCTGAACAATCTGTTCTAAAAATGTAGTGTTTGTCTATATGAAGACTGAAGTCTTCATAGACTGAGGAATGATTTGGGTTTACTTTGCCACCCCCAAACTGAGTTTTATAGTGGCCATGAAAGAGAATAAGTGGTAGCTGCCACTGTTTACCCTGTCATTTCCACTTAGGTTGTATTCCCAGGTTGCATCTCACCTGATGTACAATACTTGATTTTGGAACTTGTCAGAATGGAGCAAAACACTCATTTAATAGAAGCTAATATTCTGGGAGATGTTTCTGACTTCACATCTAGAATCTTTTAAAAAAAATACTTGGTGTACATAAGTTTCAGGGTGGCTTGCTGTGATATTGGGGATTGTAAAATATCTCTTACAACAGAGTTGTCAGATATTTTATTGTGCAGAAATTATACTAGTTAATACTTCCATGCCAGAAGGTACATGTATGCTTTTTTTTTTGGCTTCTCAGGCCCCCGGCAGCCATTTCTGGATGTTTTCAACATAAGAATTTCTGTTGCAGTGCTAGATGATATCAAGAATTAATTAATTCTTAAGATTTTGGAAAGTATTTACTTATACATTGTAAATACACATGCACATATATACTAAGTGTATAGGAACTAGGCCGAGGACTCTGGAAACGCTAACACGTGATCGACAGTCTTCATCAATTTGTGGGGTTTGAGTCTGTTCATTTAAAGACATGCTTCTGATTTACATGCATATTGCTGTTAAAAATATGCTGCTTCGATGAAGTCACTCAAAAATAGGATATGGAAGCAGAGATATTTAGTGTATTCACTGAAGGAAGTATTTAAACTGTTTTATTCACAAGTTAGGGTATTTAAAAAATGGCAAAGCAGTCTTAATTCACAGCATGCTTAATAAAAGTATGAAAGTGCAGAATTGCTTGTGTTCTTTGTTTTAGTCACACTTTTCTTTTTTTATTTTTTTTTTTAAACTTTGTCTTGTAGGATCTACCAATGTGGAAGATACCAATGCTATACTGATTAAAGATGCCGGTACATTAAATTTTACTTTACCTATGAAATAACGGAGGTGCTTTTTTGTTTGTGCTTGTCTTCTTAAAAATTGTATGAAGAATTTGCAATATTTATTTTTTAAAGCACTTGGAAAGTGGGACCTAAACCCTAAATCCGATATTATCCTTGCACTTGATGTCAGTCTCTGTTTTTCAAGATGTGTAAAAATTCAGTGCTTTTTTCAACTTTTTATTGAAACAAACCCCTAGACAATCTCCCTTACTGTCCTGTCCTTTCCTCTTTGCAAATATGTGAGCTGCAGTGCCTACATGGAGGTACTCTGTCCATTTTACAAGTAAGGAGATTTTACGGCAAAAGAAAATCGTCTAAGACTTCTGATGGAACCAGTTTTGGTGTCAGAATAAGATCTTCATTGTTTCAGTGGCTTTTAACTATTTTCAAGAGCCTAAATTTTTTCCTGCAATACTTTACTTTAACTAAAATTTCTTGCAGAATTCCCTTCATCATGCTCTGGTAATATATCTGTTAAGGAAATTATGCTTTAGTTATGTTTTCTTTATTATGTTTAGGTAATAAGAATTGGGGTTTTTTTAAATGTAAATTAGACTGATTATTTAGCATTAAAAATTAAACCTTGAAGCAAACAATAAGCATAACTATTATTTTTTCCCAGTGTATAATGCGGTTGGACTGGCTGCTTATGAGCTGTTTGATAGTGTGGATTTCGGTCAGTGGTTTAGAAATCAACTATTAGCGGAACTACAGGTTTCTGATGACAGGTAAACACCTTGGTTTATTATGCCTTTACCATTTAAATTTGAACTATTGAAACGAATCTGGGAAAGATAAAATGTCCAATATTCGCAGACTTAAAAAATACCCAGTATTTAAACATATCCACTAAACAAACAGGTGTATGAAATACGTATAGATAACTGATTCAGTCACAGAGGGACAGTGTTTCTGACAGTTTCTGTTTTTGTTTAAATTAGTGGGTGGTGGATGCTTCCAGGATTCTGTAAAAGTATTATGTCTGTCTTCTTGCATGTGTTTTGAGTTCACTAAACTTGCTCAGCACAACCACCTTTGCTCATTGTAAAGGAATATCAAGGTAATTAGGCCTCCTGAGACTCTAGAGCCCTTTAGGCAGCAAAGTCCAGTTGAAGTGTGTGGAAATAATTTCTGTAAAACTGTAGCCTAGCCAAAGCAGCGATTTGTTCTTCACTAACTATAGTTTAAGTACAAGCCCTCTGTAGCACATTTCAGTTAATTTTGTGAGCAGTAAAGTGGATAAGTAAGGATCTGTGTTGTGTTGTAAACTGTGAATGATTACAGGCTAATTACTTAAAGAGTATTATATAGCCACTCTGCTGTGGGTTTTCCTACTCACCAAGGTCCCCTTCAATTGGATGGCCTTCATGTGAATTCCTTTGTTCTGTTTAGTGGATATCATAGTGTGCTTTGAAAGGCCAGTATTGCCATCTCAGTACAGACTGAGCTGTCCATCTCTACAAGTGACTAGAAGACAGTGTTCCTCCCTATTCCTCAAACTGTCGCTGTTCCCTCAGGAGAAGGACAGTAACTGCTATTGTACGTGTGACTCTGAATAAGTATGTCCTGTTTTTCTTATAAGGGTCATTGGTTGTGACCCTGATGTCCTTTGAAGAATTTTACTCTTTTTTTTCTTCTGTATTTTCACTTCATCGTACTAGATGTAGCTGCTATCTGAAATATAAACTTATTTATTTGCTGTTATCCTTAGGAGCTACTATAAATTGATTTTCCATAATGAGTTGCTAGCCAGCTTTTCTTGTTTCCGAGTGCCGGTTATAAACACTTCCTTTACAAATACAGTTCTGTTTCATGTAGCATGGAAGATCCTGCTAAAATTACAAATATTAAAATGCTTCTTTCCATTAAAATGAAATTATTAACTTTTGGATATATATAACCTTATTTCAGAGTCACAGAATAGTTGCCACAGTTGTTTACCTAGTGTCTCCTAATGTTTTTATTGCTTTTCTCATTAGTTGGCTTTTTGTTATATGATCTCAGCTTTACCTTGCTATCTACTGGCAGACAGGTATTCTAATGATTAGGCTAAATGTCAGAAGAGCAGGAAGAAATGAGAGATCTCATATATGTGATTGATCATTTATTGTTGTGCCAAACCTGCACCAGTCTTTGAATAAAGCTGCCATGGTGTTTATATCACATGCTGGCTTTGGCATTTTTATGCAATCTTCCCATATAACATAAATAAAACTGACAAGTCTTTTACAGTTGATATAGTTGTATTTACAGTTGGGAAGACATCCGATCTAACTGTTTGTTTGTCATTTGTGATATCTCACGGTGAAATTCCTGTTAAGACTTCTTGCGCTAGAAGTCATCCAAAAGTTTGGAGCCTTGTTTGCTTCAGCTGTGTCTGCCAGCGTCAATGGGGACACGGTGGCAAAAAGGGAGACAGTGTTAGTAGTTTGAGTGAAGTGCTGCTTTAGCGACAGTCTCAGAAATACGGATACAGCCATCAAAATCTTGCTAGAGTTATGCAGACTGTATAGTAGGAAGAGTGATATTTCATATAATACTAATTTGCTACAATATAAAGTGGAGTGGAGGGTGTATTCTACTGTCCTACAGAATGTCCCATGGCAATTAACATACTTGTTCACAAACCGTTTCACATTTGTGAACACAAACATATATGTTGTCTGCAGTAACTGTGCTGTATTTTATTTTCTTTGATTGTTTTGTTTTCTATTGATAGTGAGACTAAAACCATAGCAGTATGAGCAGTGCAGCATTGCATTGTCAAATTTATCACTTGACATAATGTTTAGTTTTGTACTGAGTAAAGAGAAACTTTTCCATAATATGAAAATAGTTTACTGAATACAGTCTTTTGCAATAATTCGGTCTGAAACAGCCTTTCCTGCTGAGAAAGTATCAATATGCCACTTAATACTTTGATATCAAGCAAGATACTTTTGACTTGAATGTCTGTATGCTTTCCCAGACATCTTGTGAATATTGCAACAGAAGCTGCCTTATTTTGGAATATGGTCCTCACTCCTCCCATGAGAGCTTTAGGCCCAGCAGCCTCTGTCTGCTTATACTTAGTGTGCTCCTAGAGTGAAAGCTGGACTGTGCTCCAGTCTGAACTTGTGTATCCGTGCTAGTGTCACAAATTCTGGTTCACTGAAGATGTGATTTGTTAATTATCTTATGGTTAGGGGAATGTTTAATAAGTAACATTTATAAAATATAAAGAATCCTCAGTAATTTCAGTTTTAATTGCTGTATTGATGGCTTACAAGGCAGGAGTTAATTGAATTAAAAATACATTTAGGATAACAAGGCAAAATAATTTGTTACTTAAATCTGTGAGTAGGGTTCATCTTGCCTAACTTCATATGTCTGCAAGTTAAATGTTTAGATCTGAGCTACTCTTTCTGATCACAGAGCTGCTGTTTTTCTCCACTGATTATTAAAGATGCTTTTCTCAATCATTATGTTAGGTAATTCAGCTTGTTATTATTCTGGTTCTTGTTTCTTTCTATTGATTCTAAAGCTGTTTGTTTTGTGCCCTTGTGGCTGTGATGCAAGATTAGGTAATGTCAGTTCTTTGAGAATACTTTTAGGCTGGTGACATGAAGTACTCTAGCGGTTGCTGTAATGCAGTACTTATGTTTGCATTTTTAAATTGTATCTGACCTAAAATTTTGAAATAAAAGGTGTGTCAAGGAAATTGTTGAAAGGTACGGTGAAAGCATTACATGCCATGATGGCAGTACTAAATGTATGATTTATGTTTAGTTTTTAATTGATATGCGATGTGCAGAATAAATTGTATCTCTAGTGAGATCTTCAAGACTCAGACATTTAAGTTGAAAGTTATCTTTCTCAGACTAAGTTTGTGTTTTCTGATCCTTGTAGTGAAGGATTTTGATGAAAAAGGTTTGTGCATTAAAGTTCTAAAATTAGGCTTGACACAATCTTTTAATAAGTATTTTTGGAATAATGCTTTCCGAGTGATCCTTAGATTTCTACAAGTATTCTACAACAGCAAGTTTAATGGGTTAATGATTACAATTGGATGTTTTTCCCCACTTGTAAAGATATAAACCAATACGTCGACGAGTAATATGGCTGATTGGACAGTGGATCTCTGTAAAATTCAAATCAGACTTGAGACCTATGTTATATGAGGCAATTCGTAACTTGCTTCAAGACCAGGACTTAGTGGTAAGTATAAATAAGTAATGTTTTAGGTTACACATTTTTTCTGTAGACACAGGTAAAACATAAATGCCGTACCTTATGTAAACTTGATTGAGAACTTCATAACATTGCATCTTGAAGTCTATTGCAAAAGATAATCTGTGGGAAGTGACGGTGTTTGATAGTGGAGATTGTGAACAATTATGTCAAAGATGTGAAACAAACCCTTGAGATGCTCATTAGGTGATGATCTCTGTGGGAAAATGAATTGCAATAGCAACATTTAGTTTTTTTAAGAAGAAAGTTGTGGAGCATCTTGAGATAAATAATTTTCTACATTTTGTGTAGAACAAAATGAGTTATTCTGTCACTAGTCTCTGCAGTACACGGTATTATTTAACCATCAACATAGTTATCTGCTAACAGAATTTGCTAAATGGCATTGGTTGCTAGGAGGGTTGAATAGAATTCTGTGGTTTCAAGCTACAGTTTCAGTTTGCCAGCAGGTGACATTGAGTTGAGAATCTGGTTTTGTGATTTCTTTTGTTTTTTGTTTTTTAAACAAACACACCTGGCAGCCAACAAATAAACCTAGCTGCTTTGTTATGGCAGTCATATAAGTTATTTCTGTGATTTCAGACAGCTTTAGCAGAACAGGATGTGTTGCTGCTTTCTGAGCACATGTATATCTACCAGGGAGGAACACGCTAACTTGTTATTTGATTCTGTGCATTTTGGATGACAGCAAAGCATGAGATAAACCCAAGTTATACTCCTCCATTGCAAGAGGTTTTTTTTATTATGGGCTCTAGGTCACTTTGTTTAATTCTTTCCTGACTTTTCTGAAAGTTCTGCCTGAATGAAGGGTAGCAAATAAAAATGTTAGTGTTGAACTAACTAACTATTCTTAAAAGATAACGGAACACATAGAAAGATTCAGTTGCCGGAACTGCGGTTGGTTTGATATTGTCAGATATTATGTTGATAATCAAAGTGTTTAGTGGATGTATGCATGATGCTTCTTGACTTCTGTCTTTCAGGTCCGTATCGAGACGGCTACAACACTCAAGTTAAATATCCTTTTATTGGCAAAGATATTTGATTAGTACTTAATTCTGAGTTACTGGAGACAAAACAGTTTTAAACTTGCACAAAGATTATAATGTGAAGGATTATCCATGGAATATGTGTTTATTTGAGTCTTATACCCATCTGTAATCTATATTTTTCCTTATTTTTCCTTTTCTATATTTTTCCTTAATAGTTGTTTACCTGTAGATGTGTTTGAGTTCAGAACTCAACAGTTCTTGCCGGTAAGAGTATTTATATGGATGTATTCTGATGTGCAGATCCATAGAGGAAAGCAGGAAGAAAACAATTTCTAATTTTATTTTAAGCCAAACTATTTAGTAAACACTTCGTGTGTGCATAGTCTTTATAGGCTGAAACATTTAAAAACTTACGATGTTGCTGCTAAGGTTGCTGATGTGCAATAAATAGACAATTCAAAACTTTTTAGTATTATGACTATTACAACTTCCTACCATTGTGTTTTGTACTGTACGTACTGTGGGTTACCAGACGCTGTTTCTTCGTGCTACAAAATATGAATGCTGTTTTCAACAAATAAGTGCCCTCACCAGTGTGTCTTTCCAATATATCTGTCTCATACAGTATAATCCAATGTGCTGTTTCACGCAACTATTAAATAAAAGCGTGTGGTTAAAATAGCACCTTAAAACCAGACTTTTTTGGTCTTCTGTATTTGTGTTCTTTTCAGATCATCATTAATGTTAAGTAAGTAACATTAAGAAAGTAATGAAGTGTCAGCTGTAAATATGAGAGAGATTTATTTTGATCACTCATTTAGCAGGTGTGTTTTTTTTCTCATTTGATTATGACTGCCATGTTAATTGCAACTGTCTTGGGAACAAACAAAACAAAAAATGCAGAGTGCATCTACTCTGTAAATGTTGGAATTGTTTAGATACTGAACAGAAGAAGACATCTTAAATTTTATCTGCTGACCAGAAAGCTGAAAGACTGCACCTTTGCAGTGACTCTAGCAAAGTGCTCCTTCTGGAAAGACAGCCTTCAGCTTTCTAGTATTGTATTAGTGAACTTGTGTTTATATTTACCCAAATATGAAAAGTGTATATGTTTGAATTGATCATGTTTGAACTGTTACAGAAGAGAGTGCATCTGATTTTTTTAATTATCTTATTTAGTCAGTAATTGGCTAATGTGCATTTTTTGAAATGAAAGTGTAACACTTTGCATGCTTTGTAATTGTCTTTCGGAGTTTATAGATGCCTTAGAGTTCTAAGTGTACAGAAAAATCACCAGTTTATGCCACCAGTTTTATTTTTGACGGTCTAATCCATGGGGTTTTATTTTTCTTTTAGTATCTAGAATGTATGTTTACGCTGCTCTTCCAGCTTCTTCAGGAAGTAACACAATGTGACACCAAAATGCATGTTCTTCATGTCCTGTCCTGCGTGATTGAAAGAGTCAGTGTGCAGGTACGTTTTTATAGACTTTGATGTTAGCTTTGTACTAGGAACACAGAGGTGGACTTGATGTTTTTGTCTTACACGAAAATAGTAGAAAAATGTCATCAGACATGGTAGATGCTTGCATGAGCTGTGTTACTTGGTTCTCTTGTCACTATTCAGTTCTCATTTATCGTTTCTGTAAAATATTCTTGCTCATTTACTACTTCTTTATTTACTATGTATTTTTGTATTGACTCACCTTTTAGAATACAGGAAGGTTACACTGCTTATCTTAAGGCATTTATTGCAATTTTTTTTTATTTCCACTCTTTATTCTATTTGTCTTGTCTTATATCTGAACTAGTATTTTATTAGATCTTACGTATTAAAAGATAATTTTGGGATTCAAAATGCTTCACACTGCTAGGGACTGTGCAGTTAAATTTATAATCTGTTATTGGCACTGATAGGGATGAGTGCCTGTACAGTACTCTCCTTAACTGCATGAAGAGTTTCAAGTTCATGATAAGAATTTTCAGTATTTCCTTCTTAGTGTTGAAGTATATTCTCCAGCTTAACCATAAAGAAATTGAAGATGCTATTGCAGAATTAAAAAATAAATTATTGACTGCTTTTGGCTCGCTTTTTTTGTTGTGCAGTATTACTGTATTAAGGACAGAGATGATGCATAGTTTTGAATCCTGTCCTCTTTCTACAAGTAATCCTATCTGAAAGCCAAATGTAGCTTTCCTAATTTTCCCTTGTAAGAAAAGTTTACATGACAGCAGATTTCTCTGCAATTTAGGGAATGCTAGGGAAGCAGCAGAAAAACAAGTTGATAAATAACCATTTAATCTGTTTAAGTTACTTCCTAGTTAAATACTTTAGAAGACAAAATAGATTAGCCTCATAGTATTGTAGAGCATCACAGTCAAAATTCAGGACAAACCTCTGGAGGGTGTGTAGTCCAATCCCTGTTCAAACCATGGGTAACTCCAGAAGTTATTTAGCATTTTTTATTCCTAGGACTGTATCTGTTTTTCTTAAAGGGTGTTGTTGTTTAGGAATCCTATTAAGTGAAGTAAATATTAACACAAAAATATCCGTGGTTATCAGATTAAATATTTGTTTGTGTTCCATTTTCTACTTAAGCTTGATTGCTGTGCACAAATGTTACCATAGGTAATATATTCTCCTCAAAACACTGTGTAGTCATAGGGTATGAAATGTGGTGTTTTAAGAAGAGGAAAGAGGAGTAAATTAAAGCAAATTCTGTACTTTTATTGTGACAATAATAAGTCTTGAATAGTTTGGAAATTGTCCTTGGGATAAATTGATTGCCTTGTTTCACACATTAAGAAATAAATCTATGTTCTGAATTTCAGATACGACCACATGTAGAATGCTTGATTCAGTATTTACCACTCCTTTGGAAACAGAGCGAGGAGCACAATATGCTGCGATGTGCCATTCTAACCACCTTAATCCATCTTGTCCAGGTAATGGGTCAGAATCACATAAATGTTGTCAGTATGTCCTGCAGTTCTTACGTGTTCTCTGTGTGTACGTGTATACGCAGAGAGAGGTAAAAATGAGGAATATTTTGATTTTGTGGGATATATCTAAATGCTTTTCAGTGTTATCATAAAGACATGGTTCTCTCATAGTGGAGATAAACATAGTTGCTGTTAATCACTAAACTGTTTTGTTTCCAGGGGCTGATTCAGTAAAAACAGCTCTTTATGCAGATCTGCTTGTGTTCTTGTGATTCTGGTTTTGCAGTCTAGGAATTGAACCTTCTTATTGACTTTGTAGTCTATGTGAAGGCACTCCTGTATGTCCCAGCCAGCATTAGGAGAATTAAGTCTCTTCTTACAATTGTTTTGTATGGTTTAGAGTTGATTCTGCTCTGTAGGTACATCTGTTTCCTTCTTTCTTTCCATTCAGCTCCAGGGATGTGGAATTTCTGTTTTTTTTTTTAAATTACAGACCAAGATACAGGCCACTACAAGTTTCACTTTGCCTGTGCTTTAAGTTTGCATTTTAAATCAGATTAGCATTACATGTTCAAATCATAACTGTTAGCTTTAATGTCTCTCAAGGATGTTGGCATTGACTAATTGTGAATACTCTTGTTTATTTAGTATTACTTTTTATTTAGTATTTAGTATTACTTTTTATTTCTACCGTTTTTATTGTTACACTTCTACTGCATACCCATTCAGCCCTTTTGCAATGATTTCTGCAACTTTTTTTTATATGGCATGTGGGAAAAGTATTTTATCCCTTCTTAAATTTCCTACTTGATGTTATATTCTCTTCTGCTTTGCTCATATGTAATAGCAGCTCTGAGCTGCCTGCTTTGTTATGTAAGAGATTGGTATCCCATTCCATTATTCCCACTTCAATCTCTTATATTTTTTTTTCCCCTCCTTTTGAGAATTTCCATGCTTATAATTTTCTTTTAACTATTCTTGAATATCTCTTCTTACTAATGTCTGTGTTAAAACGGAGTTGTCAGAATTGTTCAAATGTCTGAAAGCAGGGACTACTACCTTACCTTTGTTCGTGACTGTGGCTTTCAAGTGCAGTAAGTGACAGTAATATAAAAAATAGAACTGAACATACTGACTCTTAGGCCATTGCTTTTGTCTAATTTTTCTTTTACTTATTTGTGTAAAATTTTTCTTTCCACGATTTATTGCTTGCATTTATCAGCCTTAGGTTTCATTTGCCCATAATTGTTAATTTAGTCAAAGTGATTTAGTTCATTTAGTGTCTTACAGTTCTCAACTAAAGAAATTGGACGATACTTGATCTCAGATTTTGCCATATACAATTCATACCTACGTTGACCAATATTGTATCTAAATGAAAGTTGCTGGTAATCTGTAGTCAGATAAATGAGTTTTAGCCTTGTAGAATCACAGAATAATAGAATAATCTAGGTTGGAAAGATGCTTAAGACCATGATCTCACACTGCCAAGCCCACTACTAAACCGTATCACTAAGCATCACATTACCACGTCCTTTAAATACCTCCACGGTTGGTGACTCAAACACTTCCCTGGGCAGCCTGTTCTGGTGCTTGACAACCCTTTCGATGAAGAAATTTTTCCTGACATCTAATTTGTTTTCCCTGTTGCAGTTTCTGGCCCTTTCCTCTTTTCTTGTCCCTTGTCACTTGGAAGAAGAGACAAACATCCACCTCAACTACAACCTCCTTTTAGGTGCTTGTAGAGAGTAATAAGATTTTTCCTTATCTTTCTTTCCTCTGGGCTTTCCAGTTTCCCCAGAACATTCCTCTTCCTTCAGTCACTCTCCATAAGACTTGTTCTGTGGACTGTTCACCATCTTTGTTTTTTGATTTGGATACACTTCAGCAACTGAGTGTCTGTCTTGCACTAAGGGGCCCCAAACTGAACACAGTATTTGAGATGTAGCCTCACCAGCCCCAAGTAAATGAGGACAATCAATTACACACCATTTCTGACACAAGCTAGGATGCTTTTGGCCTTCTTGGCCACCTGGGCACACTGCTGTCTCACGTTCGTCTGGCTGTTGACCAGCACGTGACCTTTTCTATTAGGCAGCTTTCCAGCCATTCATCCCCAAACATGTAGGGTTGCTTGGAGTTGTTGTGTCCCAAGTGCACAACTCGGCACTTGGCCTTGTTGAGTCATGTACAGGTGGCCTCAGCCCATCAATCCAGCTTGTCCAGGTCCCTCAGTAGAGCCTTTCTGCCCTTGAGCAGGTCAACGCTCCCACCTGACTCGGTGTCATCTGCAAACTTACTAATTGAAATCCATTCACCAGAACTCTTTGGGCCTGGGCACCCAGCCAGTTCTTTACCCAGCAAAGAGTACACCAGTCCAAGCCGTGAGTAGCCAGATTCTCCAGGAGAATGCTGTAGGAAATAGCGTAAAGACTGCTAAATTTCAGGTAAACAATATCTACAGCCTTTCCCTTATCCACTAAGAGGGTCATCTTGTCATAGGAGATGGGGTTTGCCAAGTAGGACCTGTCTTTATCATGCTGGCTGAGCCTGGTCACTTGGTTGTGCTGTATGTGTTGTGTGATGACTCTCAAGGTTATCTACTTGTGTGATTTTGATTTTTGATGGTAATTTGCCTCTCTTCCCTGTTTTTCTGTACGTGTACAGTAAATGCCCTAATTTTCCTAGAGGCTTACTGCAATACCTTGGCAGAGAATTTTGAAAGCCTATAGAAGTTATTAGCTGTTTGCTTTAACTAGAAATAGTAGTTAAAATGAACTGAATTTCTTATCAGTGAAAGAAAAGATCATGGTATAGCTACATAATCTTTAAACTTGAAATATCTATAAATAGCTGTGCTGTTCACTGTAAAAATGCAAATAAAACGTAGTACTTTCCTGAGAAAAGATTGATGAATAAAGCAATACATGGTTATTCTGCTTTTAGAATCCATGCTATTAAGCACTTTAATATATGCTGTCCTATATGTTGTCCCACCATCTCCAACGCTCAAAAGACACAGTAGGAGTAGCAAAGATGAAGAAAAGTGCTCGTAAGAATATGTGGGCAGTCTCTGGTTTATGGAAAGGTGTGGCTAGAGGGATACTATTGTAGAGCTTAATAGTAGAGAGAAAATGGAAGGAGAGTGATTACATATTACAGGTAAAGGGAAAAATTAGAGTTCTTTTAAAAAGTGAAATTAGTTGAATCAGAGGAAAATATACTTCCACAATAAAAAAAATTGTGAAACTTCTTGTTCCTGGTCTATGTGGATGTCAAAAATATAGGTGGACATGAAGAGATTAGACAAATCTCTAAAAATGAAAGAAGATTTCTTTCTTCTAAAATGGAAGATTCTTTTTCTTT
This sequence comes from Cuculus canorus, assembly GCF_017976375.1. Taxonomy (NCBI): domain Eukaryota; kingdom Metazoa; phylum Chordata; class Aves; order Cuculiformes; family Cuculidae; genus Cuculus; species Cuculus canorus. The sequence goes on from NC_071441.1 coordinate 11,112,707, forward strand.
AAATGCAGCTTTGCCTAAATAAATAAATCGATAAATAAAGAAGCTAGCCTCAGTTCTCGTCAATAGCAATATTACAAAATACCCAGCTTTCGATGTAAGAATACCATTCTATTTTGGATTAATTGTTGTTTAATTGATCTATTTAGGTTTAATTTGTGATTAGTTTTGACAATAGTTATCTTAACCCAATTTTAAAAGTTAATCTGGTCTCATTACATGATTGTTGAAAAAATTTTTTACACTGCATCCTTGGGAAGACGTTTTTGTATCTGACTCATGAATCACCTAAAAAATAAATTATTATCATTAGTCTGTGAATTTTTGTGTATCAAAATCAGACGCTTCTCCTGATTCTTAGAATATGTCAAAAGATACAGTATGTGATAAGGTCCAAAGAGTAGTTCTTGTCCTGATTTTTGAAAAGTTCTATTCAACATTTAGTTGTTTAATATTTTTTAGAGCTGTGACTTTTCCCAGAAATAGAATAACCAGTGAATGGTTTGAGGACAGTGTATTGTCAGACCACTGAGAAGCTGCTTGTTTTCAAAAAAACTTATGTAACTTTCTCAATATATGTTAGGAGAAAGCTCAGGGGTATTAGATTGAATATTTTATTGTATGAAATGGATGGAGGTTCAACCTTTGGTTTCTTGAATGCGTGTTTACATTATGTGATCAGAATAGCATCAGAGATCTTTTTTCAATGCTGTTTTTGAAATGCATGATTTGAGGTTTTTCAAGTACTTTACATTTTTTATTTACTTTTATAGGGACTGGGAGCAGACAGCAAAAATCTCTATCCTTTCCTACTCCCAGTTATCCAGCTAAGTACAGATGTTTCTCAGCCTCCACATGTCTATCTTCTGGAAGATGGTTTAGAGTTGTGGTGAGAATGTTCTTTATCAGTTTCTATTTTTTTAATTTTAATTTTGCTTCTGTATCCTCAGAAGCAAAAAAGAAAAAAGATTCAACAGTAGCTTTGCCTGTATTAAGAATTTGTTCCTGTTGTCTTACCTTGCCTTCATGTATACCATGTGTTTTCTCAGAAGAGAGGTTAGGAAGTTAATAAACGAAACACAATTAAAAATCACTGAGTTGGTAATCCTTTTTTAGACTGTGATAGTGAGATACAATTCTGTTGCGATACTGAACAGAAAGACAAAATCTAGATTTGTTATAATGTCCGTGCTAAACTAACAATTTGATCTGCTTGACTTCAAAAGCAAAATAACCTATTGATTCTCAGAGCTGGTTGCTGACAGAGATGGCACATTTACAGGGATAAGATGTAGAAGTTATCTTCCAGATCTCAAGTTGTTTGTCGATGGAACATAAAGCAAGAAATGGCACTGTGATCAGTTTGCTGTGAGGCTAATTTGCTTTTTTGTGGGCAGCTGACAGTGTAGGAGAAGAAAATTGTTATCAAGACTGAATTCAGTGCATCTGTTTCCTGCAGAATAGGAATATATTGAGTTTGTCTTGAATTAGTGAGGGATTCCTTTGATCTAAATTGTAAATGGACATTGAATTGCAGACAAATTAACCTCCAAATGATTTGTTCTTTGTGCAGCAAAAATAAGATTTATAATGCTGTTAGGGATGGGGGAGCAAGCTGAAGTGCCAGACCTTCACAGAACATTAAGACAGAAACCATTTTAATGTATCAATTCAGAACTTTTATATCTTCATAATACTGATCTTGAAGTTGTTATTCTGATGCCTGTGCAGAAGAATGTATGTATAACATTTAAGATGTTCTAGAGCATCAGAGGTATCTGGGTGGAGCTGGCAGAGACAGTTGGGACACTAATATCTTCCTAAACCAAGAGTGGAAAACCAGCTAAGATAGTTTACATAATCAGAAATGTTATTTACATACTATAATCCCACACGTTAAATCTAGCAACAAAGGGGAATGTGTTGCTGTGACTTTAAGAAAAGAATTAATTTATAACTACTGTTTTCAAGCCTCAGGAACTTTAAATTGATACAAACAATGCTGAGTATTATTTAGTTATGCTCCTATGTATGGCAATCAAGGTGTCATTTCAAACCTTAAAAAAAAAAAGTGAATGTTCTAACTGGTTGCCACCACAGTGGCTCCTTTGATGTGTAGAGTGCTACAGACATACTTGCACCATGAAGATTCCTCTCTACCTGCCTCCTCTGAGTTCCCACGTTGGGTACTTAGACATTCTCACTACTGAGTTTGGCAGCTTATGTTGTCTTTGAAAATATGCAGTAGCATGATTTTTCTTTCTTTTCCTACCTTAGCGAAACGCATGCCTATACTGATTGATGTGTTGTAAGGACTAGTGTTGCACTTGAAGTATGCTTTAAGTAATTGTTTTGCATTATTTAAGGGTCCTGTAGGTGGTTACTAGAATGTTTTAAATCTGTCACCATGATTGATCAATGTTATTCGTAGATCATCTAAGATTTTGCTTTACCTGTTCTTAGGTTAGTGACATTGGAGAATAGTCCATGTCTTACACCTGAACTCCTAAGAATATTTCAGAACATGTCTGCCCTTCTAGGTAAGTCTTCTACTAATAAAATTTCTGATTTTTTTTCCCACTGCTTGTGTTGTTCATGCATTAAGTAATGCCATGGTGACTACAAGAACTAAGGGGGCTTGCAAAATTATGAAGAGCGTATCTTTATCGTTTGACTTTCCTGTGTTCTTTAGTATTCATTATCTAGTTACTCTAGCTCTGTTTTTCAAAAAATTGAAGCTGGTTTGTGCCTCAAAGATAAGACAAAGTTGGGTTTATCTCAGGTTTAAGTTGTTCCTGAAATTTTTGATTTTTCAATTTGGTGAAAATGTTGAATGGTTGACATTAAGTTCTGCAACCCCTAGAGATGTTTTGCGTGGGCCCACTTCAATAGTGGCCCTCAATTTGTTGTCTTCTATTCCGGTAGGATGTCTGTGACCCTTCTCATCCTCAAGGCTCTCGTTTCTTTTATGATATTTTTTGAACCAATGTCCAGCTGTACATTTGTTGATGGTCCCCTGGCCAAATGCTTTTTGATATTGTTAGCAGTTTCTGCTGCTTAAGCCCCATTTTGAACTTGTAAACAAAATTGCTTGAATTTGCTTTTTACCATTTTTAATTTGGTAGTGTAATATAGAAAAGTAAACCATGAGAACAAAACCATTAGCATAAATTAAGTAGGGTGAATTTCACACTTTAAAATGCTATACTACATGAACACCGTTAAATAAAAGTTTAGTTCAAAGGAAGCATCACAATTTACAATACAAAACCAGCAATTAGTTTTGCACCAACATAATAGGCTGAAGAATTGAAGTTTCCATTATTAGCTTTTCCATTATTCAGTTAATAACTGTGTAGGATATGTTCAAACTAAATAATGTTTGTACATGTATCAGTTGAGCAGCACTGAAATTAAAAGCAGTAGTTTTGCCTGAATTGTTAACAAAATATAAACTTAATAATGAAGATTAAGATTCCATACTTTGGAAATACTGATGTGTGGAGTGCTTTTGTTTTGTAACTACAGGGAATATAAAAATTTTATGATTTTACTTTGTTGTGTGGATGTGGTTTTGTTTAGTGAAATCTTTACCTGTGCTTTTGTAGGTTGTGGAGCTAATATAGCAAATGGATTATTTTTTTAGAGGAATGTATTTGTAAAACTACAGATGTTATCTTTTTAATTGATTGCTTTCAGCACTTAATATTTTATTTGGATGAAGATAATTAGGGAATTGCATCATGGTGGGTAGGCGCAATAAGATGACTCTGTCATTTCTCTGTGTATACTAGCTCTCTAATGACAAAACTGCTGAGGGAAGTAGTGTTTTGTAGTGATTTCAGTATTTAACTCTAGAGGTACATCTTGGGTTCTGTAGCTGCCAAATACTTAACATTTGTTTTCATTCGTATCTACACACCTACCCTTCCTCTTTGTTGTTTTGTGCTAGTAGTAGATAGTGTCTGCTACAGGAAGCTTGCCCTAAACAAATTATTGTGATTTTCCTATTTGTATTGCACTGCTGATCTGCTTTAGTTAAATTCAGAAATACTGTGTGTTTGTGGTGTGCTTATATGTGCTACTGCTCTTTTCACTACGTCCTCCCTAGTCCTTACACAGTGCTTTCTAGGGTAGTGATGAGTATGAATGGAAACCCTGGCATACTCTTTTAACAAAAGGTGGAGGTATTCAGGAATATTCCACACTTGTAAAAGTTTCCTTATTTTATGAATGAATCCTTATGAAAGAGAACATTCCTTGTTCTGTAAAATGAGAGCTGTTGTATGACACTGCTAGAGCAAGTAGTACAGTTAAACTAGGTAGGTTTTTCTTAAAGGAGTCTTCAAACATGCTTATGTCAGATTGTGGTCTTTTTTTTTTTTTTTTTTTTACTAGGGATGGGGGCGGGTGGTAAAAACACAGCAGCAGATGTGTAATCGTAGACTGATTTCCTCATACAGACTTCTGGTACTACTTTAGCTCCTCAGCATTTTTCTGAGAAAATTTTGGTTTCCGTGTCATGTCAGTCAGAGATTTTAATTGCTGAGAGCCCAAACGGTGCACATTTTTCCAGGAAGTGGAAAATGTACTGGTATGGTCTCTGGCTGGAAATCAGGGGAATCTGGCTGGACAGCCTCCATGTGACATTGCCACGGCACTGTGATTTTTAAATGGAGCTTGAATCTTGAATTACTGCTAACCTTATTTTAAAATTTAGTAGTTATAGAAACAAGACTGCTGTCTCATATGATTCGGGCAGCTGCTTCATTCAATCACTGCACTTGAAGAAGGAGTATTTCATTTAAATTCAGTGCAACAGCTCACTTTAAACTACGGCCCCTGCAAAAGAAAATGTATTCTTCAATAATTATCAGCTGTGCAAGGTAATTAAATAATGTTCAGTCTTAGTTCTGTGGTGTAAAAGTGGGAATATTCACCTGAAACTTCCAACAGTCTACTGTTTTCAGTAGACTTGGTAACTTGGGAAGTCTACCGTTTTCAGTTGGACAAATGCAGAAATCCATTCAAATTTTGAGATCCTCGGGTTTAAAGTTTCAAAATTGGGAAGCCTTGTATGCCTTAACCATCTGAGATAAGGCAAAACAGAAAATGTCCCTGAGACTAATTCTCAGTTCAGTCTTAACTTGTCGAAGTGGAAGCCAAAGGGCAGATCTGGTGAAGGGAAGTTCTGCATAGATACTGCCTTACATACGTCTTTTGGAGCAGGCTGGAGAACTAGTGACAAGGTGCTCCAGAAAATTATTTTGTTGAAAATATAGTGTAAGGAATGTTGAGTCCTGACCATTAGTTTCTGAATTTATTCTTACTGAATGGAATTACTATAATATGCAGATATTGTAACTATTTTTCTGGTATGTTTAACTGATCCATCAGCATTTAAGTCCTTCAGAAAAAGTGACCTAATAGAGGTCAACATAGTTGAACTACAGGAGCTGGAAAGGAGAGAGAGGAGTTGTTAATTTGTGAGATTTTTGGACACTAGAGGTATATAGTAGACAATGTCCTGCTGAAGAATAGAAAACAGATGTGGCAAGAAATCATCCGACTGGAGAGGGAGAAAAGACATTTTGTCTTCCTCATGACCAGGTTATAGCATTTTTAAGAATGCATAAACGTTAGTTCTTAGAGGTATTTAGTATATGATAAAAGGAGGCAAACTTCTGTGGCGATTGAACAGTGTATGTAAATAGATGCAGTGCAGCTTTATTAACTCAGATCTACAGGGACTGTTGAAAATACTGAAAATCATTTATATAAAAGTAGACAGCTTGGTTATTTTTAAAGAGGTTTGGATAATAGGTTGGATTTTGTATTTTTCAGGTTGTTAGTAATTAATTTGTGTTGTAGCTTTTGCTTTGCATTGAACTCCTTTTTGGAGAAGATCTTGTGGGAGTTGATTGTAATGTACACGGTATTTTTTTTAGAAAATTCAGGAGGTGTGCAGTGATACATTGCTAGTTCCAATCCGGGACCTCTAACGGCTCTTTGAGCATTTAGAGTTTCCCATTAGATTTGGGAATTTAGCTTAACCATCGAAGAACAAAACTTAATTTAAGGTTTCTGTGCTATAACAGTGAGTTTTCTTTAGAAAAAGATTGTGGTGCTATCACTGATGTACAATAACTGTTCAGAGGCAGCATAATTCTCATATTGGCTTTTCATATCAGCATAGCTAATATTTAAATTCTGTTGGAATACAGTTGCTATTGCAGAGGTTCTTTAATCCATCTTTTGATGCGGCAGATTGAATAATGTGGAACGGAGGAATACATTAATTCTCTGAGGATCCATGCATTTCTGCATTGAGACTGCTTAAAATGGGAGCTGAATCGGTTCCAGTTTCAGGTTGGGAATATGGTCAAAATCAAGACACCTATTTCAAAAAACATCAGGTTTAATGTATCTGTGCTGTGCTTATAAAGGTAATGGCAAAAAGCATGTTCCTGGAACTGGAGTAATTCCTCTGATTCCAAACAAAACCCAAAGTGTATCAATTAATTCAAGAAAAGATATGTTTGATTCAGGAAACCTGGCAAGAGAATTGATGCATAATTGTTTCTTAAATGTGGTCAGTTGAAGGTGGTATCTTTGTAGAAACATTCTTTTACTAAACATTGAGCTTTGTGCACAGATGATGGACTCAATTCGGTCATTTTCATGACATCTGTCTTATATGGTTTTTTTCCTTCTACTCTGAAATATATTGCTCATTGCAGTTTTGCTACTTGTACTTATTACCTTTGTATCAGTAATCACAGAATCATGGAATGCATAGTTAGGTGAAGTACTTCATATTTATATGGGCATTTCTGTACGGCTTAAAATATGGTTGTATCCAGTAAGAAGAAAACCCTGTAGGCCTCTAAGGAGAGTGAAGTAACTTCAAGTAATGTGTAACACTAGTAATGTGCTACTGAAGCTAATTCGTAGATGTATTGAAACCTTTTGATACGGATATTGGCTAGGCAGGTGAAAATTTCTTTTTTCAAGTCAAGATATGAAAATATTCAAAATAAGTGATAACAAGACATGACCTGCCCATGCACTCAGATATGGACGTAGTCATGTGTTCCGAGCTGTCCAGTGGCCTCGTAAGATGAGGAAGGATGGGAGGGAAAAGAGGAGAAACAGTTGAAATGGCCTAGACTTTTCAGATGTTATAATGGAAAAACAGCCGTGGCTTCTGTCATGCGATGTTATTTTTATTTGTGGAAGTTTGATTACTATAACATCACTAGTTATAAGCCATGCTTTCATACAGACTGAGTTCATCTAAGCCATGAAGGTCATAACATCTTGCTGATGTTTGTTTAAACTAGTAAGGAATTTGTTATTTAAAACTTACACAAAAATACTTTCCTGCTGTCTCTGGATGGTAATTTTATTGGACTATTAATTATAAGTGGTACAGCAGAAGTCCGCTTACTTTAATGTCTAGGAATAGCCTCTCTGTCTTAAGAAAGTTTAGCAAACCCTTTGAGGTTTTTTTTGGTCTTTTGTTTTCAGATGAGTGCTCTTGGTTTTCTGCACTAGTATTAGCCTCCATGCGAAACTTTAAAACCTTTTGTGTTGGTATGAACTGTGTTTATAGGTGCTTTGGTGTGATTTTTTCTAAAAACCAGTACTTTTAGGTACTGCCTGAGGACGTGTCTTTTTTTCTTTCTTTAAAACTGATGCTGTATACCATCTCCTGTGTATATCTGTCTCTGAAATAGACATACTTTACGTACTGATAAAGGTACTTACTGACTCAAGGTATGACCTAAAGCTCAGTGTGTCTCAGTCCAAAAGCTCAGTGCCATTTGTGGTACCTAAGGGCAGAACTGCAGTCTTTATTTCAGTCTTTCTACTCAGCAGTTACTGACTGAAATGTAAGAAAGATCATTTATCAGTAATTACAAGTCTTTTAAGTGGATCTTTCATTTGTTCCGCCTTTAGTATCTACTTAGACTGTTATCACAACCAAAACCTGATGAGTTTTTTTTTTTCTATGATTGTTGGCTTTTCAGGTCACTGGATTTCTTGTACTTCAGTTTGAGAACATGAAGGCTCTTATCATCCCTCTTCTGTTTGTCTCTCACAGGGAGACGACTCTGAGTGGCACTGAATCTAATAACTTTTTTCAATTTGCAGGCATCTAGCACTTAAAAGCTTTGTGTGGAAAGTGACTTCCAGAACCGAATAATTTTAGTTGTACTTCAGTTTGGTGATTAAGTTCTGAATTGTGATATCTTTTTTCCTAGAGCTGAGTTCAGAAAACCTCCAAAATTGCTTTAAGATCATCAATGCTTATATTTTCTTATCATCGTCTGGATTTTTACAGGTGTGTTACGGTTACATAAAGATTTATCCTAGCACCTTAGTTCCCTACCGGCAAACTTTTTTTTTCATATTGGAAAACATCATAGACACAAACATTTATACTGATTCGTTTATGTGCATGCAAGCATATTGTTCTAATATTAGCTCTTTATAGCACATGTTAGACATGCAATCAAATCAGATTTCAGAAAATTTATTTTAGAAAGTGTTTTTGTTTGATTTAGTATTTTGTTACCTGAAAAGATCCTATGTAGGGTAGTAATAGTTACTCAAATTATCCTGCTAGATTTAAATTACGATCGTATATTCTAGCAAGAAATTGCCTAGAGATATTTTGCATTGTTCTCACACCTTCTTCATTAGAAAATTCATGGAGATAGATTGTTTGGGTTTTTTGCAGACTTATTCAATCACATATGGCTGTAAAAAAACTCTGCAGTGTTAAATACCAACAAAATGCTTAGATTAGATTTTAATTAGTTGAGTAAAGATAAACATTTTAACAAAATGATCTTTGAAGAGAAGCTAAGTCATTAGGAATTACATCTTGTCCAATGTGTTGAATTTTGAAATACACACATAGATAGAAAACATGTTGCATAATAACTTCTTTTAAATTTAATTTCAGATGTATGCTACTGACTTGTGCCGGTCATTTTGTGAACTTTTGAAGGACATTACTACTGAGGGTCAAGTTCAAGTTTTAAAGGTAAAGTGTAATGAAAGTACTACCCAGGTTTTCAGCTCTATACATGCGTTATTCTTGCTAATGTTTTGTGAGGTTGGAGTAGTATTTTTCAAATATGAGGGACATAGAACATGTAGAAGAAAACAGCATATTTAGCATACACTGAAATTGGTGTTAGTGGTGTTTTAAACTACATACTTAAAGTCTGTGCGTGTAAACTGTGAATACATACACACGCATGTTATTTTTTAGAATTACTGCTTTTCCCAAAAGAAGGTTAGTATAGCCCTAAACAGAACACGCTAAATGATAATCCTCTAACACACTGTTCCTCTACCCTTTCTACAATGCTTTTGTTATCTCATGTGATTCCAAGGTGTTGTCATTAGGTATATGAGTTCTCAGCTAGTTTGAATCCTCTTTGTATAGATGGATTTAGATTAAGAATTCCTGATATCTTTCCTATCTTGATTATTTTCTAGATTACTAGAGAAAGGAGGTTAGTGAGGGCTTGTATCCTCATGAAAATAGTTTGTTCTTCAGCCTGGCAACAGCACACTTTAACAGCCAGGTGAGCAATCACTGCACTGTGAGGATAATGCTGTGTATAGAAAATGTTGAAAGCATTGAGTTGCAAGACAAGGATTGTGTTTGGGTCAAAGTAACTTGATTTAATCTTTGGCTATCAGTTAACTCATGGAAGTTGTAGAAAGCTAATCCAAGTTGTTTAATTTAGTTTTAGAATGAAGAAGACAACAGTATAACATAAGAAATACTTATGCTTATCATTACAAAATAAAACTCATTAATCAGATTGATATTGCTGGTTTAAGAGTTGTCCTAACTCAGTTTTTGTCTAGGTTCAGAATTCAGAAAAAAAATCTTTCATTGTTCAGTTGAAAATCCAACCCTAAAGTCAAAGTCATACTTGTGTGTTAATAGTTTACATTAATTTTGAGTGTTTTTAATCAAAATGTGTGAAGTGTACCTAGCCTTCTAAATCTGAATTAGAGGTTAGTTAAAGGTACACCTTTAATTGGTGTACCTAGCCTTCTAAATCTGAGTTTTGTCTCCACCCTATCATCTAGTATCAATCCCTTTGCTAATACAAACATGAATAATAATATATCTACTAATTTAATACTAGTTTTACTTTTCAGTGTTCAATACCAATAAGAATAATCATCATACAGTTTAATTTTTCTACTGCACATTTGAAAAACTGGCAAGATAAGGGTTAAGTAATAGGTCTGCATATATATGTGTTTTGTTATAAAAAGTGTTCAGGTGATTTTTATGATTAAGTAAGGACCATATGATCAAGATGCACTTCTGGGTTTTTTTCCTGTGTATGACAACTAGAAGCTAATGATTCTACAGCCAAGCTTTTTCAGTCTTCATTGAATGCTGAATGTATGTGCCCATTATTACATGTCTTTGTGTAGCACACTTGCTTTCATGGTGAGCTATAGTGTTCAAGCAGTCTTTACTTTTGGCATAAGTTGCTATTGTAATAACAATAACTGCTTGAATAGTGTTGCTAGAGGATTTTCAGAATACTGAAAACTGTATTCACAGAAACTTAGATGATATTCTGAAGGAAATGTTTTGAAATATTAATGATACTTTAAGTGTAACTTAAAGAATTTCAGGATATAATGTTGGAGTGTGCACTGAAAGATAGCTGAGTAGCAACTGTAATGTATTGCTACTTACATTTCCAGTGGCTACACTAGCTGGGAACTCTTCTGTTGCTGATAAAAACTTGGTGTTTAATTCCGTTCATTGTAAATGCACAAGTGCTTGCAGGATCACAGGACAGGAAAACAAGAGAAGCTGATAGTCCTCCTTTTCCTGCTATGAGGACCTTAAGGACTCTAGTTCTGGAGTTTAAAATGTCAGTTCCTCTCTGTCATTAGTATTATTTATAGCCTGTAGTTGGGCAAATGTTTGATGCAGCAGCTTTTAATCAGATCTCAAAGATGGAACAATGCTGCTGTACGTATTACTGTTCATCCACTTGTGTGTGTGGCCTTGCATTAGCCATAAGGTTTGTCCCCTATACTTTGAACACCTTCCTGGTACGCCTCCTTGCTTCCAGAAGGATAGCAGAAATATAATCTATTTAAGTATTTTTATGAAAAGGAGAATATTTTGTCAGGTGTCACTATGCTAACTTGTTAGACAAAAAAAACCCTTCAGATAAATATTTGGGACATAAACACTCTCTGAAATACTCTCCTGCAGACAGCAGGAAACTGAGAGGCATTGAAAGTTGTCAGCTGCTTAACATCTCTCTCAAGGCAAGAAATGACAGTCATTAAATGACGTTAGGAGGAACAAGGCTCCAAAAGAAAAAGATTTTAGAGGAGACCGGACAAGAGCACAGAATAGTAGTTCCTTGAGGAAGTCCCTTTGAGACTGAGAAGAGCGTCTAAATGAATTGCCTTTATGGTACCTTTGTATGCTTTATGCATCAGTGTATAGATGCATGGTCTCTGTCTTTACTTGTAGGAGTGAATAGGTATCGTCCTATTACTCTCACAGCCTCTTCCCCTCTCCATTGCAGTACAAGAGGAGAGTCCAAACAGCTTGTGGGGTGAGGAAAAAGAGAAACGAAGAGTAACAAATTTAAGTTGAGAAGCAGAGCAGGGTACTGAGAATAGCACATCTGGGAGCACGTGTGATTACTTCCTCACCTGCGAATAGGTAGTAGGTCCTAATGAATTTTTCCTCAGATAAGTGACAGAACAAAAGTATGGAAAAACCCACCTCATCAAGGTGCACTTCCCAGAGTCATATCAAGGTCCCTTCTTCGAATTCACTTCATTAACTCTTTCATTAAGGTGAAGCTAATGAGGAGGTGCTTGGCTAGGTGGGTTTCACTTGGCATGTCTGTTTTTGTCAAGTCTGTTATGCAGATCAGGTTTGCAGAGTACTTCAGTAGGATGTATTTTCAGTAGTCCTAGGGTCTGCTGGTATGTAATAGTAAACATCCTACCAGGACTTACATATAGACCAGTATATATAGCTTCAAAGATTCAGTTAAGGTTTTAAAATGTACTTTACTAATTGCCTAATTTGCTTTTGTCCTTAAGGTTGTGGAAAATGTCCTAAAAGTAAACCCTGTTTTGGGTCCTCAAATGTTTCAACCTCTTCTGCCATCAGTATTCAGGGGGATTATAGGTGGGGAGGTAAGAATTACACTTTACTGCCCTCTACTTTTTCTTTTGAACAGGAAAGTACTTTTGGTTATCTGGTCTCAGTTTTCTCATATAGATATTGCATTTCCTCTTGGTTTAGGAGCGTCTGGTGGATCTTTGACAGCTATTTTAGAAATTTGTAACGGTTACATGGTAGCACAAAAGTTAAAGCAACACCTTTTTAATCACCTAGTGTTTATTTTAATAAAATAATACAAATTTCATTCTATTGTTCCTTCACTATTAAGACTGAATAGGTGCTATGACTCTGAACTTAGTAAACTTCTTTGTAAGAGTTGTTTTTTTTAAAGACACTTATACGATTCCTTTTAAATATACCTGCACCTGAGAAAAGCAAACTGGACAAAGAGAAGATTTGATTTGACCTTCTTTTTCTAATGGACACATATATGTGATATGAAGAGCTGAAGGATGTGCGAGTGCTTTGTGTGAGATAGAAGGGGCTTTAAGATTTTGCTTGCTTAAATGTCACGAGTTCTCTGTTTTCTCTTACTTGACCTGCAACAAATTTCCATGTTAGATAAAGAAGAATAAAATCCAGTATGTTTTAACTGTGTTGAAACTTGCAGCATTAGCAGGAGAAAGACTTTAATTAGCAGAATCAGTGGATGGAATTCTCTATGCTTTTGACTTTTGATCAAAACCTTTGCTTTTTTCACAGCTGAAGGCTTTCAATTATCAATATTTGGCTCCCATTGTTATTGAGTTAACTAAGATATTACTTGGCTTAATCCTGTAAATAGTACTTAGCAATATACTTTCTGCTGCATGGAATGTGAAAAAGGCAATTTGTTTGAACAGTTCGCAGTCTAAGAAGACACAAAACTGGAGAGTGTATTTTTAAAATGTGTTCTGATTAAACACTGATAAATTCATTGCTCCCTATTCAGAAAGGTATTACTCTGCATTAACATTTTCAGGTAAATATTGGCATTTTGTTTCTCAAGTAGGCAGTTGTACAAAATGTTTACTGTTACTTTGCTTGGAGGCTGGATTTAATACAAGTAAATCTATAGCTTCTTTTAAAATTAAAAGCAATAACAAGATAATAAGTAATGAGGTTATTACTATACCCAGTTAATTTTAAGACACTTGCAAGATAGTTATTGGCAAACTTATTTATAGTTTCTGACAGCAAGATAAGTAACAACAACCTCAGAAATACTAAGTACTTCATGATGTTACTGGAACTGTGAATGGTAATTTTGAATGATAATCAATTTTGAAAGTAATTTTTTTTGCAGTGCAATATACTGTTTATTCTTAAAGATGTGGGTTTTCAAATTTAAAGCAAAGTAATCTGAAGTTGTCTTGACTGTTAGGGGGAACTGACTTGGTGATTGCCATAGTTTTCCTACTGTAAGAATTGAGCATCTCCGGTATTACTCAGTCCTGTGTACTTGGACGCTTTTAAATTACAGTTAATAATTTCTAATTTAAAAATTTACATAAAGGTTGCATTCAACTATTTTCCTTGTATATGTTTTCTTATTAAAGTAAATCCTATTTGTTTTGGTTTGCTTTTGTTTCAGAGATACCCAGTGGTGATGTCTACTTATTTGGGGATCATGGGTAGAGTTCTGTTACAAAATGCAAGTTTTTTTTCGTTGCTTTTGAGCCAGATGGCATGTGAATTTGGTCAGGAGGTAAGGAGTTTTGTCTTAATATTACAGATAGATTGCTTGACCTGAAAGAACTTTTTTTTCTGTTTTCCATTCTTGTTCCTCCCAGCCCACCTTGGAAATAGGCATTTTCCCTTTCTATGGTTCCCTCCACTGAAAATCCCGTAGCAAGTTTTACATGTTCCCACAATTATGTTAACACATCTTATAAAAAGTCTTATGCAGCCTCTATATTCTCTTCCTGCTGCATCCCATAATAAACCATATAAACCTGTTCAGTTTGCATAGCAGAGTGTTTCTTTCCTTAAGCAATCTTGATGTGTCTTGCAGCAGGGTTAACGGTCTAATCATTCTCCAGTAAGAATTCTCTCATAGTTTCTAGCAGTATCAGAATCAGTGTGCTCCAGTTTCACTGATGCAGTTACTGAGGTTCTTTTGCTGTAAGTGTTGTTGCTGAATTATATGTCTTTAAATAAAATTTTCTAATTTTCTTATTTTTAGGTGTAATACAGTTTTCAAACACATAAAGACAATTATTTATATGTATTAGACTGTTATAGGAGAAATGTTTGGGTAATTCATTGCTCTAGATCAGTGTGCTGGCCACGAACTAAATGCATTTCAAACTTAAAGGTTACAATTCATAGTGAGAGAATACCAGAGCTTAGAACCACTGTCATAGAAAATTTTAAAAATACCTGTTGTTTGCTGCCTCAGTCAGGTACTCGTAAGTGTATGGTGTCTTTCCCAGACTAAATAATATATTAAGCTCGTAGAAAAATTGAAATAAATTGTTTTCTAAATGTGCTGAAGTACACATAAATGAAAAGGAACATTCTGTTTCCCATTACAGTTGGACCAAACTCTTGGTAACATGATTGAAATGTGGGTTGATCGGATGGATAACATCACTCAGCCTGAAAGGAGAAAACTTTCTGCTTTGGCATTGCTTTCACTTCTGCCATCACTGAATAGGTGAGCAAATGTACAGTACCTTAAATGAGAATGCTTCAAAGGCCCTAAGGATGGTTTTTCAGGTATTTCACTATTCTATAGATAAAACTACTTATATCAGAATATTTATTGCTTCTTTTTTTGCCAAGGGACAGTTAAAAAGTTAGAATTGTAATGGTACATTTTATTAACCTTTTTATCTGGCTTCATAGCATTATAATAATCTTTCCTCAATTTAATGGAAAATGCCATGTAGTAAAAGTGAGGAAACACTCTAAATTTAATTGTCCGTTCTTATAGTAGTATTGAACTTGCTGCTTCTCTCATCTGTGATTAAGCAGTTGCTTTAGTTGGCTTCTTAGTGTTTTGGTGTCCCAGGGAACAAAGTTTGTTCGATTCTCTTTCGTGTTGTGGGTAAATGTGAACTTTCATCCTGGTTTTCCTCTTCATGACAGTAGAATTGAATAGTTCCTGTGGAAGACTGCAAAACATTTTTTGCACTTTAGGTTTCTGTAGCAAGCACCTTTTGCTACTATCCCTTCTTTAGCCAATGGCATTACTGAATGAACATTGAAAACAAAAGTTTTTGATGGAGATGCTGAATAGCGTTACACTGACTTCTAAGTTGTCACTAATAGCGTTTCTGTTTGAAAGTCAGGAAGACAAGACTGCATGAGTTCACATTTAGTCTGTCGGATTTCCTAAAATGTCTTAAATATTGTCTAATAGGAATTTAGAAGTTGCTCACAAATTGTAAAGCTATGGTAGTATCGGTAAAGCTGTAGAATATGTAGTCACTGTCTAAAAAGTCATGGACCTCTTACGTGTTGAACTTAAAGAGACTTTGTTACTATTAATGTGCACTGAGACTTTCCTTTTTTGTCCCAAATCATCAGGACAAACACCTAGCCAAATGTGAACCAAGCAGTTGCTTTATGAGAAAGCTTTTTTTTTTTTTTTCGGTAAATGTGACAGTTATATTGCGTATGAGTATATTAAAAATGTTCTTAAAGAGGTGTTATGTAAAATTTAAGGTGCTGAACTGCATGTCTGTCTTCCTGTGAAGTTTCTTTTAAAGAGAGAAAGTAAAAAAGAAATTGTTTTAGATAACCATGTTATTTTGAACTACCAGCTGCTCCAGATTTCCTGCTGTAAGAGTCAATTATTTCTGGCAGTCCTTAATGTAATAAAACCTTCTGTAAATGACAGCTTTATTTTTCAGATAGTCAAGTCATTTAAGAAGGCTGCTTCTGCAGTAAAAAGCCTCACTTTAGTGGACATATTTAAGTGAAAGCTATAAAAATTTTACTGTACAAGTTGATAGACTGCCAGGGCCAAGCATACCTTCAGACAGAATGTGTGCAACTGATTCTGCCGAGTGATTGTTCCCTCTGCTACCGAACAATGTGAGTCACTGATTTTGCCATTTTGTAGGGCTTATACTACATATACTTGCTGCATCTTGCATCTGAAACATATTAAAAATGAAATTTTTCAAAAGCAGGCTTCTTCTGCAAATCCATTTGCAAAGTTTAAACACAAATGTCTTAGAGATTCAGTGTGGTCAGGGATGGTACCAGTAGCAAGCTCAGATTTTCAAA
The DNA here is from genome assembly GCF_017976375.1 of Cuculus canorus. Taxonomy (NCBI): domain Eukaryota; kingdom Metazoa; phylum Chordata; class Aves; order Cuculiformes; family Cuculidae; genus Cuculus; species Cuculus canorus. The sequence goes on from NC_071441.1 coordinate 11,129,139, forward strand.
GTTCTGCTATAGGGAAGACAGACGTGTACTGTGTCTAGCATGTCCATGTTTGCCAGTTGCTCCCTCTAGCCTGTAGCTAGAGCTGTCCTAAGAAAATCTTGTTATTTTAGAGAGGAAAAGGACGGAATAGGTTAAAGTACTGGAGGAAAAATTAAGGTAAGGTGTTCTCATTTTTCCCTCAGAGTTGCTTTGTGGGTAAAATGTTGCAGAAAATATTAAGGAGTGTCCTTTTTTACTTTCCCTCTAAACTGAATAGTATTACTTCATTGTTTTAAGGTACTTTCCTAGTTAGTCGTCATGTTTATAACAGAACTTATGCAGACTTAGGACTTCTTGCTTTCTAGTGGAAGCTAAAACTTCTGTGATTATTCAGCTAAACTAGTATGGCAAAATAATTTTCTATTTCAAATATAGTGCCGTTCACAATGTTATGAGTGAAGGATTTTACAGCAGTTGAGAATCACTGTTGAGCAGCTGTAGTTCACAGTGGTTCTTGGGCCAATAAGTTGGACTACACAGGCTATAAAGTGACAGTTTATTATCTAAATTTTCTTGTCTAGGCAATATCATACAGAGGTACATGAAATGTATGACACTCATAGTACCAACAGTACCACTGCATTTTATCATGTATGCTTATACATGTGGTCCTTCAATCCAGCATCCTGTTTGTCTTCCTACATGCAGCTGCACATTGTGTCAGTTTTCATAAGGTCGTATTAAAGGAAGAAGAATAACTGCTTCCTTCCTCATTAGTGTATTGCAGCACCTTTTCATTTAGCAGTAATTTCCTGGTTTTATTTTGGGGTTTTTTGTGCATAAACTTAACACTACCTAATAATCTGCATTTGCAATCAGAGTCTGGTCATTTAATGTTAGCATTTTTTGTTTCTGACTGTTGTAGGCATCCGTATTCTTTTCCTGATTTTGTATTCTTACTGCTTGTTTGCCACTCATCCATGTGGCATTTTCATCCATTTTCATTCATTTATTGAAAGTCCTTGGTACTTCATAGAATAAAAACCTTTGTCTTTACACTGAGTGTGTAACAGTAGGGTAACAAGGTAAAGGCAGTAAGGATACAGCCCGTGAGGGAAGTGTGCATAGACATATAGTAGCTAGAACAGGGAAGTTGTTTCGAAAAACAGGAAAGAACTTGATGTTTGGTGGAGGCAAATCATAACTGAGCTACGGTGTGATGCAAGAGGTGACAACAAGCTGGATGAATGCATTCAAAAATGTCATAATTTCATGGTCTGGTTCAGGCTGTTCCAGTTAGTCTACAATCTTAATGGCTTGTTTGTGAACCTGCAGCTTCAAGAGTGCTTTTCTAGTACAGTACAGTAGATGTAGTTGAGTTTTATTAGACTTTTCCTTGGTCCGCAAAGCAAAGTCTGCTGAACACGGTCAGGAACAGTAGCCTAAATTTTCTTTCGGCTGTTGTGAAAGGATATGGGCCCCCACTACAATGTCAGGTGCTGAGTTTTGAGATGTGCTTTTTCAACATTCTTTGTATTTCATGAGACCAAAGTGAGTAAAATTGTACTGCTCCCCCTTCCCATACCTATATATATGTGTATATATATATATATGGAAATCTTAATCAGCTTGCTAACTATACCTTTGTCACTTCATATAATATCAGCATTACCGCTTTTTGGAATGTCCTTATTTTGGAATGTTTAAAGCTTTTAGTGATTTATTTAGCAAAGTAGCTTTTTTTTTTTTTATTCCTTCCTGTGAGAACACAGATGATACTAAAAGATATTTAAGAGTGATAGGAATATTGTAATTGCTAATAAGAAATGTAAACACAATTTGGAAAGCTTTTGTGTCAATGATTAGCTTAGATTGGTGTGTTACGTAGCTGTAAGCACAGGTAGCATTTGGTGTGATGCTGAAAGCTAAGCACTACCCCCTTTGCTGATAAGTGTTATTAATGCTGTTCCTATCATTCTTGAATGGGAGGTGGCCGACTTTGCTTTTACTCTAAGTCACTGCTTTTCCAAAACAGTCCACTAATTTTGATGCTTGAGGAGACATTCGTCCTTGGTGGATGTACTAGTGTAGAGTAGTGCCACTTCAAAGGAGAGGAGGCTCTCTTGGTAGTAGTATTTCCAGAAGCTAGTGTTAATTTTTCCCCTTTGAGTCAAATGTCTTTGTTTGGAAAATCTATTGTGAGGAGAAGGTTAAGAGCCTAAGAGTTTTTCCAGGTTGCTCTGCTCATTTCTAATTGTTATGTAAATGAATGTCTACTTTTTTCTCACTATGTATCAAAGCTGATATGTCAGCCAGCATGAGTTCTGCCAATTAGATAATTGGCATTCTGTGAGTATAAGTACTTATGATGTGCAATTATAAGTCTTCGTTATTATAGAAGTTTTTCCTGTGTTTTTCGTAAAAGTTAGTTTGGTTTTTTTATTATTAATTTCTCTATTTAAAGGTGTGCTCACCCACACATCTAATACACTGTTAATCTTTAAAATATGATTTTGCAGTTGTCATCCATGTTTCGCCTTGGATTTGTTTAGTTTGCCTGCCAGGTAGCAGTGCAGTTTAATGATGTGAGTGAAAAATCTTTGTCCTTTGTAATGTGCAGCTTAAATGTTTGCAAATTAGTTACTGAATAAGCGGTGACTAAAGTATAGCATATTATTAAAAAAAATGCAAAAGTCTTTGGATGTAAGAAAGTTGAAAAAAAAAATTATACAGATTTGTAGCTTATTTTCCAGCTGAGTTTATCCTGTATGAGTTTGATACATCTGCTTATCTCTTTGCCCTATATCCTGTGAAATTTGAGACTGTCGGAGAGTAGCTGAGATTTTTGGTGATTTTTCTTAACAGTGCCAGACTACTAAAAGGTACGAGAAGTGGTTACAACAGAGTACATGTCACTAAGAGAATTTCTGCAAATAAGTATTGTCTTAAAAATTAACATTTCATATTCAAACAATTTAATAAGAAAATAAAGGTTTACAACAAAACATTAGGCTTTGGTATTAAGGAAATATCTAGTGTAAAGTATATATGTATTTTTAAGGAAGAAGTAGCTTTTGTATTTTGCAAGTGGGTATTCTCTGTAGTAATTTTCAGAAAATGCACTGATTGTTTAGTCTTTCTCTTTTTGTACAATTTTTAGAAGCTATCAGTTGCCAGTGCCAAGTGCATGCCTATCCTGTTCCCTGCACTAGCAGGCTGTGTGCTGCTGAAAGCTGTGCAGTTGGATTTAGTTCTGAATCAGTTTCTAGAAGGTGAATTATTTTCTCCAGTTGAAATTTGGGAAATTACTTTGCCTTGTTCTTCAAACCTTTTGGTTTGAGTTGCACTGACATTCAGTACGTTTCTTATTGCTTTTATAGTTCTATCAACGTTTAGTAAATATTGCAGTGAATAGTAAAGGTTAAAGCTATAAATATAGTTATTCTCAGCATATCAGATCTGTGGAATTTATTGATTGCGAACTCTTTCTGTGTTATTGTTTTGTTCAGACTTACAGCTCGCTTCATGGAAGAGTTTATTTTTTTGACAGTTTGCATGACCTATGCAGTTCATTGATACAATAATTATTTTTCTGTTAGCTGAGAAATTTCATAATTTTTCAAAGTGAGCTGTTAGTTTCATAAGAGCTTTCTGTCATGTTTCTTTACTAGATTAGGAAGCATTTTACTGAGAGTGTTCAAATCCTGGGACAGGATTCCTAGAGATGTGGTTGATGCCCCAGGGCTGTCAGTGTTACAGGTGTTTGAACAATGCCCTTAACAACGTGCTTCTGGTCAGCCCTGAAGCAGTCAATCAGTTGGACTAGATGATTGTTGTAGGACCAATCCAAATGAAATAGTCTATTCTATGCTAATCTATTCTGTACTCTAAAGACTTATAGAAGAGAGGCTTGTTTTCTTATCCTCAATGGGAAAAATAGTTCTACAGTTGTAATTTCTTACTGCTTCTCAGTGGGTTGCAAAATCTGCTTGATGATTTAATAAAAAACAATAAATGCCAAGGATAAAAAGGGAAAAAAGTTACAAAGACAGCTTCATAATTTTGAAATAGATGTGTGTTTACATATATGAATGTTTAGTACTGTGGATTTATTAAACAGGAATGTTTTTCCTGGGTTATTAATTTGTTATTACAATTTCTGTACCTATGTCTCCTCTTTGTAACTGTCACTGTTATTGTGAGAGTGTAATAGTACTCTGTAGAATTGAGAAAATTTCAGTAACTGAAGCAACAAGTCAAGATTTTTCACTTGGGCAGGAAGAGGAAGTACTAGGAGGAATAAGCAATATCTGAGATAATTAGAAATTTTCAGATAATCCGGATGATAATGACAAAAACAGAAAAGGGTTTTGAGGTCTAATAAGGTAACATTAATAAGATGTCCACAGCAGTTATTGGAGGTAAGAGGGTGAAACGAGGTTAAATGTTAAGGTATATGTTACCCAAGCAGTAGGCTAGTAGCTGAATTACTCTGAATTGCAGTCACATCTGGAGAATTATATGGGCAGAAGGTAGAAAGTATTCAAAATCATAACAAGAAGTTGTATTATAACCGATATGTGGAAAATAAAAGCACAAGGGAGGAAGACCTGCAAAGGAGGTACTTATTAAATACACTGTGGGAGGGTAACAGATAGTTTCACTCTTATAAGCTTAAAAGAATAATTGCAGTGCTAAGAAATTGGTTTTCCTCCATTTTGTGAGCTTTAATTTAAATTTGTAGTGAGTATGAGAATGAAATTTCTCTTCAAAAATTGGTTTAGTACATTTTAAAGATGTATAAGTTTAGAACCTGTTTTTTTCAACTTGTTGCATGCTTTTCTACTATGCAGTTGGAGTTGGGTGGCTATTTTTATGCTCGCTAGTATTCATAAGCAGAATTATTTTGACTTTAACGTAACATGGATCAGTGAGAAAATAGAGGTGATTTGGAAAGGCTGCACTTAGTGCATTGTCTGTATGTTCCTCCAATTACTTCAGCCTGTCGTTTTATGCAGAATTTGACGAATTGGTGTTGCACAGGCCTCATGCTTGTACTGACAAGGAGTCATTGCTGAACTAGATTTTAATATGTTAAAAAGCAATGACATCGGTAACTTTTTCGGTGTTAGCATATTAAGATAAAATTCATTTCACAATGGAAAAATAATTTTCTCTGCCATGTGAAGCTGTATTTGCATGTAAACCTGGTATTTGTATCATGGGAGGACAAAATTTGCAGTGAATAAAATATCCCACTATTGGAAATGCCTAAGCTTGTTTGAAAGAAATGTTTGGGGAGGGTCCTTTTGAAGTGTTTTCCTTACGATTTTCAACTATTAATGAATTCGATCAAGTATAAGCCAGTCTGAGAGATGCTGATCCAAGTTATATGTGTGTCCCGGTCTTTTTTTTTACATTTCTCCCCAAAACGGTGTCAGTTGTGTGGCGTGTTATTTTGCCTATTGTTCTTAACAGATACTGCTCTCAGATACTTTAGCAGTGTGAACTGTTCATGAAGCAGTACCGGGAATTGCAGTCCAATTGGATCTGCAGGCTTTCAGGTGCTGTATTTAGAAAGTGCAAGAAAGGATTTTCTTCAGATTTCCGAGTACAAATTGAAAGGAGCCATGACCTGAACTGTGATTTTTTTTTTTTCTTCCTCATTTTGTACACAGGATCAAAGAATCTGAAAGATCAGGCTTATATTCAAACCACACTGGCAGCCAGGGTTCGAGCAAAATTTTTATAAATATTGATAAGGTACTTTTAATGTAAAACCATAGAGGCATTCAGCAACTTACCAGGCATCAGCTTTCATTTATCTGGCCTCCACTCCAGTGGATTTTCTAAATTTCCACAGTATCTGATATCCCATGAACCTTCAGCAGGTCCTTTAGTCTTTCTAAATATGTTAGTTCTGGCATTTTGCGGAAGATCTATTAACCTTTGTCTTTTAAGTCTCCTTTTCAGATTGGGACTTGCTTCTTTAGTTTACTGGGGTTGTTTCAGGCAACACATCTTGGAAGAAATATTTGTAATGATTTCTTTACCCAAGTAAATATTGGTGTAAATAGATTATAGGTATTGAAGCTTTGGTAGGAGGTAGTTTTACGTTTGAAGTGCTTTTTCATTTTTGGTGAGTTGCTGTTACTCCCCTCACCTGACTGTATTTCACCTGGATAACCTCTTTTAATTATTCTTACTGTTCTTTCCCCTATATCTGGGATATTTCCTTAGTCATCGTGGTAACTTTAAGGAAAATATTTGCCATTTTATTTTACTTTCCTTTACATCAGCAATTATGTTAAATACTCTCAAAAGTTAAAATGTAAAAATAAATAGTTAAATCTAAAGAACAATCGGATTTCCTATTGATTTAATAGTCTGGGGGAAAAAAAAGAACGAAATTTTAAACTATTATTGCACGAGTTATTGACTCTGGTAGAATTGAAGGTCATTAGTTGTTGTCTATTTTTTTTTTTCCTAATGTTCCCCTTCATCTAGGTAACTATAGCCAAAAAGCCTGAAGGAGTGTTTCTCTTTATATTGAGTGTTTTAGAGATTTCAGAGATAAAAAGCCAGTTATATGTGGTCAAAAACAGTTTTTGAAAACTTCAGAGACTGAAGTATCTTGTAGCAGAAATTGGAAGAGAAGTTGCTTTAGAAGAGGTCCTTGTCTAAAACATGTCCTCATCTATTCTTCTTTTTTTGCTTGTGTGCTTCATGCATTCCAGCTTTGATTATAAGAGGGAAAGATACTTGTGTGATATTTCTCTCCTTACATGAACTCCTGTTTTCTGTGTGAGACCATTGTGGCTGAAGTGACTTGATTTGCATCTCTTCCATGGCTATAGCTACTGATGGGCTTTGTCATCTTCATTTTGCTGACTGTAAATTGCAGTTTTATTGCTACATTGCTGTTTGTAGGCTTAATCTCTAATTTACAATCTCATTTTGTTGTTTCTCCTTTCTGCCTGTGATGTGAGTGAACTTTGCAGGTATTTAGTCCCTGTGGTGGATAAACTGAGGATGAAATCTCTGGTATTTAAGCAAGGAGGATATTTATAGCACACATGTTTACGCTAAGCGTTAATCTGCACAAACGACACTGCAGGAAATGAAAGCCATTGACCAAAGGTGTGACTGTCAGAATATGCAGCCCTCCGTGAATAAGTTGGCTTTAAAAAAAGTGTCCTGAAGTGAGAGTTAAGGTACCTGGATCAAGTCTGAAATAACAGCAAATGTACAGCACAAGCTAAGACTTCCTGGGCTTCTCTGGGATGACAGGCAGGGAATGCCTGGCTGGAGTGGAGGAGGCACTGGGGCTCTGCCCTGTCCACCGCTGTCTTCTCCCTCTCTGCTGTGTCACTGGAGAGCGTGTGTGCACGTGCGTGTTTGTATGCGTGTGTGTGTGTGGTGGCAGCAGTTTGGCTCTGCAGATAGAGACAGAGCAGTGTTGAGCGTTGCTGTTGATTTAATAAAACCTTTAAAATTCCAGGTGAAAGATAAAGGATTTACAGATAATGCGATAGTACTGTTACAAGTACATATACTTTATTCTGAAAGTTATACCTAACTTACATATCTAACTCTTTTGAGCTCTGTGAGTTAAAAACAGTAGTTCAAAAAAAAAACCAACCCAAACTAGCAACAGTTGCAAATTAGGATAGTTCTTGGTTTTCTAGAAACAAATCATAGAGATTTCCTTTCCAACAATACTTTTGAAGCACAGATAAAATGGCTTCCTGTCCCAGGGTTTCCTGTATCCATGGCAACCTGACTTTAACCACTTCTTTCTTAGTTTCCTGCAAATCCTAGGACAAAATGTGAGAGCTCTAGTATGCGGCAAGACTGCCTTTACAAAGATTTCATAAATGAATATAGTTGGTCAGCTTGTAACTTAACAGCAAAACAGCAAAATAACAGAAATAATGAACTTCAGATTTGGGGTAAGGAATTGTTTTATTTATTTTGAATGAAACTCTGCTCTATAAAAGTAAAATTCAAATTATTAATGAGACGCCACTGAAAGGAAACTTGTTTCCAGTTGGCTTTTCTACCTAAATGCTATTGAAACATTTCCTAGTCATTCTTAATTATAAAAAATAGTTAATAAACAGTATTTTTAATTTTCTAGAAGCTGTTATTTTGGCAGCTTAGTTGCTTTTATGCTGCAACCAATTAAATATTTTCTGATTAGGTTGGCAGTACATTTGTTTCATTGTTCGTTTACTTTGAAAAGTTTTTCAGTGTAGTTTAAACTTACATTTACTAAATTTTATTTTTATTCTGCTTATTTGGCATGAAAGGAGAATATGTAAAACACGAATCTTGAAAGCAATGCTTATATTTTAGAGACATTGCATGTAGAATCCTTAAACTTTTGATTTAATAATATTTATAAATTTCTTTTTATCTTTACTAGCGAAGTCAGAGATGATTGAGAAGGCCAAAAACAGGGATATGTGTGGTCTGCAAAGTTCTCCACCCTGCCCGGGAGGATTCCTGTATATCCTTAATTGTTTTCTTTTGTTGCTGCTCCAGAAGGAGGCTCTTGGCTGTCCAGCTGCTTGCCAGTTCTGTACAGGGAGACAGGTTAGCTGTCGTAATTCAGGGCTTTCAAGCATTCCATGGAACTTTCCAAAAACTACAATTCTTATGTTTCTCAGTGGCAATAATATATCGCATGTCACTGCAAATGAACTAAGAGGCCTTCAGAAGCTTGCTGCGCTCCACATGGATAATTCCAGCATTTCATATGTGCACCCAAAAGCTTTTGTGGGACTCCCCAGACTGTGCTACTTGCATCTAAATAACAATAACATTAAACGCCTGGATCCAGGAATCTTTGAAGGTCTTTCCAATCTTCATTGTTTATACCTTCAGAATAATCAAATAGCATTTCTTCCCAGAGGATTATTTAGTGATCTCCTTTCTGTTAGATATTTAACACTTCAAAGAAATCGTCTTAGTGTCCTTGGAAGTGGGACTTTTTTGGGAATGATACATCTCCAGACACTTAACCTAGCCAATAATAAGATTTCACGGATATCAGATTCAGCATTTTGTCATCTTGAAAACCTTGCATATTTGTACCTTGAAGGTAACAACTTAACACTTGTACCATCGAATGCTATTGGAAAGCTCAAAAATCTTGAAAGACTCTCTTTGTCTCACAATCCCATTGGATCAATACATCCTTTTGCATTTAAAGGACTTAACAAGCTTGGATATCTGTCTTTAAAAAGTGTAAAGCTGAAATGTATTGCTGTAAATGGATTTTTTGGATTAAATAACCTTAGCCAGTTAATCTTAAGTTACAATGATTTAGAAAACATAAATTCTAGTACTTTTACTTTTTTGAACAACTTAGCATATCTGCAGCTAGACAGAAATAAAATAACGAGTATTGGTGATGGTGCCTTTGAAAAAATGGGACAGTCACTAAAAATACTAAGTTTAGCATTTAATAATATTGCAGAATTACGTCCTGAAGTGCTCAAGCCCTTAGTGTCTTTAACTCATCTACAGATAAATTATAATCCTTGGAACTGCAGCTGCAAAATGCTTGCGTTACTTAATTGGCTAGCGTTATCTCCTCTCTCTGTGAAAATTCATTGTCAGAATCCCCCGAGTGTGCATGGTAGACCTCTGCATTACATTAAGTGGACTCAGTTTGCAAACTGCAGCAGTCCTACTGCCAGCCCAGAAACAGCCTGGAGTCTAGGATCTGTGAGTGTCCATCACAGTGCTACCACTTTGCTGATGGCATGGCATAAGGCAAACAAGCACCACACATTTGAACAGTTCGTCAATGCTGAAACTAAATATGCTGCTTTCTGGGAAGGAACTACAGCTACGCCAGCTAGCCCGTTGCACTCTGAAGAAAACGCTGCTGAAATTTCGCCACAGGCAACTAGAGTATTATCAACATTACCAGTGCAAATACCACCACAGATTATACCTGCTAACAGAACCATAGAAGAAAAAGGTTTATTTCCCACGGATACGGCTCCTGTATCGTTAAAAACATCCCTGTTTTGTACACAACAGGTTGAAAAGCTGAGTCAGGCTTTTGACATTTTACTAGCCTTTTTCATCCTGTCTTGTGCAGTGATCCTGTTCTTAATCTGTAAAATTGTTCAGTTTAGGCAGAAGCTAAAGGTGTTGGAAAACTCAGGGGAAAAAAGAATAGAATATTATGGGTTTTATCAACCTGGGAGATACAACATAACTGACCCAGTGCAGTCTCTAACTCAGAATTCCATGGGCCGTTCAGAACTGGACCAAATTAGGCTGATCAAGCGAACAACATCTGAAAGTCAGGCACAGGTCATATTGTTTGAACATTCATCATTGTAATTTCTCTCACTTGATTTGATATTAACATTATTATGATCTGAAATGTCAAGAAATCCAGAACTCAATTTTCTAAAATAACTTTACTCATTAAAATTATCCAGTTGATATAATTGTGCAGAAGAGTGTAATTTGCATTCTGCATCATCATTTGCTTCCGAATGCTTTTAAGTTTATTGATGTTTATAAGATGTCATTTAAATTTGTCTTGGGTAGGTATATTGTACTCTGTCTCTGTGGTAGGAATCTTTCACCTATAACTGAAGTATATCTGCAGTATGAAGTACACATTTTTTTATTATGCTGTATTTTATAGTATAGAAATTCCATAACTAGCTTGAAGGATCAGTTTTTAGCAGGATCATGGAGCCAGGAGATCTGGGGAAATTGAAAAAAATGCAATGCTTCATTTATTTATTGTAATACAATTTCTACTCTGCCTTTATTAATCATCACAGTGGAAAAAAAAAAGTGAGTATATTTACATCTAGCATGTTTGAACTCTCAAGGAAAAAAATAAAATTATACAAATTTTATTCATACTTATGACATTTTCATATACAAGACTGTGTGTTCAGTTTGCGTAATGAATGTATTAAAATGAATTTGTTGTTAGTGTCTGTCATTTTATGACAATATCTGAAACTGGAGTTAACAGGGAAGCTAAGTTTCGTTTGGATTGAAAAAATGACCAAGTTTATTGTCTAGGGTAACAGAGCTGGTTAGTTATTGTCAATAAAAGATATTTTGTCATCTATATAGTAATAGTTTGAGAGAGATTTGGGGTAGATAAATACAAGTGAAGACATATACTCCACTTTAATAATTCTATTATATATTTGGAAGCGTGAGATCAAAATACATTTTCTTAGTGAAGACCTAATTTTAGGCTTTGTCTTCAAAAGATGGATATTCTTTTACTATATAGTTTGCATTTGTTTTAAGTCTTTCAAATACTGATGTTCCTTTTATGTTGTTGTGAGACTGTCTAGTGTGTTGTAGCATGATTTTCAACCTGAATTTCTATAATTTTTTTTTTTTCTCATTGTTAATCCAGTAATTCAAACTGTATTCAGGAAAAAGTCATAAAAAAATGTTCCAGCTAATCCAATCTTGTAAAATTTTCAGCTATCTAAATGAGGCTTACTTTTAAGACACTGTTTGTCTTCTTGGCCCATGCCCTAGGTACTTCAACCATTTGGTTTGTAAGCAACACAATTTACAGTTAGATCATTTTGCTCAAGGAAATATGGAAAACAGCATTTTGATAATCTGTACTCTATGGGGTCGATTCAAGTTGTGTAGAAGTATCTTCCTGTTCCAGGATTCAGCCTGGAGACCGGTGCATTCTCCAGTTCAGTTGAAGCTACATTAACCAAGTTTTCATTGCTAGAAATGCTACTGTGTGTTTGTTAGAGAGGAGTTTTGGGAGTGAGCAAAGGTTGACACTGAACAAACCTAGTTCTGTAAGAAATCTGACAGGGCTTTGATTTCCTCAGCTACTCTTTACAGGAGGGTGCAAGGGGTTCTCTCTGAAGGTGTGTCTTCCACTGAAAAGGTACTGTAGGAGTTGTTTGCCAGGTATGAGTCTCACCATCTGTGGTGAAGGAGCATGAAGGGAAACCCACGCTGTCAGAGCCGATTGTGCAGACAAGGAGTTGGAGCACTTGGAAGACATCCATGGGAGTGGAGTCATCCTCTAATATCCAGCTTGCCAACAATTCAGAAAGGAATTGAGAGATTCATTATGCAGTTGTGGGGAATATAATTTCCTTTTGTAGTTGGTGGGGTTTGTGTTAAAATGTTCACACTGAGAAAGAGATCCTTTCATGCACGTGTGGTTCATATGCCTAAGAATTAAAGTCATTAGGGAATATATTAGAAGACTTAGTTGAGTCTGCCCTTGTGGTTGTCAGGTTTATGGCCAGCTGTAGGACTCCCCCTGGGAATGCTGATTTAGCTGCTACATTACTGTTCTAGGGGCTGCTTAGCGCTGTGCAGTTCCTAAGGTGGAGGAGGTGGTGGGAGAATGGGTGGCATAACCATGTATGCCTGCTCATGGTATGTGCAAAATAATCTTCACTTGTCCTAGTCCACCTCTTTCCTTGGCTAATGAGATAAGAATAAATAATTAATCTCAAATATTCTGTACACCAATAAAGATACAAAATTAAGCTTTTCCCTTTTTTGGTGTTTACTGCATCATCCTGATGAGCATAGAAAAGCAGAAAAGAATTTATCCTCTTCCGTTTAATCTCTAAAAAAGTATGTTCCCCCGTGCAGTATTTTCCCTCTCTTTCTGAAAGGAAGATGCATAGGAGATATGGGGACCATTTTATTTAAGTGCCCCTAAAAATTTATTAAGCTGATGATAAAGCTTTATTTACATATGTATTACATACATATATATATTACATATATGATTGAAATCCAAATTCTGAATTTTTGCATAAAACCTCAGGATAAGTATGTTGAATAGATTATTAGTGTATTAGAAATGATAGACAGAATGAGGAAAAAATTATTACTTTTTACAGAACGAATGTGGTCTGGTTTTCCTTTGCAAATCTTTTATTCTTTGAACTGACAAATTATGCAAACTTTAAATAAAAGGTTTGAGATTATTCATGTACAAGCTACTCTGTTTGCTACATTTTGTTTTCATTATAGGCAAGGTGAATTTTATTTAAAGACAGCATAAAAGCTCCTTTCTGTAATAAAAAATAACGTTAATATGTGCTAATTGCATCTTTGAACCTGGATTCTGGAGAGGTTTAAATTAGTGATGCATTTGTATTACCACTGAACTGTAATTGAGGTTTCGTTTTTCCAAAGCACAATGAGTCTATACTATCTTTATTTTTCACCAGCATGTGTCTCGTGTTCTAAAAATAGTTGCATTGTTTAATGATTCCATATTTGGAAAACATTTCAGTGAGTGTTTGGTAGGAATAAACTTCATGTCCTATTTAAAGGGAAGAAGAAGGGGGAGAAAGAGAAGGTGTTATCGTTACTGAAAGCTGCAGGCAACAGTTGCTCCTTTTTTTGAAAGGCCTCTTATATTTTTTTAGCTTTGCTTTCTGCAAAAAAAGAAAAATTACCATGAATTTTCTCTTTTGCTGAAGAAAGTAGTAAAATATCGTTCCTTATTTATACTATAAAGTAAAAATATCCTCTCCAAGTAAAGAAATCAATGATTTCTCTGTGTGCTTTGGAGCTATTAAGAACAATATTTTGGGCCTCCAAACACTATCCTCAATTTCTTCTGGAAATACTGCAGATCCTTGGAAAGACAAGTTATGGAAATGAGCCACTCTGTGTGCTCCACCAATCAATCTGCAAGCTTGAAAAAACCCCATAATGTTAATGACTGCCATGCATACGCTGTTTATTGACCTGTTGGGTAATTAAAGTATCCTCTGTGAACAGATTAACCCTAATTAGCCCAGGAGATGATGAAAAGGCTATGCCTTCATTGGGTCAAACACCTTGCTGTTCCTAATATAAAATTTCTGTGACACTTAGGGATGCTTCATGAAGCTTGGAAGGAAGAAATATAACTGCTAGGTAATGGGTAGCAACCTGTATTATTAATTTAATATTGCAGATATACAGGGCATAGTTTACTTCTCCAGGGTGCAGAGTGTTCACGTTTGTTCTTGGTTGAATGCCCCTTGTCCTCTATTGGCGTGAAGCTGAGGGTGTCTGTTTCCTTTCTCATGTTGGAAAATATTAACCATACTAATGGAATTTTCATGTATCAAAAAAGCTATGAGGCAAAAGGGCTTTCATAGAATCACCAAATCACCAGGTTGGAAAGGACCCACTGGATCATCCATTCCTAACATTCTCTTAAACCATGTCCCTAAGCACTCCATCCACCCGTTGCTTAAACACCTCCAGGGAAGGTGACTCCACCACCTCCCTGGGCAGCCTCTGCCAGTGCCTGATGACTTTCTGTGAAGAATTTTTTTCTGATATCCAGCCTGAACCTCCCCTGGCAGAGCTTCAGGCCATTTCCCCTTGTCCTGTCCCCTGTCACTTGGGAGAAGAGGCCAGCTCCCTCTTCTCCACAACCTCCTTTCAGGTAGTTGTAGAGAGCAACAAGGTCTCCCCTCAGCCTCCTCTTCTCCAGGCTAAACAACCCCCATCTCTCTCAGCTGCTCCTCATAAGACTTGTTCTCCAGCCCCCTCACCAGCTTTGTTGCTCTTCTCTGGACACATTCCAGAGCCTCAACATCCTTCTTTGTGGGAGGGGCCCAGATCTGAACACAATATTTGAGGTGAGGTCTCACCAGTGCTGAGTACAGAGGGCGAATAACCTCCCTGGACCTGCTGGTCACGCCGTTTCTGATAGAAGCAAAGATGCCATTGGCCTTCTTGGCCACCTGGGCACACTGCTGGCTCATGTTCAGTCGGCTGTCAACCAACACCCCCAGGTCCTTCTCCTCTGTACAGCTCTCCAGCCATTCTTCCCCCAGTCTGTAGCGCTGCATAGAGTTGTTGTGCCCCAAGTGCAGGACCCGGCATTTGGCCTTGTTGAACCTCATCCCATTGGTCTCGGCCCAGCAGTCCAGCCTCTTCAGATCCCTTTGCAGAGCCTCCCTACCCTCCAGCAGATCCACGCCTCCACCCAGCTTAGTGTCATCCGCAAACTTGCTGAGGGTGCACTGAATGCCTTCATCCAGGTCATTGATAAAGAGATTGAACAGAGCTGGACCCAGTACTGAGCCCTGAGGAACTCCACTTGTGACTGGCCTCCAGCTGCAGTTAACTCCATTGACCACCACTCTCTGGGATCGGCCATCCAACCAGTTTTCAACCCAGGAGAGTGTGCGCCTGTCCAGTCCAGAGGCTGACAGTTTCTGAAGCAGAATGCTGTGAGAAACTGTGTCAAAGGCTTTACTGAAGTCCAAGAAGACTCCATCCACAGCCTTTCCCCCATCCGGTAGTCGAGTGATTTTGTCATAGAAGGCGATCAGGTTAGTTTGCCAAGATCTGCCTTTTGTAAACCCATGTTGACTGGGCCTGATCTCCCAGTTCTCTTGCATGTGCTTCATGATAGCACTCAAGATCACCCATCCCATGACTTTCCCCGGCACTGAGGTCAGACTGACAGGCCTGTGGTTCCCCGGATCCTCCCTGCAACCCTCCTTGTAGATGGGAGTTTAATGGGAGTTGTGCTGGGTAGGAACCTCTGACTAGAGTGAAGAAATTTGCTTTGTCTCCAAGGGCTCATTCTGCAGTCCGTTAAGTGCTTTCTCAGTGGTGATGTGTAGTTGGTAATCCGTTTGCTTTCTGCCTGCAGAAACCCACAGTGATTGAGTCTCACAGCGTGTAATATTTTGCTGTTGTGAATGAGATGGGGAAGATTTTTGCAGGGAAAAAGTCTTTTGAAATACACACTTGACAGTAATAGTAATAATAAGCCAGACTGAATGAAAATTGTGTCAATTTTCATTTTGTGGAATTTAGGAGTTTTGGGTTTTGTTATACAAAATACAGTTCAGATCCCAGCATTCAATAGTAGGCAAATAAAAAAGGAACAAAGATAATCCTTTGGAAACTAAATGATCATGAGTTGAATCATAATCTTATAAATACAAAATTTAAAGAAATATTTTGTATGCTTACTATTATAAGTTGATATGCATTTTTCCGAAGCACCTATTCCTGTATGAGGTCTCTTTGTCATGTTTGTAAGATTTTTTTTGTATATCTGACAAAATATTACTCAAATGTAATAATGAATTTGCAGGCAGCTACAGTTTTTCCTTTTTTCCCCATGTTTTGTCCCAGTAAGAAAAGTAAGTGAAAGAGTATTATGAAATAGATTTATGTTAAAACATAGATCAATCTACAATACATGAACTTTGTATTCAGTACCTTTAAACAAAAGTAGAACATGTACTTATCCCTACTAGAGAGCAGTAGCATCTTTAGGAAAAAACATAAGCCTGAAATTCCAGACAGGGAGGAATAAAATACTTAGGTCAGTGGCAGTCCCAAGAGGAGAGTTGTAGTTTACCATCATCAGTTAAGCTGTTTCTATTTCTTTGCTTCTTGTAGCTGGAATTTTTGCAGTGTTCCCAAGAACATTGTTTCACTTGCAGTATGTCTTCACCCTTGTGTAGTTCACTGAGTAGTTCACATGCACTGAAGAAGTACCACAATAGCACATCTCAGGCATTGGACACACAGCAGGAAATTCAGCAGAAACACCAATCACAGCCTCTTTCTGTTAACTGGGAGATGATGGCACCTGCTTTTTTCCATCATGGGGAGATTGTGGTTCTGTGCCCTTACCCCACAGGCCCATCAATTTTGAAGGCAAGGGCAAGTGTCTAAACGCAAATATTCAGTATTATTTTGGGTGTTGCCTAGGATATCCAGTCTGGCCTTAAGCTCGTGCTGGGGAAAGGTGCTTATGTCTTTTAAAGTCTTGAATGATACCTGCCAGCCCTTTGCACGTGTCTTAAATAGCTTCATATTTCGTATGGCAGGAGGTACCTGTGTTTAAGCAGAGAGATCCTGTCCCGCTTTTCTCTCTCCGTGGTCAGGAAAGTGGTGTTCATGCAGAAGTGGTGTAGTTATTTTTCATCTTCTATGGGGAGTCATTCGGCTGCCTCGGAAGGTGAAGAAATACTCAAAAGGCTAGACAGAGAAAACAATAGGGGAGTGTACCATTTTTAGAAACTGCCCTTTGCACTCAAGGGTTTGTGTGTAGATTTTGTATGGAATAGGAATGGGAGAAAATGTGTTGATGTGTTAAGAATAGAGGCCAGGGCTGACTGCCCTGCAGGACCATGCCTTCACCACTCACTTCTTGAGTCCTGTGCTAGCGTATTTTTCCTTTTATTCCATTTGCATTTTTTTTTTTGAAGTTTTCAGCAGTGGCATGTGAAGTTTTATTTTCTTCAAGAATAATATTTCTTGCTTATTTTTTAAGGCTTTGTGTAATTTAAAAAAAAACAAATGTCTGTTTAATAGTCTGCTCAGCTAAGCAGTAAGCAATGAAAATACTGCTTAATAAATGTTCTCTACAGTTACTGAGCAAATTTCCTGTTTAGTTCCTTTAGCTAAGTCACTTTCCTGTTCTTTTCCAATGTTATCCAAGATAAATTTTGTTCTTTTCCAGTGTTATCCAAGATAAATTTTGTGGTATCATCAACATTTCAGTGGAAGGTTTGCATGATGTTATGTCTGAAGATCCTGAAACTGGAACATACAAGGAGTAAGTGGAAAATCTAATTGATTTTTGTGGGTTTAACAGTAGCAGTATGGTTTTACTTATAATATTTTGACTGGAAAAATCTGTAGGCAGTTAAGTCATACTCATAAGAGTTCTGATTTCATAAGAGTGAATGTTTCAGTAGGAAATTTTTGGTCCTAAGGAATAAGAATTGTAATGGGGGGGCAGGAGGGCTTAAAATGGCAGTCACTATAATTCTGTATTGTTCATTAAGTTATCTACTAAATGACTTCTTGAAATGTTCATATGCTTAGATTTGCTTTTGCTCACTTGACTATTACATCTAAAGTTACAATCCAACAAGCTTGTGTGTTGTTAGGGTGGTAGCCCAGAGTTCCTTTGGGTGTGACACCTGGAATTTAACCCTGAAGTTTTCCTAAGTGGCTCAACCTCATTGGTTGAACCTAGTGAACAATACTTCACATCCTGGAGAACTTGGAAACCTGTCCCAGAAGAACAAGCCTCCCCATTCAGTTATTCCCCTCAAAGCGCACTGCTACCCAGCATCACACTCACTCATCTCATGCTGACTCACAGGTTACTGGTATTTCATCAATGCTGGAAAAGTAAAGAAATACTGAATGATGGCAGTTTTTTAGGACAGAGGTTTTAATGTTGTTTTTTCTCTGTAATGACGACACGGTTTTAGAATGATGGGGAGTTGTAAGACATTAAAAACGGGTGCTCTGCAAGATGTTTTTACAGACACTGTGTTCTAATAACAGTATTTACCGGATGCTAGGAATCAAACATTTTCTAACTTTCTGATGATTACCTAGTGGTGGAACAGACTGTATCTGAACTAATTAATTAATTGCTTAAGGGGAAGCTTGCTGACGCCAGCTGGTGCAGAACAGCCTGCGTGCAATCTATTAAGTTTTCCTCCACCTAAAACTGCTGATATGCACACAAGTATGTGCTGAGAATGGTCCACACTGATGCTGAGTCTGAACTGCAAGAGTTGCTTGCAAAAGTAAATTTTTTCTTTTTCCCCTAACTCTCCGTATAGAAGGTGTAACTCCGAAGTCTGGAACGTGCTTTGACACTGTGTTCTATTTACTGTGGAAGACAATGTTAGAGTCCCTTCTATTTCTAAATATGTTGCTTTGTCAGTATTTGTTAAAAAGAGCTCTTGCAGAGAAGTAAATAAAACCTTGCCCAAGTTAATTTTATATTTTAAGCTGGAAGACTTTTAGAACTTGTCTGTATACTTTTCCAAACTCTAGACATTGTTTTTGCTTTAGAAAATGTAGACGCTGAACCAAGGACATATTTCTGTTGACAGGGACTGAATGGACTGTTTTAAAGTTTCTGAGATTTGCTATACATTGCAACATCATTGAAAGTAAATGAAGTGAGAGCACTCGTCTGGAGTTATGTGCACTATTTTGGGTCTCCAGGTTGAAGAAGAATGATTTAGGCCTGACTTTCTTCAGAAACTAAGCTGTGTACTCCACTGATTATGTAATATCTGATTAGTGTAGTGCAGAGACTGAAACAACATACATGTTTAGCATAGGAAGATCAAGGCTGGAGCAATATAGAACTGCAGCCACTAAAGCACAAAGGAGGCATAAACATGCACAGGGATAACAAATTAAAATACATCATTAGCTTAAATATGTTTAAACTGGAAATCTGAAGAAACTATTGTAGTTAGAACAATGAGATTTTGGAAGAGCCTTTCCAAATACAAATACAGCTATAAAAGTATCACCGGTTCTTAGGTGGAATTTTGATCAGGTTATGAAAATTACAGACTGCTCCGGGTTAGAACACAAAGGGATTACACTTAGCTGGGTTTCCTTGCAATTGAATTTTGCATTGTAGTGATAATTAAAGCTTTACAGACCTCAGATTTTATGGAGAGGAGTGCTTTCTATTGCTCTAATCTTGTGTCAGGAATACTCACGCTTTTCCAGTTTTGTCATCTTCTCTTTTTTTTTTTTTTTAATTCACTCCTCTCCTAGTTTTATTTAATTACTTTTTTAATTAATTAAATTTTTATTTAATTACTTTAATTATTTAATTTATTTATTTAAATAAATAAATTTATTTAATTTATTTAATTAAATAATTTAAAAAATATTTAATTTATTTAATTAAATTTAATTTAATTATCTAAAATTCATCCAGGTCTGAAAAAGTTCCTTCAATCTTATATATTTTGGTAGTTGATATAGTTTCTCTCCTTTTTCTTTAATAAACTGAGTTGCAGGAAGTCATGCTATTTATGAGGAGAGGAGACATGATATTTGCTGTTATTTTGAAAAAACTGATCCCTTGGTTGAAAATCGCTTCTTTGGTACCATTTGACCCTACTGCGCTACTGCGTAACAAGTATTTCATGCCGCTATAAACACATGTTAACAGACAACAATATATAAACAGAGTAAATCAGAACATTTTCACATAAAATTACAATATTTTTTAAGTTTACTAACTTTAAAACCAGTTATTCAACTGGCTGTAGGATTTCAGCTTCTAGTGGAATGGGGCTATTAAAGTTGAGCAGTAGTACAGGGTCGAAAATGAGCAATAGCGTATGTCTGCCTTGGTGCTTTGTAATATGTGGATTTTGTATCCTTCTTGACATAAAACAGATCTAATGCAGGTTGTTGTCACCTGAGTGATTTTTAAATCCTTTTTGCTTTTAAAGCTGATTTTCTAGGGAAAAAAATTGTAAAATGATGGAATGTTTATGTATTCGTTCAACTCAGAGAAGGTAAAGTGAATGGAAAGCATGTTTGCTGTAGAGTTGCTTTCACCAATGTCTTTATAATTGCCATTCAAACTCTTTAAAGAGAAGTCAGATTTTTTTCATATTTTCTGGTTTTATACTTATTACAAAAATAATACTTAAAATCTGTCTGTTGCTTGTGTGTATTGGTGCATAGCAGTTGAGGGTGGAGAAAAACAAAAATAAGAACTTTAAAAGGCTTTACCTGCCTAGAAAAAAAAGCTCTTCAAATAAATGACTGCAGAATCTAATTAATTTCTGACCACCAGAAATGTGTCAGTCTTGCATATTTTAGTTTCTAGAACCAATAGCAGAGACCATATGAGTTTTCAGGCCCTCTTGTTAAAGACCTAACAGGAAAACTTGAATTCAATGAGAAAGCTTTGCTATTTTTTTGTATGTATCACTTTGATTTACATGTTAATAGAATGCAGAGTGCTTGTATAGCACTTCCTTGGAAAGACTGGGAAGTCTTAGTTAAAAACAGCAGGATTTTCTACTTTAATTTCTTGAAACCCACATATAGTCTGTTTTCTATATGCAGAAATGCATTTTTAAGCCAGAACTTGAGCTAAAATACGGAGGATAACTGAGATTGTTACATGGGTATATGGATTCAGGCTTCTTTAAATTCATTGTTCTCAGAAAAACTTACTTGCTCACAGATTGCCTGGCTTTCATCAAACTCCCTCATATTTGTCTTGTGTTGTTAAGTGCTTAGAAATAGTTGTTAATGATAACGTATGTTAAAACTATTTTTATTCCCATTCTTAGCTGCATGTTGATGTCTCATTTTGAAGAGCCCAAAGTTACAGAAGATGAGGAACCTCCCACAGAACAAGACAAAAGGAAAAAAATGGTAAGTTTTAGATCTGTTATTCAATTATAGAACTGATTATGTGATTCACTCCTGTCAGACTAAAATCCTTTGCTTTTGAATTTGATTCATTTATTATTCTTGGAAAATGAATCAAAAAATAAAATTGCTTTGATGACAAACTTTGCACCCACAACACTTATGCTACTGCTTTCCTTTTGAATCTCCAAAAACATTGCCAAAATAAACATAATCTGTTCACAAAATCCGGACATTGTAATACTGAGACACTACAGGAAGGGTTTGTTGAGAAACACAGTGAGCTAAAGCTAACTGAGATGTTATGGCAGGCCAAATTCCTCGTATTTAAAAAAAATCTTTATCATATTGGATTATATGTTTTATCTGAACAGCTATCGATCCATGTGCTTGCACAAAACCCTTTCTTACTGTCAAGAATCCTTAATGAGGAGTATCAGTTTAGATTAAGATGTCTGGATTAGGTACCATGAAATTGTGCAGGTTTTGTCCACTCTGATCTGTGAATTTCTTGCAGAAATTCTATTAAATTTTCAGTTACTGGTTAACTTTAATAGTTTGGATACATATTTAGGAACTTAGATGTGTTAGATTTGCTATCAACTACCCTCAATGTGGATATATCGGTTAACAACAAAAGTGGAATATATCAGTTGGTGACCTGTATAATTTTTCCCTTCTAAATAGTACAACGCAACCAGTGCAGTGTTGATGAACACAGGCATAATGAGGGAACTGTTCTGGGGTCACATGCAATATAGAGTCAATGGCCATTTAAATAAAGATAAATGGCTGTGCCTTGGAAAGGAGGAGCCAGAACTGATAAGTACATGACAATGCACATTTTGATTTACATGGGAAATATATCTTCACTTACATGTCACTTTCCATTTTATCTTTAAGGAATTGCTTGTTCCTCAACTATTTTTTAACATTCAGGCTTTGTTTCCTTGAAAGGTTTACACACAATAAACTGTCATACGTGAACATCAAAGCCTCATTTTCCTTTTGGATCTCATAATCTAGGTGTAACTATTTCCACTGTTATGGTGTTCTCTGGATTCCTAAGCACTATGAAAATCCTTTGTTTTATCCTTTCAGTCCTCTTTTGTAAGAATAACTGTGTTTCACTTTTCTTATTCCCATATTTAGTCAATTATTCCTGATATATTTCAGACTTGAGCCTTCTATACTGTAATTTTTCAGCTAACTTTAGTATTCACTGTATTCTTTTTCCTTTCTATGCAATTTCTCACAGCTGTTAAAGTACGTGAACTCTCATAGTTATGAACGTCCACTATAAATTAATCCTGAATCCCAGCTGAAACTGCTCATTACAAATGTTTGTGGATGGTGCGGCAATTGAGACTTGCCACTTCTCACGGCTGTTAATTTCAAAATGATACAGCTCATTTGGGTAGGTCACTAGTAGTAGAAGTGTCGAATAATAATCAGGACTGTTAATCATTCCTTTGAAAACACAGCTAGCATTTGATTTGAAAAACTGGATTAAAAACAAAGCATCACCTGGGCCCCTTCCCAACCCCTAATTTCCTCTGCTGAAAATTTCTTCCTTTCTGCAGGAGCATCAGCAAACGCACTCAATTTGTGACATGTAGAACAACTGCAGTAGCAGATACTTGAAATAAAAGTGGGTACAAATATTTGAAGCGAGAAGAGGAAAATAAAGAAAAACCTAAAGGGAATATGCAGTTGATTTTAAAAGGTTTCTAATCTCCTATCCCACTTCATTCATGCAAGACGTTTCTACCCTTTTAAATATTCTGTTACTGAATTGGCAGCTTGCATCTGGGCTTAGAGCTTAAACCTCATAAAATAATAATGAAAGATAAGTGGGATTCTGCCTTTCAAAATAAAAATGCTTTGCAGCTTTTAGGGCCATTAATATGAATAAAAAAGATAAACCGGTGGGATCCACTTTAAGTGTCACTTCCTGATGTTTGCACAGAATCTAGGTATTTTTCTTTGATCTGTCCCTTTATCCTGTTATTGTTACCTCTTTATTTATTATGCTTAAATCATAATTACTGAAGAGAGTTTTAGCTGGAACAGTGCCTTTTAAGTTTATGGTAATTTTATGTAATTGACATTTCCAGATAGTTCTATATTTTAGTCTCACTGCAAATGTATGGAGGACAGTGTAAACAAGCGAAGCGTGATTCATGACCTTGCATTACACATAGTGTATAGACCTCAGGTAACTTATTTTTATGTGCCCATAATGTATGTTTTTAGGAACTCCAGTGTCAAACAACTGATAATCCCACAGAATTCCATTGCTCTGGCAAGCAGAGTTAGGAGGGATGGGAAGTCATTCTTCTGAAAACCTCTGTACTGCTTTTGTGGTTCAAACTGCTGTTTACAACCAGTGAGGTGAAAGATTAGTTTATTCAGTCCTGCCCCGAGGCAGCTACCCTTGTCCAGTTTAAAGATCAATTTGTAAAGTAACTCTATGCAAAACCTAGTCAAGTCAGGTTTTCTCTGAGCAGCACAAAGCACATTTCAGTAATGTGTGTTTCCTTGCCAACCTTCTGTTTCCTGTCTGTGGCTGTTTTGACTAAGAAGCTGCTGGAATTTTCTACTAGGATTTTTTTTTTTTTTTTGAAACTGGAAAATAGATGTGTTTTGCTATTACCAGAATGAGAAACATTTCAGTTAATATCCTCTGGCCACGCACCTAGGAGCTCAGCATACATATTTATATTGGAAAATATTGTCCCTGTCTTAGTGTTTACAGGCTAAGTAGCCACTGTTAATATTGGTATGGTTGTGCTCGGTCCTGGGCTGATGTTGGATGCTCAGTGCTTAGCAAGCTAGAAACTAAATTTTCCAGAAAGCAAATAGAATAATCTGAAAACATCTTATGGGTCTTCTCTTAAACCAGATACTATTTTAATTCTGTCATAATGAAAATACAGTGAACAAAGAACAGTGCTTACTCTTCTTCCAAACTCATGACTTTGCTTGCTTGCTCAGCGAAGAGTGCAGCTAATTGTCTAATCTTGTTGACAAACTAATTATACCAAGCTATTTAATTTTTGTTAGTTCTGAATACGAGTTACAAAAATGTAGAGTGAAAGGAAAGCAAATTTATTATTGTTGCAGGAAACTTTAATTTACTTGAAATATTTTTGACGTGACTATCTGAATGAAATCAGATGCCTGTATTAACTCCTTAATTAAGCCTGAAGACTTTTGAGTCCCATTTGGCTTACAGATACTTGATGTTGCTTCTAGCAGCAAGCATTAATCTTAATACCAAATTCCCTACTGGCTTACAGTGTTGCTGCTTTGAACTGTGAGGGATGGATTTATGCTTGTTCCAGTAAACTAAGCAGAGTTTTGTATAGTTTCTCACTTGTCCTGATAGAACATAAGTTGGTAAGTAAGCAGAAGTGTTTTATTTACTTTCCTACTGATGGAAAGACTACGTAAAAAGTTGACTAGCTTCACTGAAGTTTTTTGAAAAAGAAAATGTGGAGTTATAATACTTCTAAAATTAATTATGTACCAAGGCTGCAGTGCATACGGTAGCCTATGCCTGTAAGTCCCAGCATTGTACAAATCTGGCGACTCTGTTAGGAATAAAAAATATTAGCTTTGAATTCTATAATATATTAAGTTTTGTCATCGTCTTCACTTTGGTTGGTTTTTTTTAAGATTAATTACTTTTCAGTGGTATTGCAGTGGGTTAAAAGGTTGTTAAAGTGTGACTTCTTAAAGTGCTTCCCAAAGCGACATGTAATGCATGCCATTCATCCAGTTGGTACTGGGTCAGAGTCACAAGGATGGGAACACTTGTCCATGGCAATTTTAATACCTGTTTTTCTGTGCAGAATTCCCTCCAGTAATTTTATACGTGACTTTTTAGAGCTATGAACTTACTAACTTACTATGAAACTAACTAATCAGAATTGTGCTATTTGACTCAGATTACAATTATTGGTTAACAAATAAAAAATGTTCAGAAACTGCTAGATCTTTGCTTGGCAAGACAATCTCCTTTTACCCTGTGGATTGCACTAATGCTGTTATGAAAAAAATACTAATCTTGGAAAATCTTGATTAGAGTAGGCATAGAAGTTTGGAATTTCAGTTTGAAAAGTCTGCTTATATTCGAGAGACTGGATTGCGTTTACTGAGAAGAATTATTGCAGAATACTAAACTGTTATTGCAATTACTCCGCTTTTCAGAAGACTGTAATGTTAGGAATAAGTAATAAAAACATTGTATCTTACCTTTGAAATGCAGACTACCTGGGTAATAGAAAATGGTAAAAGATCAAAGGCTAAAAAGTCAATATTAGGAATACTGCGGGAATGATTAAGAGGTTTGCAGTATGGGAGGTGAAGTGACCATAATAACAAAAAAACCTTGCAAGCGTTGATGGAGGAGACAGCTTTTTCACTGGAGTTGTTTATAAGAAATAAGACTAACTTTTCTTTGGTGGTAATTAAAATGCCTTTCTTTGCCTTACATTTATGTGGTTGTTTCAATCAATATTTCCCTATTTGCTTAATAAATAAGCAAATAATCGTAAGATTTAATGTCTCCCTCTCCATATTAAAATTCAAGGAGAGGGGTTTTTGTGTCATGCCAAAAGAGCAGCTAAGCAAGTTTAATATGCCTCATTTCTTTGGAAAGAACAGTTTAGCAGGATATTATGATCTCAGAAGTCTCCTATTACTTGAGATCCAGCATTATATTTATTTTCCTGACCTTCCAGCTTAAGTAGCATTGCTTGGTTTTGACACTGAGATGAACATATCTTGAGTCTGCAGTAATTTCCTGTTTATCTCAACATCCTACTTCTTTATGATGCTGGAAACTCTAGGTGTCCCCACCTCCTGTCCCCTTCCATCCAGCCTGATGGACTGAGCGACAAATGCTACATAACTTATCTGTAGCCTTAGCCTGCTCACGCCTTCTGATATTGACTAGGTCCTCTGTCAACACGGACCCTTCATTTAAGTCTTCTTGCTTTTGTTAAGAAACAGAGCAGTTAACATATAAAAAAGAGTGACAAATACTCTTGTTCCCCCCAGCCCAAAAGAAAATTGCATAATCCACCTGAACTGGTGAGGTTGTGTAGGTACTACTACTGAGGAAGTATTCTTGTTCTTTATGCGTACGGACAGTTTATTTTAGCTGTTGTTTGTCGTATAATCTAAACTAGTTCAACTTTTGGGTTTTTTTTCCTTACTAGTAAAATATAACTGACCATACTCCATGCCATCTCTAAAATGTTCCTCATAGTAACATCTGATGTGGGTTTTGGGAGTTATGGGAAGCTCATTAGGCAGTAATTAACAAAGCAGCTTTGAATTTGGTTTTTATGTTATAGAAGAGTGAACTGTTACAGCAGACTGTGTCCATTGTTTGAGACTATCCCAATATTTCAAATAGTTGTAAACTGATACTTGCTTTTGATAATAATAAATTTGAATTTTGCTTTACAGGAGTTTTTCCTTGTTTCTCAATTAAGTACACAGAAAAGCAGAAGATTTCTTTTTTGAGCTGTGGTTATAAGAAAGATGAGTAAGCCAGAGTGGTTTTATTGCATTATTATGTATTTTTCTCTTACGTGTTTTCCACAGCTTGCACTGAAGGACCCTGTACACACTGTGTCATTGCAGCAGTTCATCTATGAGAAGCTAAAGGCACAGCAGGAATTACTGGGAGAACAAGGTTTTCAGGCGCTTATGGAAACTGTGGATACAGAAGTAGTTGCACAGCTACAAGAATTTTTACAAGGATTCTAAATCAGAGGAAACAAGATTTTATACGTCTAATTTTCCTTTCAAAAAACAGGAAAGAACTCTAGCCTTCCTTCTCATATGGAAGAGCCTACTGAAAGCTGAAAATAACTTGTGTTAAGAAAATAAAAAACAAGTTGTTGCTATCAAACTGACTTGAGTAATGCTCTATGTTATTTTTTTAATAATATATTTAGTGTTTTATCATCAAAGTAACACTTCCACGATTCTTAACATGGTATATGCTGTCTTAGAGAGTACTAATTTTTTTTGTACCACTGTTTGCTTTTTGGTTCATAAGACTGTGTCATAAACTGAGAGATCTGAAGGAACTTAGTAATGTAAATGAATGAGAAGTTTCTATTAATCCAGCAGTATAATTCAGTATCCATAGCTGCTTGTCTTAATATTGTATACCTATAACTTTCTTCCCTTCCTATAACTATTTCATGACTGTGCATTCAACCACAGAAGCACAAAGAGTTAGGAAAGCAATAAGACTGTGAGCAGGAATATTCCTTCACGAGAGAAAGGTAATTCCATTTGAATTGTCTCAGAGAAAAAGGAACTTCAATTGCAACACTTAAATTGCATTTCAGGAGCTGTTAGAGAATGACAGTGTACATCTCAATCTGAAGATATGGGTTATCATTTTTTATCAACAGTTTATTTCTATTATGAAAAACTTGCTTTCTTGAGTTACTTCTATCTCACTTTTATGTTTCATAACACAGAGAAACTCATCAGAGGTAAAGGAGTAATTAATTCCAAGTATTTTTTGGCTCTACCTGGACTACTTAAAATTTCTGTAGTTCATTTCCTCAGTTCTTCGCTTTTTTTTGCATCAAAGTCATACCATCAGGATACTTCTTAATTTTTACTGAAAAATTTAAGCCCAAATGGTCAGAAATGAAATAATTATTTGCAAATGTGATAATCACTTTAATGTTTAATTATGTAGTAGTTACATGGACAGCTGTGGGAACGACAGCTGTGGGTAAAGCTTCTCCTTTCAATGTGTGTTTGTCTTTTGTACCTCGTGGGTGGGAGTGGGGAGAGAAGGCTCTGTTCCTTTATGAGATTTTATTTTTAAGCTCTGATCTTCCACCGTCAAAGTTAAAGTGAACTTTGTTTGCTTATCTAAGGGATGATTAAACTATTAAGACATTTTTTTTTTTCCAGAAGGGATTAGCTATTTAAAGACACCTACATGCTTCTGATAATCTTATCAGATAACGAGATGCTTTTAAATATCTGAGCTGTTTTCTTTACTGACCCTTTAGGGCGTAATGTTTAACCTTGCTTGTGATTGCAGAGGAAACCTGACTATTCCTCCCTCCTCCTTTGGGTTCAGTAGCAGAGGCTGCTGGGGCACTCACACCTCTGAATGCAAAACCTCCCCTCCACCCAGCTGCCAGCATCTGTCTGCAAAAATTATTTGATTACTCATTGTTTCCTGCTTTTTACTTTTATGTAGGGAGGTTTGAGGGAAGAATTGTCCCAAGTAGTATGTCACCTGCTTGTCATTTCCTCAATCGTCCACAAACATCAATTCTCACAACTTAGTTTTGATTAGTTGTGTTCGGTACTTTCAAGGGAAGGGATTCAGTGTGCTAATGGTCCCCTTCAGCTGGGAACAGCAGTTACCGGAACCTAGTAGGATTTGACTGAAATTGCACTTGTTGTGTAATAAATCTGCAGAGACTCTCAGCTTTTGGTTCTGTGCAAAACTAGCACAGATGTGGTTGACTTGGCTCACCTTCACCCTGCACAGCACAACTGCATGGTGCGCAAAGAAGCCTCAGGTCAAAAGGGATCCTTTTCTATCATCATTTGGTAGAAATCACTTGCTCAGAGCTGGTGCTCACTGGTGTTTCAGAGGGTACCTGCTGTCGTCCAGCCCTGATCAAAAGGCTGCTCTCTGCATTACTGCTGCGTGGCTGGATCTCCAAGCTCCCTGTGCCACATCTTGCAGTCAGGCCACACTTGTCGACATGGCTGTGTACAACTGAGCCAGATCTGCCTGCCTGCGTCAGTCTCCAAGATATTCCAGTTCCCGTTACCTCACGTGGTGAAGTGTTAAATGCAATTTATTTTAGTGCACGGTAACTAATGTTGGCACATGCTCTGTCAGGAATGATGGACATACTTTTGGCTAATAATGGCACGACAGCATTGTGATTAACTTTCTGAGTAATGTCTCTGAATAAGCGTATGTATTCATTTTCATATGCATTAAGGAACAACTTAAATTTGTCACTAGGAGTCTAGGTTTTCATCTTGGAAGATTTTACTCCAAGGTTTGGACTATAAATGAAAACAATTAGCACCATCACATATGACAGCCACTGTCAGCACACTGCAAAACAAGTGTTCATCTGTGCTCAGCAGTACTCTAGTACTGAGAAAGTGGAGAAGTTTCAGCTTGAAACAGCAGAAGAACTTACAAATATCTTTATGCATTAAATCCTTATATGTAGGATTAAGTTTTCACTGTAAGTTTATGAAGTAGGTTAGGACTGCAGCACGCCTTGGGCCTTTTTGTTGAAATTTCTGACCTTACCATCTTGGGGAAGGAGAAAGGATAAATAAAACAAATTGCCTGATGCGAAAACAGTAAAATATAGTTTCTGAAATTCTCGTGAGGAAGGATCTTTGATCATGTTGACCTTTGAGCGTTGTTTTTCAAGGCAAAAAAATAATTTAAATTGAGATTTTTTTCTCAACAGGACAACTAAACTCCTCAGTCTTACAGATTTTACCAGTTTACCTTTCAGAAGAGGCAGTGACTGTGAGTTGAATACAAAATTTTTTCTGTCTCTGCTAAGAATTAAATGCCTTTGAAGATATGAGCTGAAAGAAGCTGAGAGGACTAGTTCTGCTGTTCCATCTTCAGAAAATAAACTTTGGTGT
The DNA here is from genome assembly GCF_017976375.1 of Cuculus canorus. Lineage (NCBI taxonomy): Eukaryota > Metazoa > Chordata > Aves > Cuculiformes > Cuculidae > Cuculus > Cuculus canorus. The sequence goes on from NC_071441.1 coordinate 11,159,019, forward strand.
ATCAGTGAAATGATGATTTTTGGGTCTTTGGCCTAACTGAGGTGTGTTAATAACCCTTGTAATCTCATTGCATTTTGTTGAATTATTTTCCAGTTTCTAAAGGTAATTTTATCAACAGTATAATTTAATTATATTAGATAATCCAGGTATTTGTCTCATTGTCACGCAAAACAATTACTGGAATAATTTTGCTTCTACGAATGCTTTGAGGTACAAAGATGTTTCATCTGAAGTATGATAGATAACCTTAAGTATGATAAATTTAAGGTCATATAACCTGAAGTGTGATATACAATCTTCAGTATGTTAAAATTCTAGATTTACAAATTAAAATATTGTAACTATTTAGGTGTGTGTATAAAATGTGAGTGCTTGTGGCATCAGTGGTGGAGGGCCGGAGGCGTTCTGCTGGCCATGCCTCAGCTGGGAAGAGGCATGGTGCTTCCAGGGAAGCCTCAAGGGGTTTGGAGGAGGGAGACCCGACTCCTGCAGTGCTGTAGCATCGTGCTGAGGAGGAGCTCTGTGGGTTGCTTTATTTAAGGAAATACTTCCCTGGAGAAAAAGAAGTGCTAATACTTCATCCTTCCACTTGTGAAGTCTGTTTTCCAAGTTTTAAACCACAATTTTTGCTTGAAGAGGAACCACCATACAGGATATACTCTTTAGCAAAGCTGCTCATCAAGATCCTCTTCATTTTCTTGTGAGTTCCAGTGGGTGCTCAGACATCTCGCAGTGTACCAGGAGTGACTTCTGAAGTCCTAAGCAGAGTACAGCTTGTACCTGCAAATTCTAAGTTTGGCTTATGTATCTGATGGCTCAGCAATGATAAAATCACTTCTATAGGTCATATTAACACAGACTTGCTATCTGGTTTACAGTCAGTGTAATTCAATAATATTCAGTTAGCTTGATGTTTTCTAAAAAAAAAAATTTTTGTTTAGTTCCAGACTCTTGTAATGCTGCTAAATTGCAGTTCCTGGTGTTCTTTGAACTGCTGAACATGCCACGACTTCACTAAGCAGAAGCAAGACCTTTGTAACTAAGGTACATCTTTTGAAGGCTTTCCAAACTCATTTACTTGTCTTGTACACATTTGCTTGCTTCAATGCTACTGCTTAAAAAAAAAAATAATAAAAAATTAATTCCTAATTTTAAAATGTTCACAATTTCCATCTGTGAAATGACCTATGATTAATAATGATGATTAATCATCAGATTTGACTAGTTCTGGAGAAACTTCATAAGGTACAATAACTTGTTCTTACCAGATTTTGCTTACTTTGGGGAAAATGAAATCAAATTAACTGGAACCAACCTCCTTTAAAAATGCGTAGGGGGTTCATAAACAGTGCTTAAAAACATTACATCTTCTGTTCTCATCGCTGACGAGGTGCCGTTTTGTTAAGCTGAGTGTGTACTACTGCATTGACTAGTAAATACTCCTTGCTTAAAAATATTCATCGTGCATTTTACACCAAATGGGTGATCAGTTTCCCAAAGTGTGTTCTAATACAAAGTGAGGAGGAGCAAAAGTGAATTTGCTGCCAATAAGCAAATTCCACCACCAATACATAAATGTAAATAAAGCACCTAAAAGGTGATTATAGAGGATAAAATCACATCGCCCGCTGAGGTATGTGTCATTTCTGAAGTCAGCAGTGGCTTTTGGCAGGTGGCAAAGGTGTCTACAGCTGTGGGAGTAATTGACTTTCATTCTCTTTCTGAAGAAAGGAAAAGTGGTGCGTTGGCAAAAATGTTTTACTTGACCCAGGGCTTACTATTTTATTTATTTATTTACATTTCTTAACCTGCTTTTAATAAAATACAAACTAATTTGGAGTGAAGATGTCACTCCTAAATATGTCAAAAGCCTAAAGCATTTACAATAAATATTGTTAGGTAAAACAATTTGGTGAACTTCCATATTGTTTCAGGTGATAAACTAGTTTTCAGTTTCTGCATTTTATGAACCTCTGGAAGGCTTATCCAATTCTATTATGGAGTGTAGTCCTAATAAAGGTACACAATGATACAACAACAACCAAAATTAGTCATGTTGACTGTGATTGTGACTTGTCATCACTTCCCACAGCAATTTTAACCGCTTCCTAGCAAGACAGATTATTAAAGTGTCTTTTAAAAATAGAAAATGTTTAAATGAAATGACTGTTTGACCCAAAAGTTACTTTGTTTTTTCCAGTATTTGCACCACCAATACCTTTTTAAGTCAGGGAAAGGTATCAGAGCATCGTGGGGCCTGTCTGTTGGTTGGTGGCTGTACCCTCAGCTAACGATGTTCTTTAAGTTATTCAGGAAACTAACTGAATGAATCGTGCAGCGTGGACAAATATTATCCATTAACTTACCACCTTGAGGAAGTTGGTATTGCTGATAGGTAGATCCTGAGCAAAGAGTGTAAGTCTGGTTATTATACTGCATGGCAGCATTTTCAGAATACACTATGAATAGTTTCTGAAGTTGTTCTCCAAGTGTCTTAAATATTCTTTTTTTTTTTTTTCAATTAGAAATATTTATTGTAGTTACCATTTGATTTTCTTTCTGTTTTAAACAAAGTTGGGGAAGGTATCCTGCAGATATTTTTTCCTATTTTGCCAGGATACTATGAAAAACTAGAAACTCTCATACAGCAGGAATGTGGGAATTTGTTCATGCATGCAGGGTTCACCCACCTAATCTTTAAACGTCAGGCAGCTGTACAAGGAAGCACACAGACATAAACTGTATGTGCAGCAAAGCGTTTCTATCTCGTTCAGTTGCTGAAATGCTTTGCCCTCCGTTTTCCCCACTCTGTGTACTACCAGAAGTTGATTTTAATTTTAATGCATCCGTAGCACGTGCCTACTGCTTCACTGGCACTTGAGGTGTTCAATTTTTAAATACGTAACTGAAATAACTATACGCGGCCACGAAGCGCTCTGATCAGGGATCAGGCAGGCGGGGGACTGATTAATCCAACAGCTATGGGTGTAGGAAGCAGAGTCCTATATTCTCTTGTCTGCCTTTAAGGTTATTTATGGACTTTTATGCAGTGACGCTGTAATGCAGCATGTGGCTGATAGTCTTTGGATCCCAAGAGCCCTCTTCTAGCTTTTTGCTGCAAGCCATGCACATTTGTTGAAACACTTTGTATTGTCTCACTTTTGAAATCAGCTCCAGAAGCTAGAAACAGAATTGTTGGGCTCTGCAGCAGTTCCTTTCCCTCCTCCACATCCTGAAACACCTGTGTATTTATTTAGTATTTATTTATGCCTCTTTCTTGAAGTTCTGCAAGCACGATGTCAAAAGCATGGCAGAATCAAAGAAGCTGGACTTCCAGAAAGCTGTGGTACAGAGGCTGGTGAGGAGGCTGTGTGGCTGTGCAGTCAAAGGTGGAATTCTAGCATCTAAATAACTGAGAAGTAGAAAGCAAGCATATCTGAGATAATAAACGTTGCCAGACCAAGCTCAATAAGCAGCATGGTAGTTCGGATGTTTCTATACCTGCTGCCTTCTTAATCTAGAGCCTGTATGTTCTAATGCACCACTGCAAATGGTGTAACAGCAATACTAATGCCGAGTTAAAAATACCTTGATGGCTTTAGCTTGTCCCCAGTTGGCCTGCACTGGTAGAGGTGCAAAGGAAACAGGGGTCTAGATAACACGAAGTGTCATCCCTTCATTTGTAGTTCACTCAGTTCTGTTTGGGCTCACGTTTTCAGAAAATGTACTGAAACTTACCAGGGCAGCTCAGTACTGGTGTCTGTTTGAGTGTGTGTGAGCTGGATGGGAGGTGTGTGAAGAGCAGTCATGATTCAGCTCCTATAGTGGGAGGCTCTTACTGGAGCAACACAAGCGCTATGGACTGGATGAGCAGTGAAAATAACAGAAAACTGCTTCCTGCACACTCATGCTGGCTCTATGTGGGGCTCTGACTGTACATATCGATACAGCTGCAATCTGAGTGTTTTAGTCATTGCTTTTGCCCTCAAGACAGGGAAGTGTTGAGCATTGCAGTCTCCCACTAGACAGCATCAAGAGATTGATGTTGTATTGCAACATGTGGTGCACTTGCACTGCAGTGATAGAGGGGGTGGTTAAGGCACTGCAGAGATGCTGCTCTTCTCATAGAATCATAGACTCATAGAATGGTTTGAGTTGGAAGGCACATTAAAGATTATATAATTCCAACCCCCCTTTCCATGACCAGGCTGCCCAAGGACCCCATCCAACCTGGCCTTGAACACCTCCAGGGATGGGGCATCCACAGCTTCCCTGGGAAACCTGTGCCTCAACACCCTCATGGTGAAGAATTTCCTCCTTATCTCTAGTCTAAATCTTCCCCTCTCCAATTTATAGTCATTCCCCATAGTCCTATCAGTACAAGCCTTTGTAAAAAGTCCTTCCTTGTCTTTCTTGTAGCCCCCTGTAGCAGACTGTAAATTAAAGACAGTGTGTTTGCGTTAAGAGGTGACATATGCATTAGTCCTCCTGGGTTTAGCTAGTTGCTGTAAAATTTGCTGAAAGCAGATGTTTGCCTCTGATGATGCTGTGTGTAAGCACAGATCAACCTCTCTCTCATAGGAGAATCTCACTTGAACAAAGCTTCCTGCTTAGGGAGGTGAAGAAAGGAAGAGCAAAAGCAATATAAATGGAATAATGGCAATTTCTAATGGTAGTACGCAGGTGAAGGGGGAAGTATAATCCTGTATTGAATGTAATTGTCATAAGAGATGATAGTACATCCTAACAGCATGAAACAGTTTTCTGCCCCTCTAACTGATGAATGAAAAGACACAACTAGTAGCTCTCTTTTGGAGAGGGATGTTTCTGAATACAGAAACACAATTGTATCTCATAGGTTATTGCTTTTGATGTTCAGGAAGGATGAAAGGGGATAACTCTATTGGACTTGCTTACCTTAGCAGGCTTTACCAGACCTCCTATTCAACTCTACAGCTGAATATGGTCAATGCCAATAACCCCAAGTATTGCCAGTCCATCACATCATGTGTTCCATTGCACTACTGCTGTGGTAGTATACTTCTATATTAATATAGACACAGTTAACAGAGCTAAATTTCTGCTAATTAAATAAGTGTACCACCAGTCCCTGCAAAACAGCAATGGAGAAACCTATACATACTTTTGTCTAACTAATACCTTGTTCCATAAATGAGAAAATTTTTCATATATGGGAAAAGTATGTGATGGCAAATTGTCTTGTGAAGACTTCATAGGTAGAGGCTTTGAGTGGCTCTATTATTCATAAGGAAAAACCCAACTGTTTTTCCTGAGATAAATTTTTTGCAACAGGCTTGCAGGATGCAGAATTTGTATCCTTAGTTATATTTGGGGTTTTTTTTCACTTTTATTGAGAAGTCAGTTATATTAGTTTCTATAACTTCAACAATACAGAATGAGTATTTTTTTTTGTTTAATGTTTTTGCGAGTGCCTTTCAATTCCTTTTCTTTCTGTAGTGATATAAAGATCTCTGGAGCTGACACTTCAGGATAAAAAGCAAGTTCTGTATTTCACATGAAGAATCATAAAATTTTTAATTCCAAACAAATAATGATGCACTGAATTTTAAATTTCTCTCTCTTTCAGGTCTGAATTGTGAGTTCCACATAGATCCTTGGACTAGAGTTATGTGCAATAAAAAACATCTGCTGTGAGCAATGAGAAAGGGACTGCAGAGAGATGTAGCTGTAATATATATATATATTCTTGCAACACTCTTGCATTACCTGAAGTAGGATCAGCCACATAATCAGAGTAACACCAAGCAACTTCAGTTTCTAGGTTTAACACTACCCTTGCTCCAGCCCACCTCCAGTATCCAAAGTGGATCCCAAAGCTTTGGTCAGTATTTACAAAGAATATACAGTTGTTCTTGATGGCAACTTCTGAAATTCTTGGTATATTTATAATTCTCCTTTTTAACCTTGAATTCCTGACACCAAAGGTTTGTTTCCTGTCTCATTGACTTGTACAGCTTCTTTGCACAGAGTGTGGAAAAACAAACTAGGAATAAGATACAGGACTGTCCTTTACTGAGATATTTCAGCCCACAATGAAAACACGGCTCTGAGTTTTCCGAAGAAAGGTTTCAGCAATTCACTTATTGGACTGCTTGCAAACGTCAGCCCTCTGACCATTAATGAGGAAATAAGAAGGTTAAGAACAGAGCATCAGTCTGTGTGAACTAAACTGTTCACCAGCGGCACATGGTTTTGAGAAGTGTGCTTAAAAACAGTAACCTGAAAATAGAGGATTCTATCCCACAGGATATGGTGGGCATTCTATGATTCTCTGCAGTGTTCAGGAGGGATCTATTTTGTGTAGTCTTGTTGATTAAAACCTAGATGAAGGCTGGATGCCTGTTAAGCCTACAGCTGTCACAGATCAAAGAGATGTCGTTTATTAGGAAAAACCTTTCAAACCAAGTTGTTAAGCTTTTTTTTCCTCGCTCATGTGTCTTCACCAGTTCATGATGATCAGAAAGAGGAGTAGGTTGCCACACTGAAAAATGCATTTGTCTGCATTTTCAGAGAATAATTACCTAGAAACTTGGGACAACATGTGTGTAGCCATACAACTTCAGAACCAGTATGTGGCGTGCCTGAAAATGGTTTAAGTTGCATAGTATTTTTTCCGTATTAAGCTTAACAGTATGCAGTATTTAAACAAGAACTGTCTTAATTTACTTGATTTTTTTGCTGTGATGCATCTGACCAGCCTTTTGAAATGCATGAATAGTATTCCTGTATGCAAATTCCTGTGAAGTTGCATAATTCTTAATACAGGCACAGTGAGCTGGACCTTGTAAAGCATAAATACCCCATAGCAGATGTGCATACACTATAGTTGGTCATCTTGGATGCCTGGAAAGGCACAATCTGAAATAGTTCAGGTATGCCAGATACAAAAATAGCAGGTTCTCTGCATTAGTGTACAGAAGTCTAGATGTAGACACATTTGCTGCACGGGGAAGTGGATTGCTTGTACTTAGGTGAATGTGAAATACCTTGTTGCATGTTATAAAATACATAAAAAGGCTGCAATAACCTTCTTTATAGATTGTCTTTGCTGATGTGTCTACCAAAGCTGTTTGTATTGTTCTTTCACATTCCCTCGTGGCTGGTGAACTCTCTGAAATGAAGGATAAAGCCAGGAATCTTTGGTGCCTATAGACTGTATTCCACTGCTAGTCCTTGAAACGTAGAGTTTTTGATTTTTGTTCTACCATTAATTCTACGTTTGCAAATCTGCTGTTGCTGCTGTATAGCCAGAAGTAGAACTTGCAATCATTTGCATCTTTTAGGCCTGAAACTAAAAGTGATGCCTCCAAACAATCTGCAATACAGGAAATTATTAATCAGCTATATAAAAAAAAGATATACTTGGACCAAGTTGATAATCTACTGCAAATATAGAACTGGCATTAACAGTAAAATGGAATTCACAGTTCTTACCATGCAGAAACTGGGATTCCCTGGAGCCATCTCCTCTGAAGACTGTGCAAATCATAAAGTACTAATACACTAATGAAGCTTATTTAACTGCTGAGCTGAACATGAGGCTCAAGTAGAACCACCTTCTGTTACTACAGAGCAATTTCTGCAGCAGCTTTACTATACTTTGGCTGCTTCACCTTATTTTCTCTCTTTTTTTTGTTTCCTTTGCTTTGAGTCCTCTTCTTTGCAAGGCTTTTTGCTGTAAAAAGGAGAGAAGTAATCTGAATGCTGATGGCAGGGCTGATGACATGAAGGGTTTTAGGAAGGTTTTAATCTTCTTCAGCTGAACAAAAGCTGACCTCCATGTGTAGTAACTGATTTTCATGGTAGGCTTTTAGTGAGAATATGATAGTTTTACAGAAGATTATGTAATGATGACAAAGCTTAATCCGAAGTGCTCATGGAGGTGCAAAGATGGTGCAATGGTTTGTTTAAAATGCCATTGTTTGAGTGTGTTTGTGAACAGAGTTTAGAAAGAAATAAAATGTCCTTTTTATTAAAAAAAAATAAAAATTTAAATACTAGCTGAAAAATTCTGCTTGACAAGGTGGAATTTGTAATCGGATGTTTGTTCGGGCCAGTGTATTAATATAATTCATAAGAAAGGATAAGCAGGAGAACGTTCGAAGTTTTGGAAGTTCAACAGTTTTGCTCCTCTAGAACCTGTCGAGAGGATGATTCATATCAAGGCCCAATCCTTTAAAAAGAAAAAGACAGTAAATGCTTTGGACTTTTTATCCGCTTTTCTATAATAGAGCATTTCTATAATAATTACAGTGTTTGTATGCGCATATGTTGAGTGGGAGGTTCATAGCTATTCCTCAATTATCTATTATGAATACTCCTATTTTTATAGTGTTGCAGTGAATTGCTGGAGGTAGTTCTGCAAGTTTCTAAACCATTGTCAGTGCTCCCTCTTTATTCTGAGGGGTTTTGTATCATGCATGTTAGAACAGAAGACAGAAAGCTTTCATAAACTGGATCTTGGTCTCATTTTTTGCTATAAGTTTTGAGAAAGTCATACTCATCATCTGCAGCATCTAACAACTGGAAATAGTGGCTGCATAGGCTATGTCATGTTTTGAGGTTAATTTAGTTAGTGCTGATGATTTAAAAAGAGCAGAATAACCTCATTTTGACTAAAAGATTTCAGGGATTGCTAAGTTTCAAAAGGCAATATAAGATCTGATGGAACTAGAATCAGCTTTGTTGTTGAACTTAATGTTCACACTGAGCAAAAATTGGGATGGGCTGATAAAACAGTAAAAGAAGGTGCAATCTGCAGACTGGACCCGTCACATAGGGAAGTCTGCTGCCTACCTGGGGCCTTGGTTAGAGATGTGGAAAGAGAACCTCCAGCTCTGGTCAGGCACTTGTATTATTATCCTCTACTGATTTTCCAAGTGGGCAGTAATGAAAACTCAACAAGAAATCTGAGGGCAATTAAAAGAGACTTCAGGGCCTTGGATCAAATGGTGAAGAGATCAGGATCACAGGTAGTGTTCTCCTCTGTCAATCCAGCTACAGAAAATTATGAGGGAAGGGATAGGAAGAGCCCAGAAATAAATACCTGGCTCTGGACCTGGCGTGCAGAGCAAAACTTTGGGTTCTTTGATCATGAGTTGGCCTGGCTTGGCATCCAAGGATGGGGTATACTTGTCCCCAAGGGGCAAAAGGATGATTACCAAGAAGCTAGCAGGGCTTATCGGTAGAACTTTAAGCTAGATGTAAAGGGGAAGGGAGACAAACTCAGGCTTGATAGAAAAAAGCCTGGAAATGGCACACCAGTGTCTGAGCGATGGTGTGTTATAGAGGCCCTTTGTTCTGTCACCTCAGAGGAAGTGGGCGACAGCACTTCAAATTGCAGCAAAGATGTAAAGATTATTAATGGGTTAGAAAATTCAGTGGGTGGTCACTTGCAAATTAAGACTATTCCCTTAGAAGTGTAGTGGGATCAATAGACCAAGTACAGTGCCTCTACACCAATGCACACAGTGTGAGCAACAAACTGGAGGAAATAGAAATAATTGTGAGGCAAGAAGACTGCAATATAATTGTCATCACATATGCATGGCGGGACAACTTGCATAACTGGAGTGCTGCCATGGTTGGCTATAAAGTCTTCAGGTGGGATAGTTGATGAAGGACAGGCGGTGGAGTAGCCCTCTATGTTAAAGAGTATTTTGATAGCCTTGATGGTGATGATAACAGGGTTAAGTGTCTATGGGTGAAAAAACAGCAGAGTGCCCAATAAAGCAGATATCATGTTTGGAGTCTGATATAGACCACCCAGCCAGGAAGAAGAGGCTGATGAATTATTTTGCAAGTGACTGGGAAAAGTCTTGTCCTTGTGGGAGATTTCAACTTACCAGACGTCTGCTGGAAGTGTAATACAGCAGAGAGGAAACAGTCCAGGAGGTTCCTGGAGTGTAAGACAACTTCCTGACACAATTGGTGAGCGAGCCGACTTGGGAAGGTGCCCTGCTGGACCTGCTGTTTGTGAACAGGGAAGGCCTTGTGGGAGATGTGATGGTTGGAGGACACCTGGGGCACAGCGATCAGGAGATGATAGAATTCTCAGTTCTAGGAGAAGTGAGGGGAGAGGGGTCATCAGTAGAACGGCCACCTTGGAGTTCCAGTGGGCCGACTTTAGACTGTTTGGAAGTCTGGTTGATAAGAAGTTCCACAGAAGAAAGGCCTTAAGGGCAAAGGTGCCCAAGAAGGCTGGATGTTCTTTTAGAAAGAAATCCTGGTGGCACAAGAACAGGCTGTCCCCATATGCCGGAATATAAGCCAACAGAGAAGAAAACCTCCTTGGCTGAACAGAAAGCTCTGGGTGGATCTCGGAAAAAAGAGGAAAGTCTATGAGCTTTGGAAGAAGGGGCAGGCATCTCAGGAGGACTACAGGGATGAAGTGAGATCATATACAGAAAAAATCAGAAGGGCTAAAGCCCAAATAGAATTTAATCAGTCAATTCTGTGGAAGATAATAAAAAAAATCTCTCTACAAATATATCACAACAAAAGGAGGACCAATGAGAATCTCCGTCCTTTACTGGATGCAGGAGGGACATTAATGACAAAGGATGAGGACAAGGCTGAGGTACTTAGTACCTTCTTTGCCTCAATCTTTAATAGTGAGGTAAGATGTTTCCTGGATACTCAGCCTTCTGAGACAGAAGACAGGGAGGGGGAGTAGAACAAAGCTCCAATGATGCAACAGGAAATGGTTAGAGACCTGCTCAGCCAATTAGACATTCACAAGTCTATGAGGCCAGATGAGATCCACCCAAGGGTATTAAGGAGGCTGGTGGAGATGCTCACCAAAACCCTTTTTATTTTCTTCCTGGCTGAATGGGGAAGTACCACTTCATGGGAGGCTGGCAAATATGACACCTGTTTGCAAGAAGGGCCAGAGGGAGGATCTAGGGAAATACAGGCCTGTCAGTCTGACCTCAGTGCTGGAGAAGGTCGTGGAGCAGATCATATTGAGTGCTATCACACAGCGCACACAAGACAACCAGGTGATCAGGCCCAGTCAACGCAGGTTTATGAATGGCAGGTCCTGCCAAACTAAACTGATCGCCTTCTACTACAAAGTGACCCAGTTAATGGATAAGGGAAAGGCTGTGGATGTAGTGTACCTGGACCTTAGTAAAGCTTTTGACACTGTTTCTCACAATATTCTATTTCAGACACTGGCTACCACTGGCCTGGACAGGCACAACGTCTGCTGGGTGAAAAACTGGTTGGATGGTTGGGCCCAAAGAGTGATGGTGATTGAAGTTAAATCCAGCTGGAGGCCGGTCACAAGTGGTGTCCCCAGGGCTCAGCGCTGGGTCCAGTCCTGTTTAATATTTTTATCAATGATCTGGACAAGGGGTTGAATGTACCCTTAGTAAGTTAGCGGGTGACACTAAACTGGGAGGAGATGTTGATTTGCTTGAGGGTAGGGAGGCTCTTCAAAGGGATCTGAACAGGCTGGGTTGATGGGCGGAGGCCAATGGGATGAGGTTTGACAAGGCCAAATGCTGAGTCCTGCACTTGGGGTGCAACAACCCCATGCAGCTACAGACTAGGGGAAGAGTGGCTGGAAAGGTGCTGGCAGAGGAGGACCTGGGGGTGTTGGTTGACAGTGACTGAACATGAGCCAGCAGTGTGCCCAGGTGGCCAAGAAGGCCAATGGCCTCTTGGCCTGTGTCAGAAACAGTGTGACCAGCAGGTCCAGGGAGGTGATTCTGCTCCTGTATTTGGCACTGGTGAGGCCGCATCTCGAATCCTGTGTTCAGTTCTGGGCCCCTCCCCACAAGAAGGATGTTGAGGCTCTGCAGTGTGTTCAGAGAAGAGCAATGAAACTGGTGAGGGGCTGGAGAACAAGTCTTATGAGGAGCGGCTGAGGGAGATGGGGTTGTTCAGTCTGGAGAAGAGGAGCCTAACGGGAGACCTTGTTGCTCTCTACAACTACCTGAAAGGAGATTGCAGAGAGGTTGGTGTTGGTCTCCTTGCCCAAGTGATAGGTGAGAGGATGAGAGGAAATGGCCTCAAGCCAGGAGAAGGCAGAAATTTGTATTATTGTTATATCACATTCTGGTGGGATTCCAGTTCTGTTTTGAAAGCCACTTTGGTTGTTGACTTCTAGGTAAGCATTCAAGTTTTGAGGTATTTGTCTGGATGCGTGTTCTAAACCACTTCCAGCTCACTAAGTAAAACCTCATGCTTCTTTGGAATATGGGAACTCAGTGATGAATATGTTTGTTTTTTTTTTTTTTTTTCATTTGACAGAGGTAAAGCAGGACTCAGGATTTAGCAACAAAACTTTCTGGTGAAACCATAAAGGATGCATAAGTGCTATTTCTTATAAGTTCTTCTTCTGAGGCAGGAACTACTTTCATGGACTCTTCTCTCATGATGTGGAGTAACATCCATTCATAGTTACCTCTATTCTCTGTAATGCTTTTGCATTGATAAGATTTTTTTTCTTACAGTGCTATTTCATACCAAATAATACCTTGAAGCCTAAAGATACTGATTTTTTTGTGTGTGTGTATATATACACATACAGACAGATACAGATATGTATATAGATATATGTAAATTTTCTTGATTTTAAATACAATGTTCTATGAGTCAAGGCTATATATAAAAAAATATAGACATCCAATGCTTTTCTACTATCTAATTCATTTGACATCAGAACAAGGTCTGAGAGGAATTTTAGGAACAAGAATCGTATACATCAGGGATTAATCCCTGGTATTTCCCTGTATTTATTTAGGCTGCTACAATCTCATTATATTCCCATTTTTTTGCAGCTGGCAAGGACAGGTATGCATGAGACTGCTGAACTAAATCTAAATGTTACAGAAATTAGCACTGCAGATGGTGCACGTCCTTACAAATACTCTGGCTTCTTTGTCTTGAAGAGGAGCCTGTATATGGGGGAATGGAGGTAGAACACATGGAGGTGGTAGTGCAGTTGTCTAGGAAACAGAGGCTGCAAAGCTGGAAAGCATGAGGAAAGAGCCTGACTGATCCCACTGGACTGACTGTGCCTCCATGCTGTCATTCTGGTTCAGCTCAAAGCTCACTTAACTGGTGATTTTTGGCTTGCATTTTTCTTTTTGCAAATGGCTTGTCTCCTGCAGTGCTGCTGGTACAAGGGAGGGATCAGGAAGGTGCAGAGTGGGACAAACCCCAGGTAGGGTTTTGTTGCTGCTGTGTTTTCAGTGTCCCTTCTAGGCTTTCCTCTCTGGATCAGTGTATGTTAAGGAGCAGTCCCAAAGCTTGGGAGACTTTCCTGCTCCTGCTTAGAGAGCTAACATCCCAGACTGACTGCCTTTACTCCAAGCAGTGAAGGCTGATGGCTTTTGTGGCAGAGAGCTCCTGGTGCACCCCTGCCAGCAGTGGAGGAGGCTGACAGGCGCTTGAGTGGCACCATGTGGTTGAACAGAAGCTTCCTCTCGTGCTGAGACTACATCTGGGGGGCAGTGATTGTCCAAAAACACACAGTAGCCAGGACTTTTCTTGCTTTGCTACTGCCATGCACAATTTTGCTAGTGCTTTCAGGTGGTTGGAAGGCCAATGTGCTGAGTACAGAGAGAGAAATACTGCTTACAGCTAGGTTTCCTGTTCACTTCCTTATTCTCAAACACAATTTCTCTTCTGGGGCCGAATCTGCCCCTGTTCCTGTATCCAGGAGTCCCACACTCTCCCTATCACCACTTTTGCTCCCAAATACAGTCTGGCAGTGGGAAGCTGTCTGTTGTAAAGATTGAGGCTTACTTTACACACGTCTGACCATTGACACATCTGAAGCTTATGTCATACTTGAAGAATTTAGTTACTACTACTTAACTTCTTTTTCTTAAAAAATAAACCTGGATAACACCACTTTCATTCCTTCATATCATTGCTTTTGGAGAGAACTACCCAGCAGCTCTTCTTAGACATGAATGCTTTTTGTTGCTGTTAATGTGAAACTAGTAACATGTTTGTATTCAGCAGTTTATGAGTTAATTGATCCTGTATTTCAGCTTAAGAAGAGGGTTAATTAATCTTATATTTCAACTCAAGAAGCAGTAGTACTTTGTTGTACCCCCAGGTACTAATTCTAATGTTCCTGTTCTCAGAAATCAACTGCATTCATTAGGGATTTCAAATGTTATGTTGACTTTTCAGAAGACTTTTGAAACACAAAATTACGCTTAGAATCGTGTCTTTGGTTTTATAAGGATTGACTCAGATCTAAACAACCTTCCAGTACCTGAAGGGGCCTACAGGAAAGCTGGAGAGGGGCTATTCATAAAGGCTTGTGGGGATAGGACCAGGGGCAATGGGTATAAACTGGAGAGAGGCAGATTTAGACTAGACATGAGGAAGAATTTCTTCACTATGAGAGTGGTGAGGCACTGGCACAGGTTGCCCAGGGAGGTTGTGGCTGCCCCATCCCTGGAGGTGTTCAAGGCCAGGTTGGATGGGGCCTTGGGCAGCCTGATCTAGTGGGACGTGTCCCTGCCCATGGCAGTGGTGTTGGAACTACATGATCTTTAAGGTCCCTTCCAACCCTTACTATACTGTGATACTGTGAAAACTAGAAATTTCCCACCAGGGTTTACTTAAGGCATGCCTTAAGAGCCTCCATTCAGCCTGGTTTTCTGTATTTTTTGAGTAACATATCTGCATTGTTTGAGTAACAAATTTTTTAGATGTTCTAGGTAATTAGGTCCCTTCATTTGGAAGGTATCTGTCCTACCATCTTATGTTTCCTATGCATTAACTTATTAATAAGTGAAAGCAAGATTAAATGTATAAACCACAAACCTGAAAAAAACAAGAAAGATTAGAAGTGTCTGAAATAGTTAAATCTTCTCTCTTTTCCGGATGACTAGTTTAAATGACAGAAGTTATCAGCACAGAATAATTCAAGCTGACTCAAAAGAACTTTGGGGTTTTTTTAATTCGACACAGAAATATAAACTGTAGCTATCATTATAAAGATGAAAGTGTTAACAGACAATCATTAGTTTTTCCCATTTCTGTGATAAACTGAGATTATATCTGTAAGAAAGAGCATATAGTTATCTGCAGATAAAGATATGAATAGGTTTTACTGTTCCAAGCAATTTCTCTTCAGTGTGTTTCTGACCCTAAAGCTGAAGGAAAAAGCTGCAACAATAGACACAGTAAGAGGGAATTGTGCAAAGTGCTGGCAAAGATATCAAGTTTTGAGGGGAATTAGCTGGGATAAATGAATGTGGCATTATAGTTCTAGTCTCTAGTATTGTGAGCTTCTGGCTGCTGTTGCTTTGCTGGCAGGCTCTGGATAGGTGTTTCATTGAGAGGTCTAGCATCTCTAGACCCTTCATTGCTTACAGACAAACATATTTGCTACATGTCTGTCTTGGAAGAATGCGTAAGGGTAGCTTAAATTGCTGGCTCCAAGCACTGCAGATAGATTCCACATTAGTGTTGACTCAGAACTCTGCTTGGAAAACCAGTATGATTGGAAAGTATGCCTGCAGTAACATTTGGGTTTGATACAGCTATAAGGATCAAATCTTAAATTTCTGTACTCATTTTTCAGATATGCTGATGAGTTTGCAAACTGAGCTGCAATGATCAGTTTTCAGTCATAAGAACTACATTAAAAATGAATTTTATGGTTTAGTAAAGAATGATTTGATCACAATAATGCCTAACTTCTTGCAAGTGCTAACTGTAATAAACTTATGTCTTAGCCATCTTTTACTGGCTATATATGTATATTTGTTACCTGTATACATGTATGTACATAAAGATTTCTCAGTTTTCTGTGTGTTTTTTACTTCTAGCCAATGTTGATTTCATCATGATATTACCCTTTACAGCATGTATGGATTCACTGTATAAGGCAGAGTTGCTATTTCTTTTTCTTCTATTGCATGTTCTCTGATTTGCACAGCAGGGGAGAAGCAGTGCAGCTTTATCCAGCTGAGGGAGCAAAAGCACTGCCTGTCCACTTCCAGGTGCCTCATTAGGGTGATGGTAGCATCACCATTGCTGGTGATCATCTTTACTGAGAGTAGCAGAGCACGCCCTGGCTGCTTTGTTTTTTTTCCTACCACAACAACAGAAATATTATGTCAGGATCTGTCAAATAAGTGTTACCCGAGAGACTGCCAGAACTTACCACAGGGTTTCTGCATTTCTGCTGGCTGCTCTGGAACTGCTAAGGAGGAAGATGCAGAGGTGTCCAGCAGCCACAAGGATTGTTCAAATGTACTCTATGGCTTCAAGGCATGACTGTATGTTTAT
This sequence comes from Cuculus canorus, assembly GCF_017976375.1. Taxonomy (NCBI): domain Eukaryota; kingdom Metazoa; phylum Chordata; class Aves; order Cuculiformes; family Cuculidae; genus Cuculus; species Cuculus canorus. The sequence goes on from NC_071441.1 coordinate 11,175,330, forward strand.
GAAAGGGTGATTGAGGGCAGTTTGGAGAGCAAGAACTATTCACAAGCCTGTGATGCGGGTTTTGTTCCAGTAAGTGTGTTGGTTGACCTCATATTACCCTCTACAAAAGCATTGTTTACTCCACTGATAATTCTTTGCCTTTTCTCTCCATATATGCTTTTCTCTCCATAAATGAACTTGAGGTGAAAAACAAGAAGGTTGACTTGTTAGACTGTTCTTTTAATAGTCTTAAATTTAGTGCTCCTATCCTAATTCTGGGGTTTTATCAGTAATGCTTCATTATGTTTCAGTTGTGTCTGGAGAGCTTCCTTCAAGGACTGATCCAGCACTGTTACTTTCCTGCTCTAAGGCAGGATCTAGGTCAGGCTTTGTTCTTGTTTGCGCAAGAGGAATGAAAAAAGGGGAGGAGATGCTGCTCAGGAGCAGGTGTCAGAGGGGATTGATATGCTGCCTTGAGGGAGGATCCAGAAGGAAGTGGAAAGAATGAGAGCCTGTAGCTGAAGAGGATTGTGTTAGCTCTACCCTGGTTACTGTACCTTAGAGTCACAGACTATCCATATAATAATTTAAAAATATTTGCATTCAGGCCATGGTTAATGGAGTGTGCAAAAGGAAGTTTTTAATTAGTTTCTTGCTAACATTTTCACACTTTACCCTCTAGTCTATCTCAAATTAACAACAGCATATTCCACACTATCCTCAGTATTACCAAAATATAAATGTTTTCCTTTGAGATTTTCTCTCCAAAGGCTATGACATCTATGAATTGAACAAGCTTATCAGAGGAAGAGAAAAAAACTTCAAATACCTAATACGACACAACAAGTAGTTATTCAGCTGCAAGAACATCAAAGCCATTTGTAACACCATTTATCAGAGACTTCTAGAAGCTCTTACGTGAACTGGAAGACTTTTAATGCTGTTAACTTCTTAGATTAGTAGCTGCTTTTTAATTTTTTTCTTTTGCAAATTGCATTTTCTGCCACTTCTGTTAAGGAAGGTCAGCTGTCTTCTATTCTTCAGCTGATGTCAAATCTACCAGCCGCTTTCTTCCTATTTACAGCCTTTTGAAACTTAAAGATGTATTGCTTAGAAAAAAAAATCACTGTTTGGACAATTAGAGCAGAAGTCCATCTAACTTAAGATATTGAAGATCAAAATCTATAAAAATAATGCTTGCAACTGGGAAGATCGTAAATTGTGCAACTCTTCAGTAAACATTATGACACATGAACATTTCTACAGGGCTTTAGAATAAAAAAAAAAAAGAAAGAGAAATAGAACATAAAGAGAAAGCTTTCAGACCATGACAAAAGAGTGTGTGTAGAAAGGAGAAAACAATACTGTTGTCACTGTATTCTGCAGAGATTCTGATGGTAAGCTGCTGCAGTACCAAATGAAAATTTAGCCTGAGAGTATTCTCATTTTCAAAGCACCAAGTTTTACCCTCCAACTTTCCTTTACAGCCATTTACTATTGCTCTTACAATGCTAATTTCTTATAGGATTTTTTTTCTGTATAACACAACACCTACATATTTTACTCCTTAGGTATTAACCTTAGTTATTAACCTTATTTATTAAGTTAGCAAGGTGTTAATAACTAAGAAGTATCATAAAGTAAAATAATATAGTATAATATTTTATATAATAAAAGAGAAAATGAAAGCGGTGCTAAGCAGTGTTGAGCTGGAAGATGACTGAGCTTGACATCTCCCTGCATACAGCCAGTATAAAACTTCTTCCTCAGTTTTTTTGCCAACTTTCATGACATGAATTCCTTTATACAACCACTGCCAGAGCCATGAATGACAATCAGCATGGCATTATTATTGAGGTACAGCACCGGAAGTGCTGTCCTTGGTATGGATAACCTGCTCATGGTGATCAAGGTGATTGTAATTAGTTCTGATTGTGCTTGGAAGAAATGTTGGAGTTTTGTCTTTAATTACTCTGCTCAGGTGTCTTCATTGCAAGTTCTTCTAATACAAACTGATCAGCCTTATACTTCAAAACTCTGCTGTATGGAAACTGATTACAAATATCACTGTTTCATGTAATATTTAACTTGAAGTTCATGCTAATTACACTGGACTTTTGTTGCTTATTGGGTTTTTCAAATGCAGTGCTTGTCTGGCCTATTCTGAACTTCCATCAACCAGTCAGTCTCTGGTGTTAGTAGATTTATTAGCAGTTGTCAAGACTTCACATTTAAAAGAGATAAAATTATCTGTAGGTGAATTAATTTTCATAGCTCCTGTCATTTATTTATTAATAGTAGGACACGCTGGCTTGGCAGAACTTGCAAGACCACCTGTTTTTTTCACTTTTTTGCAGTTAAATTCTTTTCTGTATTAAGAAATCAGATTTGGTCAAGTGAGTCAGCTCTGCCAATATGTACTTTAATTTTTGTTTGAATACTGAGTAGGATGAGTCAGTTGTAGATAAAGATGATGTTCATCTACACTTTTGTAGTAATAGTTAATAGGTTAAATCTGTCTTCAGAAACCGTTTATTGGTTGTGTGCTTGCTTACTGTACGTATTTGCCAGCTCTCCATGCAGCAATGCCTTCTTAGGCTTGTATATGTGCTGAAAGTAAAAAATCCAGGCCAAGCTATTAGGCACACTTTAGGCACAAGCAACATCATTAACCTATAGCATCATGAATCCAAGTGCTGCCTACACCAGACAGAAACACCTGTAAAGGAATTTAAAGATAAACGCACTTCTTCTGGTTTTATATTCAGGAAACACCTAGTATCTACAGAATTAGGTATGTTCTGAGTCCTGCTAGCCTAAGAAAAGGGCTGTATTGGAAGATTTTAAACAGGGAATCAACATAGATGACTTCTGAATTTTCTTTGTGTTCTGTGTTAAATTGCGCCTGAATGTTGTATGGGTGTAATAACTCAGCTCCTTTCTCCATCTTTTCACATTTGTATGCCTTGAGCAAAAAGCTGGTTTTCTGAGGAACTGAAACATTCCTTGTAATCCTGCCACCAGTTATCATCATAGCTCTGGATAATAAGGAAGGAAGCAGATAGTCTGGTAAAACAAGGTAAGTAAATGATCCGTATTTTGTAACTTCACCTCCAGTGCCCTGCACAAAATGAAACAAAATCAGATTAATTTATGGATTCATGTAAAACTCTGTATAAGGTGGTTATGAACAGTGCATTCTGTGTTTCAATTTTATATGGCAACAGTGGCAGTTAAAATAAAAGCAGGTTCTAAAAATAATGTGGGTGAGACCTTGAAATACAAATCAAATCACAAAGGTGCAACTCATTCCCTTTGCTATTACTGAGGAATTTTGCTTACGTGGAAACTCATGGATTTCATACATTTGTCTTAAAACAAAACCAATTTGCACAACCCAATCCTAGCTAATTCCATATAATTCATTGTGCATGCAGAATGCTGGTCAGAATAAGCAGAGTGTAAGCACTTCCCTTTAAGGTCCTGTGCAACATCTCAGACATGCAGGTGTTACTAGTGCATCAGGCTGAACTTACTACCTTGGGGTGACAAAGTGGACCTGATGTTCCTGCCAGCAGTATTTCATAAGACTACTGATCCATGGTAAGTTACTGAGAAACGCTTCACACTTAAAACGTGCACCATATCCTGCGTGAGGAAATGTGCTGAAGCAAAGCAGATGCTACCAAGAAATCTTCATGTGTTTGTGAGAAACTCAGAAAAGGAGAGAATAACAGGTAGGAGGTGAAAATGATTTAGTGATTTGTGAGGAAGGACAACACCCATTCCCAGCTATACAACTGCTTCCAACTGGTGTTTGTCTGGTTAGTGAGAGGGTTTTTGGCAGAACAATCCATTGCAAGTTGTTTCCCACTGTGTCACAGTGCCCAACATGTAAACGCTATTTCTTTAAGTGCGTATAATGTACCTGTCAAGGAAAGGGAGAGCCAGTAAAGGATACCAACTTGTGCAGGAGGAGAGAAAGATAATGTATGTCCTGCCTGTTCTGCTGGTGGTGCAGCCATGGGAGGAAGGCCAGGAGGGGCAGTGACAGACAAGGCCGTCTCTGGATAAACATGTGTGTTTCTCTTCCAGCAGGTTTGCTGTGTGTCTGAAAATGTCCTGGTGACTGTACGCATCTCGCTTCAGATGCCTTCCAGTTCTCCTGAGAGCATCTTTTGGAAGTTTGCCATGACTTCTTTCCCCTTCCAAGCCTGAAAAACTGCAGTCCAGTCACTGAGGGAAGACAGGAACTGAGCACCAAGATACAGATCTGGGTACTGTGTGCTTTGTCATGGGAAAAAGGCAAGCTCGTACACTGACCCATTTTCTTCTTGCACCTACAGTATGTGTGACACACAACTTGAAATATTGCATGATCAGTGGTTCAGAAATAGCTTATAAATGTACCATTTATTTGACCTAGAGTACATTACAGATAAAGACAAGATAAAACTATAAAAATCAACCTTATTTCCTATTTTAGAATACTTTTTTCTTTCATGTTGTGATAAATATTTGCTAGCTTTCTTCCTAGTAGAAGTTTCTGTCAACCTGTTCTTCCTTTCTGAATCTAAACTCATGTGTTCACATACTTAACAATTTATTTCACCAGGCTTTCAAATTTAGGGAATCAGTCTGTAATTGTTGCTGGCACCTGGAAAATAATGTTTTTCCTAGTCATTATGTCCTGATTTGTCTAAATTTGAGAGACAGATGTCTTACCTCTACCAGTGGTTTGTTTTCTTTTTCTGTTGCTCTTAAACATCCTTCTTGGATGCAGTCATGTGGGATGATATTGCACTGGTTATAGATAAAACACATTTGATAACAAAAAAATACTGAAAAAGAATCTATTTTCTCCACATTTATCTTTTAATCAGAGATTTAAATGCCAAGGAGAAATGCTTTGCCCTGCTGAACAGTGTCAGGAAGGAGGCTGGAGCTCTGAAGAGTTAGAAAGTAAGTGTATTTTCCTAAGTAATTTTGGTTTTGTTGTGGCTCTACCATTCTACTAGTTTTAGTTTTCATTAATGGAGAGTGTACACCTACATGTAGTTTTATGACATTACAAATCCCAGTTGCAGACCTATGTTGATGAATCAACCAGTACACTTTTGTAGGATCGCTTATATTTTGTGTAAAACATGTAAAATATATGCTTTGAAGGATAATTAACTCTATAAGTCATTCTGTGTGCAGCAGAGCTCTTGACCTCTTCTTCAAGGTGAATTAAAGGAGAAAACTATTTTTCTGTCTTTATGTGCACGTCAGTAGAAGATTGAAAATCAGAATGGAAAACAGTTTGAAAGTGCAAGTATTTTCCAATTAATCTTTCAAAGTTAGAAACTACTTATAATACAAAATTCTAAAAAGTGGAAATTTCAAGACCTTTGAGAACTAGAGGAACATAGGAGGGGGCCAGCTTCAGCAATGTTGTCTTCTCTGAAAAGACCCAATGCCGTTAAAATCAGGTGTTTTAAGGGATTATTAGCACATCAGAAATAATCTTTAACCTGAAAGCTTGTCTTCCTCAACCTTCACTGTGGAGCAACAAACCTTTACATTTTTTAGCTTGGCTGCTTGTGGATTTGTTGTATTTGTTGCTAATAAATTCAAACTACTCCAATACAATATCTGTTTTAGTTCTGCTGTTGTGGTTTTCAAAGCTGGAGCTGTTCTTATAACGTACAAGCGACATGTTTCTTTTAGTTTTGCAAAATATATTTTTGTAGGAAAACCTGCACTTTGGACATTGCTTCCTTGTTTAAAATCTTTCTTACCAGAAGTGTATTATGAGCGTGAATTTATATACAATAGTTATCCTTATTGTGTTACTCTGACCAGCAATATTTTTGATCTTAAGACAACCCACTTGCTGCTGCAGAGCAGCGCTCTAAAAAGGGACTAGTTCCTACAGGACTTTATTTTCAAAATCTCTTTTCTTTTGTAATTAAGTTAGAATTTGAGATGAGCAGAGGTCACGAGATGTCAGAATTTACCGGTAGTTTTCAAGAAATCTACTCTCCTTTCCTTTCAAGTAATATTTTTAAGTTTTCTTTTTGCCCGCCTCATGACTTTATGTTACTCTCTGGACTCTACTGAAGAGTTAGTTCCAGGTATGAGTGCTTTGGGACCACTTTGTGCATAGCTTTTCCAGCAACATATGGGTGAGCGACAAGTAGGAAGAAGGACAGCTATGGGAACATAGCTAGATGATGCAAAACAAAGGCAGATGGAACCCTAAATCTGAGCTTCCTCACTGAAAAAATGAGATAAGATATTTTACAAAGAGAAAGAATGTTGAAGGAAAAATTGAAGAGTAGAAAATTGTTATCAAAATTCGTACTACAGATTTTATAAAATCAATTAAAGTCAATGAAGTTGCAATTTCTTTAAAGGCTTCTTTCCTGACTGCTCTTTATGTTTGCATTACTGGCACCACTACTCCCAGGTGTTGCCACATGCTGCTCCATCCATTTCTAGTTTTGTTTCTATGCTATGAAAGCTTACTCTCTTACTCCCAGCTTCCTCAGTTCCAAAGACTTGTGTAAGAATTACAAAGAACAGAATTTTTTCTTATGTTAAGACTTATAAAGTATTATTAAGAACGTATAGTCTTGTTGGAACAATAAGGCTACAGGGGGAATTAGTTGTGACTGAGTCTTTGATGTAGTCCTACTAGCCTACAACAGTGAGAAATATGGGGGGACTAACTTTGCTTATTCTTAAGGCTAAATATAGATTGCTTGAAGCACTATGATTCAGTTTTTTCTTTAGTGCCAACACAAAAGCAAAGTCCATGGCGAAGCATGCAGATTTGACATCTGATTTCCATTTACTGTTGCCCCAAGGCCACCATGTTCAATAGTATTTCTCACACCTTCTCACGTTCCCAAGACAGGAATTCATCACAGACATTTCAATTTGGATTCTGGTTACTAAATAATTTATTTCCACTTAACTATTCATCCTGACATCAAACTCTCAGTTACAGTCACTGTAGTGGGGCAAATTGTTGTTATTACAGATCACTGTAGCATAAGTCCAGGGAGTCAGCTGAAGGTGGTTTGATTTTTATTGGAAATGAAATAAAATTGCACAGCTGCACTATTTATAAAGGCCTCTAAAAGTTAGGTCTCAGAAGAGGCTGTTCAGAAGAAGTATGGATCTACAGAGATGTTTAACATAGTAATCAGAAGCTGATGGCTGTTGAGATCGTGAACAGAGAGATTTATTGCTTTTGCTTTTGCGTTTTGCCAGAAATAAACATGCCTTTTCCACAGAGAAATTTCTCTAGATATTTGACATCTTTGAATTTGAAGAAAAAATTGAGGAAGTAAGAAATCTTACAGTCCTGAAGAACTGAGAAAACAATTCCAGTTAGAAAGGCTTCTAGCAGAAGGGAACATTAAATAACGTCAACATTCAGGATCAATGAATTATGTCAATGTTAACCTAGTTAAAGCTGAAATGCTTTCATCACTGTTTAATTTCCATATTCTAAACACTCTAACTCAGCAAATAGAAGTTCACACTAAAGTAAGTTCCATCTTCGTTTTCATTCTTGCAGTTCTTCCTAGACAGTGAGGCCATAATTTTGATTCTTGCTCTGCTCTTTTTTGTTAGTAGAGAAGAAAAAGTTTGGAAGCATTGCATTCATTTTCAACTGCATCAGACTGTACTTGCAATGCTGCAGTGCATGACACGTGTAATACTTCGTTGTGATTCCATTTCATTTCCAGAGAACTGTATTTTGAGCAGCCTGTATTGAAACTGTAGATTGCCCCAACCCAGGTGTGAGATCTTGCACTTGGCCTAGTTGAACCTCACGATGTTCTCACAGGCTAAGTTTGTATCTTAAGGAACCAAGATGCCACCCGGCACCTACAATCAAATATCAAATAGCTCTGTTATTTCCCAGTTGATCCTATAAAATAAAATATTCAAGACCAGCCTTTACAGTAAGAATGTCTGCTAAATATCAGTACAGAACATACAAAATTGTGTAAACAGAGGTACACAATACTGCAATTTAAAGGTAACTCTGGCAAACCACAAGCATAGTGACTGGTGTCAACAAGACTGATAATACATATGGTAAAGGTAATTTTTTTTAAAAAATAAATGTTTCTTAATTATTGACTATAATTTTTGCATAAAAAGGGTCTTCCATATCCAGTTAATCTATGAACATCTATACCTTTCCTTTATTACTGTTGCACTACAAAAATCTGTTAGTGAGAAGCAGATAAGTCTATGGAAATGTATCAGCTGTATGATGAAATCTCATTGCTTTTCAAGGTAATATGTTCAACTGGTAGAATAAAATCCAGTTATTCTAGGATGCTATTTATTTTCTTGCTTTTCTTTTATCATGCTTTGCTATCCTTCATATCAAAGATGATCTACAAGGAAAAAGTAAATGGTATGATGTAATTTTCAGGTAATTTTTGATTTGCAGAGGAGAAATAAATGTTCTTTATAATAAAAGTTTTGTGCTATTACCTGCTTGGTCTGAAATGCAGCTTCTGCCTGGCTGGAATATGCAGGTACTTGAGTGCTTGAAATTATGACAAGAATGAAATGAAACTTGAGCAATTTCTAGGCTAGAGTAAGTGATCAAGCAGTTTCTTCACATGTGAAACTATTTAATACTCCTGTCTAAAAAATGTCTGGAAGACAAAAAGATTAACTAAAAAAAAAGAAAAACTTTCAGAGGCATTTTGTAATTGTATAAGAACTCCCTCCAAACCTAACTGAAATGTAATTCTGGGGAGGCTTCTAAGGTTTAGAGGCTGTTAGTGAAATCAGTCAGCCAAGGTGCAAGTCAATACAGCAGAAGAGGTGTGAAGACCACTGAAAAATTCCTCATAGATCAATTGAAAAATCAACGTGTTCTGTTGTGGAAAAAAGACCTCCATAACAATTGCCTTCCAGTTTGGAATGAAGGACAGGAGAATAAAAATAAATTCATTAATTAAACAGTTTTTATTTGTGGTACAAACTCTTCAGAAAATGATGTGTAATTACTTTAAACCTTTCAAAGGGTTTCTTCTGCCCTCAGTTTCAAAGGGAATCTCTTAGGTGAGGGCAAGATCATCTCCATTATTCCAAATCAGGGGTTTGATCCCAAATGCAGAGAGCATTTGAGTTAGCTCACTGACTTTATGTGAGATTATGGACTTATATAAATATAATACATAGTATAATTATACTTAGATTAAAAACAAGCCAGAAGCATTCACACAATGGAGCTTCAAAGGAAATGCTTACGAAGGATGACTGTACATAGGAGAGATTTTAGAACTTTCTGTGTCAGGATTAAAGTCACTGAGAAAAATGAGAAGGTATCGGTGTCCTTCATATGAAGATAATGAAAAGATTATTCCATTGTATATAAAGCATTGTTTGGCTATATTATAAAAGACTCTGTCTTTCTTGAAAGTGATCATTGGTGTTTCATTGTCTTATGATCTAGGCACAGAATAGAAATATCTTCATGGACTAGTACCATTAATGAAAGTCATACATACATGATAGCTGACTATATTAAAGAAGATCATGTTAATAACGGGGTGTAAAATACCAATATTTTTTAATTCTTGAATTGCTACATGACCTCTTGGGGAAAAACACTACTAGTAAGTGGTTTGCTGCCACTGTAGTATACTACAGGAAAATATAAAAAGTAAAACTTTAACATTTCTTCATCCTGGAAATCTGCATGACTAAATCCTCAAAGACCTGAGCCTCCTCAACTTCACCTATTTTCAGTTAAAGTTGTGTCAGTTTTCTCTCTTGAGAGAGAGTTCCTCTGTGCTGTATAAGATCACAAAGTTGAAGCCCAAGGCTATTTACATTTATGTCACTAAACCATTATTTTTCTTGGTGGTGGTCTAGTGGGATCAGGAGCATAGAGATGAGCTATTTTGTAGTGGAGAACTACAGAACTGATCAAGCAAGCTCAATAAAGCCTAGAAATAAGTTCTTTTAGTAGCATTCTTCTCAAAAACCTCCTAGGAACATCATAAAAATCCTTGTTTGATATTTTTTCAGAAATTTTTATTGGTGCTGAATGTCTGCACTTCCACAGAATGCTGAGTGTTTCACGACTCTGAATACCATGCCTGCTCTGCTAATTAAGTGTGACCTCATATGCAGAGGCAAAGTTACTTTTTGCCAGATCTTTGTTGCATCTGAGGAGAAAGGAAACTTCCCTGTTTACAAACTGCCCAGAAGTGCTGTGCAGCTGATGAATTGCTGGGACTCTGACGTGAGCCATGCTTTGAGGAAGGCAAGGCTTTTTGATCTCCCTTCCCTCTGACATCTTTTAGGGATCTGAACAGGCTGGACTGCTGGGCCGAGACCAATGGGATGAGGTTTAACAAGACCAAATGCCGGGTCCTGCACTTGGGGCACAACAACCCTATGCAGCGCTACAGACTGGGGGAAGAATGGCTGGAGAGCTGCACAGAAGAGAAGGACCTGGGGGTGCTGGTTGACAGCCGACTGAACATGAGCCAGCAGTGTGCCCAGGTGGCCAAGAAGGCCAATGGCATCTTGGCTTGTATCAGAAATGGGGTCACCAGCAGGTCCAGGGAGGTTATTCTCCCTCTGTACTCGGCACTGGTGAGACCGCACCTCGAATCCTGTGTTCAGTTCTGGGCCCCTCACCACAAGAAGGATGTTGAGGCTCTGGAGCGTGTCCAGAGAAGAGCAACAAAGCTGGTGAGGGGGCTGGAGAACAAGTCTTATGAGGAGCGGCTGAGAGAGCTGGGGTTGTTTAGCCTGGAGAAGAGGAGGCTGAGGGGAGACCTTATTACTCTCTACAACTACCTGAAAGGAGGTTGTGGAGAGGAGGGAGCTGGCCTCTTCTCCCAAGTGACAGGGGACAGGACTAGAGGGAATGGCCTGAAGCTCCGTCAGGGGAGGTTCAGGTTGGATATCAGAAAAAAATTCTTCACAGTAAGAGTCATTGGGTACTGGCAGAGGCTGCCCAGGGAGGTGGTCGAGTCGCCTTCCCTGGAGGTGTTTAAGGAACGGGTGGATGAAGTACTTAGGGACATGGTTTAGGGAGTGTTAGGAACGGTTGGACTCGATGATCCAATGGGTCCTTTCCAACCTTGTGATTCTGTGATTCTGTGATTCTGTGATTCTGTGACACTGCTGAATTGGCACAAGTTGGTTCGTCTGTGGCCTTGCTGATTGTTTTTTCTTATTCCTAAAGCAGCCAGTCTGCAAAACGGCATACCTGCTACCTATTTGTATTAGGCTGAGGTACACTGGGCTCCCATTTTCACTCCATAAGGAAAATTTTAAAATCCATTAATATAGTGGCTATGCCAGTAACTTTGGTTTCCAAGGACCGTAAAACCATTCCTTCTGAAATACTTTTTGAAGGATAAAATTCCATGATGCAGCATTAAATTATTGCTCACTTTCCTGTAATTTCTTACAAATTGGGTATAATTATATCCCTCCAGGAGTCACTTGAAAAGAAGATTAAATCTTATCTGACTGCTGGGCCAGGAACAGGTATAGCCAGGCTGAGATAAGTGAGAAAACTTTAAGAAATACATTTTGAGTTCTTTTTCCAGTTTTGCAATTTTACTTATGCCTAGTTTAATCTGCTTGTTTTAAAATTGAATGCTAAATCACACAATCTCTGCAGAACTTAATATGATAATAACCCAGGGTAGTATTGCTCTGTTGTAGAACGGATGACACAGTGTAGCTGTACTGCACTCTTCTCTGTGGTTTCCCTGGCCTTTGTGAAATGACTGCTGAGAAGATGTGCCTCTTATTTTATGAAATATCTCCATAAACAGTATGAATTGTTAAATCTGAGACACAAAGAAGTGTGATGGGATGGGATTCTGCTCAGTGGAGTTCACCTGCAGCCCTGAAAGGAGCTGTCTAGAACTATTCATTACCTTGGTGTGTGCGTAAACTCAGTTATTGATCCCTGGCAGAATATTTTTTTAAAAAAATCTACTATTCATTTGTAGGCATTTATCTTCACAAGGAGTTCATTTGCACTGATGTGAGACCTGAAATTTGTTTAACTCCATTTGGCCTTTAAGTGCCTGCAAAGTAATGTTTGGGTGAGGAGAAAGTACAAAATGTGTGCTCAGGAAGCAAGAGGACTGCCTAAGTGGTGAAGAGTAGGCACTGCTGGCTAAAAGGCTACTAGAGTGGTCAGAGAGATGAGGATAATTTGCACTCCAGAAAACAATTTCCCTCTCTTTTTTCTGAAACAAAGTTAAGGAGTGATAAAAATATATAGAAGTATTAAACAAATTTCTACTTTTGCACAGAACTTTTTTTTTGCACATTTGCTTTTAAAATGAATTACTACTGTAGCTTTCAGTGAGGTTCCCCAGGAGAAGAGAAACAAAATTAGGTTCCAAAACTTCTTACCAAAAGCCGTTTCTAAACTGGAAAAAGTGAAAATTTCCTTGAAATTTCCCTCTTAAGTGCTGAATATAGTCTAGCTGTTGCAGTGGTCATGATACTTAAGTAACTTGCACTTATGAATTATTAAGCAAATGGGAAACCTGCCAACGCTTACTCTGTTAAATAGATGTGCAGAAAGTCTTTGTACAGTTTCAGAATGCATGTTGTCCTCAGATGAGCCTGAATGTGAATGAATACACAAAATCAAGCTGCATTTAGAGACAAGGAAAGCTGAGGCTGGGTGGTATCTAATGACACTTCATAGAAATGCCATCACTTCATACATCCACCGCACTATGTATTGACAGATATTTCTTAGCTGGTTTTTTATTTATCTTACCTTTTTTTCCTCTCCTCCACTTCTCTGAGACTTTATTGCATCTCACTATTGATTAGACTATTAGCTTATAAACTAATAGATCTAGATACTCTGTAGCTAATCTTACAGTACCCTCTGTGTAAAATTAACAGAGGTGATGAAATCTCAAATAGATCTGGATTGCATTGGCCCTTTTTCTTGCAATGGAGAACTTAGCATGCCATTTGGATGAAGGGGTGAGAACAGGAGCTTGCGTGTTACAGATGGTAGAAAACCTGACTTGTATTGTTAGATGATGATGCCAGGAGTTTTAAGTTAATGTCTATGGCAATTCCTAGCCTTATCTCCTCACTGAGAATAGTTTCTGGCCCTTCTCTCATGAAATATAAAACCAGAAAAGTTTGTGATCTTGTGATTTAATCTCCCATATTGACAGAGTATCTAGATCTTGCCTAAATCCTTATATGATCTGGAGTAATTTATTAAGAATATTAGCGATGAAAGATATTGTTCTTGACAGATTCCACTGCAGCCTTTGTTAAGTTTTTTCAGTCAACATCAACTGAAATGAAGCAAGCTACTTCTCCCTATTTCAAATGTAACATGATTTATCTGTGGCTTTATCTTTATTGTCCTGACAGAGTACAGCTTCTGAAGAGTTGCACAGAGTAAAAATAGTCTCTCTGGTGTTCTTTGGATTTCAACAATTAATAGCAGTGAAAATGAGCGTTAAAAGCTTTTAATATTATTAGAACATCTCTGGGAGCAACATGAGTTCAGGCATGTGGTATCCACAGTAGGCTGCATCACAGAGAAGTAAGGCAGGCATATCCAATTCCAGATGTTTCATCTATGTCATCCTCATGTTCAGCTTCAGGGATGGAGAGTCACAGCAGCCCATGGAAATGGAAATGCACAGTCCCCATCTCAGAGGAGCCGGCAAAATGACAGAAGCCTGGGAACAAAGTAAAACCCAAATATCTGGGAACTGATAGTACTGCTCCCAATGCAAGGGGATGTCCAGGAGGTCTTCAGATTTTTGTACAGTGATGACATGTGAGGTTCCTGCCATCACTGAATGTGGAGATGATACATTTGCCAGGTATTCTACAGTCATCAACTTCAGCCTGCTGCTCCTCATCCAAAGCCTGAACATTCCCAGGGCATTTAATGGTAGCTGAACCAAAGAAGATGGTATGAAAATCATCAGCTGGCAAGCGGAAACAACCATGACTGCCATCTTTTCTACTGATCCTGTGCAAGTACTAAAAAAAAATAATAATTATGTTTAGATAGGATTGGCTACAGCTAGGGCCAGAAATGTCAAATATTTGCCTCTGCAGTCACCTAGTGTGTCTGTGAAATACAGCATTAGCATTTGGGAACAAGATTTTTGAAGACTAGAATTTGAAATTTCAGACTAGAAAAATGAACACTTGAATTGGAAAGACAGAGTTCAAAACAAAACAGCTTAACTCCCCTCTTAGGCTTGATACTGTCTCCTTGGCTTTTAGAAATTATTTGTGCACTTAATCCAGTCATAACCAAGATAATGAAACTGAGTTTCCATGAATAGTTTTTTTACATAATACATTCCAGCCTTATTCACTCCTTCTCATGGTACTTGTGATAAGTTTTGGGTATCAGAAATACTTGCAGATAGTAAATATAAAAATAAATTTTGCTGCAGACAGTGGAAGTGCTTTTAAGCATTCATAATCAGCCATTTTAAATTCTGAAGTAGTTGTTCTGTATCTTATATTTCACATGGGTCATACAGAAAATATAGACCACACATATATATATGGCATAAAATTATATGATTTAAAAAATGTGTGTTAGCTGATAAACATTTTCATTTTCCATACTTTTCCAAGCAAAGATGATAAGGCCATTGTCTTCAAAAGCAGTCTGGGAAGTGCCAGCCTTCAGATGAGGCTGTCAATCTTACTAGCTAAATATATGTTTCTGAAGGACCAGTGTACGTGTTAGTGAGATGTATTTACTTGCAGTTGGTGCATGACACTGAGAAATATGTTGCATTTCAGAAAGATGTAGACAAAGGAAGGGAATCCTGCATATTGGCATAAGTCTGAAAAGAAGCAGAATGGAAGACAGTGCCTACACGTGCACTTGGAGAATGAATATGTGGCTTTTTCTGCAACTGGATGAATTCCAAAACCAGTGCAGATGTAATGATTTTCATGGAAATGAAAGGTGGAGCAAAACTGAATTGCTTCAGCTGAGCCAGGCTCTCAGTTGTTACTGATATTTTTACCTTCACTACAAGCTCTTAAAAGCAAAGCATATTGTAGGTTTTGTTTCTATGGATGAGTGGAATGCACCTCACTCAAAAGATAGAAGCAGCAAGATGTCTAGTTGAGTTAAAATAATAATTTGACAGTTCAGTAAGTTTGAAGAAATTTAACAGTTTTACAGTGGTTTGACAAGGGTCAGAAAGTTTGAGGGTAAGATTCACCTCATTAATTACTGCATGGAAGGCATATATCAAGGAAAATCTGGTTAGTATTGAGTCCGAATGATTCCCACAGAGACTGGAGATGCCTAGCATAAGGAGGACACTCCTGTTGGATTACAAAATTCAGAGTATATATCACTCCTGGGTAGAAAACTGTGTTCAACAGATAAAGATGGAAGTAAAGCAAGAAGGCACACGACATGGAATTTAATGGAATTATAACTTTAAGCTAGCTTTTCTAGCAAGACAGGTTAATAAAGATGCTGTGGTCATGAATGCAATGGACTTTTCATATGTAGTTTGAATCCAGCTCTGACAGATCTTGATATTCTGCTACTGCAAATTGTACTTGAATCCCGTGGCATATTGTGTGATAAAGCTTGGGACTTGCAATCAAATACTTGCCTTCACTTCTCTGCACCTTGTTGACAAACCAAATTACTGTATTGATGCACCTAGTACATGAAGACACTAGGACTATGTAGATACACATGAACAAGATATAAGGCAAGAAATTAAGCTCTTAGATAAAAGCTGATTTTAATAGAAACTCACAGGGGAGGAGATAGATCAATCCTGAAAAGGGAGACAGAGTTCAGTGGTTATTGAAATTGTCCATGATTCCTTCATGATATGATAATATCATTCCAAACCAGATAATCTGCTGAGAATTATCAGACATGAAAGATTGAGAATTATTTAAAGTAGAAAGTCTGACTTTAAACTCATGGAAATGTTCCTGAAACAAGACACATGCAGGTCTGATCAAATTACAGGAAATTTCATTATAGGAAATCATGGGGTTTTTTTTTAAGCTTATTGCTTGTTAATTGTTATATCTCATGGTATCGACACATGACTTTTGACTATATTCAGCTTTAAAGAAGACTTCTCGAGATCCAGAGGCTGATAATTACACTATCACAGATAACTTCCATACAAACAAAGACTTCTAAAATTGCTCTGGAAAAAAAACGAATTTGCCTGAAGTTTGTCCAAATTTGCTGAATTTGTAGGAAGATCTAGGTTGTTTTAATATAATCCAGATATGGAAGGTTTTAATACTTAGGATTTTGAAGAAATTTAAGCTTTACATAACTTTCAAGCTCTCATATCTTTGAACTGATTCATTTTCAAAATTAGCATGTGTACCTCTTTTACAGTTATGTTATTTCACTCATCACTTTTTGTATTTGGAGGATGTGATCTCACAGAGATCCTTTTTACATTGAATAAATGTTAGGTTTTGAATATTTTGTCATATCACTAGAGTATTTTGGAAAAAAAAAGGCATTCCCTGTGGTTTTCATCAGATAATTTATGGTAAAATTTTTATAAACATATCGTTTATATTTGATACTCACTTTTTTACTGTTGAAAATGTTGTGCATCAGTCTTCATTACATTTAGTGTAGTGAAACTGCAGCAAATTTGCACTTGTGTAGAAAAACATCAGACCCAAGGCCATACAATATCTGTTATTCACAATAATGGGCCACACTTTACAGAAATCTTGTAATTGCACTCTTGCTTTTCAAAAAACTATTTGACCCTCCTCTCTAGAGATCTTCTGTCTTTCTGTTATATTCTCTGCTGATTCTTGGTATGGAGTGGAGACTATATCTTCCTCCTACACCAAAGTCTGCTTGACTTGATCTTAGAAGAAATGTCTTGATATAACATCTTTCTCTGTACCAAAAGACCTGGTTTAAATCTGCCATGGGTTTATGTGGAATACAGAGTAAGTATTGACGACACCAAGCTGAGTGCTGCAGTTGACATGCTTAAGGGATTGAACGTCATCCAGAGGGACCTGGACAAGCTTGGGAAGTGGGCCCATGTGAACCTCAAGAGGTTCAATAAGACCAAGTCAAGGTCCTGCACCTGGTTCGATGCAAGCCCTAGATTCAATACAGACTGGGAGTTAAAGGAATTGAGAGCAGCCCTGCCAAGAATAACCTGGAGGTACTGCTGGATGAAAAGTTGGACTTGAGCTGACAATATGTGATCGCAGCCCAGAAAGCCAACTATATCCTGTGCTGCATCAAAAGAAGTGTGGCCAGCAATTCTGCCCCTTTAGTCTTCTGTGGTGAGGCCCCAGCTGGAGTACTGCATCCAGCTCTTCTGCACAGAGAACACGTGGACCTGTTGGAGTAGATCCAAAGGGGGAACACAAAAATGATGGGAGGGATAAAACACCTCTCCTCCAGGTAAACACGCTCTCAATGATTTTTCCAGTGCTGTTGGGAATCTGGAGATGCCCCAGTCGACTGGAAGTTGGCAAATGTTGCCCAAATCTTCAAAAAGGGCAGAAGGGATGACCCTGACAACTACACACCTGTTAGTCTCACTTCAGTGCCTGGTATGATTATGGAGATTATTCTGCTAGGTATTGAAAAACACCTAAAAGACAACACAGTCTTTGGCTACAGCCAGCATGGGTTGACAAGGGAAGGTCTTGCCTGACAAGCTTAATTTCTTTCTATGACAGGGTTACCCACCCTGGTGACCAAGGGAAGCCTGTTGATATCATCTTTGTGGATTTCAGTAAAGCCTTCAACACAGTCTCTCATGGTATCCTCCTAAACAAAATGTCCAGCATACAGCTGGATAATCACATCATGCAATAGGTGAGCAATTGTCTGACAGGCTGGACTCAAAGGACTCATTGTATTTAATGGGGTTACATCAGGTTGACTACCAGTTACTAGTGGGGTTCCACAGAGATCCATCTTAGGTCCAGTACTCTCTAATGTCTTCATAAATGACTTAGGTGCAGGACTTGAAGATTTAATAACTAAGTTTGCAGATGACACTTCTGAGGGGAAAAAAGGCCCTGCAGCAGGATCTGGACAAATTGGAGATCTGAGCATTCCCCAGCCTCACGGAGTTTAACAAAGACAAGTGCTGGATTTTGCATTTGGGACATGGCAACCCTGTATATACATACAGACTGGGGAGTGAGAGGCTGCAGAGCAGCCTTATGGAAAGTGATCTCATGGTTTTGGATTAAGACAAGTTGAACATGAGCCAATAGTGTGCCCTGGCAGCCAGGTAGGCCAACCATGTTCTGGGTGCATCAAGCACAGCATTGCTAGCCCATCGAGAGAGGGGATTGCCCCACTCTGCTTTGCAATGGTGAAGCCCCACATTGAGTAGTGTGTTTAGTTTTGGACACCACAGTATAAAAAGGATGTTAAGCTGCTGGAGAGTGTACAGAAGATGGTCACAAAGTTGGTGAAGGCTTTAGAGGGCATGATGTATGAGGAGCAGCTAAAGGCACTGTTCAGTCCAGAGAAGAGAAGACTGAGGGGAGACCTCATCTCAGTTTACTGTTTCCTCACAAGTGGAAGAGGAAGATTCTTTCCTCTGTGGTGACCAATGATAGGACTCAAGAGAATGGCAGGAAGATGTGCTGGGGCAGTTTAGTTTGGATATTAGGGAAAAGTTCTTCACCTGGCGGGTGGTAAAGCACTTGGACAGGCTTCCCAGAGAAGTGGTAAAGGCATCAATCCTGATAATATTCAAGAATCATTTGGACAATACCCTCAGATGCATGGTGTACATGTTGGGGTTATCCTATGCAGGGACAGGAGTTGGACTTGATGATTCTTGTGGATCCCTTCCAACTCAGGATATTCTATAATTCTCAAGTTGGGGTTGCTTGGCATGGAGAAGAAAAGACTCTGAGGAGACCTTAATGTGGCCTTTCAATACTTAAAGGGGGCCCACAAGAATGATGAGGACAGAGTTTTTAGTATGGCATGTTGTGAAAGGACAAGAAGTAGTGGGTTAAAAGAAGGTAGTTTTAAACTAGATATGAGGAAGAAATTTTTTATGATGAGGGTGTAGAAACATTGGAATAGGTTTTCCAGAAGGGTGATATATGCCTCACCCCTGGAAACATTCAAGGTTTGGCTGGACAGGAGTCTGAGTTACATAGTTTTGTTGATGATATTCCCTGTTCATTGTAGTGGGAGTTGAACTATATGACCTTTAAAGGACCATTCCAAACCAGTTTCTTTATTCTGTGGTTCTAAGTTTTGTTACAGTAGGTAGCTGTGCAATGTTGAACTATATGACCTTTAAAGGACCATTCCAAACCAGTTTCTTTATTCTGTGGTTCTAAGTTTTGTTACAGTAGGTAGCTGTGCAATGAAGATTAAAAACAGCAACAAAAAATCCTATGCCAGCTGGTCAGGATTTTAAATCTTTTATATTGCACCTATTGCAGCCCCTAATTTTCAAAATGAAAACAGGCTTCATCAAAAAGTATGCTCAGATATTTTAACACACTTCCTGCTGCCGATGTTATTTAGGCTAAAACAAGACTGGCCTTTGAAAAAAAATAAATTTATTCAGCAAAGATAACAAAAATCACTTCAAAGAAAGTGTGTATATTTGTTCATGTTCATAAAGACTTGCTGATCCCTGTGTGTATCAGTGTGAGTGTCACTCTCTTCCTCCTTGAGCCTTATTGCTGCAGAGGTGTGCAGTTACCTAGGGATGTCACATAGCTATGCGAGTGCTCCAGGCTCTAGAAATAAAAACAGAATTTGCATAGAGCATGGCCCTCTGCTTGCTAACCTTGAGAGCTGTGCAGAACTAAGGGTCATAACTGGTTTTGCCTCCTAGGTTTTGTACCATAGTCAAGTTCAAGATATTTAATTAAAGTGTTCATGAATTCTGCATGCTTATCAGGATTAACATAGAGCATAATGCTGTAAGGATGGGGTTGTCAGACGCAAAATGAATTAGTTCCCTAAGAAGCAATTTTGTACATTCAGATGCAGCTAAATTTCAGTTTCACCTTGATGAACCTATAGTTAGTGCAATATCATTGATTTACTGTGCATGGGAGAGGTTTGTCTTCCTTCGTTGAGGAGTACTATTGATGCAGGGACACAAAATTTCATAAAATTTCTGAAGCAGGCAGTCTTTAGTGCTCCAGGTAATTAACAAGACGTATTTTCTTGGAGATTATAGATTCCTTATTATAAGTGCAACGCTATGAAATTAGTGAACTATGAAATCAGTGAATTATTTTTTTAACAATGAGCGACTATTAAGTAAATGGTGGTTACTTTCCATAAAGCTTAAGAGAAGAATCTAAAAAGGCACTTAATAATTTTAAAAATTGAAAACCAGTACAAATCTATGTTTGACTTGCTAGTGAGGAATATAGTGGGGAGCTTCTGAACTGAATTTTAAAATGGCAACTGTTAAACTGTATCAACATAGGCAGGATGCTCCATTACATAGAGTTAAAATAGTATAAGTTTCACCAGTAGTATATTCCTCTTTGTGTTTAGTTAGCTTAATTTCTGTGGCTGTGGGGTAGAACTCAAGACCATTGAGGATGGAAACGACTCAGAACACACTGAACATCTTGGATGGTTATAGGATGGGATTCCAGCTGGACTTGTTTTAGTAGTTAACTGTTGTAGTTCTTAAAGTAAAAATTTGTCAGATGACTTAACAAGAATAACTGTACTATTTCTTTCATTAATGAAAAGAAAAGGGACCAGTAGAGAACAAGCATATTTGAAATGATGAACAAGAAACAAGGAAGGAAATTATGATGAAATTAAGCATTGTTTTGTTCCTTATTTATTTTGTGACTGCTTATCTAATCTGAATAAGCCAGCACTTATTAATAATGCTGCACACATCCATTGCCTAGTTTAATTTACAAGGGAAATCTTATGGAATGAACTAATGAAGGAAATGATAAATTAATTAAGAACTTGTTCTAACAACACAAGTAGACAAAATTGACTACAAGTGAATCTTTGAAGCATTGTTTTATTAAAATGACACTACACGAAGGTGATGTGTATGAGAAGAACATAATTTTTTGCCCCAAAATAAGTTCAGCACAGAAGCTATTAATGTAATTTTTATACCTCTCTGCCCTTAAGCGTGCTATTGTTCTCATTCAGCTGATGTTTCTGAAGAAACTGGAAAGAAGCAGGTATGCTCTATTGAGTGGTATGTCGCTTGTAGAAACTCTTGTTTTTTGAAAAGTTGTTTCAAAGTTTGCTGGTGCTGTACAGAGTTCTGTTTTGAGCTAAAGTAGAACCAGTTTTCTAACTTTAGCTAAATCTTGTCTAAGTAATGCAGTTTCCTGAAAGATAGCTGGATGTTTTTCAGACAGGGTTTTTCTCTAGAAGAGATAACAGGAGGTGCTGGTATGCAGAAAGGTCATTGCTTATACTTATTCCTATAGTACCTAAGGCCATTCCTCGAGCTAGTGGAGTAATGTAAGTCAAAGAGATGAAAAGAGTCACCACCTGCAGGAAGGGGCAGACAGAACAGGAGACCCTAAACTGACCAACAGAGGTATTCCATCCCATATACATCATACTTGGTATAAAACTGAGGGATCACAAGCATCTCACTGTCTTATTTGATGACTGATGTCCAGTGAGTGATTTGTCTGTCTATTTGCCCCTTAACCTGCATCTATGCATTCTGAATCCAGTTCCTGAGTCTAGCTCCTTCTTGCTGCTGACTTTTCCCCATGTCTGTTTTTCAGCATCTCTGGTGGCATATAGTCATTGAGGGGTAGAGTGGGGATGCAATTTCATATATTTGTATATATTTTGTATTGTTATTATTATTAATTATTTAATAAAAGCAATTCATTTTTCCAACCTGCAAGTCTTTTCCTTTCACTTCCTTCTCCCCTTTCCCTGGGGGATGGGTCAGAAGGGAACTGGGAGCCCACCTGTTTGGTTTTAGCTGCCAAATTGATTTAGGCAGAAGCTAAACCAGGACAACAGCAAGGTGTCTGACTAGTTAGCTGCCTTTGGACATTTATGATGGCTGTCCAGGGGGATCTTCAGCTGGCAGCATGGACTGCCATGTGCCAAAGAACATTGTACCGCCCACTGCTCCAATTTTAAGAGGAATAGAGAAAGTGATTCAGCTCCATAATTAACAATTTCCCTTGCAGGTGTTCCTTTTTCATCTGATTTGCTAGCTCTGAGATTTATGAACTCCACTGCACACAGCAGCTGCTGACGCGGGCTGCAGACATTGAGTTGCTCTGAAAGGCTGTGCAAGAGTACATCAAGAAACACAAGAGGAAATTGAAATGGTGAGACTTTGGAGGTAGCTGATGAAGCTGGCTGATAGCTCTCTCTCTGAAAGAACTAGGGTGTGCATTTGCATCAGGGAAAAATAGGCAAGCAACGCGGAGAGAATATTGGAAATGGCAAACATATTTTCTTGTGGCTCACTATTAATTACATCCTTTCTAAATTTCTATGTGGGTGACTGGTTGACCATTTAGTGACATAACTTCCTGACGCTGTTGGTAAGGAAGCCTGCCAGGGAAGGTGCCTTGCTTGACCTGTTGTTCATAAACAGAGAAGAACTCATGGGAGATCAGAGGCTGTTCTGGGCTTAGCAACCATGAAATGATAGAGTTCTTGATCAGTGAAGTAAAGAGGGGCTTCAGGAAAGCCAATACCATGGACTTCTGGAGGGCAGACTTTGGCCTGTTCAGGACAATGGTTGAGAAAGTCTCTTGAAAGACAGGTCTGAAGGGGTCCAGAAAGGCTGGATATTCTTCAAGAAGGAAGTCTTAAAGGATAGGAGCAGGCTGTCCCCATGTGCCATAAGATGAACTGGTGGGAAGATGACCAGCCTGGCCGAACAAGGAGCTTTTGCTGAGACTCAAGTGAAAGAAGGAGAGTTTACCACTTTTGGAAGAAGGCGCAGGCGACTCAAAAGTGTCCAAGGATCTCGTTAGGTTATACAGAGAAAGAATTAGAAAATCAAAAGCCCAGCTCATAATCAATCTGGCCACAGTTGTAAGAAAAACCAAAAAATGTTTTTACAAATACATTAACAATAGAAAGAGAGCTAAGGAGAATCTCTGTCTTTTGTTGGATGTGGGGAGAAACATTGTCACCAGCGATTGGGAACAGGCTGAGGTGCTCAATGTCTTCTTTGCCTTAATCTGTAATAGCCAGACCAGTTATCCCCACAGTATTCAGCCCCGCCCTGAGCTGGAGGACAGGGATGGAGAGCAGAATAATTCACCACAATCCAGAAGGATGCAGTGAACAACCTGCTATGTCATCTGGGCACTCACAAGTATATGGGGCCAGATAGGATCCACCTGACACTACTGAGGGAGCCATTGGAGAAGCTTGCCAAGACAATCTCCATCATATATCAGCAATCCTGGTTAAGATGGAAGGTCTCAGAAGACCAGAGGACCAGAGGCTTGCCAATGTGACCCACATTTACAAGAAGGGCTGGAAAGTGGGTCCAGGGAACTATAAGCCTGCCTGTCTGACCTCAGTACTGGGGAAGATTATGGAGGAGTTCATCTTCAGTGTGCTCTCCAGGCATGTGCAGAACAACCAGAGGATTAGGCCCAGCTAGCCTGTGTTCATGAAAAGCAGGTCCTGCTTGACCAACCTGACCATGATGAGGGAAAAGATTGTGGATGTTGTTTACCTTGTCTTTGACACTGTGTCCCACAGCATCCTTCTAGAGAAGTTGGTGGCTCATGGCTTAGACGAGTGTACTTTATACTGGGTAAAAAAATGTCTGGATGGCCAAGCCCAGAGAATTGTAGTGAATGGAGCTAAATCCATTTGGCAACAGGTCGCAAGTGTTGTTCCCCAGGGCTCAGTTTTGGGGCCAGTCTTGTTTAATATCTTTATCAATGATCTGGATGTGGGGGTTGCGTGCACCCTCAGTAAGTTTGCAGATGACACCGAACAAGAGCCGGTGTGTTGATCTGTTTGACAGTAGGAAGACTCTACTGAGGGATCTGGACAGGCTGAATTGGTGGGCTGAGGCCAATTGTATGACGCATAAGAAGGCCAAATATCAGTTCCTGCACTTGATTTACAGCCACCCCCTGCAATGCTACAGGCTTGGGGAAAAGTGGCTGGAAAGTTGCCTAGTGGAAAATTACCAGAGGTGTTGGTCAACACCTGTCTGACTATGGGCCAGCAGTGTGTCCAGGTGGCCAAGAAAATCAGTGACATCTTGGCCTGTATCAGAAATAGCATGGCCAGCAGGACCAGGGAAGTGATCATGCCCCTGTACTTGGCATCTGTGAGACTGAACCTCAAATACTGTCTTCAGTTCTGGGCCCCTCACTACAAGAAAGACACTGAGGTCCTGGAGCATGTCCAGAGGACAACGAAGGTGGTGAAGGGTCTGAAGCACAAGTCCTGTGGAGAATGGCTGAGGGAACCGGGGTTGTTTAATCTGGATAAGAGGGGGCTAAGGGGAGACCTTATTGCTTGCTATAGCTATCTGAAAGGATCAGAGGGCTGGAGCACTTCTGCTATGAAGACAGGCTGAGAGAGTTGGGGTTGTTCAGCCTGGAGAAGAGAAGGCTCTGAGGAGACCTTTTAGCGACCTTCCAGTATCCGAAGAGGACTATAAGAAAAATAGGGAGGGACTGTTTACAAAGGCATGTAGTAATAGGATGAGGGGGAATGGCTTTAAGTCGGAAAGGGTAAGATTTAGGTTAGATGTTAAGAAAAAATTCTTCACAGCGAGGGTGGTGAGGCACTGGAACAGGTTGCCCAGAGAAGTTGTGGACGCCTCCACCTTGGAAGTGTTGAGGGCCAGGTTGGATGGGATCTTGAGCAGCCTGTTCTAGTGGGAGATGTCCCTGCCCGTTGCAGGGCTTTGGAGCAGAATTATCTTTAAGGTCTTTTCCAACCCAAACTGTTCTATGATTCTATAATATAATTTCTCTTCCTAAAGGAGCTGAATTCAAGGTATGCCCATTCCTCAGCAGCTCGTATTCCAAAGTCTTGTAACAGGACTTTCAAAATATTTGTTTTGAGGGAAAACCAGTGCTATGTAGCAGGCCTACATGTAGTGAGTGTAAGGCTTCTGTGAAGCCACTTCTGATGGAGCAGGTTCACAGTGTGAGTCCCCTAGGTAGCAGGAAGGATAGAGAGTTTCGTCTGCACATGTTGTGTGTAAGGCAGGCATGGTTTCTCCTTGCTGTAGCTTAGTCCTACTAAACTGGTCCCCTTCAGCCAAAAATACTTTTCTTGCTTGCTGCTGACGTTAAGTCCTTCTTCATCTTCTGTGAGAGATGGTACCAGGAAGACGCCAAGTGAATTGCTGCTGTGTTGAGGGATCCTTCCCCTAATATAATATTATGCAATATGTTATTTTTCAATTGAATTCCAGTATCATTAGTATAATTTATGGCCTTCTCAGACTTTTTTTCTGCTGCTAAAGGATAAAGTGATAAACAAAAAGGTTTTCTGTTTGATTCATAAAAAAACATTTTGGGAAATTTATTTTTGTCACTGATTTGGAATAGATAGGATTATTTTATGCTTTGCATATAAAATACATCTATCTACTGTATAAATGTAGTGGCAAGATGTGATTAGATACATGAGTGAGAAGCTGCAACTGAGCCAGTTATTTAACCATTAAATCTTAGCAATATTTTTCTGATAAAAGGAAAAGCACAACGTTTTATACATACAATTGAAAGAGGAGTTTCAAGGTAAGTGAAGCTGAACTTTCATTTTAAAGATTTGTCTTATGATTACCTAAATCTTATTGCTGAATGAGAAAATCTAGGAGAAAAATATAGCTTCTCTGGGTTTTTTTTCTTTTTCCTCTAGTGCAAATCTTATGCTGACTTATTAGAAGTCAACAATAACATGATATTTCACTCTCTTCAAGCACAGTTTGGCCACTTTTCATAATATTATTATGACACTAAAAATAAGTTTTCCCATGTCTCCTGTTGTTTCAATTTGGCTTAAAGGCAGCTTGGAGTAATCTAGAAAATATTTCTCAGAAGATCATGTCTTCTCTTACACGATCAACTAGACGAAGATAGTCCACCTACCATAACAATTCTAAAAAATAAGTTAATTGCAAGAAGAAGCTTCCATGATTATGTCCAGTGATCTGGAAAAGATGCATACAAGAACCCATTTTTGTCACCAATGAGGTTGCAACAAGTGGCATCAAAACCAGAATTTTAAACATTAACAAAAAATACATCAGCAAGTCATATAGATGAGTAAGCAAGATTTTCCCTTATAATGAGAATAGTAAGGAAAAAAATTGGCCATGTGGTATCAGGTTACAGAGAGTAACTATGTCAGAGGAAGCAGAATCTTGCAGTTTTAGTTCAGAGGTGAAAGGGAAAGATGGCTCTAATTAATATAAGGTGGTCAATTTCATGTTCTGTCTTACAGATGATTCTCATAAATCTTGTCACTTGAGGAAAAGTCGTATTGTTTCTTATACAGGTCATGATTATTATTTCCGCTGTCTTAAGATCTCCCGAAGATAAATTGCAAATATAAATCCTATTTTCTGCTTTCTAAGCCAGAGAAATAGATTCCAATTGACAGAAGTCATAAATTTAAGTGATAGAGATAAGCAAGTATATCTGGAATAACATCTCTTTCAATACTGTCTGTGACATCTCATTAACGTTGAGAACCACTTGCATATGCACATAAGTAATTATTTCCTTATTTTCCAGTTAGGACTGATTTTGTCTAGAATTGTAGATGCTTTTCTAAGCGAGTAATGGTTTTGATAAGTAATTTTATAATGAATTAAACTTTATGGTCCTTTGTCCTAGACACCTTAGGATTGATATTTTATGGAAAGAAATAATGTAGGCTTTTCTGTTAAATGTCTTTTCTTTGCATTCTTGACAAAAAGAGAAAAAAATACTGAAGTAATCCTAATATTCTTTGATGATTTTACATTAATTATGAAGTAACGGGGCTTTTGATTTTGGGTGAGTATGTTATTTCGTTCAAACTGTAGCTTTTTTGGTGAAATTTCTAGGAAGTTCAAGAAAAAACTTAGAAGGAAAAAACAATTGAAATATAAGAAAAAGTATTGAAGTTTTCTTAATTTTCAAAAATGTAAAAAATTTGATTTTTATTATTTGAAGTCGCTTAAGGCTATGAAAACCTTTTTTTGTGCTATCACTGTTGCTGTCCTGCAATGATTACATGCTCTAATTTTATTCTTGTAAAATATACCAACGTCTGCTGCTACTTAGTTATTATATATATTTCCTCTTCTGGATCAACATTTCTCCTTTGTTTGATGTAATATCCTACAGCTTTATAGAAACAAACCTTAGACTTAAAAATATGATAGTTAACATTCACAGAAAAAAAAGTTTTCAACAATTATGTCATAATAATTTAATTCAAAACTGGACAATTTAGATTTAAAATTATGACACAACATTTTGAAACTTCCAAACAAATCCTTTTCAAATCAGTGCAAATAATTCTGTTTTATCAAAATGTTGAACATTTCTTTTCCACTTCATTCAAAGCTTTTTGGTTTTTTTAATTGAATACACTAACATTGTCTGAATTGTCACTAACATTAAACGGAAATAGGAGCAGTTTAAAGGGCCAGACTTTTCTAAGACCTGATTTTAAATATTTTGCGAAAACTTCTTCTCTGCTGTATGGCTGTGAGGCTGTACTACACCTGCCTGAAAACAGAAGCAGGTTAAAGGTCAGGAATAGCAATTTTGCATTTGATATGAAAGCCCACAAAATCAGATTCTTATTGTGTTTCAAATAATATATCAGGCACTCACAACTGTTTCACTTTGCATGGTGATAGTTTTTCAAGTTGTGAGTCTTGTCATTCGTCATTATCAGCAAAATAAAACCATGCTTTTCATCTAAGATGAGGATTTTCATTTTTCTGGTCTCCTTATTCTCCGTAGATAGAACCCCTCAAACAAGTCCTGCTTGATAGTGGAATACTGACCTTGTCTCTGACCGAGTAGTATAATATTCAAAACAAAATGATGAAGCATTTTTATCTGTTTGACCTCAGACTGCTTATGCTGGTTGGTTAGCACTGCTGTCTTCATCTACAGGAACATGATTGTTATTGTTTCCTATGCTGTCCTGTTATATTCTTCATCTGCAAACTAGCTTGCATGTCCAATGGTTTTTCTGCACTGCCTGACCACAGTTTGTCTGTGGTTCTTGGGATGCCTGTTCCAGTGCAAAAGCAAACCTTATACCCTTTATAATTAATTTTCTCCTTTGATTTCCTCTCCTCCTTGTTCAGTAAATGAAACTGCTGCTGCAAAAGATATTGGTGAAAATTTAATATAGATTTGAATTCTGATACTGCTAGGCAGAGCTGTCATTTATTCAAAACTGGTGAGGGAGAGGTGCCTGCTTGTTTAATTTGGGCTGTTCTCTTCCAAACACTATATAGAAGATAATTTGAATGATGAGTTCAGTAGACATGGGAAGGAAGGTGCTGTAGATAACACTGTGGATGATACTTTGTCTTAGCAGCTGTCTCTGGAAAGGTACCTGGCAAATACCCAAGAACACACAGTGCTTAAGTTGTGATGAGTGTTGAATCAACCCTTTTTCATCCCTCCTTACACCTCCCACACAGCATTTGCTAGCCTCAACTTACTCTTAACTCATGGGTTAGTGGTTTATGTCACTCTGGCATCTCTTGGCACCTTTGTGCATATCCATTGTGTATCTAAGCTGTTTCTTTCATCTATCTGTCTCTTAAATACCTCCGGAGAGGGTGATTCCACCACCTCCCTGGGCAGCCTCTGACAGTGCCCAATGACCCTTGCTGTGAAAATTTTTATCCTGATATCCATTCTGAACCTTCCCTGATGCATCTTGAGGCCATTCCCCCTTGTCCTGTCCCCTGTCACTTGGGGGAAGAGGCCAGCTGCCTCCTCTCCACAACCTCCTTTCAGGTTGTTGAAAAGAGCGATAAGGTCTCCCCTCAGCCTCCTCCAAGCTAAATAACCCCATCTCTCTCAGCTGCTCCTCATAAGACTTGTTCTCCAGCCCCCTCACCAGCTTCGCTGCTCTTCTCTGGACACATTCCAGAGCCTCAACATCCTTCTTGTGGGGAGGGGCCCAGAACTGAACACAGAATCCGAGGTGCAGCCTCACCAATGCCAAGTACAGGGCCAGAATCACCTCCCTGGACCTGAATAACATCTCTGGACCTGCTGGTCATACCGTTTCTGATACAAGCCAAGATGTCATTGGCCTTCTTGGCCACCTGGGCATACTGCTGGTTCATGTTCAGTCACTGTCAATCAACACCCCCAGGTCCTTCTCCTCCAGGCAGCTTTCTAGCCACTCTTCCCCTAGTCTGTAGCGCTGCAAGAGGTTGTTGAACCCTGGGTGCAGAACACGGCATTTGGCCTTGATAGACCTCATCCCATTGGCCTCAGCCTGTGGACCCAACCTGTTCACATGCCTTTGCAGAGCCTCCCTACCCTCAAGCAAATGGACACTTCCTCCCAGCTTAGAGTCATCTGCAAACTCCCTCAGGGCTCCTCGGTCTGCCAGGCCTCGTGTGGGAGCTGCCAGGTGCCAGGACCAGGAGATGCCCTGGGTTCTCCTGAGCTTTCCTTGGCTCTGGCAAGAACCTCACTGCACAAATTGTCACCCCACTGCCACAAACTGTCACCTCACTGCCACAAGCTCTCACCCCACGGTAGGACTTGCAGTCTTGCTGCTGGATGTCCCGAAAGAGCCCTGTGTGCATTCCAACAGTTGTGGCAGTTGGTCTGTGACTGTCAGTGAGAGTTGGTATAAAATGGCAACAATGATATTGTGTGGGGTCCAGTCCAAGTCCCAGAAAGATAAAATCAAGGCTTCTGGTGCCATGGGGACTGTCAGGTGTCCCAGCTGCTCCTCAGAGCCTGGTTTCAGTCCTGTTGCTGCAGGCATAACGACCTCGTTTGACAATGAAGAGGCCTCAAGGCTGCTGGCCCTCCTCTTTGGGGCTCAAGGGGAATGTTGTCTGTCAGCCTGGGTGTACAGAGCCCTGCCACAGGCCCCTCTGGCTCCTCCTGCAGCTCTTCTTGTGTTGGCAGGAATGGGGGCAGAAGAGTGGGCTGCTGGGTCCCCACACAAAAAGCAGCTGACAAGGTGCTGGGGACTAGTTTTGCCCCAGATGTGTCAGAGCCACTGGAGGGGACTGGATTGAGGGCAGGAGAACCTGCTCAGGAGGCAGTGGGGCCAGGGGAATTGGTGAGACTGTATTTCTGCTGCTGGGCAGCATGGCTATCGCCCATGCAAACCCAGCCTGGAGCTTCCCCAGTGGTGTGGATCCACTGGTGCACAAAGCGTGTGCATGCCCTGGGCGCCCTGAAGCAGCTAGGTCAGGATTTTCTGCTCTAGGCCAAAGTCTTGCAGGCTGGACAGGGTGATTCTCTGTGCTTCTGGTGCTTCCATGTGTCCACCCTTCAAGAACAGCCCCAACTCCAGTTGCAGCCAGGGCAGCAAGGGTGGGAGCAGAGCTGGGGTCTGCTAGAAAATGAAGGACCAAGTGTGGGAATGGAGGCTGCTCACAGGAGGCCTGGGCACCAGCCTCACAGCTGATGTCTGGGGTGCTGTGGGGTGAAGGAGATTGTGGGTGGCTGCGTGTCCCTGAGGTCCCCCTGTCAGGAGGACAACAATGGATGGCATCACAGATGGAATGGTGATGTGTTCCTCAAAGCTGTTGTCTGCCCACACCAAGTGCAAGATGGAAGCCATCTTCATTTTGCAGAGGGTGCATTTGGGCTTGCTGAGAGCCCACTGCAGGACGCAGGTGTAAGAGAACTTGTGGAGGTACAGCATCACACATGCATCACCATCCCTGCTATTCAGACAGATTGGACAGCGGTCAACTGCCTCTGTGGCCATGGTCTCCAGTCACTGCAGTGTCTGGGCAAAGCTGGGGGTGCTGACCTTTTGCCTGTGTTGCAGCAGCCAGTGTCACGCAATAAAAGGAAAAGAAGCCTTAGTCACTGGCTGGGCTGCGAAGGGATGGAAGAAATGTCCAGGTCCCTCAAGGAGGAAACCCTCCATGCTCCCCAAGGCCAGGCTTTCCTGCACAGCTCACTTCAGAGCTGCAAGCACGTCTCTCAAATGCCCCAGCTGCCTATATCTGGTAGGACTGGGAAAGATCCTGCAGTGGGTCTGGGGCTGGACACCATCACCAAGCCTAACACTCCAGCTCTCAAGCTGCAGTGAGGGCATGATCCAGATGAGTGGAACTCGGTACTTGTATCTAAGAAGCAAGGGGTGCCTAGTCACAAACTATTGATAGCTGACAACCGAACCCATTACTAGGGGCTGTCCCTTCCCTCACCATGGGCCATCCTCACCCCTGGTGCTGGTGCCTGGAGCTCCTGGGCCCCTGTGTATGTATCTGGGGTTACTGAAATGCCACTGCCTCCTTCATCACTAGGAGGTTGCGGGACAGTGTCCCACTGGCCCTGCTCAAATCCCAGCATGCTAGCCAGCCCTCTGGACAACTCTGCTTACTCACATGGGGGGGTCACAAGATGCATGTGGTTTGGTCTCAGGGATTTTCTCCTATCTTCTCTCCTGACAAGGGTAGGAGACCTGGGCAGGTGTGATCCCCTCTATTCAGCACCCATCAAGCCTCATCCAGGCCTTCTATATAAATATGTATATATGTATATATATGTATGCTTTTGGGGGTTCCAGGTAGGAGAGCCGTGTTGACAAACCAGATGGACTCACTGGAGCTGAAGAAGGATCTGGAGCACAAGTCTTAGGGTAGTCGCTGAGGGAACTGGGTATGTTTAATCTGGACAAGAGGAGGCTCAGGGGAGACCTCATTGCTTCCTGCAGCTCCTTGAGAGGAGGTGTGTAGTGGGGCAGGTGTTGGTCTCTTCTGCCATGGGACTAGCAATAGGATAGGAGGAAATAGCCTCAAGTTATGCCAGAGACTGTTTAGATTGGATAGTAGGAAGAATTTCTTTACTGGCAGAGTGGTGAAGCGTTGGAGCAGGCTGCCCAGAGAAATGGTGGAGTCACAGTCCCTGAAGGCATAAAAATACTAGTAGCCGTGATGCTTTGGGACATGATTTTAATATTCGTGGTGGTGGTGTTGGGCTGATGGTTGGGCTTGATCTTATCCAATCCTAATGATTCTGTGACTCTCAGCACAAGTGAAGGCAAATTTATTTTTTGCCAGGGGTCCATCTACAGAGAAGTACTGTAAGGGGTTGCCTCAATGTGCAGTTTTGCACTTTAAGGGTTTACTTCTTCTCTTTGGATTAACACAAAATACTAATACCACCTGAAATTGAAGGCACTTAGATTTTTAATAAATCAATCAGTCCACCTTAAAATTGTTTTAGCATTAATGAAAGTTACGTGTAGGACATAACTTATGTAAGGGTCTATGCAACACAGCATTCTTCTGTGTTTATTTGAAATGTCATATGCTCGAGGTGAGTTTTACTTTATCTTACAAAAAGTCCAATTAAAATGAGAGTGATTTCTTTGCAGAAACTGTTCTTTTCCACGTGCAGCAAGAATGGGAGAATCTGTTTTGTTTTGTTTTGTAGCAATAACTAGCCCTGGCCTGTCAATACCTCAGGCACACACCTGCACCTATGTGAACTGTGCAGTTTTCTTACTTGCCTGTAAGAAAAACTGGAGTAAAGCTTATTACTAACCATTTATGTGTACATAGTCCTGCTTTTCCTGTGTAAGTACTGAGGACCAAATTTTTGTAAAACCATGTTCTTCTGCTGTCAGCAGCATTGATGCTGCAGGAATAGTAGTTATTTTTTCCCTATTCTCTCGTGCAGTTTGGGAGGCCAAAGATGTAGGAATGTTTTCATCATTTTTGCAGCTAACATATTTTCCATTATAAAATAGGAGAATAAAATAATTCCCACCTAGTTTCAAATGCTTATCTTGTAAAGCTACTGAAGGAGAAATGGCAATGTAAAATGCTGATGAAGTACATCTTACACGATATCTCATGCTTTGTCCTATAGACTGAAGAGGCATATCTACTTCTTTTCCTCCCTACTGCATAGGTTCTGGACTGAAAGAATTTCTTTTCATACTCTACAAAGCTTTGGAGGTCTTTTAGTTAACGTTGAATTTTCCAATAAACTCATCCTGTTCTATCTGAACAGTCTGCAGATATTCTGCCTGAGTTTATCCCCATTTTGGATATCTTACACATTTTTAGCTGTTCCTTACAGACACTATGTCCTTGTTCCTGTGACAGGAAGATATTTGTTCTGATTTTGCTAATTCTGTAAAGTTTTTACCTGCTTTCTATTTATGCTTTTCCTTCTGTACTTTTTTTTTACAAGTACTTTTTCTTCATCTTCTTTTGAGAACTTTCCTACACAGGTGGACACATAAGATCTTTGATAATTAATGTTAGATCATTGTTCATTTTCTGCACTACTATTCAACTCTTGTGAGAAAAGCCAGGGAGACTATAAAGTTGTTCATCTTGTAAATTTTGCAGCTTGTATGGTGACTGATTTATCCCTTTGTCATTAAATAATCCCTGATGATGTAATACAAAATTTGATGTAAAATAACGTAACGAGGTATAAGGAGGAGGAGTTTATTTTTCATTAACCTAGGCAGAAAACCATCAGAGCTAACAGACTAAGCTGTTTGGGATAATAGACTTAGAAACTTGCCCTGTAGGTGAACTGTTTGTGTAGGCTTAATCTAATGCTGCAAAAGTCAATGAAGTGGACAAGCTTCACGTGATACACTGGATGGAATGGATGAATAGGTCTGAGTTTCCTATGTTGTCTCATATATCTGTGTAGAAATAACTTGGATAAAACAGAAAGATGGGTGAATGGTGTTACCTTTGAATCATGTATAGAACAATTTTACAATGTGTTAATGTGTTCTAAGTATAATATTGCAGTATACGTATGACTCTCAATACAAAAGTAGACAATGGAAAAGTACTACTGAACTACCTAGCTACCCTTTTGTTGTACTGTAGTTTGATGTAATTCTATCTCTATTACACTGCATGCGCTAGATTCTGACTCAGTAAACCGAGGAATAATTACCATTTCCATGAAGCACAGTAAGTGAGTCTCCATGTATACCTCATTTTTTACACCCGTAACAGATCAGTTCATCAGGCTTTGCTGGATCTTAATTTCAAACAAAAGAAATTTTAAATATGGGATTTTTGTAAGGAAAACAAAGCCAACAACAGTTCAAGATGCAGCTGTGAATTCTGGGCAGTGGATTAATGGAAACCTGAACAAGGGCTGAGTCCCTGAAGGAACTGAACTTGGCAGTTGCTGCGGACTATGTGATAAAGTAACAGCGCTATGAGGCAGAATAGATTAAGATTTAATATTCTCTCTCTTGTAAATGGCTCTATCTTTGGGAACATAGGATATGTGATAAATGAAGGACTTCAAAGGGTATTATAACTGGATTTCTGACACATTTCAGCATGCTGTTTGCAAAGCAAACTCCAAATGAAGCGCCTGGGTACCCTTTCAGTAGAGTGGAGGCCTGCAGATAGACAGGTTAAGGGTTATATTGCTCTGGAGAGACCTTGACTAAATGTTTTTCTCTCTTCTAATTCTAACTTTACAAAATAAAGGTGTATTTCATTTAAAAATATTTTCTGTACCTTTTCTGCATTGAGTTATAAGGAAAGGAATTAAAGTTTATTACTGAGAAAATGCTTTTGAACATTAGGTGAGAGGGAAATTGTTACAACTCTTTGAACTGTGTCTTCTGTGTTATAGGTCTATTAGTAATCATCTCTGCTGTACGAAAACTTTTGATATCTCATGAAGGCAGGTATGTATAAATCCTCTCTAAACCTGTCTTTTACAACAAGGAGGCAAGAAATCATGTCCAGGGTTCCCCTGCATCAGCATCTTGTATTATACCAGCAATAGTACAAAAAGTGTGTGCATTAAAGATGTTATTTTCTGGCAAAGAAACTGTCACCTCAGTATAAACCGTGCTGGATTCCACTTTGTTTAGCCTCCCAGAAAATCATCTCTAACTAAATCATATGTTGCAGTGTTGGATAAGAACCAAATAATGCTCACAGCACTACACAAGATTTGTGTGTAACCTTGAATGTATAAGGGTAGCATATCCACTGCCATATTCATAAATTGTTGAGCCTGTGCCTTTCTCTGAGCTAGCTTATGTAGTTGCTCCCCTTGAGTGGTGCTCATAGCCATGTTTCTTCTCCCCAGTTCTTTGGAGTGGCTCCTGTGGAGGTTTTGTCTTCTGCAGAAATGCCTGTAGAGGAGTAGATTCTATATGGATATTGGTTGTTAAATGCAGATAAATCTAATAAGATAGCACAAAATACATAACAGTTCAGGAACTGCGTATTGTTTGCATAGGCACATTACACAGTGTGCTGTGAGCAGCAGAGGTATTCAGCTGTCAGCTTGTCTAAGGAATAGAAAATGTCCATGCGGTATGACTGAGTTTTCTATGGAAGTAATCTTTTAATCTTATGTTTTTCTAATTTATTTTAGATGTCTTGTACCCATGCTGGTTATGAGAAAAGCATATAAGTTTATAAGGTTATGAGAAAAACAGGGTTGCTGGGAGAGGGAGTATACTTCGTAGATTGATGGTGTTGCTGGAAAAATTGACTAAACTGGGCTTTCATGATTCAGATCTGAAACAAGCAGCAAATTTCAAATGGCTCTGATAAATGGCTAGGCAAATGTGGGGGATATTTTAGTAAAACATCATGATAGTGTAAATATTTATCTTTGAAAAATCCACTCACCCTATTAGTTTTTTCAGATAAAGACATTATTGTCTCAGATCTTGTGCAAGCCCATGTTTGGTTTCAGCAAACATTTTTTCAGGTAATTAAACTTTACAGAACTGCATCCCATCATAAAAGTCAGCTGAAAAGTGAGGGAATTAAAAATATTTAGAAATGAAATTGGATGTGAGAAAAATGACTATGACAGACTTCAGATTCCAGTATAGAGGAGTGATGTTATGTGTTTAACAAAATCACCTGCTGTTATACTATATGTTAAGAGGCAGACTGGCATTTTCAGGCCTGATGCAGTAAAAGCATTTTGAAGAGAGTTTAAAGGAAGACAGGATAGAATGTGGCAGATGGATTTTCTAAAACAGGGAATTGCTTGGAGGAAAGTGTGGAAAGGTATATGAGAGAAGGAAATGCAAACTGGTTGGCTAGGTTTATAGAATAGCCTTCTATGATAATGTGATGGCAGATGGCAGGTACAGAATTATCATCCAAGAAACCAAATAAAAGCTCAATATTATCTTTAGTTTAGCTTATATAAAATCTTATATTTATGATATAAAAACCAGCCAGTTAGGAAAGATACTTGATAAGCTCCTGGAGCATTGAAAGGATTGTTTTCACATGAAAGTAATCAAATTAATAGGGTGATTTCTTTTCTAAGAATGCACTTTTTGTATCAACAATCTGAATTTAATCTTTCAAGGACAATATAATTACAACAGTGTAGTACAACATTTCTTTTTTAAGCCCAGGAAGGTGTGGAATTGTGTTTCTAAGTTAGGAATTAGGCTTTGCAACTGGTGGCTGTTAACCAGCCATGCAGTGATGGTACATAAATATTTGAGAAGTAATTCTGTTTTTGAAAGAAGAAAATTTTTGCCCTGGTTAATCCAGAATATAATTGTTTTAAAATACTTATTTGTCAGCTGAATACTCAAGGTTTTAAATTTATTGTATCAGAGTGCTTTAATTCTCTTAGGCTCTCTTTAACAAACAAGGCAAGCAATCAAGAATAGAAACAAGAATAGAGTCCTTTGTAATGACTAGTGAGAGGGCATTTGTGTATACAATACACTAGTTATGAAATTAGATTCTTAATTCAGCAAACATTAAACACTGCTGTGATTTTGCAGTATTATAGAACCCTGTGCCTTGCATTACAAAATAAGTATTACATTACAAATGTGCTCTGATACAAGGAAAGTGAATTACTGAAATATGCAAAAGTGAAGTAAAATACAATATCTACAGACTTTTTTCTTGAAATACTGTAAGGACAATAGTGTTACCCTAAGTACAAACACCAAAGATAAACTATAATATCACACTTATTCTTCACTTTTTGAGAGAACATTTGGTACCATTTTATGGCAACTGGAGAAGTGGTGTTGTGATACTGATGGTTTGACCCAATTTCAAATGAGTACAGCAGTATTGCTTACATTGCTCTGAGAATAATCCTCTAAACCATAGACTTAGATTATGTCAGGCAGCAGGTAAAGCAAGGGAAGAGTACACCTCACTACTGTGTATTCAGATAACAAGAGGATGCAAATCCGCTGGTGATCCTGTGCCTTGGCAAGCAGACATGCTGTCTATGGTGGATTGGACGTAGCCCTTGGCACCTGAACAGAAAAACCATGCTTTCACCACAGCTGCTGAGGTTTGACAGTACTAATGCCCACTGGCTGAAGTGCCTTCCCTTGCAATAACAACACGCTTTATGATGAAGCTCTGAGCACTGTAAGCATTGAGATGAGATGAGATGAGATGAGATGAGATGAGATGAGATGAGATGAGATGAGATGAGATGAGATGAGATGAGATGAGATGAGATGAGGATAAAAAATGTCATATGTCATATTATTTGAAACTGTTACTTTATGATCCACTAGTGGGTTCTGTCACTGCCATATGCAACTCTAAAGAAACAAAGTGGTCTTTTTCAGTACTCATAATGCAATTAATCTACTGGATACCATAGACCTCTGTATGCAGCAGGAAGTGTAGGTGAGTAATAGTTTCCAGGTTATGTATATTAATAGGAAACAGGAATGGAGATCAGTTGCTTTAGGAGCTCTAATTTTTCTAACTTCTTAAGGATTTTTAGCATAGGAGGTTGAAAAGCTGTGGATTTCTGGTGGTATTGATGATTATATGAATAGAAATCTGTTTGGTCCCTTGCAATGATATAGGCCTTTAGGATACTCATGCCAATATTTCTGACTGCTGTGAGACATTCACTGCTCTAGCGTGCAGCTAGGTATAAAGAGTCCTCATCAGGTGCAGTCACACAGGAAAGGGATGGCCATTCTCCAGGAGCTGAGGTGTAAATGAGTTTTACTTGTTCCAGGAATAAATAGGGGGAATTTGGAGAGAATTATTAGAGATGCACAACACATGCAAATGCAATTAAGTAGAGAGTGGTTTTAGTTATTGCAATCATATTTATATGTTGCTTCATAGTTTTAATTTTTGTTTCGTAGAGTGAATTTTTGTGTGGCGAGAGTCAAAATTATGAACTTACCACTGAGTAGTGCTATAGATAATATTATGCCCTGTATAGTAAATATTATTTCAAACCCATATTGTATTATTATTATGTTTTTGTAAAAGGAGTGCTTGGGGAGAAGAACTACTAAAATGAATGCTATTTTATGCAGTTTTGGTTGTCTAGGGATGACATATTTATATGGGTTGAAATGATGTACTAAAGAGATGCAAACATGTCTTGCTTTTACTGCTTCTGGAATGTTTCTGTCTTGATACCCTGCTGTAATAAAAAACATAAGTCTTCAACGTTTTCCATACAGAAAGCACCAATATAGAGTCCAAGAATAAGTGAATTTCCTTCCTATAGATGAAACTATTTCTCTGGCACTGTAGAAGCAAAAAGCTTCATGACCTAAGCTAATCATCAGACAGAGTCAGGAAGACATTTTTTTTCTTTTATGGTACAATGTCCTCCTCTTGAGAGGGTTGTAGAGGTGTTCTAACTTCCACTGAAGTACCTGACATAAGCTACTCTAGGAGAAAAAGCTATCAGAGGGAGTCTTAGGTAACATCTCCTATAAGAAAGCCTATAATATGAAATGCTGAAGAAGTCTTTCTTATCAATGAAAATGCGATTTCAGCTTTAAGGAATAAGCTTTTGAAAGACTTGAGAAGAGTCTTGTAATTTTATAGGATTTATTCAGAGAAAATATTTTATTGCAGCACTGACAACCAATTCTGATGGGAAATTAAAATCTTATGTTTTCATAAGAGTATGAAATACTCAGAGTATGAAATTTTATTTAGTTTCTATAAGAAAAGGACTAGGTTTTAACCGTTTTTACACTGCCCATTGTAGAACATGTTAGCCTTGTGCTTTTGCTCTTCAAATTTGTGCTAAGCTGACTACTTCAACTGTGGAAATATTTAACAAAGAATTGATGTATTTAAGTTGCATTTCACAGTTGATATTATTTAATGATTTATCAATACTCTTCTAACTTTTCTAAGTTATGTTATGTCCCTCCTTTAGGCACTTGACTAATTTTGTTGCATAGTTACATAATGGTGAGTAGTGTATTTCCAATCTTAGGCATACATTCTTTTCAGTCTTAAAAAAGTCTTTACTTTGTATGCAGACATGACATCAATTAGTATGTACTTTGTCAGAGGCAAAGTTTCCTAATAACCCTTACTAGTAGGAAAGCCTATAGCTGTCAAGCTCTTTGTAGATGTTAGGTTCTTTGTTGTACCTCATTAGTGAAATTGCACATTATTCAAACCTAGATACCTGTTTATGGAACAGAAAGAAATACAGGTTCTATGTTTTATATTGAAGTAGCTGAAGACAAAGTCTAATCTTCAGGAGGCAATACAATGTAAAAATTAAAATAAGTAACTTTATTCCACTTTTCTTTCTAACTTTGACTTATTTGGTCTGTCTTAATACCGAAGTGACTGCTGAAGGCAATGTCATACGAATCTAATTTACTATGTGCTTTGTTATGTGCTTTGCTGTTTGTGTGGAAGTATTTTTCAGGTTTATTAAGTATACATTAGATGTCCATATAAAAGCATTTCTTGCATGTTTCGGGTAAATGAGTAATTATTTTGCTAAGGTCTTTCTTATAACCAAGTATCTTCACCTGCTGCACAGGAAGGTTAGTGTGTGTCCTGCCACCTGTTGGGATGCCATGTGGCAAAGTGTTAATGGCAGTCTACGTCCCCAGTAAGTGCATATGGCATGCTTCTAGTGTACTGCACTACAAAAAGTATATGGGACTTTGTGCTGAAGAACTCTTTGAGTTTCTCAATGATCGTTATACCCAGCAGTAGAGGGATTCTCAAGTAACTTCAATGTCGAGAGTTACTGAGGCATGACCATTTCTACAGAGTAATAGTATGGATTATTTTCATAAATGTCTTCCTCAGAAAGTTGTACTGTTTTCATAGTAGGCTGTAAGTCTTTGGTGGGAGTGGTGGTGGCTGCTGTTACTGTCAGCTCCACCAATGCCTTGCCACATGCCCTCACAAGAGCTGTGGCTTCCTGGCAGGTCTCTGCTGGTCTCTTTGCTCTTCCCTGGCTCAGGAAACTGTGCTGTATGCTCTGGTGCACTTGCTCTGTTGTGGCATGCACCTACACCAGAGCTGATTGCCTTTGCAAGATATATTATTATATATGTTACGTACATGATTGATTGATTGATTGATTTAACTCCCTTGGTGGAAAGCAAGATGGGGAAATTGTACTCTGTTTGAAGGATCACCTATTTTAAGCTTCTATTGTAGACTTGATTTCAGCTGAAGAGCGCTGTTGCCACTTTTATAGCCTTGAAGTCTTTGTGTCATGCTCTTATGCTGCAATTTAATAATGCACAAAATTTCTGGTTTGAGATTAGCAAGGACCATGTTCTTTCTAGTTACTAGAAGGTGTACTGCTCTAATGTATATCTCTGCTGATCCACATGATTTATAAAAAGAAAAATCAAACTTTATTGCTTGTTTAAGAATCCCTAAGCCTTTGCCTCCTCTGTCATTATTCTTGACTCTTCCAGTGTTACCTGTTTGTTTCCTTGCTGGTGATTTTTTTTTAAATAATATTATTCCTTGGATTAAAATTAAAACTAATATTTTTTTTTTTTTTTCTTGCTAAGATTTTAGTAAATCAGGCAGGCTGTTATATCTAGCTTTTATGCCTGATCAAATTTCTTTGGTTTGAAAGAATCTAGATTGTCATGCGTGACTGTTTCCCATTCTCTCTTTAACAATAATGATCTATTTGTCATTCTCAGTGAGCTTTGAGTTAATAGTCTTCATAGTTGCTTTAGACTTACAGCCAAGAAACATGCATGTATCTAAAGAGCAAGAAATACAATGTGTAAGAAGCGGCATGGTGTTAAAGGACTCCTCCAGCCCTGACCTTCTTTCACATCAGTTGCAATCCCAAATTAATCCATGGGGAAAGATGACACAAAGATAGGGCCGAAGCGAAGACACAGTGGGTTTGAATACTAGCTGCTATCTTAAATGCAACTTGTTATGTTGAACCCAGTGCGTGAAGTAAGATTGGCCTTGTAGTCTGTATGCTCAGTTCTGAGTGTTGCAATAGCAGCAGACTGAAGAAATTTGCCACAAAGACCCACAGATCGTGGCACTTCTCCTTTAGAGAAGATAATGGACAACAGGAATAATTTTGCTAAAGCATTCGATATAGTTTCCAGGAGAATGACATAATTGACCATGTGCCAGATTACACAGAGATTGTAGGGGCGTTTTTGTGCTGCTGCACTAGTCAGCATATCTTTCTGAGTCTTGCATCTTCAACAGCATTGTGTTTGTCTGCTTCTTTCTGGTTGCCAGAGAGAAAAAGTCGATATAATAATTATTAGTATTATAAATAACAAAAATGTGTTTTGTACCTATTGTATATTCAGTTCTGCCACATTGCTTCTGAAGAAGCATAATTGCCTCTGAATAAGGCCTCATGAAGTTTTTTGTTCACTTACATTCAGGATTCAGCCATACAATAAATTACTGTATGTGCCTATATGATTTACAGTGTTTATCCACTCAAGTAAAATGATTGTACTTTATTACTGCCTCATACTGAGCTGTTATTCTCTGTGTTGCTGCGTACTTCCTCAATCTTCGGATTTCTTTGCTTCAGGATGAGGCAAAAAAGGAAAATAATTGTTCTTCAATCAATAACTTTCATTTGTGAATCAGCCCTCAGCTGTTATGTGTTAATACTTCTCTGTTGATAGTTTCTTCCATGCTTAGTCAAGCTATCTGACTCTGAAAATGTTGCAACATTGCCTTTGATCTGATTGATGATGTACTAGTCAATATTCATCAGTACTTGTTTTTGTCACCACACCTAAATCTCTGCTGTGACAAAGAGGTGGAATGTTTAATACTTATTCCTTAGTTTTAGCACATTTTTGGAAAGAAAACCTTCACTCTGCTACACTCCGTGAAAGGGATGATCCTCCATTATTTTCATGCCAGTTGATCTCGACTTCTAATTTGCTGCTCACCAGTGATAATGAAACTTTCTCTCCAGGAGGAAACTGTCCTGGTTTTTGTTAATTGTTTGAATCAGTTATTTATAAATCCACTTTCTATTTAAATAAAAAGGGCCTGTTTCTAAAACACCATCCATTAGCTCCATCTGTATGTATATGTCTAGGACATGAAAATAGAAATAGAGTAGTAATAAAAATAGCAGAGGAATAGTGGATAGAATTGACATCAAAACTTTAATTTTCAAAAGAAAGACTTTCAGTTTCTCTATATCTAGGATAGGCTTCAATCCTCCTTTAGATTTTGTAAAGTGTGCATACATAATTGAAAATGTCACTTTATACTCTCCTTTATTCAGGAGAATAAAGTTAAAGCAAATTCACATATGTTAAAGCAAATTCACATCTGCCTACATGAGGGTCCCAGAAAGCACATTGAACATTAAACTCCTACTACGGCATTAACATATCTGCTCTGAATCTTGCCAGGGAGACT
This sequence comes from Cuculus canorus, assembly GCF_017976375.1. Classification (NCBI taxonomy): domain Eukaryota; kingdom Metazoa; phylum Chordata; class Aves; order Cuculiformes; family Cuculidae; genus Cuculus; species Cuculus canorus. The sequence goes on from NC_071441.1 coordinate 11,218,169, forward strand.
TGAATTTGTAATTCATACTGCGAAATTTCATACTATTCCAAGTTCAGCTAGTACACTTTCTGTAGTAAATGCCTTTTGCATGTGTCTGTTAGACAGATCACCAGCAGTGATCTCTCCAAGGGCTAATCTTTGAAGAAATCCAGAGATGGCATGGCAAGGCCAGCGCTCCCTTTTGTGTAAGATTAACTAACATTTAGACAGTTCCCACATTAAGTTTTTGATACTTCTGATCTTCTTCAGTTGACTAGTTTCTCTTTATTGCCTTGTACAAAATACCATACTTAAGTCCCTGGATAAGTAAATAGAAAATTATAGAATTCCAAAACTGTTAACATAAATAAAACTGAGAAAAATACTTCAGTGGATCATATAGGTACACAAATATTACACCTAATTATTACACATTTGCCTTGAATTCTTATTTTGCTATGCAAAATTACTGGTCAATAATATATTTTGCTTCTTTTTTTTAGTACTTAAACATTCTTCTCACTCAAATGATAAAATACATACCTAATCATGAATATAAAGAATCAAAGAGTCATAGAATGGTTTGAGTTGGAAGGGACTTTAAAGGTTATCCAATTCCAACCCCCCTGCCATAGGCAGGGACACCTCTCCTTAGATCAGGCTGCCGAGGGCCCCATCCAGCCTTAACAGGGAGGGGCCATTGGCAGCTTCCCTGGGCAACCTGTTCCAGTGCCTCACCGCCCTCACAGTAAACAATTCCTTCTACTATCTAGTCTCGATCTACCCTCTTTCAGCCTAAAACTATTATCTCTTGTCCTACCATACTCCCTGATAGAGTCCCTCCCCATCTTTCCTGTAGGCCTACTTAAGTACTGGGAGAGTGTTATAAGGTACCTCAGGACTGTTCACTTCTTTAGGCTGTCCTCATATGGGAGGTTCTTCAACTCTCCGATCACATTTGTGGCCTTACTATGGACTAATTTTAACAGATTTATGCCCTTGTCATGCCAAGGACTGCAGAACTAAATGCAGTACTCCAGATGAGGTCTCATGAGAGCTGAGTAGAGGGGAAGAATCACCTCCCCCGACCTGCTGCTCATGCTTTTGGTGCAGCCTGGGATGTGGTCTGGATAGTTTAGGGAACAATTTATTTGTCAGTATTTGTCCAGAATCCGAATAAAATTGCAAAGCTTGCCACTGGCTCAGGTTGATGCTCAATTCTAGTTTCTTGTACTGTAGTGAAGTTTCAAAGATATTGTTCCTTTTAAAGCATGTCTGAAATCTCATGAATGGGTATATGGTCCAATAATAAATGCATTTTATTTCAGGCAGCAAAAAGAGGGTGTCCAGTAAAGACATTATGTTGGGTTTTATAAAGCTTATGTTCTAAATCCATGCTTTTCTTCAGTAGGAACAGGATGAGAGTAAAACCTTCCCAACATTACAGATCAATGCTTTTCTCTTGCACACAAAGTAATTTCCATCTAAATTGTTCTACGTATGATATATGGGTATTTGAGTTTATGTAAAATCTATTAAGTGTAAGTATTTGTAAGAGACTAAGTTTGCAGCAAACCTGCTTTGTTACAGGGTTTTCCCCCTTAACTTTGCTCTGCTAGCAACATTGGCTATCTAAGTCAGTAAAGAATTAAAATTACTTAATCTACTGTAATTAATTCTCAGCTAATCAAGGCTCACCACTATATTTATTTTATTTTCCCTCTATTGCCTAGACATTTGCTGGAGCAATGTATAAATGAACTAGTCCATAGAACGCTCAAGCCAATACTGAAGTTGATAACAGCTTTCCTTGTTAAAAAGAACAGGACAGGAAGGTGGTCTGACCATTGGGAAAGTGTCTTTTGGTGGAAATGTCTCAGCAGACTTGTTTACTCTTTATTGTCCCCCATTTCTTTCTCAGTTGTGGCTTTCAGCTGGAAGATTTCTTCCTAACCTCACTTCTTTAATAAAAAGTGCAAATCCCCTCTAGAGCCCCTGGTTCTAACTCTAGTATAAGTGAGGGATCCCAGTTTTATGGTGTTCATCCCTGTATATCTGTTTGCAAAACCAGAACCTGAAAGGATTTTCTGATGATATGGTTATATTGCAAGACATTTCCCTGGATAGAAGCAGTGTTTAAAAAGCATTCCACATTTTCTACATCCGTTTCTTTGCTGATACAATCTTATGGATGCTGTTTTGTTGAACTTGGTTCCCCATTGTTTTGAATCAGGTAATTATTTCATACTTTGTTAATTCCAAGCTTTTTTCATATAGTTACTAGGGGTCATTGTGGACGGTCTTGGGTGTTTAATACTGACAGCTAAACAGGCAGATCTGTTTGAGTCCAGTGGGATTAGGAAACCAAAAGCCTGCCCTGACAATTTTACTTTCAGCTGTTCAGAGTGGTGGGGTTCATGACACTGTTGTACAACCATGAGCTTTCAGTGGGGGAAAAAAACTTTCTCTCTGATGTCTCATTATGAGAGGGAAATAATTTAAAGTAAGAAAACAAATAATCTTTATGTCTGGTTATTTTCTCTATCTTTTTTTTCAACAGGAAAAAAAGGGATTTATCAGTACATATTTGCGCATAGAATGTACCTCATTCACTCTTGTTTCAAAGAACCCACAACAGAGAGGTCATGGTGGTTTGCTGGGAATGAAGCATGAAGCAGAAATAGTGCAACTTTTTTTCATATCAGTATTCATGCTGCAGGCATGAGCATGGTAAAAGGTTACCTGTTATTGAACAGGTGATGAATAAATGCATAAGTCACTCAATGTGTTTATGTCAGAGAAAAATTCCACTCGTATTTACACTTAAAAATACTTGCATGCATAGAGGAACATGTAAGATAAATAGATGTAATATTTATGCAAATACACTTCAAATGGTGCTGGTGATATGTGATAAATACACTTAATATGAAAAAGATTTTTCTTTTGTAGCCACTCCATGGCCAAAAAAGCCTTTCACATTTTTTTATCTTTCTTCTAGAGTTGAAGAATAATGACTATGTTAAACCTGAACACCATTAATAAGCTAAGAGCATGACTTATTATATTTGTTTGCCAAAAAACACCTTTTGGGGAAGATTTGGTACTGTAGCCCAATTCCCACATCTTTTTTCTAGTGCTTCATGTCTTCCTGAGTTCATGCCTGTGGCTTCTAGGGGCAGCAGTATTCATTTCTTCTAGGGGTTCAGACTCTTGTTTTCATTACTATTTTTTTTTTTTTTTTGCTATACTCTCCAGAGGCCAGAAGGTAAGGATTAAGAATAATATAAACTGAAAAATCAGTTGTGGGTTAAAGAGAAAGGGGAGATTATAAGTTAGAATAGGTGAGAGGAGATAGAAGAGGTGAAAGACCTGCAAAAGAGCAAGACAGAGGGCAAATCACAAGGTGGACAGTGAGCAGGAGGTGACCAAGAGGTGGATTTTTGGACTGCTCTTATCTCCTCAGAATAAGGAGTAGGGATCACTGATTTGTATGTTGGCAGTGGAAAGGAGGGAGAAATAAAATATCACTTATGGGATTCAGATATTTACACAGTGATAGAAAGTTAGTGGCACATATTACCTGCATGGTCCTTGCTTTTCATTCCTGTATTTACAAAACACAAGCAGGGATGTTTGGTTGAATCTGCATATTTTATGAGCTCTTTCTTATTTAGGAAAAAGTGGATAAAGTGCATAATGTTATTATGTGCCATTATATAATTTTATTGCAGTTAATGTAATATCATATTTTGTTGTAGAAGAAGAGCTTCCAGAATAATTAAACTGTTTGATTACATCTATTTTTACATAGAAAGAGAAACACAAGTTACTTTCAGGGCACTTTATATTAATATGTGTGTGACTTTAGCTTTGTAACTGTTCATTTTCATATTTCAAAAAGTTCTGCCGTGGACTTACGTAGTTACTCTGGCACAAAACTGGTTTACTTCTCAAGCCCGAGAACCTTCTTTAGTTTCATAAAAAGAGCAAAGACTTGTGGCAAACTGTAGTGTTCAGCAGAGATGCACTGGCTTGCTGAAGCTGTTTGTCATTTAGGAATATCATAATGTGATAATATTTGAGATAGGAGAATATGTAGCCACGAGGAGTGTTGTGAGTCACACTCCTCAGCATAAAAAGAAAAAATAAGTCACTGTTACTGATCGAAGATACTGCTGTTCTCTTGCTGCTAGAACAAAGCATAATTGTCTTGAGACTTCCTGAGTTTATTGGTCAGCGTTTACTCTCTAGAAGTGCTGTGAACAGAAAAGCAGTCTGGCTGGGGGCCTTTTCCTCCTACATTAGTTTAGAATTTATGTGGGTATAGCATTAGAAGCCTGTAATGCCTTATAGTGTCTATAAGTTAGAAATGAGGGTCAAAATGAATTTATGATAAAAATGCTTTTAGAATTCTAGGAGAAACTGCAAATATCTATAGGTTCCTGTTAATGTCCTGAGTGTATTGTACTTGGTGTGTGTTAAAAGTGGTTTCTGTAAATCAATATCATATAAGTTCCATGCCCAGCTGCACAAGAGGAGAAACATTCTGAAAGTTGCTTGTTGGTTGCCCAAAGTTTCCCAAGTGTGGGGCAAGTGAATAGGCTGCTGTCTTTAGAGTGGAAGCGTGCCCTGAAATTGTCTGGCTTCCTACTCCAAGACAAGCAGATCACTGCCTTGTAAAAACTCTGTCCGCCTTCTCTGTCATAGTGGATTGCCCTTGCAATATGCTCCATTTAAGCCATAAGCCCTCCTCAGATCTATGGGCAGCAGGTTTTACAATATGGATCCTCCTTTTTGCAGTATTATGTCAATACTTCAACAAAGACTAAATAATGGTTGGACAAACACATTGTTCCATTTGCAAAAGAATACTAGACGTAACTTTTTTATTCAGGCTGTGTGCAGCAGCCTGTGCAATCTTTGACAGAGACATTAATCAGGAGTAAGAAAGCATGGCAATTCACTCAGAGACACAACCTACTACTCGAAATGCATTTCCACTTCCGGATTTCTGTATTTTTTTATATATTTGTGCCCTCTGGGTTTTTGCATGCTCTGCTTATATATTTTTAGAAGTTCTTTGAATCACTGATTGGGTCTGCGAAAAAGTTAAAAGAATTATTTGCCTGCTGGGGCCTACCCTGAGTAAAAGAGCAAGAGAGAAATGAGCATTAAAAAGCATCTAGGGATCTGGCCTCTACCCAGCACCACAAAGGTGAAAGTTTCTCCTTGAGTTGCTATGAATTTTTGCCGAAGTTGAGATTGAGCAGAAACTGAGTGAAAACCACCTTATATTGCAGTCATACACAGAGTCATAGAAACATAGAATCATTGAATAGTTTGGATTGGAAGGGACCTTAAAGATCATCTAGTTCCAACCCCTTTGCCATGGGCAGGGACACCTCCCAGCAGATCAGGCTGCTCAGGGCCCCATCCAACCTGGCCTTGAACACCTCCAGGAATGGGGCATCCACAGCTTCCCTGGGCAACCTGTGCCAGTGTCTCACCATTCTCATAGTGAAGAAATTCTTCCTTATGTCTGGTCTAAATCCACCCCTCACCAGTTTATACCCATTGAACCTTGTCCTATCCCCACAAGCCTTTGCAAACAGTGCCTCTCCAGCTTTCCTTTTGCCTCTTTCAGGTACTGGAAGGTCGCTATAAGAGCTCCTCCAAGCCTCCTCTTCTCCAGGCTGAACAAGCCCAGCTCTCTCAGCTTGTCCTCATATGGGAGGTGCTCCAGCCCTCTGATCATCTATATAGCCTTCCTTTGGACCCGTTCCAACAGCTCCATATCCTTCTCATGTTGAGGATTCTAGAACTAGACACAGTACTCCAAATGGTGTCTCACAAGAGAGGAATAGAGGGGCAGAATCCCCTCCCTCAACCTGCTGGCCATTCTTCTTTTGATGCAGCCCAGGACACAGTTGGCCTTCTGGGCTGCGAGCACACACTGCCGGCTCATGTCAAGCTTCTCACCAATCAGCACCTCCAAGTCATTCTCCGCAGGGCTGCTCTCAATCACATCATCCACTATCCTGTATTGAAATCGGGGATTGCCCGAACCCAGGTGTAGGACCTTACACTTGACCTTGTTGAACCTTAAGATCATCATTGCTGAAAAAAACGCAACAGGAAGGGGGAGTAAAGACCAAGTTTGATTTATCTAGGCTGTTAAAAGTTGGATTTTAGGTTTGTAATCCTGTGTCCTCCCTCAGTGTTTTAATTGGCTGATTTATTTTTCTTCCTGTTCTAAATGCTGTGTGTAGTAGTCTCTCTTTCTGTAGTCTCTCTTTCTGTGTGTTTTGGTAGGAAGCATCAGAGCTGTGTCAAATAGGAACTGACTATAAACCTCCAAGATTTATTTCAAAGAGACTCTCTCTCTCTTCCTGTGCAAGATGGGAGGAGCTGGAAGTTAGGAACCACTTTGTTGGAAGTTGTAATAGTGCCTTTGCAATGTGCCCTAGCTCTTGCTTTGGTTTATTCTTGTCCTAGACTTATTTTAATCCTCAAGGCACACTGAAATGCTACAGGTACTAAAAAGCATTTGGAAAACTACAGAAGATGGGGGGAGAGAGAAAACTTCTCATAATGTGTGTGTTAGCCAGGCATGCTGGGTTGCATATTATTTTATAGATGAGTATTGTGTTTTTCATCAAAATGTAAATTGTCCAGAGCTTGAAATAGGTGTCTGATCTATTATAGAAAAATAAAATAAGTACTCTATTTGAAAATCTTGCATCTGAATTGCAAATGATTTGATGTTACCAGATATCTGGAGCTCTTTACTTACTTTTCTTTATTGTTTCAAATGAAATACTTCCATTTATAAAAAAAAATAAAAAAACCCCACTAGTTCTTTCAACATTTGAGGGGATAAAAAAAAAAAGAAGAGAGTGAACGAAGCAATTTTGAGCCTGAGTTGTCCATTTGTTCTCATTATAGAGGGGAAACTAGTCTTGTACCTTGTAAAAGGTGCAGGCAGGAGTTTAACAAGTGATGCAAATGATACGCTTGGAGCCTGAAATTGTCAGCTTGGCCTGGATAAGCAAGCTGTGGTAGGTAGATAATTTCTAACAGCAGTTAATTACAGAAACAACAACAACAACAAAACAATCAAAAGCTTGTGGGTCGTAATTTATTTAAAGCAACTACCACTGTCATTTCTGTAGCAGAAAAACACATAAGGAATATTTTGCAGCACTTCTATTTTTCTCACATCCGTGGCAGTCTTTTCAAAGAGTGTTGGGGGATTTGAGTACCCAAATCCTATTGAAATTAAAGAGGGACTGACAGTTTAAAAGTCTGTTTGAAAGTCTCAGCCCTGTTTAACAGTTACAAAAATCTACAATGAAATTATTAGTGAGAAAATCTTACCTGTTTTGAGAATTATCAAGAAAGAAGAGAGATTATAGAACCTACTACTCTAAAATTGTTCACTCTATCTCCTGTTTGGTTACAGTTTCTTCCATAAGAAATGTCAGCTTTGAAATGAGTGGGAGTCCTTGCTCAGTAGCTCCCACCAAATGTTTTAAAATAGGAAGAGGATTTAAAACAACATTTCAGCCCTGTGCTGTATATATAACTGCTGACTGTACCAGCCCCAGAGGACACAATTTGTTTAGACAGTAGTTTTGGGTAACCCTTAGAAAGAGCTGCGAGTTCTTCTGAAATTCCTGATCTTTTGATTATAAAAATGACTCTGTACAGACTGAGTACTTAATTATTGATGTTAATGACTTAAAAAACCCTTAAAAGCATAGAAACCATAATCATGAAAACTAAACAACTCTAAGTCCAGCCAGAATTTAGTTACTTAAAATGTTTCCAATATTTGAAGTAAATTTTATGATATTTAAGTTAATTCTTTGTGCTTAAAACAATGTACACTAACAGACCCTTCAGGAGACTGGAATATATGGTTACATGTTTGTAAGTTTCTATCAACAGCTCAATAAATTCCTATGAACCTCTGGGAAAATGGGAACTGTTTTTATTGAATTTTTGAGGGCAAGTAGAGATGAAACAACATCCCCTTTTCCTATCTTCTCTGAATACAAGTCTTTAGTAACATAGGATAGAATGGTTTGCATTTCCTCTTATTTCTGTGTACGAACTTAGCCATTTGTCTTTTGTCTTTAAAGTACTAAGAAGTTCCCATAACAGGGAGGAATGACTTATAAAAATAATATGCATTTCAAAGGCAGTATGGAATACAGCCAGTTGCCTTAACAAGCAGAGAAAGAAAGAAAATCCTTTAATGCTGAAACAACACTGCTGATTCAATACTAAATGAAGAAGAGATGAATAGGAAATTTGCACATGGACTCTATTTGAGAAGGCAGATGAATGAATTTCTGCTTTACATTGCAAATCATTTTTAATAAAGCAAAGAAATAGAGGATTTCATAAATGTATATGAACTCATCTGCCAAAATGTCATTGTAACATGAAGCAATGAATGAATGATACAGAGAAAGAAGATGAAAGGGAAATATTACCATAATCTATTGCTAAAGAATGGGTTTTAATCTTCTTCTTGAAGGCCACCGGGATGGAGGGTGCCTCTCAGAAGGATCCAAAGAAGCAGATTGTACCTGTTTCCAAGCTGCCTTCAAATCTCAATGTCTTTCTCCCAAATATTTAACAGTAGAGAATTAATTTACTTCTTTCTAAGTTGATTTGTTTTCAGGCTTGGGCTTTTTTTTGAGAGTTGTTTTTTTTGGCTTTGGCAGTTTGTGTAATCAATCACTTTGTTTAGTCTGTGAAATTTCACTGATAACAGACAGAGTCAAGGCCTGCGTGTTTGCTTCCAAACACAAAACTTGTCCTGCTGCCTAGTTACCATGGAAATACAGTGGTGCAGCATCTCCTTTCCCTTTCATGGCAGACTGTTTAAACCCAGGTTTCCAGAGTGAGAGTACAGAAGGAGAACAAAAATACCGCAGGATAGTTGGGTGTCAGAGGTCTAATCTGTTAAGTATCCGAGGTTTTGTTCTGTCAAGAGGTTTTTTTTCAACAGAAAACGACTAATTTGTATAGGAGTTATAGTTACTTCACATTTCAGTTCTCTCGAGCAAGAGAGCGACTTCTGCAGTCCTAGGCATAGGTGTTCCCATAGTTTTGTGCTAATTAATGTGGGAATTCACTGACTTTCTCAGTTCATGAGCAAATCTTGTTTTACCATCTAGAATACCAAGTACTGTGAGTGAGCATGGAACCTTTTGGAAGAGGTTAGGAAACTTTCTGTGTGTTGTTTGCTGTATTTTTATCCGTTTCTGCATTATAAGACACTGGTAAGTTAATAATTCTCAGTATCCTCATCCCTGAAAAGTCATGACTTTGTCTTGCATTCCTTACTCCTTTTCCTTTTTCTGAAGTTCACTCAAAATTGTGTTCTTAATCTCTTAAGTGTCTTAGGATACAAAACCCTCCTGAAGGCAATAACTGGTTTTACATGGCAGTGTTGAAACCAAGCCATTTAGGTGCCAAATTCGTGTTTCAAGAGTGATTTAAGGTCTGTATTCTTGAATGTAATTGAAACCAATTGGGCGCACGTCAGTGCTTCTGCATCTAAAAACGCTGAAGTACCTTTTAAATCAAACACACATTTCTAAATGACTTTCAGCTCATTGCTTAGGTCCTTTGGAATATGGAGACCACATTTCCTTGGAGCCTTTCTTTTTGTTGTTAGCTGGCTGGAACAGTGAAGAGTAAACTAAGTGAGAATATATAATTACTTTTATGCCCTAGTATAATTATTTTTCAGTACCTGATTCTTCACACATTATTCACACTCAGCCTAATATCCTGTTTCCTCCTTCAGTTGGCATGGACATTTCCACCTTCCATTATGGATCACATAACTGCATTAGGCAGGGGTACGTGAAGAAAACAGAAAAAGAGGTAAAACATGAATAATTTCTGTGACTGAGAGAGATGTGAAGAAACTGGCCTAGAGGAGTGGTGAATTTGAAGCAGGAGCAGATCAAGATAAGCCCACTAAGTGACCTTACTGAATCATACCTATGCAGATGCAAATTTCACTGCTTCTGTCATTGTAATAATATTAATAAAACACTGGATTTAAACAGCCCAGAATATGTGGATCCGGATTTGAAATTTTAACTGAAAATTCAGAAAGAGGCTGCAACCTTGCTTCTCTGACTTACCTTTTTTTGTGATTATCTTGCTTTTACAGAAGTTTCACTTCCCCCTGATATCCATAACACACGGAGCAAATTTTCAGAATGCCAGTTCTGTCCTATCAAGGGAGGAGGAAAAAAAAAAATAGCTCTATAAAATGACCTGATAGGTTCTTTATTGAGTAATTCAATTTCAAGTGTTCATTAAATACTGGATTGCAGTAGCTGCCCATGTTTGTGAAGCAGATTATGACAGTTTGTGCTCCTCAACATTTTTCATCCAGTTAAAATTATTACCTCTTTTTTTAAAATAAAAAGATATTTTGTAATTGTATTCCTTCTCTGCACAAGATGGACAAAAATATTTTAGATTTTGTCTCTTTAGGCATGTTTCTGATTTTAGGAATTAACATGCCTTGCTGACTCCATAACAATATACTTTGAATTGTTTCTTGTTTTTTACCTTTGTATTATAATTTATTTTTTTCTCGTTTTTATAAATTTCAGGCCTTTAATCTTATAAGAAAAACAAAGACCTGTTTAAATAGTCTCTAAACTAAAATTTTTCTAGTACTTTTCTGTTCAAATAGATTGCAGACAAACTAAAGTTTTGAAATAGAGTAACTGTTAGCTTAGACCTTAGGAAATATCTTTAGGTAAGAGTGTAATTGCTGACTGATACTTTGATGTTAATTGGCATTCCAAATGAAACCATATATTTCAAATCTGCTCAGAGTTTTCTATCAAGACAGTGAAAACTGAGACTGTTCTATGCTCCATGAGCTTTTTTGATTTGTTTTCAAATTTATTGGGCGTGCAGTAAGAACCTGCGTTTAAATCAGTAGCACAGCCTGCAAGAATCTGGTGGCTGAAATTCTGTGAGCTTCGGGTTATCTTCACTGGGCATTGTAATGCTGATTATACTCTCCCACAAAGTTGAAGATACAATACTCTACCAGATGAAAACACTTCTAACCATATAAGGAACACTCATAGAGAAGATCCAACATGCAGACTGGACCCATCATGTAGGGAAGCCACTTAGAGATGTGGAAAGAAAACTTCCAACTCTGGGCAGACCCACTTTCCCAAGTAGGCAGTAATGAAAACACTACAGGAAATCAAAGGGCAGTTAGAAAGGTCTTTAGGGATTTGGGACGAAAGGTGAAGGGATCAGGTTCACAGGTAGTGTTCTCCCCTGTCATTCCAGCTACAGGGAATGATGAGGGAAGGAACAGAAAGAGCCAGGAAAAAAAAATACCTGTCTCTGAACCTGGTATGAGGAGCAAAATTTTGGGTTTTCCGACCATAGGTTGACCTGCACAACCCAAGACTTGCTGTCCAAGGATGCGGTACACTGGCCCCAAGGGGCAAAAGATGCTTACCAGAAGCTAGCAGGGGGTCATCAATCGAGTTTTAAACTAGGTGTGAAGGGGGAGGGGAGGCAAAACAGGCTTGATAGAAAAAAGCCTGGGAATGGCACTCCAGTGTCTGAGGGATAGAGGCCCTTTGTTCTGCCACCTCAGGGGAAAGTGGGGGGTAGCACTTCAAATGGCAGCAAAGATGTAAACGTTATCAATGGGTTAGAAACTACAGTGAGTAATCACTCATTAAGACTATTCATCTCAGGAGATTAGTGGGATTAATATCCACCTGAAGTGCATCTACACCATGCATGCAGCATGGTCAACAAACTGAAGGGACTAGAAGTCATTGTACTGCAAGAAAACTATTATATGATTGTATGGACCTGGCATGGTGTGGGCTAAAAAACATATCAAAGCAGGTGATTATGCAACCTTTGCATTTGGTAAGGTAACATGTTAACTTAGAGTATACAACACAGGTACACCAAATAAAAAATTTCCCTAGTCGTAGTAAATACATGTGTGGTGGGCTGACCTTGCCTGGATGCCTGGCGCCTACCAAGACACTCTATCCCTCCTCCACTGGACAGAGGGAGAAAAATATGAGAAAAGTCCCATGGGTCGAGGCAATGACAGGGAAATTACTCAGCAACTATTGTCACAGGCAAAACAGACTCAGCTTTGGGAAATTAATTCAATTTATCACCAAATCAGAGTAGGGTAATAAGAAATTAAACCAAATATTAAAACATCTTCTGTCCACCACTCTCTTCTTCCTGGGCTTAACTTCACTCCCTGTTTCTCTACCTCCTTCTGCAGTGGTGAAGGGAAAATGGAGGCAGCGGTCAGTTCATAGCATGTTCTCTCTGCTGATCCTTTCTCCTCACACTCTTCCACAGCTGCGGCATGGAGACTCTCGCACAGGAAACATTCCTCCAAGAACTTCTCCAATGTGTGTCCTTCTCACAGGCTACAGTACTTCACAAACTGCTCCAGCATGAGTCCTTTCCATGGTGTGTAACCTTTCAGAGATGGACTGCTTTAGCGTGGGTCCCCCCACAGGGTCACAAGTCCTGCCAGTAAACCTACTCCAGCATGGTCTGCTGTCTTCACAGGTCTTGCCAGGAGCCTGCTCCAGTGTAGGCTTCCCAGGAGGTCGCAGCCTTCTTTGGGCACATCTACCTTCTCTGCCATCAGGTCTTTCATAAGCTGCAGGTGGATTTCTGCTCCACCATTAACCTCTGTGCAGGGGGACAGTCTACCTCACCATGGTCTTCACCATCGGCAGCAGGGGAATCTCTACTTCAGGACCTGAAGCATCTCCTCCTCCTCCCTCTTCACTGACCTTACTATCTGCAGAATTGTTTCTCTCACACATTCTCACTCTTCTTTCCCGGCAGCTGTCATACAGCAATTACTTCCCCTTCTTAAATACGTTTTCACCGAAGTGCTACTGCATCACTGATGGGCTCAGCCTTGGCCAGCAGCAGGTCTATCTTGGACCCAGCTAGCATTGGCTGTCTCCAACATGGGGGCAGCTTCTGGCATCTTCTCTCTAAAGTCACCACTGTAGCCTCCCTGCTGCCAAAACCTTGCCATGCAAACCCCATACAATATGCTTACTTATCTTTCAGAGATAAAGAAAAAAATCTTATGTTTCTAAGGATTTTTTAAACTGTTATCAGATGTGAGAATTATGGTCATGTCTAATGTTGGAAGAGATGAACTATTTACCTGTACCCTTATAGGCTGAGCTGCTATAATAAAGAATTGCTCAAGTGCGGTACAGAGGTGCATAGAAATGGCATTTCAGCATGAATTCATCAAAATGGGGAGAAGGTTTCACAGGAGTGAAATGTACCAATCAAGTTTTGACAGAAATGAAGCTGGAGTCATTGAGCCATAGGTGAACAAAAGAGAGAGATAATAGTGTTTAATAGGAGACTTGAAATACTTTGGAACTTAATCTTTAAATTTTGTTTTAATTTCTAGAGGATAGTTTAATTTTAATTGAAATACAGCCTGATTATGATGGCATATCACGGTCCATTTTCAAATGATTTCTAGCAGCAGTCTAAGGATAGTGGCACTAAAATCTGTTGCCTGACTTTCTATTCCCCATTACTTCTCAAAAGTGTATCTGGATACTTTACTTCGCACATATTTGAATCAGACAGGAACATTGAAATAAAATGGTGTGTTCAGGAGTACTTGTCAGTCAGCTTCAGGCAGTGCAAAGTCATTAGTAAAAAAAACAAACAAAGAGACATACTTTTCACACTTAAGAAGAACAGATTGCTTGATTTAGACTCAATTTTGTATTGTTTGTAAAAGCATCTAGAGGACAATCACTGAAATGGGAGGCAAATTGAGCGTTTTTGCTGCTCTTTCTGTTGAGTGATCATATTTAGGTATTTATTTGTGGTAAGGATAAATGTCATTTATGAATGGGCTCCTGTTTTGTAACATAGAGGGTTTTGCCTTTTATATAGTAATGACTGTTGCCACTAATGAGATTTTTTGGGATTAATCTCTGACGCGGGGAATCAAACTTCACAACTCAGGCAAGTTATAAAGGAGGTATGTTTTATTGCCAGCTAGAGTGCAAGGAGGAATTTCTCCTAGGTTGCACACTGTATTGTCTAACAAGCAGCTACTTACAGTGTAAAGACATACATATTCATCAACTTGGGCTATTTCAATTAGTTCACTGAAAGAGCATTACTATTACAATTATTTCCTTTATTCCATTATCATAAGTCCACTCTTCACCTTAGCTGAATTGGTTGTTTCAAACCACAGAAATGGTTAGCCTTGGACAGTCTCCTTTCCCACTGAAGCACAGCTACACAGCTTCTGTCTGGGCCCTGAGTGTTCCTGATAATGTGTCCTTCTTTTGAAAAATGCCTTCAATTCTTGTTACCAAATACCTCTGTTGGTTAACCCTTTCATTCCTTGTTTCATCTCAACAGTTCTTCATGAAACGTGCAGTTATATTAAAATAAAACACACCAGATAACAGTATAATGTACCGTGCTGCGTTGTCACAAAATATACTGTTGTGATATGGCCTACTGTCTCTTTCCACTTAAGGTCAAACATTACTTCCTTGCATTTTTAATAATGGGGATTATTTGAAAACCTATGAATCCTATACATTTCAAATCTAATACTTTGAATTTCTGTTACAGTTATTGTAGATGAAAATAGATTATTTTTTGCAATAAAGTGTTTATTGGTGAAATATTTGCAAAAAGTACCTATTGCTAAATGTAATGTACGATTATAACAATATCATCTGTGTTTTCACTATCATCTGTGATGAAGAGGAACTTCTGAGCTTAAAGGAATGCTTTTCAGGATGACTTCAGAAAAGACAACAGATTTCAGCAATGTATTGTTCAAGCTCTAGACTTCAATTTTGCACAGAAATCCTACAGGGATGTAGGTCTTCCAGGTTAGAGGAATGCTGCTCTTGAACTGGGCACTTAATTTCTTTTAGTTTCATTTTGGTAGCTACATGCCTGTTTCAGCAACTTACCTGGGCCTTTCTCCACAGTGTCCTTATCAAGGAAGTTCAGGCACAGGTGTGTGCTGGCATCCTGCTCCTGCAAACCGTATAGACCTGAACCATATTTGCAGTACAGACTTGAACTCAGCTTGCTGCATTCCTCCAAGCAGTGTTCTGCTGGATTACCATAATTTTAAAAAATACTTGATCCCTATGATAACATCACACTGACTTATTCTCAAATATATTCTGAAACGTATAATTATAAATAGTAATATTTAGAAATAAGTTACTGCAGATATTTTAAGATCTCTTAAGTATGCTCTTTTGTATAAACAAAATTTAGATGTACATTATCCAACAATGTATTTATTCTTCTATAGTCATTGCAATAATTAATTTAATATGGGTGTCAATGAAGAAAAAGAGAAATATTCTCCTTAAATGTATTACTGTTACAAATTCATTTTTGCCCAAGAAATTTTGAAAGTAGGTTGCGAGTGTAAACATGAGGTGATTTTGAGACAAGCAATTAATCCAAAATTGCAAAGTTTAATAAAAGTCATGCTGAGTGTTAGCTTGGTAAAAATGAAACAAGAGGTTTGAAAATATTTTTCCCAACATTTCCTACTTGTGCAGAGGCAATAACAGCAATGAATACTCACAGCAACTTTTTTTCCCAAGCTACCCAGATGTATTATTTCAGTGAAAGCTAGTAAAGGCACACAAGAGGCTTATAATATTTGCTGATGGCAAATGGATTCCTACTGCTCACTCCAGAAAGTTTGGCTTCCACTGCTGGTCTGCAAAAATTCAAGGTACAGTTTGTGAACAGAGGCTCCAGAGAAAGCATTAAATGGCTTTCCGTTTGGTAGATTTAAAAGCCTTAAAATTTTCTTTTTTTTTTTTGTAAATATTTTTTTTATTTCTGAACAATATAAGAAAACTGTAGAAACAAACCCAGCACTTTTGTCGTATCTTAGGCACAAATATTTGGATGAAAGCAAAATATTGAAAGGAAGCTCAATTTCCTGAGTGAGAATTTCAGCATAACAAAGGTCTGCCAAATAAAGAATGTGACTCTGTCTTATTTTTGAGCAATTACACTGACCCTTGTAATACTGTTGGTGAAACTATATTAACGTTCTGAGCTTGAAAGTTACATTAGAAGCTGCACAATATGTATTTATGGAAATATAGTTCTAAAATCCACTTTACTGCAGTTTTGACAGAGGGATATGGTGAGGTCCCCTAGAGGAATCCTACATGGTTTCCCTTGCGTTGATCTGCCTCTTCCCAATAATAACATCATCAGCAGCAGATGCACTGTGAATTTGGGACTGCAGAAAGACAAAAAAAATCAGATCAGGCCTAAAGTTTCTAAGGTCCATGTAGGCTCTCTTTTACGGTCTGTTCAACTGTATCAGAAGGGATAGACAAGGATGAAAATATAGGCCTTTCTTTTTCTGAGGCCATCTGAAAAAGAGCATTGAGAAGTTCAAAGAAGTACCTCTGCTTTGGTCCTATCACATCCTTTGGGCTGATCTCCATCCTCCAGTACTGCGTTCCTCTCCATGTCTTCTCCACCGCAAAAAATTCTGCCTTTCTACCATCTCCTTTTTCATGGGACAGTTCTGCCAATCCTTTAATGAGCCAGACTTCAGCTGGCTTCTGTTCAGCTCACATGACTTATGCCTTAGCTAAATGGATAAGATAATGCAAAATAACGGTTTTAGCCTTTTCTCTTCCTATTCTTTTCTGGGGACTCTGAGAATATGTAGGTTAATAATATCGGAAAAGATCCTGTGTAACACTTGAATACGCATCACATTTGAGCACTGAGAAAAGAGAAGGTCATCGCAATCAATTGTCTAAGAAATTTGCTTTAATGTTTGAGACAAAATTGTTATGGAAGGTCATATATCACAGAATCACAGAATCACCAGGTTGGAAAATACCTCCTGGATCATCAAGTCCAACCATTCCTATCAATGCTAAACCATGCCCCTGAGTATCTCATCCAGTCGTCTTATAAATACGTCCAGGGATGGTGAGTCAACCACCTCCCTGGGCAGCCTCTGACAGTGCCCGATGACCCATTCTGAGAAAATTTTTTTCTGATACTTAGCCTGAACCTCCCCTGGTGGAGCTTGAGGCCATTCCCCCTTGTCCTGTCCTCTGTCACTTGGGAGAAGAGGCCAGCTCCCTCCTCTCCACAACCTCTTTACAGATAGTTGTAAAGAGCAATGAAGTCTCCCCTCAGCCTCTTTTTCTCAAGGCTAAACAATCCCAGTTCCCTCAGCCGCTCCTCATAAGACTTGTTCTCCAGCCCCCTCACCAGCTTCGTTGCTCTTCTCTGGACGTGCTCCAGAGCCTCAACATCCTTCTTGGAGTGAGGGGTCCAGAACCGAACACAATATTCTAGATGCAGCCTCCCCAGTGCCGAGTACAGTGGTAGAATAACCTCCTTGGACCTGTTGGTCACACTGTTTCTGATACAAGCCAAGATACCATTGGCCTTCTTGGCTACCTGGGCACACTTCTGGCTCATGTTCAGTTAGCTGTCAACCAACATCCTCAGGTCCTTCTCCTCCGTGCAGCTTTCTAGCCAGACTTCTCCTAGTCCGTAATACCTGCATAGGGTTGTTCCCCAAGTGCAGGACCCGGCATTTGGCCTTGTTAAACCTTATGCCATCGGTCTCAGCCCAGCGGTCCAGCCTGTCCAGATCCCTTTGCAGAGCCTCCCTACTCTCCAGCAAATTGACACTTCCACGCAGCTCAGTGTCATCCGCAAACTTAGGGTACATTTTCATCCCCTCATCCAGGTCATCAACATGGTGTGAAATTGTTACCTGTTTGAATTCAGAAATTAAAAACACCCAAACTGCGTTCTTGAAGTCTGTATATAGGGAAGGGCTTTCTGGGTGGAAAACAATGGGACACTTTTCCATTGACAAGTCATGGGATATTTTAAAGTTATGGAAGGTACAATACAGTGAATCCCATACTGGGAACCAAACAGGGAGTGAGTGTGTGAAGTTATGTATATACGTTTGTGTGCGGTTGGAAAGGGCAGAGATGTCTGTGTGTGTCTACGTGAGAGAGATTGTAAGAATTGGTCATATTCATTCTCCCATTATTTCTTCCCTTTCGGTGAGAAGGGAGTGCCAGGAACCTTCCCAGCCAGGTAGTACATCTTGGTGCTGGGCAGACCATCTGATTCTGGCATAAGCTGGAAACCCTGCAGCAGCACACAGGTAATATAACGAAAAAAATTGATGGTTTCCCTGCAGGAAAGTTTTCACAAAGGCCAGGGTAGTTCCCCCACAGGACTCTCCAGCCACAATACCTAGCATTTCACCACAGTGGAGGGCAGAAGGCTTACAAAATAAATCAGACATTTTGCAGGATGCTCTTTGGTGTAGAGAAAGGTATGGATTTCAGTGGCAATAGCAAGGCATTGTCTTTAAATTTGTCCAAGCCACATGGACTCGCTTTATTCAGGCTGTGTGGAGGATGCCTACAAAAACAGTTGGCAACGGGATCTCAACAGGTGAGGTCTTAAGGAGTTACTGGGGAAGATAAAGGAGGGATGAAAAATCACTAAATTCAGTACCTAGGGAGCTAGTAAATTAAGTGGGGAAAACAGCTTGTGGGAGCCATTGTGTCTTAGTATCCTAGGTGAAGGGTTGTTCATTTCTCTTCAGCTTTACTGGTGGGTCTCATACTGCAGTGTGGATGAACACTTGTCTGCATAAAAACCATGAAAGCTGATTAGCCTTTGCATGCACGTTTGTTTCATAGGGGGCAGATAACTCCTCTGGGGCCCACAGCATCATCCCAGACATGAGGCAGAGCTGAAGCATATTGCCCAAATAGGCAAGGTCCCAGGCACTCTTCAGTGAATGAACCAGAAACTATCACTGTGGGGAAGCAACGTATGAAGAGCAAAGCAGAGCAGGTACCATCATGGCCAGTATCAAGAGAAGAACAGTTAAGTGCAGGGAAACTGCTGTCTGTCCAGCTGGTGTGCAAGGGAAGCTGCCAAAATACTTGGCTATATAATTTTTATGATGCTTATCCTGTGCAAGTATTGCAACTATGATCAAGGAAGGCTGGTTGCTTGTGCTGTGTACGTTACACAACAAGATCTCAAGGATGAGAACCCTTTCTGCCTTTCTGAGCAGCTGAAGCCTGGGCTGCTGAGTTCTGATGGGCATTTCCCCAAGGATGGAATGCCCTCCCAGTGGGGAAGACACAGAGGTTTCCTCTTTAGACTTTGTTGTTCCCTGCCTGTCACAGAAAGGGCTTCAAACATATCATTTCAACATCTAGAAAGACACTTAGCAGTGTATTTGGCATTTGCTGTTTTACTGCATCTCCTGTAATACATCCATCAGTTAAAAGATGATACAACATTGACATAGAGATTTAATTTGAAAAGGGATATATCTTTTTCTTTTTTTCCATTGTAAGTTGCTATTTAAAGGAAACGATCTCTAGTGTTCTCCTTTAGTAACTGATAATACTGATAAAGAGAAGTTGACTTATGTTTGAAAAGTCAAATATATATAGGATATATTTAATCTACAGAGAGACAGTAATCTCATGAATAATAATCATGGTTACAAGATTTTTAGGCATCACGTTGCAAGTCACTCCTTTGCTAAATTTTCCTGTCAGAGTGCCAGCAGGATCCTGTGGGATGAGCAGCTGCAGGTGGATGTAGGACTTTCCAGAGGTGAGAAATACCATTTCAGAAAATGGATGCATACTAAAGAGATTAAGACTGGAAGGAAATTGGAAAAACAGTGTTCAGTAAAATGTCATGAAAGATTTAATACTACTTTGAGCTATTTCCTAACAGAAAGGATTTTTCTTTTTTAATATTTGACTCCTATAAGTGCATTGCTCTAATCTCTGTTTTGCAGAAATTCATGTTCTCAATGCATATACTTGATTTTAATACCAAACTTTCTTCTCCTCTGAGAGATACAAAATAGATCACATAAGCCAGCAGCTGCCTGACCCAGGGCCTCTGTTCCCCCCACAGGAGTGCAAATACCATTAAGCTGCCCTAGGGGAAGCAGTCACTGCCACTGGGAAGAACAAGGGTCCTTTGGAGGGTCCTATCAGGTGACAGGTCTTTGCAGACCATGTCATGAAAGAGTGCATCCTTTTCAGGATAAGACTGATAGTACCAAACCCCTAAAATCCCATGTGGGGAAGTAGGAGATCATAAACTTGTGGAAGAAGTTCTGTTGGAATGACCTAGCCAAAGCCATGCTCCAAACTGGCTGAAATTCAGCCTTAGCAGGTATCTTGGGGCCCTGCTCAGTGAACGTTGGTTCAACGTGCTTAAGCCTCCTGAATGAACAGATGGAAACCCCTTTTTATGGAAATGAAACTGACATTAACTTAAAACAGGGCTACATCTATTAATATTTTCTACTGTGTTTTTGGTGTCTAGTAGATGGTAATAATGCTTTCCATGTCTAAATGCAGGAAAAAAAGTTGGGTTTGCCTCTCAAACCTGGATGTAGGCAATTAGACAGAATTGCTGACAGCTCAGTGTCAGTAGCTATGACCAATGTAGGGCACGCTAATATTGATAAGAAATGTAAAAAAGAAAGTCCTGATTTTTGCCAGAAAACTCATTAAATTCCTCTTAATCTTTCAAAGGTAAATCTCGAACTAAAAAATGTTTATGACTGAGATAGAATCATATTCAAATAAGATCAAATACACTTTGCTATCAGATAGGAAAAAATAAATTGCACGTCACATATTGAAAGCTTTGATACTCCAGTGGTGCTTTAATTTGAAAATTATCTCTCATCCTGTGTAAAATGCAATTCTGATCACAATAACATGTTAAATTCCTGAAAAATTAGCATTTTGCCCTTTAAGTTGTCATGTTGAACAAGATGATGAACAAGATGATGTTTAAGGTCCCTTCCAACCCTAACTATTCTGTTAACTGTTTGATCTAGTCATTCATTCTTATCTCCACTGTGTCTTTTCAAAACTCTGAACCTACCTTTACATCAGCTATAAACCACGGGAAGTAACAAATACGCCTTGATATGTGAAGTTGTTTTGGCAATGCAGTCAAGAATTCAGTAGAGAACAGGGAATCTGAGGTGTGATAAGCAAGAAGGATATTCTGGATAGTCTCATAATGTGCAATTCCAAAATGCTTTCTCCAGGATGACCAGTTTTGCAGATTTATTCCTCTCTTCACGTAGATAAGGCTTTAACAACGTGTCAAGAACAGCTATATCTAAAAAAATAATGTGCTTTGGCAAAACAGCTCACTTCATCATTGTTTATAAATACCTATCGTGAAACAGTGAACTCAAAGAATTTTTGGGGAGCCCGCAACCCTGGGGAGAAAAGTAAGCGACTGATGTTTCAGGTGCTGAATATACTCAGCTTCCAGGAGTGCTGTATCAGCTGCTTCTGTTGTGTTATCCCTTTCTTCCACCTTTGTTTGTGTTTCTCTTTTGGAACTTGATCTTCATGGAGTATCTGATTTGGCTCCTGTCTGTGCCTGATCATCTGCACATGACTTTAGCACAAATGCTCCCTAAGAGTTCTGAAGTGTTTCCGTGGCCTAATAGTGCTTTTTGTGAAAGGAGCTTAAAGATACCAGGGAGACTTCTTTCAATGTGAGGTGACTGCACACTGACTGTGACCAGGTGTACACCACCGTGGTTTAGACTGGGAATGTAAAATATGAGCTAGTTACCAGATCACGAATGACACTGAATTTTATCAACACATTTTTTTTTTTTAAATGCTAAGTAACTGATGATCTCAGTTAATCACAAAACACTGAACTCACAGATTATGTGCTCATTCCACTTTCAGCAAGAAGGAAGATATTTACTCTGCTTATCAGAACAATACATGTATGCTTGGGACATGTCAGGCACAGAAGAACTGAAGGCCAGATTTGATTTGCTGTACATTGTTAAGTAAGAGCCTGAAGACAGTAAGCTGTAGGAGATAAATAGATATATTCACGTAGTTGTAAAGACGGGAAGAAATGGAGACGATATATCAGATCAGTGTTTTGAAAGACATAAAAGAGTGGATACTCTCTATGACACAGAAAAGCCATGAACTTCCAATGACGTATTTTTCTGATTCAGAATGTTTAATTACCATTAATTTTATTTAAAAGATGGGCTAACTTTGCAGCTTAGACTTTGTAGAGTCTGGACACTGTCACTGGTGTTGAATGACAGTGGGCACTCTTTGCTCTGCAGATGGGGTACTACCTTCTTCTGTTTTTTTTTTAATTCTTTTTCATTTAAAATACTGTTTTCCTCTTCCATAGCCATCTTCCCTTACCTTCCTGAATGGCCTTTTTGAAGTGAAACTGCTAATTTCTAATGATATTTAGTCTGCTTGAAAGAAATTCCTTTCCATCAAGCTCTGTATGTTTCCTCTTAAGTTGTCATTGGCTGTAGTGATTTACAGAAATTAGGGTCTTTTCTGTAAAGTGTTTTTTGTTTGTTCTGTGGTTTCTCCCCAGCAGGTGCGCCATGCACATTATTGCACTGCTAGTTTAGATTCATAAGCTCAAATCTGATTCATAGTTTGTACATAGCAGCTTCAAACTGTCACAGCAAAGAGTAATCTAATGCACTTTTTTAAAATATTGGAGTTTGATAGACTGTTTTTCTTCATGCATGACAGGTCTTGGGATATTTAACTTCTTATTATGAAAGTTCAGGAAAAAATTAATAGAAAAGTCTCTGAGGTTGTGTGAAGTTCAAGGCATGAAGGAGTCTCTAAGACTGTCATCGATAGAAAGACAGCAGTCTGTCTGCTTACAGTATGCAGTGTAATATTTGTTCCAGTAGTTTTCGACTGTTTCAGGAGAACTCAGTTGCCATTAAAACTTGAGACAGAAGCTGACACATATTTTTCTGGAATAAGCTATACCAGTGCCACTTAATTATCTGCCCTGCTCGGGTTACTGAAGTAGATGGGTAGATATGGGCACTGTTGTGTCTCTTCTCATTGTCTCATATGTCATTGTAGCAAAGAGAAATTGAAAATTGAAAATATCTATTGAAAAATAGATACAAAAATTAAATCAAGAAGAAATGAGTACACAAGTTAAAAAACAAGATACTTGTAGAGATGCCTAGGGGAGAATTTAAATGGGCATCACAGGTATCTGTCCTAAATTGTGTCTGGTAAGTGACTTGGAAGGTGACACCAAAGTGAGAGCCCTTCTGAAGCAAAAAAAGCTTTGGATGACAAATAAGTTTCATAAACTGGAGAGCTGACACGAAGAAGATGAAATTCAGAGCAGACAGCTGCGATGTGTGGCATTGAAAGATGAAAAATTAACTTCGGTGATGTAGAACTGGAAATAACTGCCTGGGCGGGAGTCCAGCAGGAAAGCATCTGTAGAGGGCTTAGAGGGGCTCACACATAATGAGTCAAAACTGTGTTGCTGCTGTGGAGAGCAACAGCTACTATCATCTTGGAAACAGGGAAGCCCTATTTCAAATAGCTGCCCTAATTTTGAGGACCACACTCACAGGAAAACACATGCCAGGAGACAGAATCCAAGGAAGACCAAAAGTACTGGTGAGAAAAGCTGTCCCTTGAGAAAAACAAAACCTGTTTTGGTTTTTGATCTACCAAAGCTTATTATAGAAGGAAGAAATGACTAATTCTAGTAGGATAGTACAAGACAAAACTGAGTGTTTTAGGAAAATGAAAGAATTGATAAGAAAAAGATTACAGCTAGCGAGAAATGGTGCACCGGAACAAGCTATGAAGAGAAATTATAGAAACAAGTATTTCTTAGAGTTGGCTTGGTTATAATTTACTGTTGTAGAAGTATGGATGAGATAGGACTTCTAGTCTTTTCCAGCCCTGCATTTTTATTACTTTTCTCTCATAGTGCTGCAAAAAAGTGACTTATCTGAGACAAGACAGAAACCAGAGGTCTGACAGACTTGTTTGGTGAAAAACGAGTGGACTCAGAAACCTGCCCTGCCTAACCCTTCCTTCCTCATCCTGCCCCTTTTTATACCAGCAGAGCCAAGTTTTCAGCTAAAAAGTAGAATAAGCAATCTGTGCAATTCCTGTAACCGCTGCCTCCATTGGAAAGGCCACAGAAAGGTTTGTTCAGCCTTGATTAGATGGAAAGAACTTTTTACATCTCCTGAGGTTGAAGAGTAGTTCCACCACTGTATTCCCAAGCAACTGCTGAACACTTGGGGCTGGGAACTGCAGAAAAGCCCAGGTCCTGCATCTTCTCTTTTGAGAAGACTTTTTTTTTTGGGCTTAATATAATTTTTTGTTGTGCTGACACAGTGAGATTTGCTACTGTTTGGATCACCACAGCTGTAGAGGGTTATTCAACTCCGCATACACTTGAAGGGTGATGAAAGTAGGGGCAAGGCTGTTGTGGAAGCAGTGGTGAAATATAATAAACTATGTTCACAATTTGTGAGGGGAAAGCAGTCAGCAACCCAGACCTAAGCCTCCATATCTTATTATTTTCTGCTAAGGCTAAAAGACATTGCAGCTTGTGATACTGGATTGAAAAGTCAATAATAGATCCCATATATGGCACACAGAAGCTACTCTTCCGAATATCAATGCAGGTGGCCAAAGCAGGTTTCTTTGTGGAATCTCTGAAGCAAGCTAGTACTGACAAACAAAATGAAAAACATCTCTGCTTGCTTTCTGTCTGTTGAAAATAAGGACAGCTGTGCTATTTGCTGTAATCTTTAGCTGCAGTAAATCTTGAAACGTCTAGGTAATAATTAAATTTAAGATTAAGCAAGAGGAAGCTTTCCAAAGTCAAACAGCTGTTTTTCTGAGATTGTTTTTTTCTGAGGTCTGCCTTATACCTGGAGCCCATACTTAGGATGGGAAGGAAAAAACCCACAACTTTATGTTCTGTTTGTGCAAGATATTTCCAGGCTATGTTTCAATAAAATAATTAAATTTATTCCTACAGTTCATAACACTTCTGATTGTCTTAAAGGTCTTCATTTTAACTTTAATCTTCATAAATATTTTTAAGGGACACTCTGATCTTAATCTCCAAGAGTCATTAGTCTCAGAAAAGGTAGCATGACAATTATTTCCTTGGGAGGAAGGTTGGCTGAAAAACAGAAGTACCGTTTCATGGCACTTCATCAGACTTTAAACTGAGGATTTCTTCTGTACAGAAAGAGATGGCTTACCTGCTTTCCCCGTGGCTGAGCAATTAGCTCTTCTAGCATGACCTCTCTCTCAGTTTGAGATAAAAAATTCTGTGAAAAAAATCCATGAGAAGCCTCAATTTTTCAAACAAAACCCCACTACTCCTTTTGTGACCCAATGATCACCTTAATTTTCAAGAGTTTCATGGTTTAACGGATAATACCCAGAAGGTTTCTAGTTGCTGAGAGATGATCTCTGCATTTGTTGGTATGCAAATGTTGAGGCTGTTATATTTACAGCTGACTTACCCTGGGGATCATAAGCTTGTTTGATCTTTTTTTTTTTTAGTAGCTGCCAATGAGCTTCTGAGTTCTTGGGATGACTTAGTAGCACTTCATCTTTCCCTTATCATGTATACCTCACAATTTTGTCACCTACCTCTTGTCTCTACTTCATATAGATTCTGCCAACCTTTCCTTTCCAGAAAAAGAACAACAGTTCACTGCAGAATGAATAAAGGAAGAGAGTATGGGATTCTCCTAGTATAAATAAACAAGCAGGAAAGATTGCAGAGTTGAACTGCTTGTCTGTAGACAGACTCCAAGGAAATTCTGAATGCTAGTGTAAAACCAGTTTTTGCTAAAGCTGAGATCAAGGAAGCATGTGAAAGATGCAAACAAGTAGTTATAGATATTTGCTTTACTGCTCTTGTTTTTTGCCTTTTAGCAAGGGAGGCAGTGCAGGGTATTTTTCTTGTTGTTATTTCCTCTATATATCATTTTTGTTGTTTTGCTTTTTCACGTCTGCTCTTAGTGAGGATAGAATTATTCCAGTTGCAGATTTTTTTCCACTATGCATTAGTCTACATTACTCTCCAGGAAACCAAAAGCTGGGCTTTATGTCCTCTTACTAATTGCTTTTCTTGCAGCAGTTGGTTTCCAGTCTCAGCAAGGGCATTAGCACAAATTCAGTCAGTCTCAATGGATTAAATTAAAGGCTGTATGCACACTGAGGGGGGGATGGTTTAAGAAGTTTTATTATCGGAGGGTATAACTAACCAAGCCATTCTGCAGGGATTCAGTTTTATTACTGTTCTTTTAATGAAGGAATATTTTTCTCTTCATTTACTGCTTTGTTTTTTTAAAGTCTGGTAAATGCTGCTTGGATTCTGTCATGTAGAATTACATTGGAAGTGGTCTGAAATCTTTAGTACTTCATTATAACAGTCTCCATACCACAACCCAGTACAGAGACAGAAACTCAAATTTGACACTCATTGCTGTCCTCTTCATCAGCCTGTGACAGACTATCCCCTCTTTCTACTCACTCATCAACCAGACTCTGCTTTGTAGCTTGAGCCTGAAATGGCTTATACCAAACGTGCTACACCCTTTCTCCGTGTTTCCTGCCTGCCAGTCCCTTTTCCATTGTACCTCTTCTTCCTCTTTTTGGATTTGGGGTGCTGGTTCTGGAGGCAAAGCAACTGCTTCTGTATAGTATTTGAACTAAGATTCCTCACAGCTCCAGTTTGCCTGATGTGATGTGACTGCAGTGGGTGTTTGTCCACAGTCTCGGCAGACAATTCTCAGGTGATTAAGATCCAATTCTAGTGATTTTCAATTGAATGTTTTGTCCAGAACCTTCCTATAGGCCACATATCTCAATTTTAATGCTGTGATAATGACTTTTTACCCTCTTAATTTTATTTTTCATTAGTCAAGGAAATATTTGTTAGTTTGGCCAGAATTGCATAGGACATTATATAAGGAAGAAAGGCATTAGATCTGAAATAATTTGACAAACTGAGCAGTTCATCCCTCCAAATTGTGAACTAGGATCCAATATGTTTAAATTCCCTGTTACAATGCTGGCCTCCTTTTCTGTGCTGACAGCATTGCAGTGTGGCAATGAAAGGCATGAGGTCTTCCTCAAGCTGATATGAATCTGTATTATCCACTAAATGTCAAATGGCATAGAAAATTATGGATTGACTAAAGAGACTTTTTTGGGGTAGCACTAAGAAAACACACCAGTACTTTGGAGTTATTCTTTTCAGTTCTTTATTGTCAGAAATGCAGAACACCGACATTCTGCTTCTTCTTGCAGTTACCAGAGAAATAAGAAGTGTGTGTCACCCCATTAGCTAGGATGTGTGTCTTCTATAGGCATATTTTGCAGTCAGATGTCATGAAACATTCCCAGTAAATACGCCTTGCACTGCTGTAGTAACTCACCTGTCCTGCACAAAGCACTTTTTGTGGCTGGAGAAAGCCTAAATGAATGATTATGGTTTGGCATAAAATCATAGAATGTCCTAAGTAGGATGGGACCTACAAGGACCGCCAAGCCCAGCTCCTGTCCCTGCGTGGTTCAACCTCAAAATTCACACCATGTGTCTGAGGGTGTTTTGTTTGTGAAATACATGCCTTTTAAGGAATGCTGGGAAAAAAAGCCAACTCTCTGTAATTATATACATATGTGCCATCTGCTCCAACAAGATTACTCTGTGTTTTCAAGGAGTTGTGGCTGGGGACCTATCTTTCAGAAAGAGATTTTTGTGCCTTTATGAGAAGCAGTGAAAGTTATTGTTCCAGGAGAAGCCAGTAACATCATATCTGCCTTCAGCGACAACTAATGCTGAAGGACTAATATTCAACAGGGTTGATGAAAGGCTGTGTCTTAGCACTGTACATTCAAATGACTAAATTGAGGAAAAAAGTCAGTTTATTTTGAAAGGTTTTCCACATTCTCAAGGCATTTAGCTGATAAGGGAAAATACTACTGTGCTAAGGGAAATGAGAGACTTGTTACATAAGCAGAAAGGACTGAGAAGCATGAAGCTGGGCTTTGCAAGCAAACAATATGTAGAAAAATGCCTTTATTTTCTTTGCAAGAAATATATGTTACTGTGTACTGTAAATGCTTCCTGGTCTTCCTGTAAAAGTAACTTAGCACAGAAGAGGGAAAAATGGAAACTGAAATGTCCTTTTCAATTTCTGACTGTAATGATTTCCAACGAAATGGAACTACAGGAGTAGACGAGGAAGGCTATGCTGGGATACTTTGTTTGCAATTCTGGAATGCATTACATGCATATGGCTACATGTTCTGCATACTTCACTTTTTCAAACATCAGATGCCAAATGGACTGCTGTAACATCTCCACCGTTGATGCTACCACCATTTTTCACTACAACATCCTTTTCCCCATCAACACTCCAATCCCTCTTCAAATTGCAGCTCGTCCCAATTCTGCTTTGGTGGTACATTAGAATAATGAACTGTCATTCCTGACAAAGGTTTCATACTGTTAACACAATATGTAACTGTATTAAATAATGATTAATTAAAATGATAAGTGTTAAATGTCTGATAAATTTAATTTTTCTGTATTGTTCTTCAATAGTCCCCTGTTAGCATCATTCATGGAAGTGATTTGCAGGAAAGAGGGGAGCTGGAGTTATTCTGTAGGTGCAAATGACAGTAATTTTACTTCTAGAAGCTGCTACTCAGAAATATTCTTTTGTGCTGCCAGACAACTGGCTCACCTGACAGAAGGCCTCTGCATCTCACACATTGCCTAGCAGAGCATTTTAAGGGCTTAGAAGTCAGACAACTTGATGAAATTTAATGTAGTACCCCAAATTGCTAAGTGCTATTGGATCTTAACCTGAACAGAATACATTTTGGTGAGGGGATGCCAGGTGAGCTTGCCTGTACTGCAGCACAAGACCACATAGTTTCCTACTGCTCAAAGAGATAGAGTATGTAGGTAGCTGGCTTGCTGAGCTTACTTTTTGAAAAAAACACATGTTGAAAGCTATATAGTGAACAGCATAGTCACAGCTGTTCAAATGATGTGAAAAATTGACAGAATGTTTCATAAAGTCCTGCTTTAGTCTTGCAACAGAAAACCTTCTTCTTCAGAGTCATGATGGCTGCAGGGGAGGCATATTCGTACAAAATCAGAGAACTGATAGGGGTTTGCATGCTTTGCATCATTCTCAGATACATATGCAACTCTACCATAAATGTTACAAAACTGGTGGTGAAACCTTTTGCAATTGCTAAAGAAGAGAGGAAGAATAAGCCAGTCAAGTGACTCCAGAATGCCTTATAGTGAGGTAGGGTAGATCAACGGCACATCATGAAATTATCTGTGTCACATGATAGACAACTTATGCAAATTTATTCTCTCTAGTTTGCTTAAGTAACATCCTGAAGAAACAGCAATGTGGGGTGTGTACTAGCAAATAAAGCCATGCAAACAGAGAGCAAACACTTGGGGAAAAGTAGAAATGGCTGCTGACAGATGCAAAAGTCCATGCAAACATCTTCATTGCCAGCAGTGCCTATGCTAACTTAACCAATGCTCCAGCCTTACCTGTATTTTGCTATATCTATGTATTTTCACAAAGGAACATAACATTGTATGTATATCACTGTTTGCTGTTAATATCACTGGCACCACTGAACAATATTTAATATTTTTTCTTGCCTATTACAACTTGGGCTCAGCAATTGATTCTGAACAATTTGATCACCAAATTTGAAGTGGTGAGATATTTGAAATTCTTTTCAAATTTGTGTAATAATCAGCGCACAGTCTTACATACAGATGAAAATAAAGTATGGGAAAAAATGAAAGCTATTGGCTATAAAGCCTGAAACAGGTAACAAAATATTTCATTTTAATGTCAACAGAAAACACCTCCTGTGAGGAGAGTGGGTTTAGATTTTCCTGTATGACTCTTGGCTCTTATTTCTCTGGAAGAGGGTCCTCTCAGGATACCTGGAGGGCAGACATCCAAACCCTGGGGTACGCAGGCCCTGTGTAATCTACATGCAGTGTACCTTCCTCCTTTGAAATCCATTGTACACTGTTCATGCCCAAGTGCTCTTCTCAAGTTTTTCTTTGGGCTTTTCTTGTTCAGGTCCCCCTGCACAGTTTTGTGTCAGCCCCTGCCTCCCTCTCCCCATCACACAAGGGGCACTGGAGCCTTCCTAAGGTGGTAGGGGCACTTTGCCGTTAGTAGGACAGGAGTTCACGTTACCACACTGAATGGTGTAACCTGTAAATATATGATCCTCAGGGTTTCTGAAGGACTTACATTAAGAGACTGACTCTAAGATGACCATGTCTGATGATATGGTGGTACAGATTTGATGCAAGATTTGTAATTAAGTTTTTGGCACACTGAGGGAAATGTAACATTTTAGGCAGATTGCTTAGGAAAGGATCTGCCTTAAAAAAAAGGAAAAAAGGAAAGCTAAAGTATAACCAAATGTGCCAATCAGTCCCCTGTGGGATATTTTACATTACACAGTATTCCCAATCTTGGGGAGTGGTATTCATGCAATATAAATATATATGTAAAAGGAATTTCTTAATTCAGGCATGTTAAGCAATTAACAACTGTAATTAATATATTCAAAATGATCATATGCCAGGAAATTATCTTCTGAATATACATACATCATGATTAAATGCATACATTTGCTCTCTAAACTCTGGAGAGGAGTTGGGTTACTGATAAGCTGAAGTTGCTAGGAAGCAAGACAGTAATCAGGTTTCCACTGCACACTTCCACTGTTTCCTTTTGAGATGTTCTACAACCATCAGAAAATTATCTTGTATTTTGCAGAGATGACGTCTGTAGCTGGACTTCTACCTATGTGAATCTACTGGGCTTGCTCAGCTTAGGGTAGACTCTTCTTTCTTGTCTGCAGTTTTGGAATAAAGGTAAGTTGTCGAGACACATCTGAAACCAAGGCAAGAAAGAAAGGCTGCAGGAGCAAGAGTGAAAAGTGAATGCATTTTTTGCCAAGAAAAAATAAACTGGGTATTGGTGAAGAATATGCTGTTTCTGATACTGAAATGCAGGCATTTGTTACTGAACTGGACAAGTATTTCCTGCAAGGGTACTTCTACCAGGGAGCAGAGCTCTAACTGCAGCATAGCTCTGTGCCTGGGACCAAGGAACTCCAGGAGCAATGCTGCCCTGCTGCAGGTTAGTGCTTAAGACACTTCAGTGTAATCTGGCAGAAATGTCCTTGTTTCTTGTATTGAGAAGAAAATAATGGAGGCACCTGGGTTTAGATTGCCTAGGAAACTGTGTTATAATTCCCAGTGATGTGATAGGATAATCCTGCCTCAGTATGCAGAGGAATTCAGAAGAGAAATAAACCCTTTACAGGACACTGTTAAGACAGTGACGGAAATAACTGCAAAGCCAATCACTGCTCCTAACTACCTTCAAGGGAGGTGGCTCAGCACTGAAAATCAGCATCAAATTCTTCATCTTGCAGAAAGACATAGAAGGTGCTACATGAGTGATTGCTGTGTAGTGCTGCCAAAAGGATTCTGTCAGCCTTTGATGGATCTCCCTCAGCAACTTCAATTTTAATTTTTTTGCATTTTGTTGTTTAAGTGTTTGCTTACAAAAGTTGTCTTGTGTTAACTGATAGCTATAAAGATACATTGATTTCAAATTAAATACTTACTTTATACTAATTGCAGTATTTTTTGTTAACCACAAGGTTATACAGAGTTGTTTAATATTAACTTAAGCAAATAGTTATTGTAATTATAAAATTTCACAGTTTAATTTTGTTGAAAAATGAGAAATTTAATATTTACTTCTCAGATTATTGAAATTTTTCATGATGAATATTTATCTGCCTACATTTGGATGGAAACAAAGTCCTAAAGTAATTGTAAGTATTTCAGTAAAAATGTCTTAAATAGAATGCAGAAAGAAGGTGGTAAGTTTTCCAAAATAAACATAAAAATAGTAGGCATATTAAATAAAAAACTATCTGTATTTAGGGGCAAATGTTATATTAGCAGCTACTTGTGGTCACCATGATCTTCAGATTTGTTACATTTCTTTGTTTCCCACATTGTTAGTTGAAAGTGAAGTGGAGCCATATCTTTCCAGTGTTCTCATTCTGTGTTGAACTTAGTTCAAATGAAACAACATATACACTGCCCTGTGAGTGCACATACACACAAAGTTAAAATCTTTTTGCCTGGACAGGATGTATTCAGGTACTTGCCCAACAGGTATAGAAGCCATAATTGCAGAGCACATGATCCTCAAACACAATTTGGTGCAGGGTTGCTCCTTTGCAACCAAAAGATGGTTCCTGTCTCTGTAAGCTTCTGGAATTCACTTCTGTGATGGTGGTACTCTTTTCCATGTCTCACGTGGGTCAATGTCGTTCCTGTCTCTGCCATCATAGATAAGCTTTACTCTAGACTTGACTCAAGAGAGGTCTGGGCTCAGTACTGATATCCCTAGGAGAGACCTACGCCTCTCTGATTGACCTGTTTGGAAAGAAGCCTTGTGTCTCCCCCGCACCTTGACCTGGAGACTCTGGGGGATGGACTGCCTATAATACAGCCTCAGCACACCCACTTTCCCTTCAATGAGGAATGTAGACAACGTCTCCTGAAACCTTTGACAGAGAAGAGAAGGTGAAGATTTGGTCCTAGCTTGTGTACCAAGCAGTGGAGAAGTATTAATACTAGCACAGAAGGTCTCTATGGGTAAGCACATACGCTATCTCATGTGCAGAAGGACATCACACAGTGAGCGCTTCCAGTGGCCTGACAACACATCTCTAAAACTTTTCTGCATCTGTATTTTATTATCAGGTTAAGTTTAGCACTTCAAAATAGATCATTTCAAATTCTCTGTTACAGTTCACAGTTCATTTTTTTCTCCTTAAAGCTTGAACAGCAAATATCATGCCTCCTGAGCAGTTCCCCTTGAACTGTGGAATTTTGTTGTGATTGATACCATTGCAGGATGGTACTTAACTGTTCCTACCACAACACTCCGTAATTCTTCAGCAGCTGGTGGTTTCTTTTGTACCATTCTTTAGATGGAGGATAGCAGACTGACAACAAGTCAAAGTGAATATTTGCTGCATCTCCACATTTTTTGCCCACGATTTTACTTTCCAGTTGAATCTTCCTACACTGTTTCTTAAGGTTCTTTTAAAAACTCAACATCACAATAAATATCTTCTCATTTGTTGTAATCTATGAAATTAATTTCAATATATACTATTTGCTGTATTAATCTGTAGCACACAACTGTTTAAACTAGAAGTGCTGAGCATTATTATTTTCATAAATCCTTCTAACTGATCTACTTACCCGTCCCATCCCTCAATCAACTTCATTATCATATTAATTAATCTTGTCTTTAAACTGGAGATAGACATTTCAGTCTCTCTGCTCTTTCACAGAGCAGAAGGAAGGTTTCCATGTTGAGGAATTTCTTATGTGCAGAGGATGATCAATTCAGGAGAATTGGCTAGGTTTTCCTAGGACAAAACTGTGTCTGATCTAGTTTATGAGAAAGTGTGCACACAAATATTATGTTTTTATATTAAGAGAATATATATTTTAGAACTTCGGTAGAATTATTTTTCTCTTTGTAGTTAAAATAGTTACCTTTTCTATTTGCAGAAATAATGCCTTTTTCAATTTGTCTGTTCTTTAGAATGATAGGATACATTACATCCTTTCTACATTGTAATATACAGACTATTAAGTAATCCAGCACAAATTCAATAACTTGTGCAGTGTTATATTGCTTTAATTGTGTGAGGCTTGACTTGAATCCTTATTGACATGCAGTGAATAAAAATAAAGCCTTTTTTCAAAACTCATTACTTGAATTCCATCCCATCTTTCTTTCAGGATGAACAGGTTAGAGCTAGCTCTTCTCCTCTCCCTCCCTCTCCCCCCTCCTCTCCCCCCCTCTTCCCCCTCTCCTCTCCTCTCCTCTCCTCTCCTCTCCTCTCCTCTCCTCTCCTCTCCTCTCCTCTCCTCTCCTCTCCTCTCCTCTCCTCTCCTCTCCTCTCCTCTCCTCTCCTCTCCTCTCCTCTCCTCTCCTCTCCTCTCCTCTCCTCTCCTCTCCTCTCCTCTCCTCTCCTCTCCTCTCCTCTCCTCTCCTCTCCTCTCCTCTCCTCTCCTCTCCTCTCCTCTCCTCTCCTCTCCTCTCCTCTCCTCTCCTCTCCTCTCCTCTCCTCTCCTCTCCTCTCCTCTCCTCTCCTCTCCTCTCCTCTTCTTTCCTCCTTCATAGTCATTGAGAATAGTCCATGGTGTTAATGTATTAAAAGTGATTCTCAAGTATATTTTTCACTTTACTATTGGGTACCGCTAAGATATATGTTATTGTAACAGCCAAAACATTCATAAACAGCCTTCACAGAGGAAATATTCTTCATAACTAATGTAGAGTAATAAGATCAAGGTTTAAAGAAGCTCAATTTGAAACATAGTAGAGGTCACTGAAGATATTCCAAGTAGTTGTAAAAGCCTGAAACACTCAATTAGTGGTTGTTCCTTTAAATTACTCTAGTAATAAAATATTAGAGAGAAAAATCTGTGAAGATTACTAGGACATTTTACACCACTCAGATTCATATGCCTTTCAGTTATGCAATTTTTCATGCTTAGGTTATACTTGCAGCTGAGACACTACTACAGATGTGTTTATTATATGGTGATATTAAGTTTAAAAGCTTGAACTCTGGGAAAACAAATTTGGAAATCTGTCAAGATATTGTCCAAATCCAAGAGATAGACAGAATTCAGATGCACTAAAATGGGCTCAGGAAATTTATTAATTCCCTCACCATCTTTTTGTATATTATTCTCTTCCTATTTCACCATTTACTGATCTGCCTCATGTTTTGTACCAAAGATTTCCCTACTCCTGTGGGAATGATAGATGTCTGCAGTGGAAAAGAAGAGCATTTTGGATGGTTTATGTAGGACTCAGACTGCTTTTTCTAGTGTTGATTGCCTATTTTTAGTAAAAATCTGAATGTACATAATTTGAATCTAGATTCTTGTGGCATTAATCCTCGCTTCTGTACAGATTGTAGTGTAATGATAATATAAACATAAAGAACATATTCTACTGCATTTATGGACTTGGAAATATACTAATGTGGCAAAATAAAATTTGACATTTAAATTATAATATCATTCAATGGCATTTTATAAAAGTGAATGTTGATAACTGGCTTTATTCTTCACTGTCACTTTCATATCGTGTTCACTTTTCCTCTTTTCTGCTTTGTTTTAGATACTAAAATCTTCTGCTGGTTCCTAACTGTCAAAAACATACCTGGAGATCAGAGATTATTGCTGAACATTTTCCAGCTGAGATATTCAAAAGGAAGACAAATCTGAGTGATCTTTAACCTTTCTAAAATGTACGTATCCTTTGTATTGCTCTGCCAGTCTGTGAAAAAGACTTAAATCTGGAAGCTTTTAAACTTTCATTTGTTTGAAATCTGCATATTTATGAATATCCTATGCCCTATTCAGGTTTTAAAGTATTTTAGGATGATTTGCAGTTAAAGAAAAGGAAGTGATTAATGACAGCCAGCATGGCTTCACCAGGGGCAAGCCCTGTCTGACCAGCTTGGTGGCTTTCTATGATGGGGTAACCACAGCAGTGAACATGGGTACACCAACGGATGTGATCCATCTAGATTTCTGTAAAGCCTTTGACATGGTCCCTCACAACATCCTTCTCTCTAAATTGGAGAAAAAAGAATTTGATGGGTGGACGGTAAGGTAGATAAGAAACTGGTTGGATGGTCATATTCAGAGAGCAGTAGTTAATGGCTCAAAGCCCAGATGGAGATCCGTGACAAACGATGTCCCTCGGGGGTCTGTACTGGGACCAGTGCTGTTCAATATCTTTATCAATGATATTGACAGTGAGATTGAGTGCACTCTCAGCAAGTTTGCAGATGACACCAAGCTGAGTGGTGTAGTTGCCACATCAGAAGGATGGGATGTCATCCAGAGGGACTTGGACAGGCTGGAGAAGTGGGCCTGTGGGAACCTCATGAGGTTGAACAAGGCCAAGTGTAAGGTCCTGCACCTGGGTCGGGGCAATCTCTGTTTTCAGTACATGATGGGGGTTGATGTGCTTGAGAGTGGCCCAGCAGAGAAGGGATGCTGGTCAATGAGAAGTTCGACATGAGCTGGCAATGTGTGCTCGCAGTCCAGAAGGCCAACTGTGTCCTGGGCTGCATCAAAAGCACGGCCAGCACGTCGAGGGAGGTGATTCTGCTCCTCTATTCCTCACTTGTGAGACCTCATCTGGAGTATTGTGTCCGGTTCTGGAATCTTCAACATAAGAGGGACATGGATCTCTTGAAAGGGATCCAGAGGAGGGCTACAAAGATGATCAAAGGGCTGGAGCACTTTCCCTACGAGTACAGGCTGAGAGAGTTGTGCTTATTCAGCCTGAAGAAGAGAAGGCTTGGAGGAGATCTTATAGCGACCTTCCAGTACCTGAAAGGGGCTACAGAAAAGCTGTAGAGGGGCTATTCATAAAGGCTTGTGAGGATAGGACCAGAGGGAGTGAGTATAAACTGGAGAGGGGCAGATTTAGACAGGACATTAGGAAGAATTTCTTCACTATGAGAGCGTTGAGGCACTGGCACAGGCTGCCCAGGCAGGTTGTGGATGCCCCATCCCTGGAGGTGTTCAAGGCCAGGTTGGATGGGGCCTTGGGCAGCGTGATCTAGTGGGATGTCCCTGCCCATGGCAGGGGGGTTGTAACTAGATGATCTTTAAGGTCCCTTCCAATCCTAACTATTCTAAGACTCTATGATATCTAAGACTTCAAATACATATATTCTTGCAGTGAAGATGAGATTAAAGATACTATTTTGGTCTCTAATCTTACTCTCTTAGTTTTCAAGCCAAAATGGTATTAGTTTCTTTATATGTAACTGACTCACCAAATCAGCAGCACTTCTGTGCTCATATTTTAAATAATCAGCAGTCTATTTTCATTAATGTGTCAAAAAGTAAAGCTGTGGAAAAAAAATCTAGGAGATATTTGCCATAACAGCAAAGGGGTTTACTTTAAATAATTAATACTTTCCTATGACTCATAGCTGGGACAAATGACTAGAGGAACTGAGCTTTCATTTATTTTTTTCTCCATAGAGAAATTAATTAAAGAACCCCTAAGGCTGGTAAAACATTAACTGATGTCAGCAGTAACCGAGGAGTTAAAAGCCAGCCAGAAGCTGGATATTGCCTATTGTCTGACTGCCAAAGGTGTGACTGTGTCCCTTTTCTCCAGCCAATGTCTGGATGGGCTCAGGACCAGGGCAAGTTGTCTGCAGCTGATACGCAGTGACCCACTAACTTGTTTCATTTGCATTTTCTTTTCAAAAGTGTACGTGGAGTGAGTGTCGTGGCCTGCAAGACTTTTTGAAGGATGGCAATGATCTTAAAAGTTTCATTTTCAGGATACAATGATTTTCATTGAGGTTTAACCTGATAAGTTTCTTTTAATGAAATTCAAGGTGACAGAGATTTTGCTTTTTCAATTTAAAGGGAACTGTTGGTTTTGCTTGGTGATTCTCTCATTCTGGGTGTTTCACTTATTTCCGTATGGAAGTGGTTAGGCAATTGGACTAGATGATAGTTGTAGATCCCTTCCAACTGAACTATTGTATTCTAAATTAAATAGAATTTACTCAGGAATTAAAAATCTAGCCCTATAGAGTCAGTATCTGTTCTTATATTTATACTTTTTTTTTCCTTTTCAATCACCATAGATGCAAGATAGTAAAATAAATTATGTCTGTTTTAAAGCCAACATTTGTATTTTATAATAGTTAAATTTTAAAACAAGTCAAAACCACAGTTTTATTTGCAGCTGTTCTGTTACTTGTAAGGACTTCTGAAATGGCAAGTGTTAAGCTTGACAGTGTAGGTATAGCTCATGTTAGTAAGGCTTTACACAGTAAGGAATGACTGACCACAGTTTTTTTTTAATTTCATGTATTCATGCCTGAAAAGCACTGCAGATAATTGTTCTATAATGTCTGTTATAGATGTACTCACCACATCAGCCATGAGTCTTCTCTTATCTTAGAGAATGAGAATGTATATTATGTGTCAAACTATATAATCTGTAGATACCAAGTATTAACTCTGAATAAATGTTAATCTCTTATACCTGAAGTATATATCCACAAAATAAACAGTTGTGACTCTAAGGTCAGACTATTACAACATTATAAGATTGTAGTTTTTACTACCATGAAGGCCAAGTGTTTAATGCAGCCCTGAATTCCTTGGGTATTCTTTACTATACTTACCTAGTTACTTACCTAATTTTCAGCATAGGCTCTAGGGATAAGATATTACCTGCAATGCTGTGACAGTACAATAAGGAGTGATGATGGATTGTTTCACAAACTGTGAAAAAAACCTGTAGATGCTACATAAAACGTTATCAAGCTTGTGGAAATGATGGAAGTTGCATCTCACTGTGTTAGTGAGGGCTGTCACTGTCTCACAGTAACCTACAAGCAGGTTGTGACACCAGGCAAATTTGTGGATGTTACTGTAAGAAAAGTGAGATTTCTATCTAAAAGGGTAGGCTGGCCAGTAGCTGAGAAGAGGTTTT
The DNA here is from genome assembly GCF_017976375.1 of Cuculus canorus. Lineage (NCBI taxonomy): Eukaryota > Metazoa > Chordata > Aves > Cuculiformes > Cuculidae > Cuculus > Cuculus canorus. Next base: position 11,256,831 of record NC_071441.1, read on the forward strand.
GATGTCTGTTTTCAAACTGCTCATTCTTGCAAGAGAAGCCTTTAACCTCTGTGATGGCTTCCCATCATCTGCTGCGAATTCCTCATTCTTCTCACGGTGAGATGCAAAAGGATCAGTCACAGCATTGCCTTGTGCTATGCCTAGCATCTGCTGAGGTTCAGAATAGCTTATTTATATACAGAACTAAAATAAAGCTGAGTCAAAGACAGAATCTGCCCATTTCATATGGAACCAGGCTGAGCAGATGACTTCAAGGCTAATTGCTGGCATGGATTTTTAAGTCACCCAGGAGCTCTATTTACTTCATGCTACTTACAACTTCTTATTTTTCCCTCTCCCACATGGAAGATAATCATAGAAACATAGAATGTTTGGGGTTGGAAGGGGCCTTAAATACCATCAACTTCCAACCCCAGTGCCCTGGGCAGGGATAACCTTCCACTAGGTCAAGTTGCTCAAAGACTCATCCAACCTGGTTTTGAACACCTCCAGGGATGGGACATCCACTACTTCTCTGTGCACTGCCCACTATTGCCATTGTGTCATAAGATAAAAATAACAGCTCATTTCCACCACTGTCAGATATAGAGTTGATAACATAGTTCAGATGGTGATGACTGACAAGAATCTTGATTAAGAAATTAAATGTGTCAACTACTCTGATTGACTAAGGCCTGAGGATCAGCCTTTCTTGTCATCTTGGGTCTCTGTCTCACTACTTTTCCCCATTCTCTTTTCTTATTTTGAGTCTGTAATGCTTTGTGGATCAGCAGTGAAGTTAAACCACTTGGACCTGTCAGGGCAATCTTGCAGTGGGGGAAATCAAGTGCCTCATACGCTGAAGTGATCACGCTCATTTCTCACTCCTTTATACTGCTGTCTTATTTTAGGTTGATCAACACTTGGTTAGCATCTGTTGAAGAATACTGAAATATTGTAAAACCCAGGGAGAGTTTTTAACGTATTGACTCAGAGTAGAGTCTCAGGGGATCTTTCTGGTAATTATGAGGTCTGAGTAATGTTGTCAAGAAATCAATTCTGAAGTAAGAAAAGAGATGGAAAAGAAGTCACAGACTAATTGTGTGAGGACCAAAAGGTAAACAAATATGGAATTGTCTGTAAAGCAACTAGTGTAATGGCAGAGAAAAATGCAAGGCAGGATGGGTCATGAGAAGATTATTGCTTTCTAATCTCTTTCTAATACCTTAGTCACTGCAATAGTATTAACAGAAGGGGCAAAGAATCTATTTTTCATCATTTTCATTGTTTAGCATATTTGATTTTCAGCCATAAGCTGCCCTTTCTATCTTTTTCTTTCATTCACTTGTGTCTTGTTTTCTGTCTCATTTTATTTCCTTTGGGTCAAGTTTTGGTAAGCACTAAACGTAAGCAGTTTCCATTGTTCTCATTGGATTTGTCTAGTACTCAGCAAGGAGCTGATCTTAAGTTCAGTGATGTCACTATCTGCATGGCTCTGGATCCTACTCAGGGCTCAGCAGCTTTCAAAGAATATGATCCACTGTTTTAATAAAGTGCTGCAGCTGTGCTAATGCTCTGGACAGGAGATCTGCTTATATTCATGTCTTATTCAAACATTATCAACAAGACACTTTTATAGCTCTCTATATGTCACACACACGTGGTAACCTGGGACTTGCTGGAGCTTTGGTTGCTAGATATAATCATCTAAGAGTCTCCTAAAACATTAACTAATGAAGGCTTCATAAAAGTCATCACTGTTAATCTACAGTCTATGTAAGAATGTGCCAGTGGGGTTGGCAGAATGATATGAAATAGAAAATACCATGTAAAAAGGGTAAGGAAGATATAGTTAACAAATATAAAGTACCATGCAAAAAGGGTAAGGAAGATACAGTTAACAAATATAAAGTGGCTTTATGGCCTCTGATAGGGATAGCATATGAACTTCTAAATCAGAATGATTATATAACAGGGAAATAAAATTGGTAATATGAATTTTAGACCAAGCCCCTTCATGGCGTTCATCTGTTAACACTGTGTCAGAACCTACCTTGCAGACAAGGTTCTCACCAAGGTGAACCTGTGGACATGCTTCATGAGAAGACCTTAGTGCTGGAAGTTCTGGAGAGCAGATGTGCCACCTCTGAAGTCCCTGGGATAACAATGCTATGAATATATGTTTGTGATTACAAGGCAGTAGCAGAGACTATGACATTAGATTTCTGCCTCATCTGTGTATAAATATATAAGGCTCTTTCAAGAGCCAAAAAAAGTCCAGAAAAGTGCTGTTAAAACAACCTGAAACATTGCAAATTTGATTGCAAGTATAGTTTTTGCAACAGTTTTCCCTTGAGAGTATGAGGAATTATGGAAAATAACATTAAATGCTTGCGTTCTTTTGTAACTAATGTTATGTAAATATAATATATAACCCTGACTGAGTAATTAAGGTCATATTACTCCTATGGGAGTGACAGTAAATTCAATCCTGTTTTGTTTTCACAGATCTGCCACAACTGAAGCTGATAGTTGTATTTGTTCCACTCCACAGTTCTTGGCAGTCAATGCAAGTAACACTTTCTTTAACAGTAACTCCTAGCATTGCCAAAATCAATTGGCAGGTGGATCACCCGGTGGCAATGGAACAAAGTCAAACAGGGAGAAATTGGAAAAAGGACTAGAGAAGCCTTTTCTCTAGGAGACAGGGAATCATAGAATCACAGAATCACTACATTGGAAAGGACCTACTGGATCATCGAGTTCAACCATTCCTAATAGTCCCTAAACTATGCCCCTCAGCACCTCATCCACCTATTCCTTAAACACCTCCAGGGAAGGTGACCCAACTACCTCCCTGGGCAGCATCTGCCAGTGCCCAATGACCCTTTCCGCGAAAAATCTTTCCTGCCCAGCCTGAACCTCCCCTGGCAGAGCTTGAGGTCATTCCCTCTTGTCCTGTCCCCTGTTGCTTGGGAGAAAAGGCCAGCTCCCTCCTCTCCACAACCTCCTTTCAGGTAGTTGTAGAGAGCGATAAGGTCTCCCCTCAGCCTCTTCTCCAGACTAAACAACCCCAGCTCTCTCAGCCGCTCCTTCTAAGACTTGTTCTCCACCCCCTCACCAGCTTCGTTGCTCTTCTCTGGACGCATTCCAGAGCCTCAACATCCTTCTTTGTGGTGAGGGGCCCAGAAATGAACACAAGATTAGAGGTGCAGTCTCACCAGTGCTGAGTACAGAGGATGAATAACCTCTCTGGAGCTGCTGGTCACGCTGTTTCTGATAGAAGCCAAGATGCCATTGGCCTTCTTGGCCACCTGGGCACACTGTTGCCTCATGTTCAGTCACTGTCAACCAACACCCCCAGGTCCTTCTCCTCCAGGCAGCTTTCTAGCCAGACTTCTCCTAGTCTGTAGCACTGCATAGGGTTGTTGTGCCCCAAGTGCAGGACCTGGCATTTGGCCTTGTTAAACCTCATGCCATTGGTCTCAGCCCAGCAGTCCAGCCTGTTCAGATCCCTTTGCAGAGCCTCCCTACCCTCCATCACGTCCACACTTCTACCCAGCTTAGTGTCATCCACAAACTTGCTGAGGGTGCACTCAATGCCTTCATCCAGGTCATTGATAAAGACATTGAACAGAGCTGGACCCAGTACTGAGCCCTGGGGAACCCCACTTGTAACCGGCCCCCAGCTGAAGTTAACTCCATTGACCACCACTCTCTGGGTCATCCAACCAGTTTTCAACCCAGGAGAGTGTGCGCCTGTCCAGTCCAGAGGCTGACAGTTTCTGAAGCAGAATGCTGTGAGAAACTGTGTCATAGGCTTTACTGAAGTCCAAGAAGACTACATCCACAGCCTTTCCCCCATCCAGTAGTCGAGTCACTTTGTCATAGAAGGCGATCAAGTTAGTTTGGCAAGACCTGCCTTTCGTGAACCCATGTCGACTGGGCCTCATCACCCGGTTCTCTTGCATGTGCTTCATGATAGAACTCAAGATCACCTGTTCCATGACTTTCCCTGGCACTGAGGTCAGACTGACAGGCCTGTAATGCCCTGGATCCTCCCTGCAACTCTCTTGTAGATGGGCACAACATCAGTCAGCCTCCAGTCCAGTGGAACTTCCCCAGTCAGCCAGGACCGCTGGAAGATGATGAAAGGGGTTTGGAAAGCACATCTGCCAGCTTCTATAATACTCTTGGGTGGATCCCATCTGGCGCCATACACTTGTGAGTGCCTAGCTGGGCAAGCAAATCTCTAACTGCCTCCTCTTAGATGGGAGCCTCATTCTGCTCCTCTAACTCCTGGGTTTGTACACACGGGGAACAACTTCCCTTACTATTAAAGACTGAGGCAAAGAAGGCATTAAGTACCTCAGCCTTGTCCTCATCCCCTGTCACTGTTATTCCTTCTGTATCCAGTAGGGACTGAATATTCCCCCTAGTCCTCCTTTTATTGTTAATGTATTTATAGAAAGATTTTTTATTACCTTCCACAGATTTAGCCAGTTTGATTTCTAGTTGGGCCTTAACCCTCCTGATTTTTTCCCTGCACAATCTCACTTCCTCCCTGTAGTCCACCCAAGACGCCTGTCCCTTCCTCCAAAGCTCACAGACATTCCTCTTCTTTTTGATGCCTCTCAAGATCTCCCTACTCAACCAAGTTGTTTCTTTCTCCCATTGGCTCCTTTTCTGGAGCATGTGGATGGCTTGCTCCTGAGCTGCCAGGATTTCATTTTTGAAGAGCACCCAGCCCTCGTGGGCTCCCTTGTCCTTAAGCACTGCCTCCCCTGGGACTTTGCCAACCAGCCTTCTGAACAGTCCAAAGTCTGCCCTCTGGAAGTTTAATGTGACTGTCTTTCTAATCCCCTTCTTCATCTCACCCAGAACTGAAAACCCTATCATCTCATGATCGTTTTGTCCCAGGCGTCCTCCAACCATCACATCCCCCATGAGGCCTTCTCTGTTCACAAACAGCAGGTCCAGAAGGGCACACTCCCTTGCTGGCTCACTCACCAGTTGTGTGAGGAAGTTGTCTTCCATGCACTCCAGGAACCTGAATCATCAGGAAATTCCTGAATCATCAGGAAAGTTCATCGATGATTGAAAACAATAAGTTTATGTTATTACAGCATATATATTCAGACTATTTCAGTAGTGTTTCTAGTGGCTGGAATGCTATGCATAAAGATGCGCTCTTGATGTCTCTATGCATTTGAGGTTTTCACAACTCCTGATGGGACATCTAGGAGACAAGTTAAATTTGGCAGGGCCAGCCTAGGAAATACAGTTGCCTAAGTTCAGCACGGCGGTCTGTTGAGTTAACCCACAAGCCGGGGAATTTGAAGTGATCAAATTGAAGAGAAATGAAAATAGCAGGTTGGACACATGACAAGATGGAGAGGCAATATGATGTTTCAGTGGGAGACCTTGTCAGTTTTCTTGACAGACCAATTCTGCCAATGTCTCTTCTTTTTCCATTTTCTATCTATATCCACTTAAATTTCAGAATGTCTTTAGCTCATCCATTTCCCAGAAGGGTCTGGCCATTCTCATAAAGTGATTCCTGTCCCAATTTCTGCCAGGTCTCACTTCATTTTCTTTCACAAAATGAAAATTGAGTTTTAACTGAAATATATCCTGCAGGTTATTGCTAGTTAAAGCAAAAAGTTTGGCAGAATGGGAAAAAGTCTGGGGCTTATTAGCTTAGTGTTGGTTGTTGGAAATATATTTAAAGGCAGAAAACAGATGAGACAATTTTGTACAATATCTCTCCTCTTAAGCTTCCCTTTGAATTGCAAACACTAGAGAAACCTGTACGTGCTATTTCTAATTCAAATATGTTATGCATCAAAAAACTTGAGAGACGTAAATGTTTCTGTTAGAAACTAATGACTTGCATGAAAACTACGTATCTGATTTGCTATGGGAAAAATCATAGAAAGAGCCTTGAATATTTCTTATGAAAATATTAAAAATAAATTATATTAGATTTTTACATAGTTTTAAATAATAAATGATTGAACATCAAAGGCAAGAAATACTTTGTCTAATGTGTATATGCAAATAGTCACTTTGAAAATAGAATACACTCCCATTAATTATTTTTTAGAAAAACAAAATAAAATTATTTTACAAATTAAAAAAATATGTTCAAAACGTAATAAAGTAAAAATCTAAGTGAAGACGGCAAGTAAATGTAGTTAAACAATAATTTTCATAGCTAATGACTTCTAGCACATTCCATTTGAGAACCTCAGCACTTCTACAGGTACTGATTTAACTTCTGCATATTATTAGCTAGCTTGAATTGCCATACTAAGAATCTGATGCTCAGAGAGACCATGGCCAAATATTGTTCTCACTCATCTTGGATTATGTTATTGCCCATGTTCAGGACTACATGAGACACTGTCTGCTCTTGAAAAAAGTACTCACTTGGATAATTTAATAATATAATCGGTTTGTTCATGGCAATGCTTTTGCAGTATAAATCACAGTAGGAGGAGAATTTGATCTTTATTATGTTTCAGGTAACACAAAGAGCACACAGAAGACCTAGGCATGAAGGCGTTATCGGGAGCTTTAATTCCCCTTTAGGCACTCTCAGTTGCAGTGCAACGGATATTGTAACAGCATTAAAAACCTGGCTATGTCATAAGCTTGGAATGAGCGGTGTGCCTGGGATGTCTCTAATGCTGAAATCTACGTTAAAACAATAATTCAATCCTAAAACTGATAGATCCTTATTGATACTTAATATGAGGTCTCTAGGCACCAAAAACTTAAATTTGTTTTACAAGGGGATCCTAGCATGCCCTCTGAGTGCTTCTAGAAAAGATGTAAGGGCTGTTAGTAAAAAGTAAAAAAGTTAACTGAAAACATGCCATTAAGAGAAACACTAGAATTTTAAAGCAACTGTGACAGGGGCATTAATAAAAATTGATTTTTGTAATGGAAAGGAATTGGTGTCAATCAAGTTGACCTGCCACTGTAATTGAAACTTAGGGCAAAAGACTGCAGTCTTTCTTATTCAGGATCTACATTAAAGTGGAGAATAATAAAATTGATTGTAGGGCAGTAGGGTATGCTTAATTCCAGTCCTCTCATCTCCTACACTTGGGTAACATTCTACTACATGTGTTAGAGAGACATTGGTTACAGTCTACCTGTCCATTAACCAAGTGAAAGAAGCACAAACTATGCTCACAGCACTGCTAAGTGCAGATAAAGGCATGTTTATTATCTTCCTGGCCCACTATACACATAGATATTCCATAGCATTTATTCTGATCATTTCAGTCCTTGCTGTTTATGCTGTATTTGTGCTGTTTCAGATGCTTCTAAGAATAGATATTTCATTTTGCTTTAATCCTTCACAGATAAAAGAGGAATGTAAATAACAGATCCTGTGTGAGGAAACCACTGAGAGCAAGCAGGCTGTGAGAGTACACTCAGCAGAACTACACCTAATGTTCACTTCCACTCAGACATGATATAAATATTGTACAATACGGTGAAAGGTGGAGAGTGGTCAGCAGACCCCCACCATACCTGTGGGGTTGTAAGACATCCCACAAAGTTTATGCTCAGTGTGCTGAATGGACAAATACCAAGTTAAATATCACAGAAAGCAGAGGGTAAGGCTGCTCTGTAGCCACTATTCTCACTATGTCCTGCAGTTTCAGCTCAGTTTGAATGTGGACTGCATCTCCTCAGCTCCCACTACCAGCTATAGAAATATTCCAGATACCTGGGGATTTAGACTTCCTGGCTTTTACTTTCTTCACCAGTCTTGCTACTTCCAAGCATAAATACCTGCTCAATAACCTCAGAGAAAGAGGGAGAAAGGAACTGCTCACAGCAGTTCTTGTCATCAGTCCCACTCCCACACCCCAACAGAGTGGCAACAGAGAGACAATGGAGTGAAGTTGCTGGGCAGAGAGGATGCTGTTTTCTTCTGTTTTCTTCATAAGCTCAGTCTTTTGGGGAGCAGAGAGGTTCAAAGCATGGGCAAGGATGGTTAATCATTCTCTGGCCAGTCTCAAATCACTCTCGCACCTCACTGTCTGTTTAGAACTTTCACTAAGCCCTGGCAGCCACACAGGAACTCTGCAATTCCCCAGCTCTCTGCCCCAGCTCTCCCACAGAGCCCGCTCCTCTGTCTGTCACAAAACTACATATTGCCTTCAGTCCTGCAGGTGCGTCTGACTACCTCTGACGTATGAAGGTTTGAATCAATGTGAGATAGAATGTAATAGGTACAAAAAAACCAAAGGACAGGAACAAAGTCTGTTTTCCTAGTAACTAAGGAAGCAGATTTAAAGGGATTTGTTTAGATTTAGTGGGCTATGCTTTAAACATTTGCTCTAATATCAGGAATGAAATGTTGAAGGAAAGTATTGGCTTGATAACTTCCTACAGTTCTTTCAGACAGTAACTAGAAAAGCACACACCAAATTATATTGTCTGCCTTGCAGATACAGGCAGTTATTTGTGTCTTCTTTAATATAAGACACAATACAGTTCTTTGTATAATTGAAAGAAATATGAAATGTTTAGTTAGCCACAGAAGTTGAAAATAGTAGAGATATCATGAAAGTGTCATAAAACTGTATGCCTTATAAAAATGGGGAGGTGGACAAACATTCTTTGTTAGTTAGATTTTATCAGATATATACTCCAAATGCTCTTTAACTTTTTTTTTTTTTTTGTCAAAGTAAGTGCTTTGTAAGTGGTATGTATCAACAAGCCTCATTGTATGGAAGAAAATTTCTTCATGTTCCTCGATATTTTCTATTCTGCTAGATCAGTTACATCAAAATCACAATGCTGTTACGGAGCAGGCTATAAGCTGCGGTTGAACAAAGCACAAAGTGAGTAGGATGGTGGATGTGACAAGGCTGCATGTAGTTCGAATTAAGCCAAAGATTCCCAGTATGATTTTTGTAAAGAGAGAGACTTTTATCAGGGCTGGAATTCAAGCCCTCCCATTAAAGATGAAGGTATTACAAATTAAATCTGGGGATAATAAGAAAATATTGAAAAAAAAGAGGAAGTAAAGAAATGATGCTTTCAAAATTATAAAAAAAATTATGAGTTTCATTATTGTCTTTTTTTTTTGGACATTGCTGGCCATCTCAGCCACAAGCCTCTGTCTGCCATCAAGGTGAAGGATGGGCTGCAGCAGCTGAGGGCCAGCTGATTTCCTAGCATGGGGACCATGTATTGCCCTTAGGAAGTGATGGCAGAGACCCTGTGCATGTGAACAGAAAACTCATCCTGCAAAATATGCCCTCCACAATGAACTTTGTTCCTGCCATTATATCGAGGGACAGACTATGCTTGTAGTGAGCAGAAGTACGGATGTACTTGAAGCTTTGCATTTTGTACTCCCTCGCGAGGTTGTTAGTATTCAGTAAATAGTTGATAACTTCATGCAAACAGGATGAGATTCTTCCATCTACACCTCTGTGAAATGGCAATAAGGACACATTTCTTTACCTAATCAGTGACTGCAGGTCCCTCTGTTACTATAGTGATGGAGGCTACGACAGTTTCCAAATCAGAAGAGAGATTATCCAAGCAATCAAAGAGAAACACAATGTTTAAGATAGCTAGCAGAGGCCAAAATTAGACCTGAAGAGCTGGCAAGGGACTAGCTGGAAGCAAGTAATTCAGTTTCCGGACAAGGGCTTTGCCGTAGACATACAAATAGGGGTAACAACCCCCAGTGTGGGATAGGTGGGATGGCTGAGCTGTTCAAGCTAAGAGGTGAGCTGATGAGTCTAACAACACAAAGCTATGGGTACAGAGTCACCCAAAAGGACTTCCCACACTTCTGCTTGCCCCAGCTATGTCCCAGCTCCAAGCCAGAGTGATGCATATGTCTACTACTCCTCTTTGCTCCCATGGGAGAGAAAAAAAAAGGGCTATTTACAAAAGGCCCCAGCTTTGTCTATTGGGAACACCAGAGCTGTGGGGTGTCCTGGTACAGAAAAGCCAGAGAAGCAGTGGTGGATTGATGAGCAAAACTCAGGAAAACTGGGGCAAGTGTTTGACAAAAACAGGTCCTGAACTCTTGCTAGCACTAATTAGACTAATTGTGTAAAACCAAGCAGATTCTAGTATTTAGCTTTTCAAAAGTTTGTTCAAACTGACTAAGTTCATTCTTTTTTTTTTAAGTATATTTTATATTGAACCCTTGTCTCCCCTACCCTCTGGCTCTCCTCGCTTTAATTTGCATCCTCCTTTTTACTACAGAGGCAAGAAATGTTGTTCTAGCACTTGCTAGCATGCTCTGGCAATCTACTTTTGTACATAGTCCTTTTAAAGGAAAATCTTGCAGATTGACAGAGTACCTGTGAAGATGATTAACATCTTGGAGGGAGAGAGAGGAGCAGTAAAGCATAATTCTTCAAACTGGAACTGGTTCAAAATTGTGCTTGCGCTGCCACTTCACTAGTGTCCTTTTGCAAAAAAACATGTATTGTCCTAAATTCATTTAGAATCAAATTCATTTGGAAGACGTAGGGATTTTAGGCATGTTTTAGATTGCTTAGGTTTTAATGAAAATTTTGCAGCAGTATTTTGTTTTCTTTGTGTCAGCTTTGCAGACCCTCCTGTTAGAAAAAAATTTGAGACTAATTTAGTATGAAGAGTCATACACTATCCACCAGGAATATTTTAACAGCCTCTATTGTCATGTGACAAGTGCAAAACCTGCAGTTTTCTCTAATATGCTTTGCACCATCACTCAATTAGCAGATGATATTTAGGGAGTGTACTGTCGTGTATCTCCTCTCTCAAGCTGCCGTTGGTAATTATCCAAAGTGCTGAAAATGAAGGATAAAAACCTGACATAACCTTAATGTATTCTTAGTTCCTTTGCACAGAAAAGTAATTTCTGTCATATCATTAGTATAGTTTCTTCCTTACGTGGCCTGCTGAGAGCAGAAAAGTCCTTGGTTGCTCACAGACCAGCAAGAGGAACAGTCTCTACAGAGCTACTAGCATCCCAAGAGGTGAATTGACAACATCAGAAACCTCACAGCCTGGCTCTTTCCTTTTCTTCCACTTGTCACCCACAGTAAAACACCCTGTGCACACAACGAGATATCCCATACCATGCACTACTTCTCACATGTGGTAAGGGAATCAAATTAAGCCTCAATCTGGCATATCCACTGGGAGGATGTACAAAACTATCCTTGTCTAGCTGACATACCAATGGGATTATGAACAAAAAACCCTTACCCATTTTGGCCTTTTTAGTAATCTCAGTACATTTCAATTGTTTTATCTCGCTGTCCATCACTGTAAAATTTAGAGCAAAGATGCCCAAGAACCATCTCAGTTAACAAAGGGATCCTAGTATGTGAAAGGTCACCTTAAATACTGTTCCTGTGAGGGATTTATGAAGCCCATTTCCATACTGGTAGAAAAATAGTTGGACCTGTACCTTTTTGTGCTGTATTAGGGAAAAACAGATTATTGTCCTCTATCCTAGGGAAGACTGTGGTTGTTTTGGTGGATTTTAAAAGCAACTATTGAAGGATGATGCTCCTCATAATATGGAATGTATAGAAAGAAAAATTATGGACAAGAAGATTTGATGAAGTCAGAAAGCTTAAACCTGTTCCTTGGCTGAAATGACTCCAAATATTCATTAGCCAAGAGGAGGAATCCAGCACATCCACATCTCTTTACCTTTAGTGGATTGTTCCCCAGAACGGGGCACAGAATGAGGGATTGCTTAAACTCAGGTGGGTAACACAAAACCCACATATCTACACTTATTCAGAGAAAATCCGTACATCAGTAAAAATGTATTTTATGAACATGGATACTTATTATGGTTTGATCAGAAACACTGTGGCCATGCATAAAACAAGCTTGCCTAATGTGGAAGCTAATAACCACCTTGAGAGTCAGTCCAAATTAATTTGGGATTAAAATAATGCTTGCACTGTTATTGAGCTTCCAATTGACTTCAAGTGCAAACGTGATCTGCAGGAGGTAATAGAACTAGCTCACGCTACCCACATTGAACATTTAACTGTTTCTATACTTCTGAGTATGCTTCTATTATCCTTGAAACTTTGGTATCTCTTTGAAGAATGGGTCCCTTCAAACCAGTTTTAACCAGTAAACAGACATATAACATCTTAAATTAATTTGTATTATGGTAACGCTCAGTTTAACTGAAATGTAATATAAAACCTTGTGGAGAGAAGAATTTGCATCTCTGTAAAGAGGCATGAATAATCTGTTTTTTCTTTTTTTTTTACAGGAGCACCATTGTTAGTTGTCTGAGTAAGAAAACTTGTAGTGACTGCACACAGAGCTGTAGATCCTGGCTAGCAGGAGAGACATGAAGCACAAGTAATAATCCAGTAAACTGGAAGGACTTTAAGGGTCCTCAAAGATAAAGCATAGTTAACTGGATAAGATGCTCATTCATACACCCTTCAAAGCCTGCATTTTCTTCTCACATGTGTCTGCACTTTTTACTGCTGGCATAAGCTGAAAAAATGTGATTTCTGTTTAGCATTGCAAATTTCACTGTGGAAAGCTAGAATTTTTAAAAATAAAAGGAGCAGTGGCTCTTAAAGAAGGAATCCCACAGCCAAAGAAGTGACATTGAAGCATCCATGGCAAGTCCTCATGAGATGGGTGGCTTCACACTCAGGCAGCAGCTCAGTGGTTTCCTGCATTGTGGATGGCTGTATTTCGGGAGAAGCTCGCTATGCTCCCCAGGCAAGTTACTAAAATGTCAGCAAGTGCATATACTCGTCACACTGCGTTTAGTGTGGGTTTTTCGTGTACACACACACACACACACACACACGTATCTATCTATCTATCTATCTATCTGTCTTTCAATGTGGGGTTTTTTATGCTTCTTTACTCCTTTTGTGCACAGATTTTCATGCTTTCTACAGATAGGTGATTTGATGCTAATGTAAAACTATAGATGCAGTTGCACCTAAATTAGACCTGCAATCACAGTGGTACACCAGTTAACACTAAGATTAATTTCTTCTTGTTAAATTAAAATAATGAAATATAATTTCTCCACTGGGTGTCTAGAAACGCTTTTTCTTTGGTATCTCTTTGTTGTCTCTGTCTGCAAACTTCTAAGTATTTCAAAGCAAAATATCTGGTTTTAAGTAGTAGATGTTAATCTGAAAATGCTTCAGGCTTAATCACCTTCTTTATCCTGATTTATGATCATATTGCCAGTCTACTGAGTATCTTAAATTTCAAGCAGCAGTTATTTATACTGGCATGTATCCTAACATTGCCAAAACAAGAAAAGCTATACACAATGACACACAGAGTTTTCCAATAAGCTTTTCTGACTATAAACTGTACCAGATGCATCAGAAGAAGGTGTAAAACATTAAGCATAAACAGTTGTGCAATACCTTGCTTTTTAAGAATGTTGCTTTTCAATCTGAACCTATTTTCTGACTCACTGATTTTTTTTATTCTGTTAGCTATAGTTGCATATATTATTACCCATAGAGACACTGAATCCTTTTTCAAATCTTAACGTTTCTTGACCTCAATAATACCTGAAGTTAGCGGGGAGCACAGATTCATACTTTCATCAGGTTTTGAATCCTAGATCGGGAAAAAAATACATATGCCATGCTACATTCAAACTCAGTATACCTACACCCGTAAACTCACAGGATTAATCTTTTGTCACCTAGGTACATCTCATTCCTCTTCACATTCTTAGGACAGGAGCATGTACTTATATGATTCTTTAGATCAGAATTATAGTCACCCAGACATGGTTGAATGAAACTCGTTATTCTAGGGGCCAGTGCAGCTGTAGGTACATCAAAACACTCCAAGTTCTGGGGAATTAATTGTATATAATTTTCTTTCCTGCCTATATTAGCTGAGGTAATACAATATTAGCAAGATTTGGACTTTATTAGTGCTTCCAACTTTAAAATGTCACCTCCTGCTGTAACTGTTTCATTTTACACTTGCAGACTGATTACTAGCAATCAAGCTGTGACTTCAGTGACCCTTTAGAGTATTGATTTATGTGTTCACATCACTGTCTTATTATCTTGTTTTGATTTTGATCTGTTCCAAATTATTCTTGAGTCTATCTCAGCTATTAGCTGACCCAAGAATGGAGAATTTATTTTATTCTACTTTCTCATCCCTCCTGCTGGCTCAACTGACTCGGACATGAAGGGAATGTGAAGGAGTCAAGCAGGACTGAAGCACATGTAATGGGCCTAATTTGTAAATGTCTGAATAATTTCAATTCTGCCAGAATCACGAATATGTACAAATGCAAGAATCGAAGGTGAAAATTAAAACAGAAGTGATAAAATGAAGAAGAAAGGGGCTACTAGTCTTTAAGGTAAGACATGAAGATGAAGCAGGTTCATACAAGTCTGAAAAGCAGGAAGTCAGTCATGAATTACAATTTGAAACCAGATGGAAACTAGTGTGAAGATCATGGTAACACAAACCTGCTGCATGAAGGGGCAGAGTAATCTTTCTGCAGTGTTGTGGGCCCCTTGAATATGTAACAAAACCTGTGATTAAAAGGTGGGGTGCAGTGCTGAGGACAAGTTGCTTTGTTGTAAAAATCTAGTAGCTAAATAAAAAAAAAAAACAAACCAGTTCTGAACAGACAAGGTAAATCTGGTTAAAAAAAGTTAACCTCTTCAGTGCAAGATGTGGTCAAGATCTCATGCCTTCTGATTTTTGTTCGCTGTTTTCCTTGATGTATGAAAGAATTGTGCAATGTGCTCTGAAAGGAGCTACTTAAAAAGGGATCCTGTGGGGTTTTGTTTCAGTTTTTGTATTTTTATTATTCCTCACTACTTATTTATGCTTCTTTCTGTGGTTCTTGTTACAACATCATGCCATGTTGTGCTACTGCCCAATTTTCAGAATATTATTTTGGCCAGTGAATGTGTAAATTTCCTTTCTTGCTGCACTGTATAATGAAGTTCTGGGTTTTGCTGCATGTTGAAAAGAGAGAAATGACAAACTCAGTAAATGTAATATAAAATCTATCCCCCATGAATTTAATTAATCTTCAGTATGATAACACTCTGTGCCTTGCACAAGGTTTGCTTTTAAACAGTTTAGGAGTCATTTACTAGGTTTTTTTTTTCGATTAGACAATTACTAAGAACAGATTAGCATGAAGCCATGTAAAAGTCCTATAGAAAGAGAGGATTCATTGTTTTATTTTCCATTTCTTCAGGTGAGCCATGGCAGAACTCCTGGGAGGCAGAGAAACTGGGAGCATACCCATATGAAAACACGAGACCAAGATACTGCCACAACTTCCCTTTTCTTAAAAATTATCTTCCAAAATCCTGAACCATGTGGAGCAAAGCTCCAAACACATTATTACTACACCAAAATTGTACAATGCTGTTCCTTCCGATGTGACATGTACAAGTCTTATTAGTTCCCTGCTCAGTAAAAATGAGAATATAATCATGTAAGCACTCAGAAAACCCAAAGGATAAAAATGTCATTTTCCTCCCAGCTTTTTAGATTGGAAGAACAATTTACTGCTTTTCATCATGCAGGAAAACATCTCACTCCCCTTGGAATAATTTGTATTTGCAAATAAAATCAGCTTTGTGATTCTCTCCCAGATTGCCAGTACTGTGAAATAGGGTCACCAAAATAAGTATTTTCACAACTCTTTTTTTTATAATATCAGCATATGTCAAAGCTATTTTTCCTGAGGTAGGCAGAGAGCCTCTCATTAAATAGGAAATATGTCATGGGCTGTGCACTCAGGCTAGTCACACTATTTGAGTGATAGGTAAGGAAACATCACCACTGGTCTGCCAAGAATGAAAAAGACACTCGGTATCCTCTGACCCTGAAGCAAGTTTTTCTGCACTGAAGAGAAAGGAGTGTCTTTTTCAGGCGATGACCACCATTTGAAGAGAGTGTAAAACATATATAGTGCTTTGAAGTTTAGTGTCAAAACCTCCATTGTCTAAAACTTTTTTTATTGTGGTTAATTTTCTCATTAATGAGCTGTGGGACGCCAAATATATGTGTTTTCTTATGAATTGCAAGCCTAGGACTTTAACTGCATGAACCCTGTATTTTTAGTGACACCAAGTGCAGAGCTGGGTTCCCTGAGGCTATGTAATCTGCATTTCTCTTGGGAGTTTCTGTGTTTTGACCTGAATTGTGCCATGAGTGTTGCATCTCCATATCCTCATTAGGGTGTGTCAACTATTGTGCAGAGCTGAAATGTAGGTCTCCATTTATGGCACCTGACTGTTACCAAAAATTATTTGTATTTCCAAGACTATTAGGGATTGTCACTCTCCTGGTACCTGATACAATACAAGGAAGAAGTAATAGTTTCTGATAGTCCCACAGACTGTGCACTCTCAAAGACTGAGCCAGGACATAGTTAAGCCCTGATTAAGTCATTGCTATGGCATTATAATAATCTCTATTTCAAGTAAATAGACTTTTAATATGATCTTTTTGAGTGTGGAAAAGAAAGCAATTAAATGAAATGCTAGGATTCACTGAGGGACTGCATCTGGCACCCAGAAAATTCACTTAGTGGGCTTTTGTTCACTTTAGTGTTACAAGACCAAGTAAGCAGGAATCAGCCGCAAAAAGGAAACTTCTGGAGCATTTGCTTCCTTCCTCTGTGCTAAGCTCTCAGATCAGTCTATCCTCTTTGGAATTATGCAGAGGATAATAGAAAAAAGTGCTTGAAAAACCATAGTGTGGAGAAGTAATCCACCAATTTACCCATACGTGCTTGGTTGATACGGGATTCATTGATGAGAGAGTCACTCCATTTCTGTGTGTTCTCTGTTCTTTAATGGGACAAATAAAGTGAATTGTTTTCAGTGAAATTCTGGGTGTTACCTAGCTGTTACCTAAGTGATTATCTGGTGGCGATGATATAGTGATGATGACATGAACATTAACCTACACCATTGATACACACAGCCAAAGACATTTTCTGTCCTTCTCCACCCAGCTGCTTTTCCTCTTGCTTCTGCATAGTGCAATACAGAGGGTAAGACCAAAGCTTCTTGTTTCTTCCTGGCTGGGGCAGTGGAGGACAGCAGTGGCTCTTCAGAAAGGTCTTTGGCAAAAATTCTTGGTTTTTATCCTCGTCATTTCCCAAATCTTATCTGCCACCATTTTTTTCTCTCTACATTGGAGTCCCTCTATATTCCTGTTAGGGCTCTGGGCTCGTGAAGCACGATGGCCCAAAGTGTCAGACACGAGATGTGTATACAACGTATAAATATCATTATGGGTGAAATAAAAATTGTCTGGAAGAGCTACATGTGTGCTGTACATGCCCCCTGCTCCCACAACGCCCCGGTATTAGTATTGCTATGGATTACATAATTTAAGTAGTGTAGTTGCCTGTTTTCCTCTTAATAATTAATGTGTTTATTAGCTACCATATGACTAAAAGATCTTACATTTCTTGTTACTTTTCGCTATAGGGATCGTGTATGGCTGTATTGTGTGTGTCATTGTTGCACATATGTAATATTTGCCTTAAAAGATTTCAGATTCTGAGGGTTTTTTTTTTTTATAAATGTCAAGACTAAAGAAATAAATATATAGGTTGTAATTTCTTTTGTGCATTATTATTTTGCTGTGTTTTCAGGATGATCCAAAATGACTGGTAAAAGTGTGTGGAAATGATTGTCTGTTGTTCTTAAGAATCCCAGCTTTCATCTCGTTTCACTAATGGTATGACAACAACAACAACAATAATAATTATTAAAAAGAACAAATGAATCCATTATGGTTATTAAGGGAACTCTTCAAACTGTAATGGATGCAGCAACATCTTATTAAGCTTGCAAAAACTCAGGAACAAATTGAGATGTGTTGATTGTTTCTGTAAGTTTTGGTTGGGGGTACAGTGACACTACTTTTGTTAGTTTTTCTGCTCAAGATGTATAAAAATTAAGAGAAAATATCATACTGGAAACATCTTGAATACTGCTAGGCCTTTATTAAAACACCAGGCAACTTGACTGAAAAGGGATATTATTGGTAACATTTTCTTGCAGGGCAAATCAAACTTTTTAAAAAAATTCCATTAAAATCACCATTCTCTATTTTCATACAATAAATCTAGGTTGAAAGAAATTCCTGGAGGACATTCAGGTCTGCATCTTGCTCTGAGCATAGATGAGTTTAATGGTTAGGTATCTCAGGGCTTTGTCCATTCAGATAATGAAAATTTCTGAGGATGGATATCGCAGAGTCTCCCATCTAGCCTTAGGAGGCATCAGGTTCCATGTGAAGTTTTTCAATGATTTAAATAACCTTAAAATCCTTTTCCTCGTTTTTGATTGCACCAACACTTTTGGAAGACATACGGATGCTTGAGATTTTTCTGTCTTTATTGTCGTCCTCTCATGCTATAATAGTACTGAATGCCAGCTGAACACTCCAGCCCAGTGAAGGACTTGCATCACATATAGTTTTGAACAAGAATTTTCACATTCAATGTGGTACACTGACTCCAGAACACTGATGGAGAAAGTACTGCAGAGAGCCACTGTTTCTGTATCTGCCTGTGTGTAACTGTATTGAAAAAGCATGTTTGATTGCTCGAAACCTAAATAGAAACATAGAATCACAGAACAATTCGTGTTGGAGGGGACTTTTAAGGGTAATGTAGCCCAACCTTCCACTGCAATGAGCAGGGACGTCTCCAATGAGATCAGGTTGGTCAGAGCCTTGTCCAACTTAACCTTGAATATTTCCAGGGATGGGGCATTTACCACCTCTCTGGGAAACCTGTTCCAGTGTTTCTCCACTTTCACTGCAAAAATTTCTGCCTTATATCTAGTCTGAGTCTACTTTCCCTTAGCTTAAAACCAATAGCCCTTGTTCTATCACAATAGGCCCTATTAAAAAAGTCTGTCCCCATCTTTCTCATAAAAACTTTGCATTGAAAGGCTGCTATGAGGTCTCCACAGAACCTTCTCTTCTCCAGGCTGAACAACCCCAACTTTCACAGCGTTTCCTCATGGGAGAGGTGTTCCATTCCCCTGATCATTTTCATAGCCTTCCTCTGGACCAACACCAAAATGTCCATCTTTCCTCTGCAGAGAGTTCCAGAACTGGATGCAGTACTCCAAGAGGGGTCTTACCAGAACAGAGGGGTAGAATTACCTTCCTCAACCTACTGGCCACAGGTTTTATGACACAGTCCAGGATGTGGTAGGCCCAAGTATTCCAGATGCAGTTCAGAAGGCTTTCCATATTGTCTTATTTTTAAAAAGTTTAAAATAAAATTTCACTTCTTATTTTTTCTTTCTGTTCTAAAACAAACTTTTGCAGAAAAAACTTTAAGTTTTTGCAGTGTTAGAAATCTATATATTCGAGAGTGATGTACCAATGGGTTCGGCAAAGGTATTGCAGTTTGGTTCTTTCAACAAGCTGTATTCCTGCAGTCAAATGCTTGAGTTACTGAATTTTACAAGAGTATTTGGATCTTTAGAGTAATTCTCAAAATGGTCAAACTAAGCTACCAAATGAAGGTCATTGCTGATGAGTGAAAGGCACAGGTTTTAATTACCTCTTAAAGTTTCAAAACAGATAAAGGTGACACATATGCTGGCTGATGTTTTTTCATGTTCTGTGGTAAAAAACATGTACCATGACAACATCCAACAGCTGCATGTCCTACAAACATACTATATCAATATTTGAAATTTGAAGTTAAATGTTGACCATATTTTAACTTTTTAAAAAAATAAATGTAATTTGTATTTAATGAAGCCAGTGAGGTTGGTAAAAGGAATTGACAGTAAAATCAAGGTAGTTTTTTTAAATGAAAGAAATATCTCTGTGGGTTAGGCCATTTCAATAGAAATACAAAATCAGAAATGGAAAGGTCCAAGCCCACAGATGATGTAAAATGCCCCCAATACCAGGAGTAACATTGCCACTTGACACTGCCTAAAGTCCAGTGTTAAGGAAAGGATGAGTGTGAAATAAGAGGTATCAGCAATTAACTAGAAAAAGTCATTTGTAAGTTCAAAACATTGAAATGGACAAAGCAAAGCTCTTTGAATTAAAAAGGTGACGTAAGATATTCTTACTTTCAGTAATGTTTCTTCTTTGTGGGGGATTAACAGAAAGGATCCAGAAAACTAAACATGGCACTTTAGAAAAGAACTAGAACAAAGCTGAAGAATTTAAGCTAGTGAGTCTGACCTCAGCTTCAAGGGATTTCAATAAAAGATTATGTAAGCCAGTGAGTCTTTGCTAGTTTTCTCAACAATATGCAAGATTGTATTTGATGATAACTCAGAGAACACAAAAGAACAAAAGGAGAAAAACATGGTAAGAGATATCAAGTTTCCAATAGTTTGGAGAGCCTATTTTGGAGAAAAATGTTGTAATGATGATCACCAGCTGATCCTAACTGAGAAGCATTCTCCTGTTGCATCCTTGATCCTCTTTCTGTCTTCTCATCTCTCCTGTCTCTTTCCTTTCTCCATCTATGTTGGAAACTGCTGCTTCCTAAATTACAGTTTTTGCCTTTATTGATAGAATTCTCTTATGATATATTTTAGAATGTTCTTAAATAAGAGTTATAGTAGTAGTTACCGCTCTTTTTATTTTTTTTCTGAAATATTCTTCATGTAGCTTAGTGTTAAGAAGACATTATTGAATCAACAATATGATGTGAATCTAATCTTAAAAATATGCCTTTGCATCATCAGATAAAATAGTAAGTGAGCAATCATGTTGTCAGAAGAATTTTTTCATGGCTGTAATAAGAAGGAATGGCATATGTTATTCCTTTAATGATCCGTATATTGTATTTGCTATATATTTTATGAACATTAACAGTTACATTAGTTTTTCACATTTTTAAACAGGACAAGATTCAATTAACAGAATGGTATCATGTAGTATTATCAAATCATTTCTGTTAAAGTCTGAGAGAGATCTTAGATAATTAATAGAAAACTGACACCAGAATTACACTAATTATACATTCAGGAGAATTTAGGATGAATGCTCAGTTTAGATCTCTTTTGATCTAATGATTAAATTAAAATAAGAGCTACTGAACATGTAGAATGCTGACCAAACCTATCTCGGTGTTTCAACAAAGCCTTCTCCTTGCAATAGTGGTGTGTTTCTGGCATTTGTTTCAGGGGAAGACATAACAGAACCGGCTCTGATTAAAGATTTCCAAAACTGTTAAGCTGAGGTAAAAATCAGGAACAGGTGGAATGCTAAATTTTTTCCTGCCTGGAGATCAACCAACAACATCACCTTAAAAGTCTTGAACAAAAAGAAGTAAAGAACAGGGTATTTAAAATGAACGAGTTTGAAAAAGCTTAGGAATTCTGTTTTGGAAAAAGAACTAATCTGCCATCATTTTCCTTTTCACAGAGTCATAGAATAGTGTAGGTTGGAAAAGACCTTTAAGATCGCATTTAACCATAAACATAACTCTGCCAAGTCCACCATTAAACCGTTCCCCTAAGCACCGTATCTGTATGTCTTTTAAATACCTGCAGGGATTGTGACTCAAACACTTCCCTGGGCAGACTGTTGCTATGCTTGATAACCCTTTCAGTGAAGCAAAATTTCCCAATATACAGTTTAAACCTCTCCTGGCACAACCCATGGCTCTTTCTTCTTGTCCTACGGATCATTGCTTAGGAAAACAGACCAACACCCACCTCACTACAGCCTCCATTCTGGTAGTTGTAGAGAGCAATAAGAAGTCAGCCTCCTTTTCTCCAGCCTAAATAGCCCCAGTTCCCTCAGCCACTCCTCATAGGGTTTGTGATCCAAATCCTTCACCAGCTTCCTTGCCCTTCTCTGGGCATGTCCTAGCACCTCGATGTCTTTCTTGTAGTGAGGGCACCAAAACCGAACACAGTGTTTGAGGGGAGCCTCACCAGTTCTGAATACATGGGAACACTCATTTCCCTACTCTTGCTCACCACACTATTTCTGATACAAACTAGAAAATCTTTATTTGTTAGTCAGTGACTCAGGGGTACCACTGTAGTCCTGAGATTCAGCCAGGAAGTCCCTGTAGCACCAGTAGATCTGCTTCTTCGCCTCTGAGCTTTGAGCTTGCTGCACAACACCTGAGGCATTCCAGGGTGCTGAAAACAGAGTGGTGGAAAGGCCCTTGACTTATTTTAGTGTAATACAAAACATTAAGTTAGTGCTGCTTCCCTTTTAAATCTTAAGGAGTTTCAAAAGCACTGTTTGTCTCATCTCTGGGAAAAGAAAAGGACGACGGTGGGTTTGGAAAATATTGACTGCATAAAGTACCATCACAAGTCAATATGAGTTTGTGCTGCACAGACTGCCAGTGTGAACTGCTGTTTAAATTACTGCAGATTCCCATTCCTGGACAGTGTCTGGTGGTGTCAACCGCTGCAGTGTGCTCTTTTGAAGGCCAAAATTTAAAAATTAGCACAACTACGCCAATTTGCAGCAGCTGATAATATTCCCTGGTGTCTGTAGTGGCTTAAACTTCTTCTGTCCTGTGCTTTGGTGACTAACGATTAATCAGAAAGGAAGAATAACATGAATGCTAATTCCACATATTTTGCTCTTCATCTATCTCTCCTGCAACACGTTGATGAAACTTGCTCCAGGAACTGTCCAATGTGTAGGCTGGAGAGAAAAGTGTCACCTCCTTTCCAAGAAGGAGCAAGGTCTGGTGCTGCAGAAGGCCATGAATAGATAAAGAGTGCAAGAAATTCTCTTTTGTCAATTTGTCAAGCGTCTCTCATGACTTGTAAGTACAAACCAAATGTTTGAAACCTTTGGAGATCCTGATTTTCATTTGAAGTACCACAGTTCAGCATGTGTTATTGATTTCATACTTTTCTGTGCAGTGGCAGTAATAACTCCTGGCAACTACCAGTGCTGCACAAGTAACAGAATTGGAGTGGCAATGATTGATTTTGGTTAACTGAGAGATCTTTTCTGAGCTCGCCCCATTGCTTAAAAAAAACTATTCCCAAGATCTGATATATACATACAAGGAGAGTACATCAGTATTTTCAAGTCAGGTTCATCCTGGCATCTGGTTCTTGAGCCTTGAACTTGGCTGTCTGCTTAGCTCACTGTGTGAAATTGTCAAAATTCCTCGCACAGAGTGTTCTCAGCCCCCAGGGAGTATCACAGATAGGACTCCTCAGCTGTAGAAATACACAAAATCAGGAGCTTTGAATTCTGCCAGAACTTTTGTGTGCTTTTGTGTGCATCCTTGCAGGTATCTGAGCATTGCAGTCCCAACAAAGATGACTCTTCAGGTTATATATGAGAGTTGTGTGGCCCCTCTCTGAATGCCATTGGCTAGGTTGGGCATTTCCTTTCTGGTGCTGTGATTAACCTACAAGCAAAGCATGGAGGGTGAATAATTGCATCAGCTCATATTACTCAAATGACACTTGGGTATGTGTGCTCAGAAATATCTGTCTTTCTGCATTTACAGCTTGAATATTGTAAACCGGATTCTATTCAAACCCCTTTCTCTGAAATTTCTTCTGTTCATACACTGAGGGCTGCCTGCAAAAACTGTTGGTTTGTTTGGTTTTTTTTAAATGTGTCTAAGAGAAACTATAATTAGAGATTACGATAATGCTTACATTTGACCTAAACTATATTTTTAGTAAAGCACAAGGAAGCCAATGCATTTTACTAGTATTATGTATATGACATTGTCTTTTAACGTTTCCTGATTTATCGTAAGAGAATACTATGAGTTAAGAGTCATGATTATGCACAAGGTAGTGTAAAAGGACAAATGGTAACTTTTGAATTAATGTTAACTTCTTACCTAACTTTTATTTTAATTGTTTGCTTGCTGCCATTTTTCTGCACATCTAGCCTCTTCTTACAAAGATTGGTACAGCAAGTATTCATACTAAAATCATAATGTCCACAGTTTTTTTTTAAAAAAAGTCACAAACCGGAGTCTGGATAGTTGATATTCCAGATTTTTAATTAAAAAGAAAAATCTATTGCACTTGCCTTTATTTTTTCTTCTCCTTTCTTGTTCGTACTTTAATGACACGGACAAATTAGTATTTTCAACAAACAAACAAAGAACCATGGGCTACTTGGTATCTCTGAGGTTCTGTGGTTTAAAAAGCAATATGTGGAGTATTAATAGGGCTATGTCTGTGCTGCTGCTTTGCATATCTGTGAAGAGAGAGAAGAACTTAGAAAAATCCATACTCAATAAAATATTAATTTAATTAAAAAACCCCTGTGACAAAATGGGTCATTCTTACTAATGCTATAGCAACACTAGTTCTTTGTAGGTCAGATGAGTTCAATTAGCTTTTCTAATCAGGTATGTCAAGCTTGGTTCAGAAAGAATAAAAGCTTGTTAAACATCGACCCTTAGACTACAGCCTCATATAGATTGCCTGCAGCTGAGAAATGCCCTAGAAACCTGCATTGAAATGAGGTCCAGATGATCTTATTCATTAACGTGTTGCATTCTTACAAAAATACACAAGTTTACAGGATTTTGGAAATGTCTGCTCACTGGTGGCTAAAGAAGAAAGTTCAGAGAGGTTCAGTTTTTTCACTTCAAGTCAAATTCAAGAAGTAAAAAAAAAGGACAAATCTGAGGATTCTCCCTCAAAGTGACCTGCATGATCTCCTGCTGGAGCCTGTAGGAAATCCAGAGGCAGCATCCTCTGGCTTTCTCTAAGAATACAGTTGGATTTTGGCTGGCGAAAGGAACACACAGAAATGATGTGACAGCATGTGTTTTCTTCTGGTAAGGCTGCGTGTTCCTCAAGATTCCCTTGAGTATGACATGTGGTCCATGTCAGCGTTTCAATTTCTGATCTCATTTTTCTATCTGGAAAGTTGGATTTTGGTCTCTTCACACCTGTGGTTTGTGTGCTGTAAGAAGGTAACAGCCTGTAGCCATCAATAGCCACACTCCAGTCACGGGATTCATCCCACCAAGTTTCAGTGATGGCAACTAGATCAAAGCTTTCTAGTAGCACAGTAGCTTCCAGCTCCTCCTGCTTCCTCCCCAAGCTTTGTGCATTTGTGTAGAGCCACTTCAGCTGCGCCGTTGGCTGCATAGCCTTCTTGGTGGACCCTTTATAAGGTGTTTTGGAGAAGTTTCCTCCCTGACACCTACTTCCTCAGTTTTCTAGCAATATCCCTTACAAGACACCTGGGAGGCAGCAGACTTCCCTGTGAGTAGGGTCTGCTCGACATATTGGACCCTCAATAATTAGCATTTTATTCTGCAGCCACCACTGAACCTTGTTAGTCATGAGCTGTTATAATCAATAATTCTTAGTAAAATTTACTTGTTCGTAACATATACAAGTCTCAGGAAGCTTACAGATTTTTAAGCGGGGATTTAAAGTGAGTTTCTGATTCAGACTCAGCAAGATAGACAAGATTGATTACCTTTATGATATTGTTGATAGTTATCTAAAAGGAAACACTTTAGGGCAAGCTGGATAACACTGATTATTCTTACGTCATTGCTGAGTGTACTGTATCCTAATTCTCCTTTCTGAATTCCCTCATATTTTTTAAATTTACCCCCCTCATGACACACCACAATGTGCTGACAGCTTTTTACTGATGCTTCAAACCATTACATAAGAGATTTTTATTTGTTTTGAAAGTAATTCAATGGATAGTTAATATTAATTCTTTTCTAAGGATCTACCTGCCACAATTTTTCCCAATTTATTAAAGTTTTCTGATACCGCTGTTGACAGACGGCAAAGCGTGTAATTTATGAACATCTTAAGCAAAATGTTTAAGAAAGCTTTTGTGTCTGGATTCAGAGAGAGAGTGAACTTATCACCATAGTAGTAACTAGGCAGACAAAGTACTGACACTGCTGCTCACGTATCTCCAGAGCAATTGATCAAAAATGGCTAGGGAACATAGATCTTCCAGTTCTTAAAATATTAATTCATGCTTTAATTAGCAAAGCTTTTTTATGTTAAAACTAGAATTTATAAAAAAGGATCTCTTATTGGAATCAAATTTACCTTTCCAGTAATCTTATTTTTCAATGTAATTTTAACATGCATTAAAGGTTCTCGGTAAACGTAATCTTACCACACGCATTGAATATCTGACCTTGCTGGTAAAAATTGCTGGTAAAAATTTTCCTTGCAGGAAAATTTTGCTTTGATACAGCTCATAGGGAAAAGCACTGCTTCTATCTCCCTGCAAACCCAGAAATCACACCATGTACATTTCCTTTGCTTGATAATGTGATTTGTAAATATTGCTCTTTAGAGCGTGTTTTGCAAATTTGCTCTGTTACAACAACATTAATGGTAGAGTATGTTTGTAATATTTAGTTCATTTCAAAATTTGTTGTGTCAGCAAATACAGCCTTTTATAAGGAAGCCTTGATTTTGAATCTCTGAATTAAAATCAGATATTTTAGGCAAAGTTTCTTCTGGCATTTTTTGTGGTTTAGTAATTTTATGTTATTTCAGTCTTATCTTTTATAAGATTGCCTAGCTAGTATTTTACAACAGACACAATATGATTAGCATGCAACATTCTTATAAGTTCATGTCTATATTTCCTATAAAGTATGTAGAACTGCTTGTAGTAATGTAACTAGGAATTTTGGCTCATCCTACCAATCAGTTTTTCCTACTGAGGGAAAATCCCTTTATTCTTTTCTTGATTATAGATCTGCAAAGGAAGAGAATGTAAATAAAAATACGCCCCTTTAAAGAGAAGAAGCACAGTGTAACTGAGTTGACCAAGGAAATCCCCTGCTGATTTAAATTTGTCTAAGAATCCAGCGGCATGAAGGCAACCTGCTTGAGATTACCTATGCCACTATCTTACATTTCCTGCTTTTTCATGCTTCTAGTAGCCTCCAGGGATCCCTCTCCCAACCTGTAACTCTCCCTATGGTCTCCTGGATCTGTTGCTGCCTTTGCTGCCAAGGTGGCATTGAGACAAATTTTGCTAGTGGCCATGGGGACAAGTCTTCAGATCCTGTTTACATAGAGGTTCTGGCAGATGTATAATAAATTTTACTGGCAGAAAATTTAGTCAGTGGCAGAAACACTTTCTGACAGCAATTTTAAATAGCACTACAAGGAGGGTCAGCCTTCTAAAGTCAGGAAAGTCTTTTTGTAAAGGGTTTTATTGATGAATTTATTGATTTTTAAAAAAATATTTCAACATTCTTGTTAAAAGAGTATGCACATCAGAAATATTAAGTTTAATTTCAGGTCAGAATAACCTATGCCTGTGTTTCACTATCAGTTTATCAGTTTATCAGTTATAGCCTGAAAAACTTGGGTATGTTTAAAATTTTAAGCATATGTAATCATTAAATACTATTGAAAACATAGCAATGGAAACTATCAAGTCCTAATGATAAAGACAAATTTCCTGAGTAGTCTTACTTTTAATTATTATGTTCAAATATTCAATATTTTCTTTTTTACTCTTACTCATTAAATGTGCACTCTCAGCAAGACTGCTCCCTTGGGTCATTTGCAGTATTTGGTGTCAAGATCCATTAACAGAGCAGTTCAATTTGCAGAATAGTTAATTATTATCTCTCCCCATCTTCCCCTCCTCCCTTGCCTCGGGTAAGAAAGAATATCTGTAGTAAAGAAACAAAAAGGCAAATCTGAATAGAAAAAAAATAAAAGCTACTGTCTAGTAAGTGTTTTCCTTTGTAATGACTGAATTAGCTAATAAACTGACTATTGAGTTACACTGAGTATTTGCTAGAAGCTGGATAATACAATTGAGCATCTATATTGCAATGAAATTTAGTGTCATTTTAACAGACAGTTAATCAGATCTGCTCTAAAGTATACTGAAAAAGAGTATTTCTCAATTACTTTAGGTTTTCAGTCACTATACTTCATACTCTTCAATGTGTTTGCCAATACTTTTGTCCACACTCTTATAAGCAAAAAACAGAGAACAATAATCTGACTATTACGCTTTAAATTAACCAATAGAAAAAGGATGAAAAGATATTTCCATTGAGGTGAAAGCTCCAATAAAACTCAAGAAAACCCCATTTTGCTCTTGCTTTAAGTACATAAAGCGAAGTATATAATGCATATTGAGGGAACAGTATTTTTAAAAGGAAGATCATATACAGCCTTGAGAAACACAGTAGTGTGAAACAGCAGTACCTGTCTGCCAGAAACTCTTTCTGATGTCAGAGGAATAGAGTATTTGCCAGCTAACAGACTTGTAGGTCTTGTCAGTGATAAGTAATTGCACCACTGGGCTACAGTCCTCTCTTACAGCACAAGCAACTCCATGACAAAATGAGTAGTCTGTGAAAGCTGGACTAGACTGATCTGGAATATTCTTCATTGGACATCTTGCAAAAAAAGCTTAAGATAACATTTGTCAGAAATGAGATAAATGACTTTCTGAAGATCCTTGAACTGTTTACCTACAAACAAGTATTCAAATACATGTCAAATTAATTTTTATTACTGACTGTTTGTAAATAATGATGTGTTACGTTTCCTTTGGGCAGGGGTAGGTAGAACTTAGCCATAGTTTTGGTAATGAGGTCATCCTCAACTGGGTTTGTAAACATGAGCGTCAATGTCTGAATTTAGTTTACAAATGAGTTGTGGTTTTAAGCTCTTGTCCTTTTTTGTTGACTTTTCCTGTTGAGAGTTTCCTGTTGAGAGTTCTGTAACAGAGCTGTAGTTTAAAATTTTCTGAGAAACAGTAATTTCGAAAGGATTTACATTGCCATTTCTTACATTTTATACAGCAAATGAATGTATTTATTTATCCAGTCATGACTATCAGGTTTATTTATAGCAGCAGCTTGCACTGATCTGATTTCCTTACATGAGTTAAGAGGGCAAATAAAAATACTAATATTCTTCTTTAGTTGCTGAACACAAGACTGCAAATTCGCTAATGCCACGACAAGGGAGACAGGGAATATGCAGAAGTGGGGCAATTCTGCCTTTTTTTTGGCAGCAAAACACTTATAGCCCAACTTTTTCAGGCGACTATAAGCTACCAGCTCTAGATCCAATGCCTGTGTAGTAGTTTGGGGCCAGCAACAATCTCTTCATGGTTACCAGATTTCTGTTACATCTTGGGGTTGCAAAATGACCTCACAACACACTTTCATTTCTCCCCTGTACAATGCTCTGTGCAGCAGTGCCCAGCTGAGGGGCAGGGTCCCCCCACCAGTACCAGTGCGTGTGGAAGATGGAAAGAGGCTCTGCAGGAGCTGAGCTCCTTGCTCTCAACACAAAGCCACAAAGAGAAAAGCGAAGAGCTCAGAAAAAATGTGCAGACCTCAACTATGAAGCCACACAAGCCATATAATTCTGATGACTGATGTTTCAATATCTGGTCTAGTGTATCATACACTGAAAATTTGGAAACTTTCACAAAATTCACCAGCAGATCCCTAGCAGGTGAGGGGAGAAAGGGAGGGAGAAATGTTTAAGGTTGTTCCATCTGATTTTCATCCCAGGTTTGGAGGCTAAATTTATGGGACTATGCCATTGATAATTAATATGCACTACTTCAAGAAGAAGAAAGAAATTCTTTCAGAGCTCAATAAAGCAAGCTTTTGGCTTACTTCAGTTAAGCTGCATCCAAATATGCCGGAGATACATGGGAAAGTATTCCTGTGCATAGTTTTTATTTTGTCATGAGGTAATTCATTAAACTACCAGAAAAGAGATTTCCAGCCTTGTGTAAATGTGTTATGAGAACACAGAAATCTCTTCAGTTACGTTTTGCAGGATATATACTGATTATTGTGAGCAGAATATTTAGGTGTCTCTCACTTCAATACTGAAGTGTTCTTGCAGAACTCAAAATTTCACTCCCATTGTTAAGTTCAAAATGTTGCCTACAAATGTTTACAGAAGCGAAATACACAGCAAAACTCACTTTCTAGTCAAGAACTACATGTTTTCTCTAAGATATTTTACCACTAGAGAGGACTGCATAGTTACTAGGTGGGAAACTAGCAATTGTGTTTTTCACTTCAATATGCTATGATATGGTCCAAGTACAGCATCTGGTATTCCTCATTAAATACAGGGAACACCTTTTTGACAAATATTTCATAAAAGGTACTGTAACACTCTCATTAGTGGAAAATGTAATACATACTGATTATTCTGCTGCAGCTGCAGCACAGGAGTGTGTAACTATTATGGAGGGGGAGAAAGTGCACATGCAGCTCACTGGATGAGTGGATAAAATCATCCTTGCTCTGATTCCTTTGAGTTCAGTCAGACCCCTCTGGAGATGACAGGAGTCACTGCACAGAGAATTATCAACCTAAAGGATATGTTTCTAAAAATTAACTCAGATTATCTCAGGATTTGCATTGGTATTCACTGGGGGCGGTCATTTCTATGCTGCAGTCTGTTACAGATTTATTCAGTCTTATATTGGATCTATATCATGCTAGCATTTCAGAAGAATGCGGACTATCATTATGCAGACTACAAGAATATACAATATCTTTACTTGAGCAAAATAAATAGATGTGGGCATAACTGTAGCATAGGCATCTCCATCTTCAAGGATCCCTCGGAGCTACTGGCTGTGGATGCTCAAATATGCAGCTTCATCCAACTCTTTTAGGCATTTTACCTTCAATGCTCACTTCAGTCCCATTGACTGTTGTCCTGTGCCGGTACACTTTGCAGGACAGATAGAGGCAGCTAAAGGACAAGAAAAGGGAGTGTGTCTTTCTGTACAGCAGTAAAGCACAGAGATAGTATGTAATAAAAAAAAAAAAAATTAACATATGCTAAACAGTCTGGATAAGTTTCCAGACAAGAAAAGGTTCTCTCCCTAAGAAGGAATGCAGCCAATCACAGATGATGGTCATCCATGTCCTCCTCTGCTTCAAGCACTGGTGAATGCAAGCAATCCAAATTTATCTCCCTAAAGGTTTAAATCAACTGAAGAAGACATATTATCTGTCACAGTCACTGAATGTAATTGTAACCCCACTTTAAGAAAGAAAAAACCAAAAGTGTGTTGGAAAGCAGGAATGTCTTGCTGTATCAGAAGAGGGGGCTGCACTCCCATGGAGATCAAGCAACCGAGGCTGTAGTAAGATTGAGTTAGCTTTGGCCTCTCCAGAAAAGAAATGCTTAGCATGAGGGAAAGAACGAAAAAATCAAGAAATTTGAGAGAAGCAATAGGAAGACCCACCACTGAGGTCAGTGGTATGCTGAAATTGTTAAAAATGCTGGAAGAGTCTAATAAACAGATCTGGCATTTTCATTCTCCTTTTGGGTAAGTGAGAGGTGGTTTGTACACAGAACAGGAGAAATAATTCAAAGTAGTTCCTTTGCCTTTTAAAATTTATTGTTTTTTTTCCTCCTAGAAGCACAGGTATAGGTTACCAGGCCCATTTTCTTCTCTTTTATTTAGGTAATAGAAAGAAGGAGAAGAGCCATCTTTCTCTGCTGAAAATGGTAGGCAGGAACACAATTACAATAGGAAAATTACTTGGAAGGCAAATACTGCTTTTACATTCACTGGAGTAATTTATCAAGGTAATAGTGCAGCAACAGTCAAATGGAGCGTGATAAAAACATCCTTGAATGTTACTTGAAAGATTTTCTGTGCTGAATAACGGAGAGAATCTGGCAGTTGGTAGTGGTGCATTGCTGTCTTTAGTGACTGGAGAGTAACACAAGCTTATGTGGCAACCTCCAGTCAAATACCCTGGTCCTGATCTCTAGCGTGGGCTTGGTGGCTCCTATTTTGTTTTATCAAACCTTAATGCACATCCTAAGTGAGCTCTTTAACTTTGGCTTGTGGTTCCTCTGAAATACTGGCTGCCCTGTAAAGAAAGCTTGGTTTGTAATCTAAAGAAAGCTGGTAAATCTGAATCAATGAGTGTGGGCCTGTTTGCCATCTTGTCACAAATTCATGTTGTTTTTGAAGTGGGTGAGGTAAAAGAGTCGGTTTGAAAATATTTTGTTTTATTTTGTATAATAAAACAATATACTTGTAAGAGTATAAACTTCTCTCTTTCATCTGAGGATTAGACAAAGAGATGAGACTACAGGAAAGCAGTCAGCTTGTTCTGCCCCTGGCTGGCAGAGGACAAAGCATACCAGCTGACCAATCTTCATCATATTTCTGAGGTTTTTCTTAGGTTGAGGACCACGTGCATGCTTTGGACATGATTTTTTGCCCTGTGTTGGAGCCAACAGTGATATCTGCACTTGTTTCAATCATGTTCTTTTGAAACACAAGAGGATACATCTCAATATGCAAGAGAATGCATTGTGAGATACATCTAATATCTCTGACTTGAAAACCCTGCCCTATCATCTTGCAGAGACTGACATTTATTTTATCTGCACTTGTTGTTCTGCTGCACTGACTACTACTTTTTTCCAGAATACCAGAAAATTCAGCAACATGCAGCCTGTTGTCCTGAAGAGATAGCCCTGCTTGTTAACCTGTGCTGAAAAATCCTATCAGACAAGATGAACCTGAGGCAGTGTCAGCAGGCTGCTAAACCTCATGTGTACAAGATGACGAGTGAGGTCAGAGCTTACAAAATTCAAGGAAAAGAAGGCAGCAGTCTTCAAGATCCGAGACAAGCAACTCACGAGAAGTGTGGCATTCTCTCATGGAGCACTTCAGTAGATCTTCAGTGGGACCTAACCAACTCCTCTTTTTCCAGGTTTTGCCCTGTGAGTTCTGTGACCAACCTCTTGACTAGGAGTCACATTAGGTGAGGTTTTAATTTATAATGCTATATGGTATAAAGGGTAATATATTATTTATGAATAATATCTAAAGTCAGATTACATACAGGTACCAAATAACAAAATTCAGGTCACCTATATGACAGTCTGAGTTCAGTAAGTGACAAACATCTATGTAAATAAATGGCACAAAACTTGCTAAATGACTCTCTGACCTGAGGTTATTGGGGTTTTCCTCCAGCATACAACACACCATGTCTTTAACAGCATCGTGATTTGAGACTGCTAAATAATTGGGACTGCCTCCTCAAAATAGATTCTGCTAATTCACCAACTGTTTCATGGTTAAACCAACCGCTCTTACATGCCTCAGCACAACAGCCGGCCTTCCTGCAGGCTTTGTGCCCAGGAAACTTCTTTAGCAGTAGCCTGCTTGAACAGTGCAAACAGCATGTGTTTCCAGACTGAAAGGTAACAATTAGCTAGCTTTATTTTCCTGACAGTCCACTTCTTTTCACTGTGTTTGAGAAATAAATCACACTCAGGTGGCAGATTTAATTAGGGTACTAAGTTCCCTAGTGCCTTCAGTGCAGGTGTGAGCTCCATGGGCTGAAGGGCTGTAGCCTATCCGTAAACAAGAGTTAGTGCTTGTGCATGTTACCATGTCATGTAACGCTGCCCCAAGAGTGTAACTGTGAAGTTCTTGTGAGCAGCTCTGAACCTACTTTGGTAGTACACCTGAAAAGATAACCAAACACAACTGCATGTGTAGTTCATCAAAGAACTAATAGCAGAGACCTCTTCTATTCAGCTGTCTCCTTCTTATGACACCTAGCTTTCCCTGAGCTTTGGGATATTGTTTTGCTTGACCATGTCTTGAAGAGATCTCCTCTTCTTGGATAATTGCTTCTGACAGCACCATATGAAGCATTCTTTTTATATTACTATTTTAGAAGTCAAGTATTTTTTGCTCGGTCTATGAGATAATTAAAAGAAGATTTTTTACTCTAAATGAGACAGTTGAGTTTTACAATCATCCTTATATTTGAAAAGATGTTAGCATGAAAGATTTGGTGCAGTGATCAGAAGCAAGAAAGAAATGCATAGAGAAAAATTAACACACAAAGAAAGACAAATAGCCTGTTTCCTTGAACAGTACATCAAAAATTTTGATTTATGAGTGAATGATGAATTCTCTTTTAATGTAGATAGAGTATATAAAGTATGTATCAGCACCATTGACATTAAAGAAAGTCTAAAAGATACCAAAGGGAAAAATATTTTCTTTATTTCTCTTAGTATTTTTATTGATGTGTTAGAGATGTGTACTTTAACAGTGTAGTACATATTTTACTTATTTTCTTTCTAGGTAGCAGTATTCAGCGTATTTTTATCATTCTTAGATGTTCTGTCAAAAAGCAGGAATTGTTGGGACTATAGTGCTTTATCCTTCTGGCTGTTTTCTCTATTACAAAAAAATCACTAAACAGAAAAAAATTCACTATGCTCGGTATTTTTATTATCTCTAGAATTTCTTACCATCAAAACAAGAAGAAAACCAAACCATTGTCTAAATTTCAATGCAAAACATGATTATGTAATCACTAGTAAAAGTTTTCATCCAATTATTTTCTTTTATATGCTACTTCAGATCCAGGAGATGAGCATCTCTTGTCAGAAAACATCACTTGCCTATTTATGTAATCTTTATTTGAATGACTATCTTCACTTCAAATACATTGTTGTTTTGAAAGTACAGCAATGACAAAAAGCAGAAAAGCAAAGGACATCCATACAAGAGGTCCAAGAAAGTCTTTTATGAGATTTGTAAGTTTTCACTCTCTGTTTATCTTGTACTGTAAATAAACCATCAACACAGTTTCAAGGCTGAATCTAGCCACATTTAATTTGTGATAAAGTCATTTGGTGTTTTCATGAACAGATTGCCTACTTGTCAAAGCTTTAATTATTTTATTCATTCAAAAGAATAGTCCTATGAAATCTGAGACAAAGTTAATTAGCTTACACTGAATGGGATGTCTTAACCTCTGCAGAATGCGCATAATTAAAGATGAGTTACCCTGAAAGTGAAGGCAGGTCAACTCGGAGAGTCTTATTTGTCATTCCAAGTCTTTTGCTTGTAGATTACAGCTACAATGTCTGAATTTAGTGTTTGTAAGTGAGAGAAACTGCTGTGTTGTTAGACCAGAGCAGCTCTAACAAGTCAGTAAATTACCAATCACAATAAATTAATGCCTCTTTCAGCCTCCTCAGAGGAGATCACAAGCGTGGATCTTTGATGGCTGCAGGAAGAAGCTTTTTTATTTCATTTGTATGTTCCTAGGGTTACCTGTTTCAAAACTATCCTGGTGGTTCCCAGTCTTTGCTGCCTGCTAGGGAGCAGCACTGAGAAACATTCTCTTAGTTTTACTCCCTGGCACCTAACACATCCAGTGTCCATATGTTGAGAATACTGGTATGACCATGTTATAACACTTTGTTGATGCTAAACAGGAAAAAAACAAACCAAAGCATACAAAAAACCCCTGAGCATCTTCAGATGCCTTCATGTAACAAACAAGCTGTACTTCTAAAGATTAAATATTGACACAAGCATTATCTATGTTTGGAAACTGCAGCCTGATTGCATTGATTAATAAACAGGTTTTATTTGGAGTTATTATTTCAAATTGTTTTTCATCTTTTGGGTTATATTAACACAATACCATTAAATTCTCTTACGAACAGTTGTACATTTAAGAAGAATCCAAGCCTTTTTCAAAAATTTGTAATGAACTATGGGCTCGTTACACTGTTCAATGTCAGCGAACTAGCTGTTAAGCACAAGACAGTTTAAAAGGATATTTTAGTCTGATTATTCCATCCATCTGTTAGTACTTTGGCCACCACAGTGTTGTAATGTTGTAATTCTTGACAGAATCCTTTGTAAGCAAGGATTTTTGCTCTTAATCTTATACTTAAGAGTTAGTCTAAGACTATCTGTTGTCCTGTTGGGTTTTTATTCTGGTTTTTTTTTTTTGTTTGATCGTCTTTTGTTTTTTTTTCATTCATGACCACAGAGGAGTACTGGAAGGGATGATCTTATCCCATTGCTTTTCATATAAAAATGGAATCTCCTTCATTCCAGTTATTTGTAAGACACAGTCAAGTATGTTTGTCCTCAAAGTGTATTTACACTGATTGAGTAAGACTGAGATAAGCAGGCAGCTTAAAATAATTTACAACAGTGACACAGGATATTATAGAAGCCTTCCAGTTCTTAAAAAGGGGCCTACAAGAAAAATGTATCACCCAGTCAGCATTATCCTTTAGTACTAACACATTTGAAGGCATGTAGATAAATAATTAAACATCTTCATTCAATAATTTCTTTGTGATACAAAAGAAGATACAGTATTGTACAGTGTCACTTACACTGTCCTGAGGTGATTACAGTAATTAATTCTCTTCAGGTGGAAAAAAAAAAAAAAATCTAATTTCTTCATGATCACTTCTTCTCAGAAGTTATCAGTAATACTTGCTATTACTGAGGAAAGTGGAAGACATGACCCTGGTCTACAGCTGAATCCCATTGCACAAAAGCAGAGGGTTTTAGAGGTTAGAATTGAGGTCCATAGGGAGGTAATTTCATCTGAATAAATGAAAAATTTTAAAAGAGATTTCGTTTAGTCAGATAAGGTAAAAATAGGAAAAAGCTGCATATTACCCACACTATCCTTATGTTCACTTAAAACACCTGGCTCATAAAAAAGTTAAATTCGTTTACTTCTGCTTAACCTGCACTTTGTTACTCTTAGGGTGGAAGACTAGGAACAATGTAAAGATGACTGAGGTCATCTCACATCATTGTTTAAAGGTATAATGGCTGTCTTCTCACACTTCTTACCTCTACATACATGTGTATACATATATCTTCCCTTCCCTTCCCTTCCCTTCCCTTCCCTTCCCTTCCCTTCCCTTCCCTTCCCTTCCCTTCCCTTCCCTTCCCTTCCCTTCCCTTCCCTTCCCTTCCCTTCCCTTCCCTTCCCTTCCCTTCCCTTCCCTTCCCTTCCCTTCCCTTCCCTTCCCTTCCCTTCCCTTCCCTTCCCTTCCCTTCCCTTCCCTTCCCTTCCCTTCCCTTCCCTTCCCTTCCCGCCAGCTCTGGCTACATAATCTGCCTACTGGCAAATGTAAAATTCACCCCATGAGACAATTTGACTCAGTAAAAGATCAGAAAAATACCCAATTTTCCTGCTGGCTTATTCCACACATCAGGGTTGAATGGGTGCCAGAGCTGGCACAAAATCCATAGCAATAGTGTATGGCCAGAAGAGAGGCAGCTAGATGAAAACTGAGGAGATGGTCCTTTCTTTCTTTGGCAGCTCTGAACCATTAATTTACATTATTGCATCTCCCAGCATCAATCCTTCAAATAGTTTCAAGATTTGCCTGGAAAATGGTGTGAGGAGAAAAGAGAACTGGCAGTTCCTCCAGTGAACAGGAAGGCGGACATGGGTGCTCACTGCCTGGCTGCAGGGGGGGAAAGACAGTAGACGTGGTTAAATCTTACACTCTTCACTGATCTCAAATCCATGAGACTTCTACAACAGAAAGTGATTCACATTATGCTGGATGATTAAAAACACAAAAATGACATTGAAGATGTAAAATCAGAAAAGCTGAGATGCAGAATAAGATAAAACTTGCAAGGAATGTCATGTGTAAGAAAAAAGTATCTGCAAGGGTGCTATCAATAAAAGGAAGAGCCAGTAAAGAGTTCTTGTGCTGATTAGCAAACTAGATGAATTTCTGACAGATAGTGCTAAGGAGGTTAAAATGTTCAGTTGCTATTTGCATTTGCTCTCCGTAAAATGTTAGCTGCAGCACAGCAGACATTGATAACCAGTGAAAGAGGTAAGAGCTCACCCCTTGGTAATGAAGAGAAATGATTATGCACTGGCTGGGCTCAATGAGATATTGAGATGCTTAAAAACCTGATCAATGAAGCCTCAAACCTCTTTACTCTTATGTTTGAGAGTTTACTGAGTACAAGGAGTACAGTGCAATACTAGAAAAAGCAAGAACAAGCCCACCTCTGAAATTAAAAAGAAGGACCTGGGAATAATTGAACCTCAGGCTTAGCTTCAGCTTCTGAAAAAATACTGAAGCAAATAGTCTGTTTATTTGCAGGCAGCTAGCATTTAATAGGAAGATGAACAACAGCCATCATGGTTTTCTCTAGAACAAACCACGTCCAGTTAATCTAACTTCTTACTTTGACGAAGTAACAATCTTTGATATCAGAGGGGAAATAAGAAATGGAAGTTATTTGAATTTTAATGTCCCTTATACTTCTCTTATTCTCATTATGAATCTCCTTCTCCATAGGTCTTTAAGAAAGCATTGAACTGCTCCCTGCCAGAGATGTTGTAGGTATAGTTAATCCTGTCCTCAAGCCAGAGGCTAGTGGGAGAGGTTAGCGCTGCTGAAATCCAGCCCAAGTTGTGTGTGTGTCTGATAAGTTAAAAAGTAGATTCTGTGACAATACCATTCTTCACAACAAAATAGGAAATAACAGAAATACTTAAGCCTCAACTGAAGATCAGCTTGAATATATTTGCTGCCATTGCACAGTAGTTACATTATTCAAATGCACAGCACTTCGAGCAGCATTAATTTAAGTATAACTAGAGGTCTTTTATAAAGGAGTTACTAATTACTATTTGCCTTGTTTTACTTCACAAGGCTAAGGCTGAATCGGCTTCAGAGCAAACAAGAGTAACCTGATGAGCGTCAAAAGCTTTTTCTCCAAATAAACATCAAAGGAATATAAATAAGGAAAGTTCCTTCATGTGTGCATGTGATATCAGCTTTCCACAATGCTTATGGATCAAGGTAGGGAATGGTAAAATAATGGGATAGGTAAAGCGGCATCCCATCAGACAGGACATGTCATATTGTAGACTAAGTCTTCTGAGAAGGCTGCTTTGCCAAGACAGGGGAGAGGACAAATAAATAGCCCTTGTACAGAAGAGCATATTGTGCTAGCCATGGTGAGTAGATCAGCTGACAGAGCAGCCTAGAACCTGGAATTTGCCATTGTCAAGTCAGATGGGCAGAGATAAATCACTGTGTAGATAAATCTTTGTGATGTTAAACCTATTTTTTGAGTGATATGGGTCCTGGAAAAACAATATACTTTGTTTTAAGGACACTGCTTTGTACTCATTGCTCTGTACTCTCCACAGGCTTCTGAAGAAACAGTTTACAGACACCAAGCAGCCAAGTTTAGAAATTAAAGGGAAAATTATTTCAGTCTCTTGCTGGGGAGTGATTGTATCAAGAGATGTCTTTCCACTAGGAACTGAAGATATGCATCTGCACTGTAGAAGAGACACATTCAGGCTGAGTATTCCCTGTGAAAAATGTATGTTCCAAAGAGCACCTTGCACACTTATCCCCTGCACAGGGCATACTGTGGCACACTGCAGCCCTTTGCTCACATGCACAGAATTTTCCTGGAAGAAAAATCTGGATGAACAGGGCAATGCAGTGCATGTCTTCTGCCATAGACTACAGGGGCCAGGGAGACTGGCAACACTCCCTGCCCTCACAGACCAGAAGAGCCTTGAAGAGGTGGTTTAGCAAATCTTTGCAATGGTCACCTAAAGTTTCTCCTCCAGCAGCTCCTGAAACCTCTCTGTTCTGCAGCCCTGCTGTGGTAAAATATTTCGAAGTGTGCCTGATGAAGCCAAAGTCTTTCTGTAAAGTGGTTAAATCCTACTATGACAAAAGCAATAACGACAAGGTTACTAGAACTCTATATCAGCATTAATTAGTATGCTATTGACTGACAAATAATTCCTGAAGAATCCTGAGAAGTGTTTAATAAAGATTCTAGGTTTTTGAGGACCTACTTTACAGCACAAAGATAAATAAATAAATAAATGTAATAGTGTGTCAATCATTCTAATTTCCAGCATGCTTTTAACTGTTAGTCTTGGAATGAAAAATAAGTCAGTGCAAATGTTTTAAAATCTTGGTATCTGGTTTCTTTACAACTCTCTCTGTTTTTGTCTTTTCAACCTCAAATCCCATACAGACAGAGAAACAATTTCATAGCATCTCCAGGCAGTGATTTGGTGGAAAAGGAACTACATGGGGAAACACGAAAACAAGCTGAAAACCAATGATGATGTCTGTTACTTCTCTAAAAAATATTTTCTCTCTGTATAAGGTAAAATTGTCCTCTAGTATGGATTCACTCCCACAAGATAGGTAAGTGTGTTCGTAGCTCTGATCATACAAGACTACTTCTGAGACAGACCTTTACTTCTTAATGTTACTGAGCATAAAAGTCTGATTTGGTAACAATGAGCTGTTTTATTTGATAGATTAAGCAAGGGCTTACACTGAATTTTAAAGTAAAAAATGTAAACAACTTTTCAAAGGCATGGAAACATGAGGAACTATGTGAGTCTGGTGAAATTCTAAAAGCAACTTGAGCAAGAGTCTCCTCACAGGAAAATGCTTAATTATTCCAGAAGACTGAGTACAGATACTCAGCAAAGCAGTGAATATCGTGGAAGCCCGGAGCTCTGTGAAGTCTACTTTCATCTCCAGGGTAATGCAAATTACTGGTATGGGCAGAAGGAGAAGAAGGGAACAGCTGTTCAAACAAAGAACAAGTAACTGTTGAGTTTCCTTTTGCCACTTATCTCACAGAAATGTAGAGGGTTCAGAGGCACGGCTCTTTCACAAGACATACTCCACACTAGATATCAGCATGTCCACTTCTGAAGCTGAGAATTATTTTCTCAAAATATAGCCTGTGGATTAAAAATATTAATATTTTCACTTTGGGCTATATTAAGTGTCTAACTTGGATGTGCAGGAAACAATATTTGGGACTCTGTGTTCCTTAAACCCCGAGAAAGACCCCTTTGTCGCATTCCTTGGACATCCCCCACAACATCCTTCTCTCTAAATTGGAGAGATATGGATTTGATGGGTGGATGGTATGGTGGATAAGAAATTGGTTGGATGGCTGTATTCAGAGAGTTGTTGTCAATGGCTCATAGTCCAGATGGAGATCCATGACAAGTGGTGTCCCTCAGGGGTCCATGCTGAGACCGGTTCTGTTTAATAGCTTCACCAACGATATTGACAGCGAGATTGAGTGCACCCTCAGCAAGTCTGCAGATGACACCAAGCTGAGTGGTGCAGTTGCCACACCGGAAGGACAGGATGTCATCCAGAGGGACCCGAGCAGACTGGAGGAGTAGGCCTGCTTGAATAACTTAAGGTTCAACAAGGTCAAGTGTAAGATCCTACACCTGAGTTGGGGAAATCCCCAATTTCAATACAGGATGGTGGATGATGTGATTGAGAGCTGCCCTGCAGAGAAGGACTTGAGGGTGCTGGTTGGTGAGAAGCTCGACATGAGCTGGCAATGTGTGCTCGCAGCCCAGAAGGCCAACTGTATCCTGGGCTGCATCAAAAGAAGCGTGTCCAGCAGGGCAAGGGAAGTGGTTCTGCCCCTCTATTCCTCTCTTGTGAGACTTCATCTGGAATACTGTGTCCAGTTCTGGAATCCTCAACATAAGAAGGATATGGAGCTGTTGGAATGGGTCCAGAGGAGGGCTACAAGGATGATTGGAGGGCTGGAACACCTTACCTACGAGGACAGGCTGAGAGAGTTGGGCTTGTTCAGCCTGGAGAAGAGAAGGCTCCAAGTAGAACCTGTAGTAAACTTCCAGTACCTGGAGGTCTACAATAAAGCTGGGGAGGGACTTTTTACAAAGACTTGTAGTGATAGGATGAGGGGCAATAGGTATAAACTGGAGAGTGGCAGGTTTGGGCTAGAAGTAAGGGAGAATGTCTTCGCCATGATGGTGGTGAGTCACTGGCACAGATTGCCCAGGGAAGTTATGGATGCTCTATCCCTGGAGGTGTTCAAGGCCAGGTTGGATGGGGCCTTGGGCAGCCTGATTTGCTGGGAGGTGTCCTTGCCCATGGCAGGGGGTTGGAACTAAATGACCTTAAACGTCCCTTCCTATCCAAAGTATTGTATGATTCTATGATTCTGACATAATGTGTGCAAGGATAGCAGCTTTACCAGATGTGACATATTGAGACTATCTGTGTATCAGTGACAGTTACTCTGCTATACTAAAGTTTTTTAAACCTGTTCTTAGCACATGATGAAACCTATTGCTGAGCAGTACACCCGGAAAGTTGTTTGATGTAAACATTTCCTGAGACCCTTATTAACAGGTGACCATGAAAGCTCCCAGTATGCAGCCATCCACGGGATTTTTGGATGTCTGCCATGGAATTTCTGATGGCATTGCAGATGAAGAAGAGTCTGTTAGCAAATAATTTCAGTCTTAATGACATATTCAGACAACCCTTTTGAGTGAGTTGAAATGGTGGAGGAAGGGTGAATAGAAAAGAGCTATGTAACTGCAATGCCTATGCCACTGCGAGTAGCTTTTCACAAGGCAGCAGCGGCATCGATGATATTGACTATGTGTCACAGCATGAACTCCCTCTCTCAACTTAGCAGGCTTGTTGGTGGGCAAAGGAAAGAGAACGTATACCCCAGGCAGGGCAGCTGCAGGTGGCCTTCTGTTCTGAGCTGTCTTGTCTGGTGCTTGACTGACACCAGAAACTCATTTTGTGATGACAGCATCAGCAGAGTCATTGCACTGTAACATTATTGATCTTTCTAAACTAGGTAGATGTACCTATTAGCCTAAAGAAGTGAAAGAGACCTCTCCCTTTGCTGCCCAGATAAGTGCGGCACTTGTCTTTATATGGAAGGACCACAAACTTCCGCATCAACGTACTTTAGACAAGGCTGGAAACAAAACTGCAGAAAGGCTTAGCTCAGGTAGGGTCAGAACAGTCAAAATGTTCTCTCAAGATTCTCCTTTCTGCAGAGTAGGCAAGGAGAGACTCATGGAAGAGAAGGGGAAACTGGGTTTGGGGAAACTGGTGTTTGGCATTGATAAAGTTGGTAAACTTACTAAAGCTGAAGTTAACCAAAGAAATGCTCATCACAGATGGAAGCAGCAGAGAGTGTGGCAGTAAATGAGATAGCATTCTGTATATGAAGACAAAATAATAGTGGAAAAAGGAGAGAGAGTGAAAGAGAGAGTGCACTTTGTGGTGTAGCCATTTTTAGTCAATGATGTGTTAGTACGGAAGACTCAATGAAATTGTCCCAGAAATTTTCTGTCTGACTTCAAAGGCACTGAAACAGAAGTTGTCCTCTTGTCTCTCAGAGATCATTGCCTGCGTTCTTGCTTAGGCAGCATGGAGTCCATTCAGTAAAGATCAAGAAAATCCCTTTTACTGTCTCCTTCCTCCCATACAGACTTTGACAGACAAGACCCATGATGTTATTGCAGCATGAAAGCAAAACATAATCACCATTTTATTTACCAATATGTTTTTCCAAAAGGAGAATGTTGTTTTGTGTTTCTTCAGCAACTGGTAGTGAGGTAATGTAGTGGTTTAACCCCAAATGGCAGCTAAGTACCACACAGCAGCTCACTCACTCTCCTCGAGGAGGATGTGGGGAGAGAATCAGATGGAAAAAGTGAAAAAACTCATGTGTTGAGATAAATACAGTTCAATAATTGATAATAATAATAATAGTAGAAATAATGGAAATTACAGAAACACAACCCAAGATAGGTGATGCAAATGAAAAAAGTTTTTCACCATTAACTGACCAATGACCAGTCAGTCCCTGAGCAGCAGCTCCCCTAACTTTCCCCCTAGTTTTACTGCTGAGCATGACACCATATGGCATGGAATATCCATTTGGCCAGTTGGGGTCAGCTGTCCCAGCTGTGCCTCATCCCAGCTTCTTCT
Source organism: Cuculus canorus (assembly GCF_017976375.1). NCBI lineage: Eukaryota > Metazoa > Chordata > Aves > Cuculiformes > Cuculidae > Cuculus > Cuculus canorus. Next base: position 11,300,447 of record NC_071441.1, read on the forward strand.
GCACCCTGAGCCTACTCGCTGATGAGGTGGAGTGAGAAGCAGAAAACCCCTTGATGCTGTGTAAGCAGTGCTCACAAACAATGAAAATATCCTTGTATTATCAACAGTGTTTTCAGCACAAATCCAAAACATAGCCCCATAAGTACTATGAAGAAAATTAACTCTATCACAGACAAAACCAGCACAGCATCAAACAATGGTAGAAAAGGCCCCCAAAATAGAAACAAATATGTTTTTGTTCCATTTCTATTCTCTTCTCCCTAGAGCATGCCACTTGTTTTAACTTTCAATGAGTAATTAGAAAATGGAAAGCAGTTCAATTACTGTCTTAGGAGACCATGTGGAACGGGAACCAGGCTTAGCTACTGTTATCAAGGCCTGACATGACGTTGTTCTCTGTGTAGTTCAGAAGAACAATGCAAAATTTTACCTTCAAATTTCTCATTAAAAATAGTGGAAGACAGCAGATGACACCAGCATGATCACTCTAGCCTTTTAATTAGTAGTCTCTCATCTTACTAACTACAAATTAAATAGGAAAATATTGATTTTTATGAATGACAAAAGGCATTAAAAGAATGCTTATTATTGGGAAAAAATACCATGAAAATATGGCAGTAACTACGAGAAGGGTGTGAGCTTGGAGGATGTTTAAGCATTGGCATATTTTAAAACACAAAAATAAGGGGGAGTATCTCATTAATGCACACCCTGGCACTGTGCATTGCTTTTGGAAGACAAACACAACATTTTGCTTTTCATTTTTATGAAAGAAATTAAAAATGGAATTTTTATAGTTTATAAACTTTTTTTCTAAGCTTGAATTTAATGATGAAAACATTAAGAAATAGAAAGAGGTAAACTGTTATTTTGGCAAAAGGAAAAGCAAAGCAACACAACTGGAAGAAACAGTTCATTTGTTAAATACCAGCCATAAAGGTCCAAAAAGTAAGAGCACAGTATAACAATCTAATACGCTGTTTTGGAAAAATCTCAAATGACTCACAAAAGTGTGACTCTGTATTACTTACAGGAGAGGTAGTACCACATATATCCTCATTTTGGCATTTCTAGCCAAAAGAAACAGAGTAATGCTTGTAGCTGGTTTTCTCATGGGCATATGCTACACCCACAGGATAATTAATCCTACAGCTACTGGGCTAAAGTGAGTACAAAACACATAGTGCTGGGCTGCATGTATATATTTTATTCAGTTTTTTTTCCTTATTTTTTATGGTTCTCTGACCTTTCTGAATAATTTTTCATCCTCCTTGATTTTGTTAGACTTTGAAGATGTGTGTTGTGATACAGTGACTGCCTGAAAAGCAAAACTACCAGTTCAGTGCATGAAAAAACTTGCAACTGAAAATTGAATTTTCCTATAGAACAAAGAAATATTGTGTGGGAAGACAAATCCTTTCCCCTTCCCATCTTTTCCTTCAGTTATTCCAGAGAAGAGAAAGTGAAAAGAGCAGATCCCGCCTTCAATGCTTGAATTTGTGCTTCCCGTAGTGCCCCTCAAAGTTCAGAAACAAGGTCTTTGTTGTTGCAGCTTGCTGTTAGCAGGACTCAGCTGGGCCTCCATCTTCCCAGGACGTATTTCTTGTCCCTTGTTACTCTGGAGGCATTTGTAACATGCAGGTTGTTTTCACTGCATGAAGAGATGCCACAGAAAAACTAACATCAGCTAGGACACATAAAAATTTCAACGTATGTTCTTTGCGGTAGGCAGGCTTCCTTTGGGTAGATGCAACAGGACATGAGGCTTTAACAGTTCTTTAAATGAGCAGAAAATAGAGCTGTCAAATCTAATAACTGGACACTGAAGGCCAAGAAATTCACACTGGAATAAAGCTACATTTGTAAAAGAATACATAACTAAATATTGAAACAATTAATTGAGGGAATCTCTATCTGTCAGTTTCTTTACATCAAGACCAGGCCATTTTTCAGACCCTATGATTCTGAGGTTCTGTCTTGATGGTTATGATAGCTTTTCAACTTTAATATCTGTAAATTTGCAGAATTTAGTATTTCACAATGATTAAAAAACTGCTATTATTTAATTTTTAATAGTCTCCAAAGCTTTGAAAGGAGTCTAATTTGTTAGACTCATCTTCTATGGTGAAAGGCATTTCAGTCTGATTATAAGTTTACCCTAAGTAAAGTTTTCAACCGGTTATTTGAAAACTGGTTTATTTTGTCTTATTATAAGGAAGTATCAGAGGCCACTTGATTCTTTATATTAAAATATGTATAGTATTTAGACCCATTATCTTTGATTTGTTGTTGTTTATCACCAAAACTAATGTATCCAATTGCCATTATTTTTGCAGAGATTGCAACTGAGTTCAATGAATTATCACATCCCTCCATTGTGTACATTCTCCACTTGAGATGATAGCAAAGTCCCTTGTCCTCTAACAGTTATAGTGTCCAGGAGGCCTGGCCTGACAAACTGAGAGGGGAAAAAAGAAAATAAAACTTTCAACAACTTCCCTGACTGATAATCCTTTATGCTGAGTTCTTGAGAACTTTTCCACTGATTTTGATAGCGTTCAAGGAGCCCATGGATGTCTTTTTCAGCTGAAGCTTTCACAAAAACCTGAGTACTAAAGCTATCAACAGGAAGGCAAAACACTTGATCCTGCTCCACCAGTGCTTCTTACAGAAAAAAAAGTGACAACCAACCTTAAAGCTTAGGTATGGTAATTACCAAAACAGAAGCTTTAGGGGCAGCTGGCTGCTTATCCAGGGAGCTGAAAACAACATGTGAGGCAACATGATTTTTCTCCATAAGCAAAGTCAGCATCTGTAACAGTTCCTTATGGTTACTATCAAACATAGCTACTCATAGTCACTAACATACTCCCACCCCTAATGATGTTTTTTCAAAATTTTGAGATCTGAGATCCTCCTGGGTTTCCCAGACTGAGGATAAAATACAGTAGTTGCCATATGCGAGTAACACACTAATCAAATATACTGAGCACATATCAGGACATGCTATGAGACTTGGGCAAAACCAATGCTGGCTGCTTTAGAAGATGAAACAAATAATATCCTCTTTGGATTAAATGAGAATACCTGTAAGCTATATTATGAAATACTTCAGCTGAAGCTTCTTAAACTTCAGAGCTGGGAAGAAAGAAGTTGCAGTCAGTTTAAGTCTCAAAGTATCTGCAGGAGATTCCTTTTTCACTGGAAATTTATATGAAGTTACCGCCTTGAAAAGTTATTTTTATTAAAATAAAATGAGATCTGATTTTTAATGTAGAAATAATATACAAGACACTAAAACAATGGGCCGAATTATCAGCTGGAATTAGTATAGTTTTCTACTTTATACCCTTGATGTTCTGCCCTTATGTTTCACTTACTGTAATAGTTAATCTGAATGGTTCATAATTTTTTAGTATTTTTAATACTTTGCACTTTATTGTACTTTTTTCCCCTTTGGTTAGCAAATCTCTTTAAAAGCCACCAGCGTTTTTAGACTGTCTGAACAACAAGAACATGTGACAGGATCTGTCACTAAGTAAGAAACGATATGAGCAGGGATTCACAGAGCACCTGAAGAAATTAAATGGGAAGAGAAAAAGTAGTGCGTCGTTGTGCTTTCAGAAGTAGCACCTCAGAGAAAGGAGTAAACAAGCCTTTGTTCTGCAGGATGACAGATTTTGATTAATTTCCAGATAATGTAACACATAGTAAGTACAGATTTCCCAACAGCAAAATACAAGTATTACTTGAAGAATTATATAAAACATTAAAAAATACTTCTTTCAGGAAGGGAAGTATTAGTAGTTCTGCTGATTTCTCATCTCATCACGATGTCTCTAACAGTGTGTTTTACTGCAACGTGATATTGTCATGAGAGCTGAACTTCTGGCCAGACAAGGAAAACTAAGACCTCTGGTAAACACCCAGAACTTTTGGAAAGTTCTTTCTCTGTATGGATCAATTTGTTGGCATGACTTCTGACTCGTGTTTGTCAATAAGTGCAAAGAAGAAGAGACAGATCTGCTGCTGGAAAAAAAAAAAAAAATCTGGTTTTAATAAATAATCCAGACTTTTTTATTTCATTTGGGGACGGTATACATTACTGGAAACTGGAAGTCCTGAAAATTGTTGTGATGATACATGGGAAGAAAATGAAAGCCTTCAACAGCCTGTTAGCTGAGGCAGTTACTTGAGAAAGCCACGTTTTGCAAAAACGCTATGTTCAATGCTTCTCATCTGCCTAATATGGAGCACAGAGTGGTACCTCTGTATCCACTGAGGTACTGTCTTAACTGTACAGCTACAGAGTTAGTTAATTTATTCTTTTGTCTCTCTACTGTAGTGAATTCCCTCCAGTAAATTCCCCACGCCGCAGCAAAGTGGTCCAGACAGAAGACCACATCCAAGTCCCAGTCAAGAAGTGAATGAGAAATGTCTGCCTTACCGTGCCCCCAGCTGTGACCAGGGATCACACTGATGCTATCTGACAACATTACTGCAAAATCCTGAGTATTTACATGAGGTTTAACCAGGTATTTCTTTCATAAAAACTTCTCCAGGTAAATGCCAGGAGATATAAATGTCTGGATGACACAGCCGTGGTCTCCCGGCTGCTTCTGGAGGAGAAGCCCATCAAATCCCAGCATCTGCTTGGCCCTCTGGGCTGCTTTTACTGTAGCAGTCAGAGAGTAAAGCATAGAAATTAATCAATAGAGTGAAAGAAGGTAGAGGTACTTGCATGTGTTAGAAGGAATGTACAGTGCAAGATGCAAAACCAGTTCTGTATTGTCAAGCTTTCCCAAAGGTTTTAGTTCACACAAGGATCAACCATTTCTCCAGTTTATATATCTTAAGGTTAAATCTTACGGCTTCTCTACTCTCCTAAAAACACACCATGAAGAAATAATAAATCCCCTTTTCTTCCATGCTAGTTTTGTCTCATTAAAGGACTAAATGAGGACCTCAGGATCTACTCAGTTACATTAAGGATGGATAACTGCACAGCTTGACATTATTTCTCAGGGATGACATTCCTAAGGCCACCAAGCTTTGCTTATCATTTTATCACGTTAACTTGGATGTTCTGCTCTCATTTTGGGTGCAAGTAAGTGAATTTATGTGAGAGTATTTGTTCTCTTTCCTATCTTTTAAAGGTTGTGCTGGTGTTTGTATGGAGTTTGTTTTGTTCTTGTAATGTTTGGGAGCAGAAGGGTGGTGCAGCACAGGCTGGTTATGATCACCTCATTATCTGCACAAACTCTTCCTTAAGACAAATTGCAATACAGCTGACCGGAATAACTGAGAGGTGGTGCTGCAATTTCACTGATAGCATTTTCTGCTGTGAAGAAGCCAGTAAGTCCATAACTTACCCAAATCCCATATTTACCTTATCAGGTGAATGTTTGGAAGCAGTTCTGGGTGCACAGGTGTGTCTGGAACAATAGCAGTGAGAACAAAATTACTAATGCAAAATTGCTATGCTGCAAATATATAGTTATATTCTCTCCTCTCAAACTCAAATCACACCACACATAACTATAAAAAAAAAACCCACACAATATTTGATTAGCTCCAGTTTGGCAGAAAATTGATATAAACATGACAGAATTGTAACACTAGCTGCTGCTGAATTGCAGCACTGTTTTATAAATTCCTTTTTAATTCTGCATCTTTTTTTAGTCTGGAATAACTACAATAGTGTAAAGGTTACTTGCTTTTTTACCAGGCCATGTGATTCATAGTATTATGGCTACTGCAAAATCACTCCAAAAGACCATTTAACCAGGGCAGCTGAGTTACAGAAATTAAGGCACGTATAAAGCAACTGAGAATCCTGCAGATTTGTCTTGGGCACTTTTCTAATACCCACTACCATATTTTCAGGGTAACGTGCATTTTTCAAGTATCTGATAAAGATGCTGTTTTGAGTTTGTGTTTTGTTTTGGAGAGAACTTGCACGGACAAAGTAGTGAGTGACAATGTCTGCACTGCCTTAAGGATCTCAATGCATTCCCAGACCCAGGTTCATATTCCTCCTGTAGAATATTTACAGTCCAGGGTACTAAAGCCAAATAATGCTGCTGCAAACATTGGTGGCATAATACACAGCTGTGGCTAGACTTTGTGAAGTCAGAGAATAGTTCTTTAATTGTAAGCAGTAGGTAGTGGGCTCTTTTTTATGATACAAAACGTGCAGCCTTCTTGGCTTCTTGACTTTTAACATCTTGCTTATCAAATAACTGATAATTACAGGTATAGTAAAAATCCCATTTTCTCTGTTAGCTTTATTTACTTCTAGTAACTATCACTTTAATGCAGCAATTTATCTTAAAAGTGTAACAGTCTTAAAATTTATCTTAAGTGTAACAGTCACAGAAATCATTCTATGTATCTCACTCTCCGCATTATATTTATATCTACACTCCAAAGCTGCCACTGCACATCACTTGGGGGTGGTTTGTGTCCCATCAGCATTCCTCAGGTAAGAGCTGGACATTCCCTGACCATCTGCCTGCGGGCAGCTCTCTCCCAGTTCTTGTTCATGAGAGTCTGGGAATCTTATGAATCAAGCTGTACTTCTTGGCTGGCATCATAAAGTCCCACAAAAGGAAGGAGAGAATTCCTCACCGTAATAGGATAAAAAACATAAATAAAAAATAAATTCCCATTTAAGCACTATAGGACGCTTGTATAAATGTCAATGGAAATACCAATATCTTACTTTTGAAGGCTTTGGTTGGGTTTTTTTTTCTAACACATTTTGTGCACATACTATTTCTTCTCCTGGATATATACTGAGGGAGAAAATAAAACCCAGCAAACTAGAGATCAAGATCTAAGATATTCCCTTATACCGTTATATATCTGATAGTATGTGAATTATACTTCTGATTAGCAAATAAACACCACTGTGTAATAAGAATCTGGAGTTGTTTTAGAACAGCTATCATAAGGTTATTTTGAATACAAGTAAGCTTGTATTGTTAACTCAACCAGCTCCTGTGTGAAATGATGGATGCTTACAATCAGAAAGCAGAACAATGTTTAACAAAATGAGCATGGTTGGAAGGAAATCAGTTTCTTTAAAAAAATCTGTTTGGAAAGGAGGAATCAAGCAACTATTAATTATTCACTCTGGGAGAAGAAAAGTCTTTTTCAATACATTATATTGTAAAGGAAAATATTAATGGTAGAATATTTATGCTAAATATTGATGTTCCCCCCAAATAGAAGGTTCACAGTGTACTGGGATATTAAATGATGTAAGAAAGAGCAAGAGGGAATATCTTGATAAGTTTATAGAATAGCTATATTTCAAGGATGTGAATGTGAAAAAAACAGAGGCTGTTAAGGCTTGATTTTTCTACACAATCTTTATAAACAATATCAATCACAGGCAGATGCGTTTCAGGAGCACTCGCCCATAGAAATCTGATTGGAGCTATTCATTGGAGTGGGATGAAGCACAAAGATATGACATCTAAATGGCAAAATTTTGAAAAAAGCCCAAGTCAGGTAAATTATATTATCAGATGGGCAAATTTCATATAAATGCTTTCAGGGGAAAGAAAAGTTAAGGGACCCACAGTCTGTGTTTAACTCTGTGATTCCAGTAGTACAGGTGTTGTTCTGGTTGAGTTGGCTCCTTCATTTACAGCCCAAATATATCAAGATTTATTATCCAAGATGTTTCATATTACAAGAGATTTAAAGTGAATATATGGATGTTAGTGTAATAGTTGTGTGAAGTTAATGCTTTCTAAAATTACAGAACAATAATATAAAATAATAACAATAACATAACAATGATATAACAATAATATAAATAAAGAATAAAGCATTACTGTTGGTTGGGCTCAGAAAAAGTTTTCTTGAAAGGGTTTTGTTGTAATCACAGTAATTTATTGCAAAATTAAGTACAGCTTATTTTTGGAACTACAAACTATGAGATAAGACTGTGAGTGACATACAGAGAGATGCTGAAATAAATCTTTGTTTATGATCTACCTCAATATTTCACCCCTTAATAAAGAAAAAAAACCCTGATCTTGTTCCACTATTTTAAAAATATTTTAAGTGTGTTTCTCTAAAGAGATGGAGTCCAGCAGCGTGTATTTGAGAAATGTCAGTAGGGTGTCTTACCTAAGAAAAGGCTGAAGTCATTGAAGCTAGATAAGAATAGAATGGCAGAGCACTGAGGGACTGATTCGCTATTTCCATTTCTGCTTTTGTAGGTACCTCAATCAGTAGTTTTCCTTTGTGCTGTGCTTTGCTTGAGCAGGGAGAAACTGTCTCCTGATCCATCCAGTAGCTTGTAACACAGAAGGGCAAATGAAGATGGAGAGCTAAAGTTTGTTGCTCTGAGAACTATGTTTTGAGAGCAAGAACAAGAGTTGCATATCTTGGATGTCTTGGTGAAAGGAGAGCTGAGTATAAACCCTCAATGTGTCTTGCCATACGGTCCCTGGGCCATACTGACTGCCTTCCTTCCACTGCCAGCTCTGGAGCAAGTCATCTATACATCCAAACCCCCAAGGTGCTGACTGTGAATCCTCTCGGCCATGAAGATCACAGCTATTGCTATTGAGCTGTGAATCCAACCCAGTCCTTCCAGTTCCTGACTATTTTGAAGAATGCAGAGGTTGTCAGGTAGTGTGTTTAATGGCATCCATAACCTAGTTTATCTTGACATCAACTTGATTAATTTGTTTCCTGGTGCTTACAAGAAAAGGGGAAAAGTTTTGGACTTTGCATTGTGAACACACAGGCAAGAAGTGAGCAAGCATGGACCCCTTTGCTTGCCATGGTGCCCTGTTCTGGACTTCTGGCTTTGTGAACATTGGAATTTCTGCTGAATTTGGTTTTTGTTTTGTTTTGTTTGTTTGTCTGAGTTTTTTTTTGTTGTTGTATTTTTGTTTTACAAAATGGTCTAAAGTTGTTCATCTGAATTCTAAGTTATACTCAGAGAAGGGTTTTTTTCCCCTTTCCTCCACCTGTTTTGCTCTGTGTGCATACACAGTGCACAGTCTGTACTCTCCAGTCCTGTGCACTCCAGTCCTCACAGCCTGCAAGTCCTAACGTGTCCAGGCGATTTGGCTATGGAGGTGAGGGAGGATAACAATCACGCATACCAGGCATACGTATTAGACAAAACGCACTGAAGAACTAGTTACCAGCAAATGACTCTGTTTTGTTCTTAGCGCACTGTCTGTATGCTGCATTCACACCACGGCACCCCAATGTACAAGCTCTTCCTCTTCCAGAACTATGTACTCTGCAACTTGGAGAAGAGTTTTTACTTATTTTATTGGCAAAAAAAACCCTCTCTATCTTTCTCCTGGAAGCCACACTGCTCCCATACAATCTCCCTGCAGCCTTGCCGCCAGCTTCTGGGGCTGTCAACAAAGTCTCCTCAGCCTTCACAGGAACATGAGGACCCTCTCAGAAGCTGCCTTCAGTGCCACAGGGTGCTAGACTGTGCTCAGGTCCTTGCCTCAAGGTAACTGTACCTCTGCTGCCTGCCTGGGAGAAAGACTCCAGAGACCTTTCTA